>NC_044552.1:24711672-25311672 GCF_007565055.1 Rhinopithecus roxellana | reverse complement strand
AATGCCATTAACCAGCAAAGGGAATGCAGGAAAAGGAAGAGATCTGGTGGGCATCAGTTTGGATGCTTTGAGTTTGAGCTGCCTGTGAAGACTGCAGGTGGTGATACGCAATTAACATTCACATATGGAGGAGTTCAAAACTAGAGACGCAAATTTGAAAGTCATCACAGAAATTTGAAGTGTGTTTTCTATAACTAAAGATAACCATGCTAACATAGCCATGTGTTACATTAGCATTTTGTTTTGGTTTTTTTTTTTTTTTTTTTTTTTGAGACAGTCTCATTCTGTTGCCCAGGCTGAAGTGCAGTGGTGCAATCTCGGCTCACTGCAACCTCTGCCTCCTGGGTTCAAGCAATTCTCCTGCCTCAGCCTCCTGAGTAGCTGGAATTACAGGCACCCACTAACATACCTGGCTAATTTTTGCATTTTAGTACAGATGGGGTTTTCCCATGTCGGCCAGGCTGGTCTCAAACTCCTGACTTCAAGTGATTCACCCACCCTGACTTTGCAAAGTGCTGGGATTATAGGCGTAAGCCACTGTGCCTGGCCTTACATTTTGTTTTTTCCTGCTGCTTGTATGTGTGCAAGTCTGAGTATCATCAATGGGTATATGTGTACCTGTGCTGACAACAAAAAATGAGATGAGTATCAGCTACTACACAAGGCTGTCATAAGGATGAAATGCATTTAAGCCAGTGCTCAGTAAAGGGCAATTGCTTTACTACTCCTAGGTGGGGTGGTGTATGTGAGAATCTGTATACTGCCATTAGTAGGCTTTAGTATGGAGTGTGCATATGGAATTCATGCATTAGTGTGTAGTACGTGTGGGACCCACTCACCTGAGCAGCTTCTCTCCCCACTTACAGCGGCATCTGTTGAGGATTCCTGTGAGGGATAAGGCAGGGAGTGAACTTGTTACAAGGCAGGGACAGGGAATGGAATGTGTGTATGTGTCTAAGCTGAGGCATCCAGCTCAGAGGTGCTGGTTGTTGAGGAAGGTGGCCTGGGAAGACACAAAGGCAGCCAAAGCTGGTGCCTGAACACAAATATAAGCTGGGATTACCATACACGGAGATGGGGGAAGGGATGGACACTCACAGGGACGCTTAGCCAGAAAAATACACAAAGCAGGCCTAGTTAAAACTCAAGAGCCGGCTGGGTGCGGTGGCTCACACCTGTAATCCCAGCACTTTGGGAGGTCAAAGCAGACGGATCATGAGGTCAGGAGATTGAAATCATCCTGGCTAACATGGTGAAACCCCGTCTCTACTAAAAATACAAAAAAAAATTAGCAGGGCATGGTGGTGGGCACCTGTAGTCCCAGCTACTCGGGAGGCTAAAGCAGGAGAATGGCATGAACCTGGGAGGCAGAGCTTGCAGTGAGTGGAGATCGTGCCACTGCACTCCAGCCTGGGCAACAGAGCGAGACTCCGTCTCAAACAAACAAACAAACAAACAAATAAATAAAACACAAAAAACTCAAGAGCCCTCCCATCCACCAAAAAATACAAAAACTCAAGAGCTGGCCAGGCAGGGTGGCTCATGCCTATAATCCCAGCACTTTGGGAGGCCAAGGCAGGAGGATCACTTGAGCTCAGGAGTTTGAGACCAGCCTGGGCAACATGGCGAAACAACATCTCTACTAAAAATACAAAAAAATTAGCTGGGTGTGGTGGTGCAGGCCTGGAGTTCCAGCTATTCAGGAGGCTGAGGTAGGATGAGGCAGGAGAATCACCTGAACCCAAGAGGCGGAGGTTGCAGAGAGCCGAAATTGTACCACTGCACTCCAGCCTGGGTGACAGAGCAAGATTCCATCTAACAAAACAAAACAAAACAAAACAAAAACAAAAAACTCAAGAGCCCAATACACATATGTAAAAAACTGGACGGCCGGGTGCGGTGGCTCGTGCCTGTAATCCCAGCACTTTGGGAGGCCGAGGCAGGTGGATCACCTGAGGTCAGGAGTTCGAGACTAGCCTGGCCAACATGGTGAAACCCTGTCTCTACTAAACATACAAAAATTAGCCAGGCGTGGTAGCAGGTGCCTGTAATCCCAGCTACTCGGGAAGCTGAGGCAGGAGAATCACTTGAACCCAGGAGGCAGAGGTTGCACTGAACCAAGATTGCGCCATTGCACTCCAGCCTGGGGGACAAGAGCAAAACTTTGTCTCTCACACACACACACAAAAACTGGACACAACTTACTGAGATATGAAACCATATGGATATTTGTGGAGATGTCCCTAATACACCCTAAAGCCAGAGACAACTGATAAAGACTATACAAATCAAATAGTTATGCAGTTACAAAGCTCTCCTCTATATACAAGGCCTCCCAAAGTCCCTAACAGGTACCCAACTAGTAGAAACATTCATACAAACCCAGGGAAGGAACACAGAATTGGTAAGGTAATGGCTAATACACAACACTGTACAGTCACAAAGTATGGGAAGATGTTCAAGCTTGGGTGGTGGGGGGTACTAAGAGGTAAGAAGCTGGATTGGCATGAAAGAGATATCTGACAATGGGAGTGAAATGGGAAGGGAGGCTGGGACACATCTTTGGAGCCAATTGCTTTTCTGGTAGGTCTTTGTAATGTGAGATGAGGGATGGGGCACACCTACCAAAGAGGCTGAGCCCCTCCTTCAGTCCACTGGCCACTTTGTATGCTGAGGGGTGAGACTCGCTCTTAAAAATCTGTAGAACACTGTCAAGGAGAAATAGAGGAGTTTGGGGTAATTTGGACTTTTGAAGGGACTAAGAATTGAGGACTGAGAAATGGAATGGGGACAGGGGATAACCTCCTGAGTTCACATCTTTTTTTTTTTTTTTTTTTGAGACGGAGTCTTGCTCTGTCGCCCAGGCTGGAGTGCAGTGGTGCAATTTCAGCTCACTGCAACCTCTGCCACCTGGGTTCAAGCAATCCTCCTGCCTTAGCCTCCTGAGTAGCTGGGATTACAGGCGCACAACACATCCAGCTAATTTTTGTATTTTTAGTAGAGACGGGGTTTCACCATCTTGGTCAGGCTGATCTCGAACTCCTGACCTCAGGCAATCCACCCGCCTTGGCCTCCCAAAGTGCGGGGATTACAGGCACGAGCCACCGAGCCCAGCCGAGATCACATCTTGATGTAAGGTTTGTCCCTTACTTTTCTTTGCCTCAGTTTCTCCCTATAGAAAGAAAATTAATATCTTTATGCTTTTCTTCCTCTCTTTCCCTCAAAGCCCCCCTTCCCTTTGCTCCAAGGAGAGAGATCTTAATAGCCCCAGGATTAGGGAAACTAGAGCCTCATTAGGATTACTGGGGCATTAAACTTAATCCTTCTCCCTCCCCAGGGACAGCAGCATGCCTCCACCTCTTTACCTGTAAGTGTCTTGATCTATGTTCACAAGATGAGTCCTGAGGACAGAAAACAAGCAGGAAGGGGGCTGGGGTATGAGGGGTCTGAGTTCATTCCACAACTCCACTTTCTTTGCCCTCCTTTCTGAATATTGTCCCAGTCTTCTTCCCAAAGTCCTATAAGCCCTTAGGTTCTCCCGGGTGTCCTAGAGCACTTGACCCACTGGGTCACAGCCACACCCACATCCCACCCCCCATTTTACTTTTCAGGCCTCCCAATCCCACATTACTTTGGTTGGGGCTGGGGCGAATCACCTACAACATAAATTTCTTAAAGCCCAGGATGGGGACGCTGACATTATAGTCTTCCAGTTCAACCCCGATTCTTCTTCGACCCAGGAACTTCAGCAGCCCTCCAAGTGCTCGAACCTGGGAGGGGATGAGCAGTGGAATTGGGGTAAATCTTAATCTCCTGGAGGCTGCAGAGCACCAGGGAAAGTTATTGTTTTCCAGGGCTAGGCCAGTACCTCCCAGAACTCAGCCCTAGCATTGGGGTTTTTGTGCCTTTCTCCAACCTGCCGCCTCCCAGCCCTTATCCCCCAGGACCAATCTTACTGTGAGGAGGCAGTCAAAGGGAATAATGGAAGAGAGGAAGAGGATTTTCTCAGTGGCAGTCATGGAGTCTGGGATGAAGGAGTAGTTTCCAGAAAGGAGGCGTTGTTTGCTTATCTCCAGACCTATTTGAGGGAGGCAAGCAAAGTGAAAGGTCTTGTAGCTCAATTTTTTCACCCCCTTTTTAAGAATGAGACCATAGAAGCAAGAGAGATGATTTGACTTGCCCAAGCTCACACAAGCAGTTAATGGAAAGCTAAAGCAATAACCAAATTTTCAGATTCTTAGTCTAATTCTCTTTTTATTCCACATCTAATATAAAGATACTTGGCTGAAAGCACAGCCTGAGAAAGATAAATGGCTGAAGAAAGTATGGTATCTGTCTGGAATTGAGGATTTTGGTCAAAATGATGATATTAATAGAACTAGTAACATTAATCCCTTAATATCTAATTAGGATAGTACACTCCTGCTCTTACTGTAAACCTAGGAAGGTTATGGAAGTGCCTTATGGATCATAATAAGGGTCACTGAGGCAGTGACTTTTGGTTTTGTGATAAAAGGCTTTAACTTAATGGGAGAAATTCCAACAATAAAATCTGTCCAAAAATTGTCACCATTCCTCAGGGGAGGCCCTCATTCCTACACACGACTTAAGCAGAGGCTTCCCAATAAGCTGCAGATTATTAAAGGGTAGGGAGCAGGAGAGATCTTGTGGGGACTGGTCATAGGGGTGAGGAGCACAAAGGTTTAGGATGACACAAGGCAGAGGGGAGATCTGTGATGATGAAGGTAGAGTTAGGGGGAAAGAATGAGACACCGGAACAGGGAATTATGCAAAGCAAAAGGAAGGAGATACCAAAATCCACACTTGGCAAAAATACGATTTCAGGTCTTTTAGGCTGTCTGTGCTCCTGGGAGGCTGTTGGGGAGGCAAAGAAAAGGCTATCATTCTGTACATCTCAGTCCTTCTACCTCTGTCTGCCACTCCCTCTCACCCAATTCTAGCCCCCTGGAACATTCCATACATTAGTCCTTCCCCATTTTCCCTCTATCTTTTACCAAGTTCTTACCAAGCTTTCCCAGAAATCGAGTCATATTCTCATCCTGTTTGGCACTTGTAACAACAGACTGGGGATTGATCTCATCCAGAACTTGGAAGGAGAATAGAGATCAAATGAGTTAAAGGATCTCTGTCTTTGACTAAGAGAAAACCCATGGCCCTCCTCTTCCTACCCCTCTCCTTCTCAAAAACATTTCCTCCCTAGGAGTAGGAAGTGATCTGCACATCGGGAACATAGCTAGAAGTTAGGAATGAGATTTTAAAAAGTAATAAGAGTGGTGGGATGGTGGGAGGGAAGTGGGATGCTCTGGATATTGTCACTAAACTGTAAACCCCTGGAGAACAGATGTGACTGATTTGCCCAGGGCTGAATCTGAGGCACCTGAAACACTGTAAATACATCACATACCTTTGTGGCCAAGCACAGTAGCTCATGCCTGTAATTCCTGCCCTTTGGGAGGCCAAGGCAAGCGGATCACTGGAGGCCAGGAGCTCAAGACAAGCCTGGCCAACGTGGTGAAACCCCATCTCTATTAAAAATATAAAAGTTAGCCAGGCATGGTGGCAGATGCCTGTAATCCCAGCTACTCGGGAGGCTGAGGCAGGAGAATCGCTTGAATCCTGGAGGCAGAGGTTGCAGTGAGCCAAGATCGCACCACTACACTTCCAGTCTAAGTGACAGAGCGAGACAGCGTCTCCAAAAAGAGCAACCAAACAAACCAAAAAACAACCTCACAAATATTTGTTAAATAATGAAATGAATTAGTAAAAACAAAAGATGGAGCCTCTGTGAGGCAACTGTAAAATATATTGAGTCAGTGCTATACTTTGGATGTGATTTGTCCCCACCAAATCTTGTGTTGAAATTTAATCCCCAGTGTGATAGTGTTGTGAGGTAAGGCCTAGCAGGAGGTGTGTGGGTGATGGGAGTGGATCGTTCATGAACAGATTAGTGCCCTTCCTGGAGTGTGTTGGTGGGTATGTGTGAGTGGTTCTCACTCTATTAGTTCCTAACAAAGCTGGTTGTCAAAAAGAGATTGGCATCTGTCTCCCACTTACTTCTTCTCTGCCATGTGACCTCTGCACACCCTGCCTTCCCTTCTTCCATGAGTTGAAGCAGCCTGAGGCCCTCACCAAATGAAGATGCCAAATTTTGAGCTTTCCAACCATCCAGAATCATGAGCCAAATAAAAACTTTTTTTTTTTTTTTTTTTTTTTTACAAATTACCCAGACTCAGGTATTTCCTTACAACAACACAAAATATGCTAGACAGTGAGGTGAGTTAATGTAAGTGAAACGTGGCTAGGCGTGATGGCTCACACCTGTAGTCCTAGCACTTTAGGCGGCCAAGTTGGGCAGATCACAAGGTCAGGAGTTTGAGACTACCCTGGCCAACCTGGTGAAACCCCATCTCTACTAAAAAACACACAAAAAAATGAGTTGGGTGTGGCGGCACACACCTGTAATCCCAGCTACTCGGGAGGTTGAGTCAGGAGAACTGCTTGAACCCAGGAGGCGGAGGTTGCAGTGAGCCGAGATTGCGCCACTGCACTCAAGCCTTGGCAACAGAGTAAGACTCTGTCTCTAAAAAAAATGTGTGTCTGTAACACATTTGCAATCCCAGAGAGCAGAGGAAATCCTGGTTCCGTCCCCACCTCTCTGGAGAAGCTTGAGGCTCTCGTGGTCTGGGGCATCTGGCATGAAGTGGATAGTGGAGTCACTAGTATCATAGTAGGCAATGCCCATGTATCCTGAATTCCACAGCACACATAGATGGATCTGTCCAGCAAGAAAGAAAGGAAACTACTATTGGAATCACTCCAGTATAGGGTTTGCCATGCTTTATGTAATTTAATCATTTTATCAAATATCTGAGATAGGTATCATCACCCCCATTTAGTGAATGTGAAATAGCCACTCAGGAGGTAAGAGACTTGCCCAGCTCTTCCCAACCGTTTTTGTTTTGCTTTTTTCTTTTTTGAGATGGAGTCTTGCTCTGTCGCCCAGGCTGGAGTGCAGTGGCACAATCTCAGCTCATTGCAACCTCCGCCTCCCGGGTTAGAGTGATTCTCCTGCCTCAGCCTTCCCAGTAGCTGGGATAACAGGCACGCTGCCACCACGCTCGGCTAGTTTTTGTATTTTTAGTAGAGACGGGGTTTCACCATGTTGTCCAGGCTGGTCTCGAACTCCTCAGCTCAGGTGATCCGCCCGCCTCAGTCTCCCAAAGTGCTGGGATTACAGGTGTGAGCCACCGCACCCGGCCCCCAACCCTCTTTTATTGTAACTTCCCATCAATTCTCCATTCAAGTTCCTACTCCCCTCAGAGACCTCGGCCAGCTCCTCCTCCTCCTCAACTTCCTCCTCCTCGGCCTCCCTGGGGCCCGGCACTGGGGCCGGGCTGGAGAAGCCAGAGGAGGCCGCCCCAGGTCCTGGCCCCTGCGGTGTCCTGCTTGGGTTCACTCCTAAGGAGGCCATGAGCTTGGAGGCTCTGCGGATGCAAAAAGAGAGGGCGGTTCAGAAGCAACGATTCACGAGAAGGCCGGGGTAGGCTGGTGCGCAGAATGCAAAGCACTAAGTACTTCTGCGACAGGGCTACGTGGCATGGCTGAGGGGCGTGGAGAGCTGTGGGCACAGTGGGTGAATTTTCAGGTTTGTAACTAAAATACAGATTGTGGGAAACTCCACGCGCCCCACCCTCATTCCTGTCACGCGGAGGTTGCACTTTGGAAGGAAGTGGTCTGAGGGCCCTGTGGGGCGAGTCGTGCACGTCTTATCCCTCTGCCTCTGCCAACCACGCGCCAGGACCACAGCCTCACGCTCTTATCTTCCTCCTCCCCCAGCTGCCGCCATTGCAGCGTTTTCCCGCCTTTTCAGTAACCTGAGTCGCAACACGCGGGAGAGCGCCCAGCTGACCAACCGCCACGGGCCTGCAGGAGGAGCGCCGGCGCGTGGGCGAGGTGCGCGCGCACGCCCCCCGCCCTCCTAGCCGCTATTGATTGGAGAGGCCCGGATCCAGCCTAGAGATCCGACAGGGCGAGGAGGAGAAGCGGACTGCTGTAGCTGAAGAATCTGGACTCTGATTGGCCTATTCGCCTTCGGGGCGGGTCCAGAACGTTCAAACTTCCCGCCCTCTGCCGTTGCTTAGCAGCCGGGCCTCCAGCCCTCACTGTTTCTGGGCTTTGATTGACGCAGTGGAAAGCCCGCGAGAAGGTCGGACGAGGGGCCGTAGTGTCAGTCCCGGGAAGGGGTCTGGGAGCGTTGCGGGAGTTTTGAGGAGGAGGCCAACCTTAAAGAGCCAGAGGCGCTTTTTTTTTTTTTTTCCCCTGCAACAACTCTAAGTTAATATTTGTACCCTCTGAGTTAATATTTATACAGAGGTTAGAACAGTGCCTGGCAAACAAAGTAAGACCTAAATGAGCGATGTTTCAAATAAGCGGAAACAAGCAGGACTCCTGCCTCAGTCCTCCTACCGTGCCTGTTTCCTGGGTGCAGGGTATGACCACCCCCATAATGGCACGACGGGGCCTAATTTATTATTTAAACCCCTCAAGTGGAAGTGGAAGCATTCGAATTACATCAAACTCTGGCAGAGAGAAGTAGATCGGATCAGAAGAACACTGACACCCCTATTGGGACATGCCCATACTCCTTCGCACATCTACACACCCCTGAAGACAGAGAGGTATCATTCATGCATTTGGCAACTATCTATTTAGTGCCTATTCTGGGCCAGGGGATAGACGCAAAGCGGTGAACATAACGAAGTCCCTGCTCCATAAAGCTTATTTGTGCGTGTGTGTGTTGCGGGGGAGGTTAGGGAGAAAGAAGGAAAGGAAGGAAGGGAGGGAGGGAGGGAGGGAGGAAGGAAGGAAGGAAGGAAGGAAGGAAGGAAGGAAGGAAGGAAGGAAGGAAGGATATTCCCTTTAAATGCACCATCCTCCCCAGCTTTGTTCCTAATACCTTGAGATGGGGAGATTCCTCCCCAGCCCCCCAACCCAAGAAGTTAGGAAAGATGGTGGGGCTGAGATGACCTAGCTGTGCTAACCAGTAATTGGAAAATCTCCTCTAGCAAGAAAAGTGGGGGAACAGAGTTAAGGGCTGGGTTAATGGTTACCCTTGGCAAATTTGTTGAGCAATGGAGCTATAGAAACTTGGAGGAGGTTGGTGACAGCTCTGGGGAGTGTCAGGGAGGGACCCACCTTCCAATCGGGGGTGTGAAGAGATTAGGGACTGGTTTACCAAGCCCAGGAAGGGGAGGCAGTGGAAAGAGAAGCCCGGAGAGGGAAAGAGGAGCTACTGAGATAGGAGAAATGCAGGGGCAAGGAGGTGAGATGGAGGGAAACCTCTGATGTAGGACTTGGGGGTACAGCCCTGGCTCTGCTGAATGGTTTCAGGAGAGGGCAGCGTTGCTTGTCACCTGGTAAATTAAGGCACGATACCCGGTGGGTAGTCATGCCAGCCAGCCAAAGTCATTATTGATATCAAGGCAGCTATAGCTATAAAGCTGTAGGAGAGAAAAGAGAGGCAGGGGAGAGGCTGCCAAACCTGTCTGATCTTCAAGCTGGCCCCATTTACTTAAGGCTTCTCTTGGACACAGACCAGTTGGAACAGGAGCGGACCCTGAGAAATAGAGTTGCTTTGATCCCCTCCCCTCAGTGGGAAGGGGACCTGTGTGCAGATTTTGAGGGTCACCATAGAGGGAATTCACACACATATAGTCATGGAATCATATCCTTATAGGATGTTACAGTTCAAGGGAACAAACACCAAAGATAGCCTTTCTGTCGGGAGGAGAGAAAAAGGCCCTCCCACAGGCAGGATAAAACCCACAGAAGAGGAAGTACAAGAGGAAACCACCAACTGCTGGTTTCCAGCAGCACATCACGTCATTCCACCCCACTCCTCCCCCAAGTCTCTCCCTTTCTTTAAGTTTCAAGCCCTGTTTTGCTTCTGTGTTCTTGCACTCCACCATGGTTTTCTGGAAGTGAAAACCAGGTCTTTTGTTGGACAGAGGGTGAAGAGCAGGATAGAAAAGGGATGGTTGGACAGGAAAGAAATTCAGGATATGGAGGCTGGAATTCTGGGTTTATTTTTTCAGCAGGTCATAAAAGGTTTAATAGAAATCAAGGTTACTGGGGAGAGAGCTGCTCCTCCTGTGTCCTCCCCACTTATTTATTTAGGTGTCCCCAAGGACTCCACTCCCACTATTCTGTCTGATCTTTCTTTATGCCCATGACAGGACCAGCTAACAACACCCCTACCCCACCCCCTATACACATACTTCAGGATCGGGGCAGCTCTGTCTCAGGGCCATGATAATCCCACCCCTCTGCCCCATCTCCAAGGCAACCTGTCAGTGAGAAGAGGACAAAGGGCACAGGAAGGGGCCCCAATAGGAAGTATAAGTGGAACACAAAGCTGACCAAGCTACAGGAACAGACCTGTCCCTGCGACAAAGCCCCTTGCCTCAGCTTTTTGTTTCCTTTGCAAAAGACTTGGTCATCTCCCTTCCTATCTCTAACTCTATTTTCTTTTTCTTTTCTTCTTCTTTTTTTTTTTTTTAGACCGAGTTTCGCTCTTATTGCCCAGGCTGGAGTGCAATGGCACCATCTCGGCTCACTGCAACCTTCACCTCCCGGGTTCAAGTGATTCTCCCGCCTCAGCCTTCTCGGGTAGCTGGGATTACAGGCACACACCACCACGCCTGACAGGTTTTTGTATTTTTAGTAGAGATGGGGTTTCACCATGTTGGCCAGGCTGGTCTCCAACTCTCTGACCTCAGGTGATCCACCCCATTCGGCCTCCTAAAGTGCTGGGATTACAGGTGTGAGCCACCTTGCCCGGCCGCTAACTCTACTTTCTATACCCAATCCCAAGTCTAGGCCACAAGGACTGCAAGTCTTAGTGCTGAGCTGGGCCTGGAGACAGTAGACTGTGGGGGGCACAGGACCTACTGAGACACCAGTCTGGGCAGCTCAGGAAGTGCTGGTGTCACCCCTTCCCTAATCCCAGGCTGCATGGCTAACGGTTCCTATCTGCAGTCCCAGCCTTCCACTTCCGAGTTCTTCTCTCAGACCACAGTCCCAGCAACCCAGAATTTGGATTGGAGTCTGGAAGAAATGCAGAAGGATTAAACGACCACCTTTCCATTCGAAGGCCGCATCCCTGGATCTTCAAGGGTGTGCCTAAGCTGCTAGTGTCAAGTTTTTTATATGAGGGTCAGTTGGGTTGTACTCAGATTAATGAAGCAGGGAAACTGAGGCAGAAAAGAGTCTTGTGTTCAGGAGAAGTCGGACAAACAAGGAGGTTTTCAGGACTCCTCCTGAACACCCCCATCCCCATCCTGTGGGAGATCCGAGGATTCCCCTTCCGGACCCACTCCCTACATCGTCGAGTCCCGCCCCCTCCAGTCCCCTCCCCAGGTTCAGGGCGGGGCCGGTCGGTGAGTCAGCGGCTCTCTGATCTAGCCCAGGAGGGGACGGAGCTGGAGGAGCTGGGTGTGGGGTGCGTTGGGCTAGTGGGGAGGCCGAGTTTGGGAGCAAATAGGGTCTGATTGAGTTTGTGTTGCACTGAAGAGACAGCCCTGGGTCTAGGGGAGAGAATCCCTGAGTGTGAGACCCGCCTTCCCTGGCCCCAGCCCCTCCCAGTTCCCCCAGCGACGGCCACTTCCTGGTGCCCGACGCAACCATGGCTGAAGAACAACCGCAGGTCGAATTGTTCGTGAAGGTAAGAACGCTTCTCTCCTCAGCCACCCAAATTCCTGGAAGCCAGCTCCCGCGTTTCCCTCAGTCCAGCCTTAACTCCCCAATCCCTTCCCTCCTTGGCTCCCACCCCCAATCCCACGTGCACTCTTTGGTTGAGGGGTGGTTTTGAGAGGGGAAGACATTAACTTGTTAGCAAGTAATGAGAGTTCTAGGATCAACCCTGAAAAGTTTGTAAAAGTGCAAGTTTCTAGCAGCCTAAAGGAAGGGAAGTAGAGAAAAAGGAGAATTCCCAAAAGTGAGACTGGGGTGGGGTAGGGAGCGAGCTGGTGAAGGGACAGTGGGGGCCCAGCAGGGTTTAGAAGGGACAGAGGGGACCTCAGTTAGGACATGTGTCCCTACAAGATCTGAGGGTGAGTAGTGTAGCAGGGGAGGGGTGTGTGTTTGTGTGGCTGGAGACATTTCAGGGAAGAGTGTGTGTTGAGAGAGGCCTGAGAGTGAGAGCAAGTAAGTTGGGAAGGTTTGAGGGGGTGGAACAAAACAGGAGACTGGGATCAGAGTTCGAAAAGCAGAGCTGGAGAGGTGATGGGGTGGCATTGAATATCCGCAGGACTGGGGAAAGGGAGAGAAGGGGAGGTGGCAAGAAGACGTGAGTAGCTACCACAAGGATGGGTGGGAGAGAGATCAGACGGAGGAGGAGAGCTTGGTTAGGGCATTTTGGCATTTGGGGGTTGGAGAAGTAGAAGACTTGCCCCAACTCTCTCTCTCTGCGGGTGTGGGTGAGGAGAGATGGTCCTATGGCATTTGGGTAGCAGAACTGCAGGGAGCAGGCTTCTCGGTGTTGCCCAGCTCCCCTCTGATTCCAGCGGCCCGTCCCCTCCCTACCGCTGCTGCATTCTTTCCCCAGTCTTGGGACCTCCTGTCTATGCCCCTCTCTCCCTTCTGTAACAGCGTCCTCTTCTCTCTGCTCTGTTGGTGTCTCTCTGTTGGCACGCACGTCTCCCCACCCTCCACTTTCCTGCCGCCTTTCTTTCCCCTTCCCCGCTTTTGTTTCTCTCATCTTTGTGTGTCTCTGCCTGTGTCTCCCTCTCCCTTCTGCTTGGGTTTCTCGGGCAGCCATTCCCTCTCCCTGGGCTGGGGGAAGTCAGAGCGTGCTTGGGTCCACCCCCTTAGGTGTGGTCCCCACCTCACTCTCACATTCGCCTCTGGGGCTATTTTTACTCCTGGGTGAAGCTGTGCCGCAGAGATTCCGGCCCTGTGTCCTGTGAGAGAATGGTTATTGCAGTCAGAGGACTTGTGCTGGGAGACCCTGGCAGCGGGTTAGGGGGTAGCCTTAGCTGCCCAGGCCTCATCCTCATGGTCCCTTCCCCCACATCCTTGACAGGAAGGAAGTTGGAGACAGAGAGATGAATCACCCTCAGCTTAGGGGGAGGTGTCCCTTGGGCCAATGAGGTCACTACTTGCTAATTAGAGGGCAGCCCCTCTCTGTAGGGCCCTCCACATCTCTAGGGCGAGGCCCAGGGTCCCTTGACTAGACTCCCCACCCAGCTGCCAAAGACAGCTTGGATTGGAGGTTTAGAGAACCAAAGCTCTGTCTCCCAGACCCCACCCCACCTCTCCTGTCTTCAGACTCTACTGCCTTCAGGAACCCAGAAATCCAGGCTTCTAGCCTACAACTCTGGCCTCACTGAAGTTCCACACCCTTCCCTCTCTAGAATTCAGATCCTCCCAAGTTCTCCAGGACCTCCTCCCTTTACCTACCTCCCACCTGTCCTCAGTCTCTGGGGAACCAGAAGCCTGCCTTTGCAAAAAAATTTCCCATTGATCTGCCTTAGGTTTGACCGAGGCCCAAGGGCGAAGAGCCCATAGTGAGGGGACAGTGTATGTGTCATGACTAGGCAGAAAACAGCTGGTTTGGGAGTGGGAATGCAGAGACTGGCCTAGGGATTGGTGGGGTGCACCAGGCATATCCTTGGGTTGGGGTTGCTTTTCAGGCTGGCAGTGATGGGGCCAAGATTGGGAACTGCCCATTCTCCCAGAGACTGTTCATGGTACTGTGGCTCAAGGGAGTCACCTTCAATGTTACCACCGTTGACACCAAAAGGTAGGCCTGCTTCTGTTCCTTGAAACACCCCTTGTGTACACATGTGTGCAAACACACACTCACGCACCCGAGTCCTTCTGTCGTGAACATTTTTGCCCTCCTCCTGGAGTCCCTTTCTTATCCCACGTCCTCCATTCCCCCTTTCTAGTTCTCCCTGACCCTCATTTCCAGTCCTGATGCCTAATCCTTTCTCCAGGCGGACCGAGACAGTGCAGAAGCTGTGCCCAGGAGGGCAGCTCCCATTCCTGCTGTATGGCACTGAAGTGCACACAGACACCAACAAGATTGAGGAATTTCTAGAGGCAGTGCTGTGCCCTCCCAGGTATAGTGGCACTCAGAAAGTGGAGAGGTGGAGCAGGGAGATTCTGGGAAACAGACAGGTAGCAGAAATGGAAAACAGAGATGGTGGTGGGGCTGGGGCAGGGGAGCTAGTTGAGGTTCCTCCCAGGAAGACATCTTGCCTCATTTTTCCCATTGGCTTTCAGGTACCCCAAGCTGGCAGCTCTGAACCCTGAGTCCAACACTGCTGGGCTGGACATATTTGCCAAATTTTCTGCCTACATCAAGAATTCAAACCCAGCACTCAATGATAGTGAGTCCTGTGGGTCAGAGGCCTGGGTCCTGGGAGGAATAGAGAGGACCCAGCGGGTAGGAGACATTAGGGGCACCTGGAAGTTCCGATATCAGGGAGATGAAGCAGATGTCGATAAATTTCCCCCAGCTTCCCATTTTTGCTTTACCTCTGTATTTCCCTGCATTTTTATTGGCCAGGACTTTTAAGCCTTTCTCATTTGTTCCCTAGCCTCTTCTGCTCCACTGGGGACATTAGTTGTCTGCTGGCCTATTTTCTGGCAGAATAGGGTTATGCTTAAGAACAATCATCACTTTAGATCCAGATTGCCTGAGTACAAATCCAGCTAGCTGTACAATTTTGAGCAATCATTTCACCTCTAAGTCCATTTCCAGATCCACAAAATTAGGATAACAATTTCATATAAATAAGTTTTTTTTTTTTGTTTTTTTTTTTTTGGAGACAGAGTCTTACTCTGTTGTCCAGGCTGGAGTGCAGTGGCTCAGTCACCTCACTGCAACCTACGCCTGCCGGGTTCAAACTATTCTCCTACCTCAGCCTCCTGAGTAGCTGGGATTACAGACGTGCATCACCACGCCCAGTTAATTTTTGTATTTTTAGTAGAGACGGGGTTTCACCATGTTGACCAGGCTGATCTTGAACTCCTGACCTCAGGTGATCCATCTGCCTCGGCCTCCCAAAGTTCTGGGATTACAGGCGTGAGCAACTGCACCTGGCGATATAAATGAGTTTTTAAATTGTAAAGTGCTCACTTTGGGAGTCCGAGGTGAGCGGATCACCTGAGGTTAGGAATTGGAGACTAGCCTGGCCAACATGACTGGTCTCTACTAAAAAAAAATACAAAAATTAGCCAGGTGTGGTGGCAGGCACCTGTAATCCCAGCTACTCAGGAGGCTGAGGCAGGAGAATCATTTGAATCTGGGAGGCAGAGGTTGCAGTGAGCCGGGATCATGCCACTGCACTCCAGCCTGGGCAACAGACCAAGACTCCATCTAAAATAAAATAATATAAAGTAAAATAAAATAAAATGTAAAGTGCTTAGAATAACACATAGAAAAGTACATGAGTGTTAGCTATTATTATTTTGGACTCACCATTAGTATCCACCCCCAACGGGCCTTTTCGGACTATGTCAATCTTTTCCTGAAGTTCTAATCAATTCCCTCTCTTGCACAGATCTGGAGAAGGGACTCCTGAAAGCCCTGAAGGTTTTAGACAATTACTTAACATCCCCCCTCCCAGAAGAAGTGGATGAAACCAGTGCTGAAGATGAAGGTGTCTCTCAGAGGAAGTTTCTGGATGGCAACGAGCTCACCCTGGCTGACTGCAACCTGTTGCCAAAGTTACACATAGTACAGGTGTGTGGTTATTGCGGGAGGAGAGGATGACCACTGGGATGGCCCTTTAAGGAGCTCCCACATGGGCTTCCCCTGACAACCACTCTGAAGATGGCTTCTTTCTTATTGTGGTTTTCATAAATTGCTACCAATGGCAGACCCCACCCCAGTCCTTTGCAGCAGTCATTGCTGGCAAGACCACTGCTTGAGATAATTATATTCCATGATATAAGTCGTGGGTGCAAACAGACTACCAAAGAGGAATACATCCCAGTATTACTTTTGAAGAATGCTCTTCCTGTCTCGGTATCACTGCCAAATTCCCAGATTAGATAGAGCAGGCTTTTCCTAAAGTCAAAGCTTTAACTTTCTTTATAGCTTCAGTCTTCACTTCCTCTTGTGGAAGATCAAAACTGCTCGTTCCCATGTTTTTGTCATAGCCTCAAAGCTATGGTTTAGTTTGTGCAACATGGGCCTGACGTCAGTCTGCCACACAACTATGTAGTGAACATCCGTGTACTAAGCATTGAAAGATACACAAGTGTATGGTGACTGGGCCTTGTTCTCAAAGGGTTGAAATCTGAGACAATAAAATATTCATATGAAAGTTAAGAATGTATGATGAAGTCAGATGGGCTGGGCACGGTGGCTCACGCCTATAATCCCAACACTTTGGGAGGCCAAGGCTGGTGGATCACCTGAGGTTAGGAGTTTGAGACCGGCCTGGCCAACATGGTGAAACCCCATCTCTACTAAAATTACAAAAATTATCCGCAGCGGGCACCTGTAATCACAGCTATTCAGGAGGCTGAGGCAGGAGAATCACTTGAACCTGAGAGGCGGAGGTTGCAGTGAGCCTAGATCATGCCATTGCACTCCAGCCTGGGTGACAGAGCAAGACTCTGTCTCAAAAAAAAAAGTCTGATGAAAAATAAGAACAAAAGTCACTTGTGTCAGTGCCTGAAGTGGTATAGGGGGAACAAAGTCACTGTGGAAATTCAAGAGGAGAATTTTATGATATGTAAACTGTATCTCAGGTTTTAAAAACTCAGGAAAAATGGCTGGTTATTAAAAGCCAGGATTTCAGTAAGTGAAAAGGAGGACTAACAACGGTACAAGACAGTAAGGAGTTGAGCTGGTTTTATCATGTCAGCCTGGGGAGAATGGAAAGGCCAGCGTAGCAGCCAAGGTGGCTTCCCTGGGGCTAACATGTTGGTCTCTCTCCTCTCCCCATCCTCAGGTGGTGTGTAAGAAGTACCGGGGATTCACCATCCCCGAGGTCTTCCGGGGAGTGCATCGGTACTTGAGCAATGCCTACGCGCGGGAAGAATTTGCTTCCACCTGTCCAGATGATGAGGAGATCGAGCTCGCCTATGAGCAAGTGGCCAAGGCCCTCAAATAAGCCCCTCCTGGGACTCCCTCAACCCCCTCCATTTTCTTCACAAAGGCCCTGGTGGTTTCCACATTGCTACCCAATGGACACACTCCAAAATGGCCAGTGGTCAGGGAATCCTGGATCACTTGTTCCGGGATGGTGTGGTGGAAGAGGGGATGAGGGAAAGAAATAGGGGGCCTGAGTGAGATTTTTATTGTGGGGTGGGATGGGTAGGACAACATATTTCAGTAATAAAATACAGAATAAAAATCAAGTGTTTTTACGCAATGGGGGTTTGAAGTGTGGGTGATACGAATGAGGGTGGGTCAGTGATCTTGAGCTCAGGGCAGAAGTCAGGAATTAAGGAGGGAAATGTTTGTGGTGGGGGCTATTTTTCGTGCCTGTCCGCCGTTGCGCTGTTCTGAGGTCTACGAATTGCAGCCGCGCCGCCAGGGCTGGCCAGATCTGGGTGGGTCTGGGCAGCGCTCGCTGGGCGGTGCCGATTTCTGGCAAGGGGGACGCAATCTGGATGTAGTGGGCGCGGCTTAGCAGGGCGGCATGGGCGTGGCCCGAAGAAGTCCCGCCCCGTCCCGCTTAGACAATGCCCCGGAGCCGCCAGACCGTCGCGCCCCCGCCCCATCGTAGTATATGAGCTCGCCTACCCAAGGACCCCCTAAAAGCCAGAGCTCCCAGTCCCTGAGGCTTGAAGACGGGGACTCCCTTCTCCACCAACTCTGTCCTCGGGGGGTGGGGCCCCAGCCGAGATCACAGCGCGACAGGAGTGGGGGTGGCCGCTGGAGGTGAGTCTTGGGTGGGGGACCCTGAACCGTATGGGGGCCGGAGTTTGGGGGTGCCGGGCCCATGCCTGCACCGGACAGAGTATGGGGAGCCGGGATTTGGGCGCGGAGCTAGACGGGGTGGACTTTGGGACACAGACTGGGAACCCGGTCCTGGAGCCGGGAGCAGCGCCAGCGCCCCGGAACCACGCCCCCTGTTTCCCCGCCCCTCGCATTTCGTTTTAGACCTCTCCCAGTCCTTTGGGACTCAGTCCGGTTTATACTAGGTCTTGCTAGGGGCAGCGTGACCGGTCAGGGCGGAGAGAGGATGCTTAACTCCTTAGGCTGGAACTCCTCCCTTCCTACCCACCTTTTTCCCTTCTCTTTCGGGTATTCAAGACTTCCATCCCCCAGCCCTTGACTCTCCAGCTTTCACCTTCTGTCCCATAACCCCTGCGGGTCCCGGGCCGGACTTCAAGTCCCTACCGTAGCGAGCAGCTGAGGGTTAAGGGGGCGGGGCTGCTGCATTTTTGGGGAGTGAGCGCATCCTAGTGGCTGCCAAGAGGGGCGCCCGACAGGGACCTCACGAAGCCCCCGAGCAGGGGCAACAGGTGTTTTGGAGATTAGACACCCTAGCCTTGTTCCTCAGGCTCCTCTTAAAGAATCTGACCCCTGAGGGTGCTGGGTAGAGTGGGGTCGACAGGAGCATAAGGTCTGGAGGGGGTGGGGCGGAGTGGGAGGGACGCCCAGAGATGGCAGGAGGAAGACCTGGGCGCTCTTAACCACCCCCAACGCCCTTGTCTGCATGTGTCTTTCTCTGTCTCCTCCTTTTCTGTTTCTTCTCCCAGACAGGTGAAGAAACAAGAAAACTAAGAAATTCGAGCGGTTCGAGGGGGCTTCTGTGTGGATGGGATGGGGACGCCGGGGGAGGGGCTGGGCCGCTGCTCCCATGCCCTGATCCGGGGAGTCCCAGAGAGCCTGGCGTCGGGGGAAGATGCGGGGGCTGGCCTTCCGGCTCTGGATCTGGCCAAAGCCCAAAGGGAGCACGGGGTGCTGGGAGGTAAACTGAGGCAGCGACTAGGGCTACAGCTGCTAGAACTGCCACCTGAGGAGTCGTTGCCGCTGGGACCGCTGCTTGGCGACACGGCCGTGATCCAAGGGGACACGGCCCTAATCACGCGACCCTGGAGCCCCGCTCGTAGGCCAGAGGTGAGCGCCACGGCGAGTGTGTAGTATGGGGAAGGGCAGGAGGAGCTGGATGTCGAGGCTTTGGGGAAGAATTGGGGACGGGGGTGTCACAGCTCCGTGCCCTCTTCTCCTATCCTAAGGTCGATGGAGTCCGCAAAGCCCTGCAAGACCTGGGGCTCCGAATTGTGGAAATAGGAGACGAGAACGCGACGCTGGATGGCACTGACGTTCTCTTCACCGGTGAGGCTGGTGGGCGGCACCCCTGGGTCTTGGCACAGGGACGTAGAGTTTGGGAGACTCGGCCGTCTCGAGCCTTGTTTCCAACTCATTCCCGCCCTCAAACCTCCGCGGCCTCCCGGACTCAGGCCGGGAGTTTTTCGTAGGCCTCTCCAAATGGACCAATCACCGAGGAGCTGAGATCGTGGCAGACACGTTCCGGGTGCGGAGCGGGACCCGCCTAGGGAGGGAGCGGGGTGCAGGTGGGGGTCGGAAGGGCCTGAGAGCCCACTGAGGAAATGAGAGGCACAGAGCAGCCTATGTTTGAGGATATCCCATCACCCCTCCTGCGCCCCTGAATACCTCCCCTCGCTCTCCCTAGGACTTCGCCGTCTCCACTGTGCCAGTCTCGGGTCCCTCACACCTGCGTGGTCTCTGCGGCATGGGGGGACCTCGCACTGTTGTGGCAGGCAGCAGCGAAGCTGCCCAAAAGGCTGTCCGGGTGAGGAGGGGGCGGGGCCAACGAAAGTGGGCATGGTTCTGGGCCCGGGAGGCAGGGAGCTGGGAGGCTTAGGAAATTAGCCCCAACCCCTGCCCTCATTGGGCTGTCCATCTTATGTGAAAGAACACACGAGTAAATAAGAAGTTACAACAGCGGGACTAGGAACAGGGGTGATTAATTTGCTCTTCCGGAGTTTCAGGAAACCCCAAAGGTGGCACCTAAACTGTTACTCTAAGGATGGATAGGACAGATAAGGGGAGGGGCTGGGGAAGGTAGGGGGTTGAAAATAACTGCATGTGATTCCAAGGTGGAAATTAGCAAAGGTAACTAAAGTACTTAGTGTCTGACATACAGTAAGCTCTATGTGCTTGCTGTCATTATTATGCACAAATGTCAGTCTTTCCTTAGCCCTTAGTGGTGGTTGAGCAGGCGGACTCAGCTGTGGAGAGGTTCTGAGACTGCAACACTTCCTTTTTCCTCCAGGCAATGGCAGTGCTGACTGATCACCCATATGCTTCCCTGACCCTCCCAGATGACGCAGCTGCTGACTGTCTCTTTCTTCGTCCTGGGTTGCCTGGTGTGCCCCCTTTCCTCCTGCACCGTGGAGGTGGGGATCTGCCCAACAGCCAGGAGGTGAGGGAGGGCAGGAAACTCCAACACCAAGCACCAACAGAGAAAGGAGTTTCAGGCTTTCCTAGTGAGAGGAAGGGTACCTTCTCTAGAATCCTGGGTGGGGCCACTCTGAGCTGGCTGGAAGAGTGGCCTGGCTCAGCCTGAGGTCTCACTACCCTCTCCCCACTCCATGTCCTCCCTGTGCAGGCACTGCAGAAGCTCTCTGATGTCACCCTGGTACCTGTGTCCTGCTCAGAACTGGAGAAGGCTGGCGCCGGGCTCAGCTCCCTCTGCTTGGTGCTCAGCACACGCCCCCACAGCTGAGGGCCTGGCCTTGGGGTACTGCTGGCCAGGGGTAGGATAGTATAGGGAGTAGAAGGGGAAGGAGGGTTAGATAGAGAATGCTGAGTAGGCAGTAGTTGGGAGAGAATCTCAATATGGGGGGAGGGCAGAGTGTAGGGAAAAGGATAGGGTCCACTGGGTGAGTCCTCCCTCTCAGAACCAATAAAATAGAATTGACCTTTTAGACTGGGCTGTGACTGGTGTCTTACTGGGGCAAAGGGATAAGGCAGGGCTGAAATCTGAGGTTGGGGTCAGTGCAGGGAAGAAGGCCTCTCATTCAAAAAACTTGTTAGGTACTTACCAAGTCATTGCCCAACCATGTCATAGGAACTTGCGCAAAAGATGGACAAGACAGAATTTCTATCATGGGAAGTGTGTCCAGGGCAGAAAAAAGAGTGTACGGATGGATTGCTCACTGAATTTATCTAACAGTCAGATGATTCAGAGACTGGTAGATTACCAGTCCACCCCTATTTGATAAAGAAAAAGAAATGACACTTCCAGGGACATTCATTTTTCATTCATTCATTTACTGAGGCTTAGTAATGATATCAAAAGGGTCAGTCTCCTGATGGTGGGGAGCTCACAGTACATGCAAATTTCTTGCAAATTGAAATACAGGTTGTGATGTGATGGAACAATTTACAGAAGGCTGTTTCTATGAGGGAAATAAAGGGGGTGTGCCCTAGGGCATCAGAGTATATACAAGGGGTGGGCAAGGAGGGTCAGCTTCCCAGAGAAGGCCACACTTGAACTGAGGATAAATAAGAATTAGCCAGGCAGGTAGTGTGGAGGAGGGAAAGCGGTACTACAGAAAGAAGGAATTGCACTGGGCAAAGACATTTTGGGGCTAGGGAGAATTCTCCTAAGGCTGACATTTTCTAAGATGTGCATGTGGAGTGACAGACATAAGCCTGGAGAGTGGACAAAGTGCTGTAGTATGTTGTATCCAAAGCCAAGGCATGTGGGCACAGAGCTGAAGCTAAGGAGAGTACTTCAGTTCTGTAATAAGGGCTGTCAGAAGCAGTTATCTCTTGAGTAGCATCTCTCTGACTTCAGGGAGGAAGCAAGGGTAGGAGGATGAGGTGGGGCTATGGGTAATCCAGGAAGGAAGTGAGGAGAGTACATTCACTTGGCAGTGCTGGGCATGGAACAGAGTGTGGGTTTGACAGTGATGTTAAGATAGAAAGACTGGACTTTATGGCTCACTGTGTGGGAGTAAGAGAGGAAGGAGGTCTGCATGACTCCCAGTTTCTGGGTTGGGCAACTGGGTTGTTAAAGAGAATGCAGAGGAGAATTAAGTGAGCAGCTTCAGAGATGACAATGAGTTGGGTTTGACATTCGGAGTGCAAAATGCTTGAGGTCAGTCAGGCAGAATGTCTAAGGGGAAGTTTGTTAATCCCAAATCTGAGATCTGAGCCAGACAGAGTTCTGGGTGTCATTTGCAGAAGTGGGAGCTGAGGACTAACTGTGGATGAGAGTGTCCCAGAAGAACAGAAAGGGACAAACCTAGAATGATGGGGAATACTGTAGGGATATGGAGCAAGGAAGAGGAGTCCAAAAAGAAAACACCAGCAACAAAGTAAAATAGAGCTTAAAGAATGGAGTAATCAGGCCGGGCGCTGTGGCTCACACCTGTAATCCCAGCACTTTGGGAGGCCGAGGCGGGTGGATCATGAGGTCAGGAGATCAAGACCATCCTGGCTAACACAGTGAAACCCCGTCTCTACCAAAAATACAAAAAATTAGCTGGGCGTGTTGGCAGGCGCCTGTAGTCCCAGCTACTCAGGAGGCAGAGGCAGGAGAATGGCGTGAACCCGGGAAGCGGAGCTTGCAGTGAGCCAAGACCGCACCACTGCACTCCAGCCTGGGTGACAGAGCGAGACTCTATCTCAAAAAAAAAAAAAAAGGAATGGAGTAATCAGAGACCAAACCAGATGAATGCTAAAAATGTCTACTGGGTGTGGCTATTAGGACGTTACTGGCAATCTTATGGAGAGCAGATAAGCAATTTCAACATATGAGCAGTGGGGATAAAGTGAAGGAGAAGAAAATGGAAGAGGCAGGTGTATGCCCCTGGTTCCAAAGCTTGACTGTGAAGGGAAGGGAAGAGATAAGGCAACTGTCTGGGACTTTTGATGTCATGAGATAGGAGCTAGGGCTTGACTGGATATAGAGAGGACACCGGTGATGAGGGAGACATGGAGGTTATAGGAGAGATGTAATTAAGTTTAGGAGTAAGATCAGTGGCAGAGACAGCCTAGAGCCCAGGTCTCCCAACTCCCAGTCCAGCACTTATTTCTATACCATGGTGCCTTCCTCTTCCAGGTGAGGGACCAAGGAGGGGAGAGGGATTATGGGTAGCTGGGATCCCCTAGCTTGGGAGGTTTGGAGTAAGGGCTTCCCTTCAAACTACAACTGCATAGATGGTGGAGGCATCAGCAGGGTCCACTGTGGACAGCCGGCGGGGCCTGCTGAGGGCTAGATGGTCCAGATCCGCATAGAGCAGGCTCTGGAGGAGGAAGGGGAGGAAGACAAGATGGTCTCCACAGTCTCCCTTGGGGTTCAGGCCTTTTTTTTTTTTTTTTTTTGGTCCATTTTCCTCAGAGATTCTGGCCATCCCCTTCCCATCCCCATGCCCTTACCGGTTCCTGGTCCAGGTCCCCTGGAATCTTGGGCTCTTCCTCCTTTACTGGCCTCTGGGGCTCAGTTTTCACAAGTGGAGCTATGTGGAGGGGACAGAGCTGAAGGATGGAGAGAAGGTGACCAACGTGTCTGTTCCCAGAAAGGGCTCAGACTCAGGAATTGAGGGGTGGGGAGTGGGTGTGTAGGAGAAAGAAAACGGGGTGGAGTTAGTCTCACCAAATCTAGGGAGTGGTCGAATCGGTTGCCGGGGCAAGCGCCTGTAAGGGACATATGAGTCTTTGAGAGCCACCAGTCTTGTCTCACTGGTTCTCCTGGGACTCAGGCCGCGCCAAGGACAGTCCAGCAACTTGAAGGCTCAGACCGGAAACAACTTAGACTCTACCCCCACCGATAGTCCAGCCCAGGCTCTGACTCTGCTGCACTTCCAGCTCATCTCCTTTGGCTGGGCTCTACTCACCAGCCAGTGGCCTCGCTCCCACCTTTGACCTCTCCCATTCTTCGCCAAGACAGAACCAGAGCTCTAGGTCTAGCTCTTTGTTTTGCGAAGGTTCTGGTCCTGCCCTTTCCACCTCTAGTCACTCCCATTTAACCAGGCCGGGTCCCTCCTGCTCACCTGTGCAGCCACCAGACCAGGCCCAAAGCTCCCAGTCCCAGCACTAGTCCAGCGCCCAGCAGCGGGATCAGGAGCTGGGGATACAGGGACCCTGGGGGAAAGGCATGGGGGTGAGGGATGCTGAGGTCAGGGGTTTGACAAGAGAGAGCCAGCTCTCCCGCTCAAGAACCCCCAGCCAAGGCCCTCTTCCGTCGTCTTCCCTCCTCCGGGTATGTGTCAGAGTTAAGAACCCTTGTGCGCACAGGCCTGGACCTACCATGGGAAGGCCCGGGAGCCTTGCAATAGGTCCTGTCCCCCAGCACGTGAAGCACTGTACGGCTCTCGTCCTCGTGGCGGCCCTTGCAGAAAAAGGTGCCCGAGTCCCCAGCGCTCAAGAGGAGCTCCAGCCGCCGGATACCAGAGTCCAGGGAGCGAAGGCGGCCTACAAAAGGCTGGAGGGGAGGCACGGTGGGGGTCCCGCTCGAAGAGGCCCACAGGATCGGTCGGCGTCCTTTGGAGAGGCCCTTGCAGGCCGGAAAGCTGGGCGCCCAGACCCAGCGGATGGGGTGAGAGACTCCTACGCAAGAGAGATTCACCCGGTCCCCAGGGCGGCCGTCCAGAGAAGCTAGGAGAGGCCGGAGACTGTGGTTAGGGCCGGTCCATAGGGCAAGACGACCCCCCATCCCGTCTCCTCTTTCTCTTCTCTCTTTTGCACTCCAGCCATCCTGGATCTTCCTACACACAACCCACCCTACTAGGCGGCCCCTTTCTTGCTTCAGCCCCTCTGCATCTATCACAACTCTCCCAGGGATCGCTTACCCCCTTGGTTCCCTTGGGCCCTCGAGAGCAGCAGCGGTAGCAGCTGCAGAAACACAGCCATGGTTGGGATGTGGTGAGGAGAAGCTGCCAGCGAATCAGCGGCGTGGGGCGGGTTGCGGGGGACCGGAGGGAAGTTGGGGGTGAGGAGAACGGAGGGGCTGGGGGGCTCCGATAAGAGAGGGGGCGGGGCCACCAACTGCCCAGATCCCTTTGGGAATCCTCGCAGGCAAACTCAGAGTCCTCAGATGGTGCTCACTTAAAATGTGTGTTCAGGGCCATTTACACAAATGCTTTTGCCTGCTTAACTTTTCAGGCGCGCCTGTAATTCCAGCTACTTAGGAGGCTGAGGAGGGAGGATCGCTTGAGCTCAGGAGGTCCAGGTTGCAGTGAACTGTGATCAGGCCATTGCACTCCAGCCTGGGCCACAGAGCTAGCCAGACCCTGTCTCAAAAACAACAACAACAACAACAAAAATCCCTATTTTGTAGGGTATTGTGATAACGAAATAAAGTAATGCATGTAAACTGCTTAGAATACATAGGATCACTATGTAAGTACTTGCCATTATTATTACTATTTCTATTCTTTTTTTTTTTTTGAGACAGAGTCTCGCTCTGTTGCCAGGCTGGAGTGCAATCTCAACTCACTGCAATCTCTGCCTCCTGGATTCAAGTGATTCTCCTGCCTCAGCCTCCCGAGTAGCTGGGACTACAGGCGCACGCCACCACATCCGACTAATTTTTGTATTTTTAGTAGAGACAGGGTTTCACCATGTTGGCCAGGATGGTCTTGATCTCTTGACGTTGTGATCCACCCGCCTCGGCCTCCCAAAGTGCTGAGATTGCTGGCGTGAGCCACCACCCCCAGCCTACTATTTGTATTCTTATTTTAGCTTCTACCTCAACTCTCTGTGCCCATGCTGTTCCTCCTGCCTTGGTGCCCTGCCCAAGTTGGCAGGTTTTCATTGGGGAGGTGCTTTGGAGCAGGTGCACACAGCCACACCTAGGACAATTGCTGCTGCTGGACTGGAGCAACAAGGCCACACCAAGTGCAAGTGGAGCCGAGGTGACGTCCTGAGAACCTTCATGGGAGCCTGAGGCAGCCCCTACTTAGCAGACCTGTGGTGGCTCCCCTAGATGAGTAGCCCCAGCCCCTGCCTCTGCTGCTATGGCATCACAGAAGCCATCAATGAGTCACTGATGGCTGAGCAGGCATTGGAAAGACCGAGTGGGGCCTGAATGGAGATTAATTTGACCCATTCCATCCCCAATTTCCACCAGCATGTCCCTATCAATGTCCAGCAGGGACCCAGGGACCCAAATTCAGCAATTAATTTGGGCCTCATCCTTTTGTCCATTTCCCAGGAACCAGCAGAAGCTACCACCATGGACACTGTAAATCACAGAGGCCTTTGATGATGCTCCTTCAGAGGACTCAGCAGCAGGACTGTTAGCTGGGGGCCAGGAAGGGCATCTTGGCCTGAAACCAAGAACCACAATGGCATTGGCCACTAGTGGCACCTGCCCTCCCCATCCCTCTCTCCCATCCCTACTTCCCACTCTGTCCTGCTCAGTGCCTCCCCACCCCTTGTCTTTTCTGTGGTCAGCTGTGTAGTAAGTGGGAAGGGAGGGGCTATCAGAGGCAGTGAAGGGAGGAGCCTTTGGGTTTATAAGTTCCAAAAAGGCCACTCAACTCCCAGAGCTGGATCCTTGAAAATCTACTTTATCAGCTGCTGTGGTTGCCACCATTCTCAGGACCCTCGCCATGAAAGCCCTTCTGCTGCTCACCCTGTCTGCTCTGCTCTGCTGGGTCTCAGGTGAGCACCTGGGGGCCCCAAGGACCTGGTTTGCCTGGTCAGGACCTTTACACCCTGCTCTATCCACTTCCCTGCCCTACCCACCACTCGGGATCCCAACACCCCCAGCCCCAACTGGCTCAGCTCTCCTGTGCCACCAAGACCAGGCTTCCCTATGACAGCCTCCTTGCTCTGTTTCTCAAAATGCCAGGTCTCCATCCATCCTCCCCACCTCCAAGACAGACCCATTTCTCTCACCTGCCAGGGCTCTGGGTCCCCTGTTCCCCACTCCAAGGTGTCCCCTCTTTGGAAACTCTGGTATCCAGTTCCCCAATCAGCCCCACTTCAATATGCAGCTCTCCAGAATCTAGCTTACCTGTCTTCTCCTCTATCTGCTGTGCTCAGTAAGGTGTCCTCTCAAAGACCTAGGCATCCAGTCCCAGGCTCCTTTTGTAGCCCACCCTCCCCATCTACTCCATCAGGGACTCAGATGTTCAGTCCCTCAGCCATGGCCTTTCCTAGATACCCCCTACTCCCCTCCTGGGTTGCATACCCACTCCCCTACCAGGGATACAAGCTTTCTAGATGGTTGCAGTGACATCTAAGAGCCTCCATGGAGATAGAGCATTTTCGTGAACCTTCTGAAGAGGGGACACCTGGGCCACTCACCTCCAGGGTGAAGTGGATTTCACTGAGGTGCACTTACCAGGCTCCTCCACCCTTGGACCCTGCGTCACCAAACTTGCCTGCCCAAACCTTGAATTAACTGAAGCAGGAACTTCGGGGTGCCGCCTTCTGTATCCACCCTCTCCATTTTGATAAGGTGCTAAGATGGAATCTGGTGATCTGTCTCTCAGGTATCATTCCTTTCTGCTGAAGAGCTACTGGGGTGAGAGGATTCTATTCAGGTCTGGTTCCTCTTCCCACACTCTTGCCGGCTCCAGGAGGTGAAGAGTAAATTGTAAATTGCTAAAGCTGGCCACAAATGGCTTTCTCGCCAACCTCAAGTTCCAAGATATTTCTGACAGTGTTGTAACTGTCATGATTTTCATTTTTATTATTTCTTCTTCTTTTAAGTTTCCATCTCCTCCTTCACCACCCACATTCTTTCCCCATGGTATCTTCCTCACATTCCATCTATCTCCAGCCCCATGTTTTTGTTCATAGCTCTGTCCCTCTTGACTCATCTCCAAACGGGGTGGAGTGAAGGAAGATATGTAGGGCGTGGGTCTTTCACAAAGCAACAACTCTACCCTTACCTGCCGCCTACTTTCCATTTTCCCTGCATCACTCACCTGCTCTGTGCTTACTAGACCAAACAGCCAAACAGGTTGGGGAGCACCTACGTGATGGGCTCTTCTCCACCCTCCACCCCCGCCCCCAGCTCAGCTTATCCCCAGGTAAGTCAGAGACCTCATCAGCCTGACTTGTGTCTTCCCAGCTGACATTCGCTGTCACTCCTGCTACAAGGTCCCTGTGCTGGGCTGTGTGGACCGGCAGTCCTGCCGCCTGGAGCCAGGACAGCAATGCCTGACAACGCATGCATACCTTGGTAACATCCCCTTCCTTAGTGGGGAGAGCAGGGAGGTGGGAGACTCTATGGCCAGGATTGAGGCCCAAATGGGGCTAAGACTGAGACAGAGAAGCAGAAGATTATAGCAATGATAATATTTGGCCAAAGATGATTGTGTGCAACATTCTATGTCTTTGCATGTCTTTTTTTCAATTAGTGTTTACGACAACCCTGTGATGTGGTCGCTATTAGCGCTATTATTATATTTGAGAAAACGGCCTCAAAAAGAGACAGTAACACAACCGGGCATGGTGGCTCATGCCTGTAATCCCAGTACTTTGGGAGGCCAAAGCAGGTGGATCACTTGAGGTCAGAAGTTCAAGACCAGCCTGGCCAACATGGTGAAACCCCATTTCTACTAAAAATACAAAAATTAGCCAGGCATGGTGGTGGGTGCCTGTAATCCCAGCTACTCGGGAAGCTGAGGCAGGAGAATTGCTTGAACCCGGGAGGCGGAGGTTGCAGTGAGCTGAGATGGCACCACTGCACTCCAGCCTGGGTGAGAATAAGACTCTGTCTTGAAAAAAAAAAAAAAAAAAAAGAGAGAGAGAGAGTAACAGGTCCAAGGCCTTATGGCCAGCAAGTGATAGAACCAGGACTGGGGGAGTGGTGGGTAAGGACATGCAGGAGGAAGATCAGACTGAGAAAAGAGAAGGGGAGGGCCAGGGACAGAGTTGGGAGGGAAAGGAAGCCTAGGTGGGTGGATGGGGTGGGGAGGTGGACACAGGCATGCCAGGTGCCCATCCTAGCTGATTCCCTGCCCATTGCCACCCCTAGGTAAGATGTGGGTTTTCTCCAATCTGCGCTGTGGCACACCAGAAGAGCCCTGTCAGGAGGCCTTCAACCAAACCAACCGCAAGCTGGGCCTGACATATAACACCACCTGCTGCAACAAGGACAACTGCAACAGTGCAGGCCCCCGGCCCACTCCAGCCCTGGGCCTTGTCTTCCTTACCTCCTTGGCTGGCCTTGGCCTCTGGCTGCTGCACTGAGACTCATTCCATTGGCTGCCCCTCCTCCCACCTGCCTTGGCCTGAGCCTCTCACCCTGTCTCCGTATCCCCTGGTTTTACAGAATGGTCTCTCCCTAGCTCCCATTTCTTTAATTAAACACTGTTCCGAGAGGTCTCCTCATCCATCCTTCCCACCTCACACCCTTCACTGCTTTTTCCGGGTCCCTTCCCACTTCCTTCCAGGGCCTCCCCATTAGCTCGTAGAAGGGCTCCCCGCTTTGCTTCCTACACTCTACTGTCCCCTTCTTGAGAAGAGATTGGGATCTGGGTCTGAAATGGGGCTTCTGTCTTGTCCCCAGTGAAGGCTCCCACAAGGACCTGATGACCTCGCTGTATAGGCTCCCATACAGTACCCCATCCCCCATACTGACCTCTTTCCGTTTTGAGTAATAAATGTCTTTTTTTTTTTTTTTTTTTTTTTGGGGTGGAGTCTCGCTCTGTCGCCCGGACTGGAGTGCAGATGGCCGGATCTCAGCTCACTGCAAGCTCCGCCTCCCGGGTTTACGCCATTCTCCTGCCTCAGCCTCCTGAGTAGCTGGGACTACAGGCGCCCGCCACCTCGCCCGGCTAGTTTTTGTATTTTTTAGTAGAGACGGGGTTTCGCCGTGTTAGCCAGGATGGTCTCGATCTCCTGACCTCGTGATCCGCCCGTCTCGGCCTCCCAAAGTGCTGGGATTACAGGCTTGAGCCACCGCGCCCGGCCATAAATGTCTTTTTATTATCAGAAGACCTAAGGGTCAGGTCACCTCCCAGGAAATAATACTCTCAATCTCCCACCCTTACACAGGAATCCTTCAGGGAGGTTCCCTGAGAGGCTGGGCTAGGGAAAATGGAGAAACAGGTTTTTCAGGTCTTCATCCTCCCTTCCAGTGTCTCCAGGTGGCACACAACAACTCATATCCCAAATTTAGGCCACACCCCTGATGTATTGCCAAGAAGAAGGTGCAGCCTGGCTTGAGGGCTCTCCAGAAAGGATAGGAGAGGCACATGGGGATGGGGCCCGAGACCCTGTTTCTTCAGTTTCTCTCAGGTTAGAGTCAGAGGCCTCACCTGGCCTGGTTAGTAAGTAGGGCACCAAGCAGTTTTTACCGATCACAGTTTTTACATTTATTTTCTCAATTCAAAATAGTCTTATTGGGAGCCAAGTTGCAAATGGGAGAAAGGGGAGCAAACCCAGACTCAGGCTCACAAAACCCTGGCAACCCCACTCAGTGAATCTCATTGCTAAGGAAGATTCAACCTAGCAACAGGATCCAGGAGCCACAGAAGGCAGAGAAGCCACTGTCTTTGGGTTTTAGTTGGTTAAGGAGTGCACCACTGTAATTAAGCCCGCTGTTGCTTGGTAACCCCCAAACTAGAACCTGGATGCCCCATATTACCCTTTAAGTCCTCCCATCAACCAAAGATAGATGCAATTTTCCAGTCAGCTGTAGAGTGGTGCATAGATTTTAATGACTCACAGAAGGATGCCTGTCTTCTCACATTAGATGTTCGGATGTCCCTTGTTCCCTTGCTCCCTTGCTCCTTTCTCTACTCCTACTCCCACTATCTGCTCCACAGTCCTGGTAAGAGACAGGTCAGGGCGGTAGCTGCTGCAGCCAAAATGCATGCAGGGGCCACGTGGCTTGCCACGGCGCTGTTGCACAGGTCTCCCAGGTAGCAGTTCCTGTGGGCTGGATAAGTCACGTCTCCCACCGACTCTGTCTCCACTTGATTGCAATGATGGGCTGCGACGCAGGCTGGATGTTGGTGAATCAAGGTCACTGGGGCTGAGAGAGAGAATGAAACTGGGGTGTTGGACTCCTGGCTTCAGGACTTGCCTTCTGGGGCAGAGCAGATGTGATTTCAAGGAGCCCAAAGGAATTTTCAGCCCCCTCAAAAAACACCTCCCTGAAACCAAGTGATCAAAGTTAATGCATTGACATTGTAAACTCCTGATGTGATGCAATGAGAAGGACACAACGTCACTTCTGCAATATTCTTGCTTAAAATGCATGACCTCAATCTCATCATGGCAAATATCAGATAAATATAAATTGAGGGACATTCTATAAAATAATTTTTAGTATATCAAGTATATGTAAATTTTTTTTTTTTTTTTGAGATGGAGTTTCACTCTTGTTGCCCAGTTGGAGTGCAATGGTGCAATCTCAGCTCACCGCAACCTCCAACTCTTGGGTTCAAGCAATTATCCTGCCTCAGGTTCCTGAGTAGCTGGGATTACAGGCATGTACCACCACACCTGGCTAATTTTGTATTTTTAGTAGAGACAGGGTTTCTCCATGTTGGTCAGGCTGGTCTCAAACTCCGGACCTCAGGTTATCCACCTGCCTTGGCCTCCCAAAGTGCTGGGATTACAGGCGTGAGCCACTGCATCCGGCATGTAAATTTTTTTAAAAATCTAAAAATGATTTTATTTATTTTTAGAGAAAAGGTCTTGCTCTGTCACTCAGGCTGGAGTGTGGTGGTGCAATCACAGCTCACTATAGCCTCAAACTCCTGGGCTTAAGTAATCCTGTTGCCTCAGCCTCCCAGGAAGCTGAGATTACAGGTGTGTGCCACCATGCCTGGCTAATTTTTTAAAAACAGTTTTTGGCCGGGTGTGGTGGCTCACGCCTGTAATCCCAGCACTTTGGGAGGCCGAGGCGGGTGGATCATGAGGTCAGGAGATCGAGACCATCCTGGCTAACACAGTGAAACCCCATCTCTACCAAAAACTCCTGACCTCAGGTGACTCTTCTGCCTTGGCCTCCCAAAGTGCTGGGATTACAAGTGTGAGCCACTGAGCCCAGCCTAAAAATGATTGTTGTTTATTTTTCTTTGAGACAGGGTCTCGTTTTGTTCCCCAGGCTGGAGTATAGTGGCATGATCATGGCTCGTTGTAGCTTCAACCTCCCAGGCTCAAGCAATCTTCCCTCTTCAGCCCCCTGAGTATCTAGGATTACAAGCATGTGCCACCACGCCCAGCTAATTTTTTAATCTTTTTTTTTTTTTTTTTTTTTTTTGTAGAGACAGGGTCTCCCTATGTTGCCCAGACTGGTCTCAACTCCTGGGCTCAAGTGGTCCTCCCACCTTGGCCTCCTGAAGTGCTGGGATTACAGGTGTGAGTCACTGCACTGGCCCTAAAAGTGATTTTTTAAACTCTAGGTATAAAATAATTTATCAGGGCTCTTCAAATATGTCGGGGTCATGAAAGACAAAAACAGAACTGGCACAGATCAGAGGAGACAAAGAAGACACGAGAGCTAAATGCAACGTAGGATCCTGCTAAATCAAATAAAGTCTGTAGATTAGTTAGTAGTATTATATCAACATTATTTTGTGATTTTGATAATTGTACCATGGTTATGTAAGATGTCAGCATTAGGAAAAGTTGAGTATTTCTGCAACTTTTCTGTCAATCCAAAATTACGTTAAAATTAAATATTAAGAACATGTACACACACAGACACAGACACACACACACACACACACACACACACACACCCCTCCCTGGCCCTTGACTAATGCCATTTGAAGTTTGGTTTTAACTTTGGCCTTTCAGGGCCAGAGCTCTTCACCTGTGAGCTAATGGGCCTATGAGATTCTTTTGGGAGAGTAAGGAGGTGGGGAGGTGGGGGCACAAGGACTGTGGGCCTCTCAGGGGCTCCGTGCCAGGAGCCAGAAGGGGTACAGACTGCTCTCCTCTGACAGCCGCACCATCTGCCCAGACCCAGACTGAGCCTGGAGGGTTCTGGAAGCCAGAAGGATTGACGTGGGGCTGGAGGCAGGGAAAGGCTGTGAGAAGAGGGAGAAACGGAGGACTCACGGTTTCCAGGTAGCTTGATCTGTTCCAGGCCTGGCTGGGGTCTGCCCTCACCACAGGTGGTCACGGCTTCTTTGCAAGAACTGCTGGGGCTTCCACCACAGTTGTAGCACCGCATTCGGTTTCCTGGCAGGAGAAAAGAGGCGCTGGACCTGGGCCCTCGGTGGAGCTGGCTGGCAGAAGGCCTGTGTGAGAGGCTAGCTGGCTGCCTCCTTACCCAAGGCAGCCCCTAGCAGGGAGCTGAGCAAGATCCCAACAAACTGGGGTTTCATTGCAGTCTGCCCGTGTCAGGACCGCCTCTACCTCCCGCCCACCCCCCTCCCCTAGCCCGACTCTACCTGCCTTATATCCCCCTTGCCTTGAGCTTTATAGGGCTATAAAAAAAGAGGAAAGAGTCTCCCCCAGCAGGCACCAGGGGCCCCAGTGGGGACAGGGAGGGGCCCCACGGCATGCCCTCAGCATCCTCTGGAGTCCTCAAACTCCTTTATCCCCAGCAGCAGTCCTGAAACTGTGGACCAAGAAGAACCCCTGGGGATCCCTGATACCCTTTCATAGGGTCCTTGAGGGTCTTCCTTTTGCAACTATCTGTGTAAGATCAGATTTTCTTCATATACTGGACTTCAATGAAAACAACATATCCCAACAGACTGAATGCAGAAGCAGATAGGAAAACCCAGGCATCTCCCACGAAGCCTGACATTAGATTCACAAAAATGTAAAGCAATGCTCAGCTTCTCACTGTGCTGTGGGGAAATAATAGTTATTTTTCACAAAACCATATTTTATTAGTACGCAATAATTTATTATTTTTATTGTTTAAATAAATCAATACCTACTTTAAATGATCTGTTTTAATTTTTAATATAGTAAATATTGATATAACCTCATAAAGAAAAGCTCTTCAGAGTCTTAAGTAACTTTGAAAAGTGTAAAGAGGTCCTGAGATCAACGTTTTTTAAAAGAGCTGCTCTCCTGGGCACCTGTGTCTCCCGTATCTTCACTCCCTGTTCCTAGTCTTACTCCTCCTGGTACATGCTGGCTCTGATTCCCCAGATGGGCCTTCCTCCTTCCCAATTTCTTCAACCCCAGTCTTCCAGGTTCTATCACCACCCCCCTACCCCAAATTCTATCCATGCCTTCCTTTGTAGTGATTTCTCCCCAGTGCAAGCACATCCGGCTGGCCCTCCAGCCCCACCCATGATTATTTCTTTCCTCCAAGGTAGTAAAGCTGTCAAGGATAATTATGGGGTAGGAATGTTGAAGCTTGGGGGAATCAAAGGGATCTGAAGCTGGGTGGGGTCCGCCCTTATACAGCTGGGCTTTGTGTGTGCGTGTGGGTGGGTGTGGGGGGGTATTGTTGATTCTAAACTCAAACAGATCCATGCCAGGGTTGTTTAGGAGGGTGACCTTGAAGGACATGAAAGCACTGAGGGGGAAAGACAGAGAAAACAAAGACGGAGACAAGCTAAGAGAGCCAGGGAGCAGCTTGAGACATGGGGAGGGAGGGAGAGGAGTAGGAGGGAAGGCGACAGACACAACTCAGGAGCAGGAGAGGAAGCTAAGTTACAGAGACAACATGCTGAGAGAGCAGAGGAGACCCTCCAGGCAAGGGCAGACTCCTAGCAGGGGCAGGCTGGGGGCCCCCACTGCCTTCGGGTCAGGCTGGTGAATCTGGTCACGGTTCCGCCCCCCAGATTCACTCCCTAGGTGTGTTTGTTTACTGGTTCCTCCCTGTCTTGCTCAAATGTTCCAACTTTACAAATCCCGGGATCTCAGGACGCACATCACCTCTCCCCAATTCCTGACCCTGCGTTTGGCCATGGGCACCTCCAGCATCTTCCTCTGTGTCCTGTTCCTCTGTGGTGCACTGGGTAAGGGTGAACTGGGGAACCTTCAGCGGTCAGGGGGCTGGGGGCGGGGACAAGGGCATGTGGAGGAACCTGAGGGCTGGGGAGGAGAGGGGTGGGAGTGCTGGAAGAGGCCAAGAAGAGAGCTGGGGGAGTGGGGGACTTCAGGGAGACCAGCCACTGGGAAGGCCAGCCTGATGAGGTGGGAAAGGAAGAGTTTACTTTCTTTTTTTTTTTTTTTTTTTTTTTTGAGACGGAGTCTGGCTCTGTCTCCCAGGCTGGAGTGCAGTGGCCGGATCTCAGCTCACTGCAAGCTCCGCCTCCCGGGTTTACGCCATTCTCCTGCCTCAGCCTCCGGAGTAGCTGGGACTACAGGCGCCCGCCACGTCGCCCGGCTAGTTTTTTGTATTTTTAGTAGAGACGGGGTTTCACCGTGTTAGCCAGGATGGTCTCGATCTCCTGACCTCGTGATCCGCCCCCTCTCAGCCTCCCAAAGTGCTGGGATTACAGGCTTGAGCCACCGCGCCCGGCTGGAAGAGTTTACTTTCAAAAGCATTTGAGAATAACTGTCTCCTCCTTGCTGCATCTTTGACCCACCCCTGTCTCCCCTATCCCTTATTTCACCTCTTGCTTCTGTGCTGGGCCCTTTGGTCAATGTCAATTTCTATTTTCCTATTTGTCTCTGCTGCCATTTACTTAACTTTTTCACTGACTGCTTCTACTTCCCTGCTGCTGGGTCTGGCTTTTTGTCTCACTCTTTTTATGTTGGCCTCTGATTCTCATGGCTTCTGTTCATGTCTGCTCATCTCTCAATCCCTATACTGCTCTTGCCTCCATCTCTGTTTCTTTTCCTGCATGGTCTCCCCTCCCTTCTCTGTGTCTTTCTTTTTTTTTTTTTTTTTTTGAGACGGAGTCTTGTTCTGTCACCCAGGCTGGAGTGCAGTGGCATGATCTCGGCTCACTGCAACCTCAGCTACCCGGGTTCAAGCGATTATCCTGCCTCAGCCTAACGAGTAGCTGGGACTAGAGGCACGTGCCACCATGCCTGGTTAATTTTTTGTATTTTTAGTTTCACCATGTTAGCCAGGATGGTCTTGATCTTCTGACCTCATGATCCGCCCGCCTCGGCCTCCCAAAGTGCTGGGATTACAGGCTTGAGTCACTGCGCCCAGTCACTTTTTCTACTTCTGTCTGCTTTCCTCCCTTGTTCCACAGCTTTCCTCTCTCTGCTTTGTGTGTCACCTCTCTCTGAGATCCCTCTCCGGATCTAGCCTCTGCCTGCCCCACAGGGAGGGTTTGCTTCTCCTGCTCTCCTAATCTCTGCTGCCTCAACAGATCTCACCATGTCCCCTGCCCGGGGAAGGCTCCGCTGTTACACCTGCAGCTTGGCCAAACCCTGCTACCCTGTTCCCACCAAGTGTCAGGACGATGAAGCTTGCAGCATAAGTACTGGCACCTCAGGACTCTGGTCCAATGGCCCTTCTCCAGGCGGCTCCCTACCTCCATCCATCCCGCCTTTCCTGCGGCCCCCGCCTCAGCATGCCTCCTTCATCCCACAGATCAGAGTGAGATCATCGAGCGAAAAGGCTGCCTCCCAAGGGCCCAGTGCCCTCTGCCGAGCCATGCCACCTACTGGCTGCGCTCCTACATTCTGCGGCACCACTGCTGCTAGCAGGACCTGTGCAACATGGCCGCTTCCCCACAGCAGCTCACCAGCCTCCTTGTCTCCCTGCCCCTCCTTGTGGCCAGTTTCGCCAGGAGAGGACACCTCCTCCACTAGCTTCTGTGGATCTGCAGCCCCCAACCCAGGATTCCGCCGCCATCACCACGGCCCTGGAAACACCTGCACAGACACTTTGAGACATGCCCGACAACCTAATTTTGTACAGAGACCCCAGATCTCTCAGGAGACCCCCTCACAGACCCCTCACAAGGCCTGGGGAGGCACCTGCCCACAGTCCAACCTCATAAAGAACACCTATTCTGTGTCTTTTGTCTTTTCTAGATGCCCATTGCTGATGCCCCCTGTCAGCCCAGGTCACTGGCAAGGCAGGCATTTTGATGACACTGTGGATCTCAGGCAAGGGGATCAAAGCGGCATCAGGTATGGTAAGGAGGAGAGTCTTGCTAGGAAAGACTAATGTGGTAGGTTGGGAACTCAGGATGGAGGGCTTGGGGGACTATGAAGAGTACCTTTAATAAAAGGTCTATCTAGTAGTACAGTAATACTGCACATACTGCAGTGTGTGTGTGTGTGTGTGTGTGTGTGAGCTCTAAGAGTGAACTATAGCTGCTTGGTGGGTTGGGCTGGAGCTGGAACCTGGACCACAGCACTCCCCTCATTCTCCATCTGTGTCATTTGCTTCCTTTATCCTGCCAATGGCTTAGTTTAAGCCCCTGCAGCCTGAAGGCATTAGGTGAGACTTCTGAGAAAGCTTTTCTCCAGTAAGGCCCAAGCTTGAGCAGAGACACAAAAGGGCACCCAGTGGAGCTGCTTGTGAGGGTGTGGCTGGAGCTCAGCTCATTTCTGCCTGAGACTGAGGAATGGCCAAGTTGGGAGCATCAATACCCTCCCTCGCTTCACCAGCCCAGACTCGCCCATAATTCACAAACATCCCAGCATGGCCCCGGCCCAATAAATAATACACCCCCACTGGGCCTGCCAGCCCGAGTAGACACTCCCTCTGCCCCCGGGAAATAGGGTGTGACCCCAGGGCAGTAGGGAGGAAGTGCCAGAGTGGCGATAGCTGCTCACATGCTCTGAATGCCCCGGTAGAGCGCCACAGGGAAGAGTGTGTGCCTAGGATAAGGAAGGATAAGGAAGGATAAGGAGGGGCCCCGGGTTGGAGCCGAGCACAGGCATCTCTACCCTACTCAGTTCCCTCCCCTTGCATGTGAGGAAGTCTGGGGTTGATTAAAGGTGCTTGTTCCCTCTCTTCTTTGTGAGGATGACACACTGGGTAGTGGGGGTCTGGCTTAATTTAGAGATGGGTTGAGTCTTTCCATTTTCTCTGTCACTCCGTCCTCCCACTTTGTGCTTCTATTTTTTTCTCTCTGTCCATCTCTCTCTTGAGCAATGGTGGGGGATTCCCCACCATTGCTCAAGTCTCCAGATTCCTGTCTCCTCCCTGCTCACACCCATCCTCCTTGCCCCCACCAGCAACCTCAGGCTCCCCTCAACCCCACAGTACTGCGGGCTCAAGGCCATCCCTCCACTGGCTGCTACAAGACAGGAGACCAAACCTTTTTGTAGGTGACATCACAGAATAATGCTCCTCCTTTCCTTCAGTCCCCCACCCCTCCCCATACACAGCTTGGTGGCTGCTGGACGCCAGCTGGACGGTGAAGTCGAACTTGCAGTCCCGCCCCCCTTGCCAAGGTTGTCGAGGAATACTCCAGGTGCTAGATGGCCAGTGAAACAGCAGGTCACACTTCCCAGCAGATGTCACCAAAATCACCTGGTCTTGTGGGCAGGTGGGCTGTGGGGTTTTCCAGAGAGACAGATTAAGGATACCTCTACTTTTCATGTCCTCAGGAACAAGGGCCCCTCCCCAACCCAACCCGTGTTTCCTCTCCCATCCCCAGTCCCCTCTGGGATTTAAGCCTCTGTTCCCTAGCTGTTCCTCACCCGAGACGGGCCAAATGGATGTTCTCATAGACCTGGATTTCGGGTTTGAACTGAGGAATCGAGGCAGCTGGGGAGAAGGAGCCATCAGGGATACAGAAGAGAAGTCAGCAGACAACTTAGAGCCGTGTTCCTTGCCCCCTCCCCTAGAGGAGGTGGGGTACAGAGGCAGGGTGCGAGCCTAGCCCTTTGCCTCCCACCCACGTGCCCTCTTCTTCCCCCCGGGAGGGAGGGACTCACCTCTGCCTGGAGTCCCACAGACCCTCTGCCTCCAGAGCACAATGCTGAGGGCCAGGATGATGACTCCCTGGCCTATTGTGAGCAGCAGCATCAGAATCCAAGGCATGTCCCAGCCCATGGAAGGGGTACAGAGGGCAGGAGAAGCATCCATGGAGGCTGTAGTAAGAGCCAGACCAGAGGGATGGGAAGGAGGCAGTGAGGGGGCCTGTCCCTGCGCCCCAAAGAGAGGCCTCCCCTCCACAGTCTGGTGGGCTCTTCCAACAGAAGACTTTGTAAGTTTCCCTGCCCCCAATATCCTCCACCCTACTCTGCCCCTTTCCAGGTCTCTCACCCTGACCCATAAACAGAGAACGGCGGCCAGTCACAGTGGCTCACACCTGTAATCCCAGCACTTTAGGAGGCCAAGGCAAGCAGACCACTTGAGGTCAGGAGTTCAAGACCAGCCTGGTCAACATGATGAAACCCCATCTCTACTAAAAATATAAAAATTGGGGCCACGCGCAGTGGCTCACACCTGTAATCCCAGCACTTTGGGAGGCCGAGATGGGTGGATCACCTGAGGTCAGGAGGTCGAGACTAGCCTGACCAACATGGTGAAACTCCATCTCTTCTAAAAACACAAAAAAGAGACCGGGCGCTGTGGCTCACGCCTGTAATCCCAGCACTTTGGGAGGCCGAGGCGGGCGGATCCCATGTCAGATCAAGACCATCCTGGCCAACATGGTGAAACCCTGGCTCTACTAAGAATACAAAAATTGGCCGGGCGCGGTGGCTCAAGCCTGTAATCCCAGCACTTTGGGAGGCCGAGACGGGCGGATCACGAGGTCAGGAGATCGAGACCATCCTGGCTAACACGGTGAAACCCCGTCTCTACTAAAAATACAAAAACTAGCCGGGCGAGGTGGCGGGCGCCTGTAGTCCCAGCTACTCGGGAGGCTGAGGCAGGAGAATGGCGTAAACCCGGGAGGCGGAGCTTGCAGTGAGCTGAGATCCGGCCATTGCACTCCAGTCCGGGCGACAGAGCGAGACTCCGCCTCAAAAAAAAAAAAAAAAAAAAAGAATACAAAAATTAGCTGGACATGGTGGCGTATGCCTGTAATTGTAGCTACTCGGGAGGCTGAGGCAGGAGAATCACTTGAACCAGGGGGTCAGAGGTTGCAGTGAGCTGGAATCGTGCCACTCCACTCCAGCCTGGCGACAGAGAGAGACTCAGTCTCAAAACACACACACACACACACACACACACAAAAGTTAGCTGGGCATGGTGGCAGGCACCTGTAGTCCCAGCTACTCAGGAGGCTGAGATGGGAGAACAGCTTGAACCCAGGAGGTAGAGGTTGCAGTGAGCCAAGATCGCGCCACTGCATTCCAGCCTGGGCAACAGAACAAGACTCCATCTCAAAAAAAAAAAAAGGCCAAGCATGGTGGCTCACACCTGTAATCCTAACACTTTGGGAGACCAAGGCGGGCAGATCATGAGGTCAAGAGATCAAGACCATCCTGGCCAACATGGTGAAACCCTGTCTCTACTAAAAATACAATTTTTTTTTTTTTTTAAGTTTTGCTCTTGTTGCCTAGGCTGGAGTGCAATGGCGTGATCTTGGCTCACTGCACCCTCCACCTCCCAGGTTCAAGTGATTCTCCTGCCTCAGCCTCACGAGTAGCTGGGGTTACAGGCATGTGCCACCACACCTGGCTAATTTTGTATTCTTAGTAGAGATGGAGTTTCTCCATTTTGGTCAGGCTGGTCTCGAACTCCTGACCTCAAGTGATCCGCCTGCTTCGGCCTCCCAAAGTGCTGGGATTACAGGCTTGAGCCACCACGCCTGGCCTAATAATAATAACAATAATAAACAAAATAAAATAAAATAAAAAATAGAGAATGGCAATGCTCCCTGCTCACACATGGGCAGCCAACTACAGAGCAGACCACCACTATAACCACACTTTCCCCTCACACCCTTTATAGTAATTCACCCTTTCAAGAAAAAATAGCCAGGTGCGGTGGTTCATGCCTGTAACCCCAGCACTTGGGGAGACCAAGATAGGAAGATCATTTTAGGCTAGTAGTTTGAGACCAGACTGGGCAACATAGCAAGACTCTGTCTCTACAAAAAGTTTAAAAATTAGAGCCAGGCGCGGTGGCTCATACCTATAATCTCAGTACTTTGGGAGACCAAGGTGGGCAGATCACTAGAGGTCAGGAGGTTGAGACCAGCCTGGCCAAAATGGTGAAATCTCGTCTCTACTAAAAGTACAAAAAATTATCCGTGCATGGTGGCGGGCGCCTGTAATTCCAGCTACTTGGGAGGCTGAGGTGAAAGAACATCCCTTTCCGTCTCCTCCCTCAGTTTACCTGCCAGGCTAAAGCTGACCCCTTTGTTGTGAGTCATGAGGCAGCGGATGATTCTTGGTCTTCGGCTCCTGTGCTCAGAAAGCCCCTCCCCAGGACACACCAAGAGCAGGGCAGCCTCACTGCCCCAGAAGGACTGAACACGGCCCCTCACGGGACCCTTCCCTTCCTGCCAGGTCACAGAGTCCATGCGTCTGCTGGGGACCACAGAGCACAGGAGGACATTGCAGGGGGATCCATCTGCAGCCCTTGCAGATAACTGGGATCCTGTGGGGGAGAGAGGGACCCCTCAGTTCTTCACCTAAACTTCCTGGCCCACAGTAACCCCTGGTCTGCATGCCCCCACTCACCTTTGAGCACCAAGACGTCGTACACCCTCCAGTTCTGGTAGTTGTGGTGCTGACCTAGCACAGCGCACCAGTACCGCCCGGCATCGTCCTCCTTGGATCCCTCCAGCCACAAAGAATAGTTCCCCAGCAGTCGGAGCCTGGATTCCCTTCCTGGTTTTCCAGGGTCTGGGGCTGGCCTGCCCACTTGGACTTGGGCTACCAGGGTGGTGAAGGAGCCTGCTGCAGGGCTGCGGAACCATGACAGGTGTTCGTCCCCATGTAGAGTGGGTGGTGAGGGACATGGCAGTTCCATTGACTCCCCCAAGGCCACATAGATGGCCTGGATGTTGTCTGTGGGAAGAAGGTTGTATGAGGCCAGAGGCCTCCATCAGATCAACAACCCCCCATTTGATCTTCAACCCTGACTTCTTCCCCTTCTGGGGTCCCCCAGCACGGGCCTGGCTGGTGACCACCTTTCTCAAGTGACAGCTACAAAAATAAGACAGGTGGAGAGAATAGGGTATGGGCTTTCCTTGTCTCTCCCCCAGACAGTGAGGGGGTCTGAGGGCAAGAGGGAAAGGGCTGAAAGAGTTGGCAAATGCCCACCTCTCTTCTACTCATTTCAACTTTTCTGAAAGCATTTACTCATTCTTCTTATTTTATAAAGGAAACTGCATAACCTGGATCTTCGTTGCCCCTGGGTCTTCCCTAGTGTCAGAGGCAGGAGGAGATCAGTTGGGGTAATTCTATCTTCTTGAGTCAGATGCCTTTGCCAGGCTCCTAGGAGAAAGAGCAGCAGTCCCTCTCCAACCTTGGAAACAGCTAAGGAATCACCTACCTCTTGCCCCTTACCTGCAGCCTGGGGAGTTCCACATAGGAACAGGAGGAGGAATAAGACTGCCATGGGGAAAGCCTGCCAAGTTCTCTTGCTCCAAGACCTGGTGTTCCCAAGGAGGAAGCAGAGTCCAGATAAAGGCCCACACTTGCTGGTCTGGAGTGACAAGGGCCCCTGGAGGGGATGGGAATGCTGGGGCGATAGCGTCCAGCAGCATGTGTACTAGGGAAAAGTGACTACCACTTTTCTGTCCTGGAGAGAAAAGGGCACAGCCCAGGCCGCTCTGAAGATGACCTTTTTGCTCTTCTGATTCCACATCAGCTAAGGGACTCAAGTAAAGACTTTCCATGCAAAACACCATGCGGGGAAGTGGTCCTGCCTGTCTAGCTCCCGTCAGTCTGGAAGTACATTCTGAGGTCTCTTCCACTCCTAAGAAATGTCAGCCATGAGTTGGGTGGATCACTTGAGGTCAGGAGTTCGAGACCAGCCTGGCCAACATGGTGAAACCCTGTCTCTACAAAAAATACAAATATTAGCCGGGCATGGTGACATATGCCTGTAATTCCAGCTACTCAGGAGGCTGAGAGGCACCAGAATCGCTTGAACCCAGGAGGCAGAGGTTGCAGTGAGCCGAGATCGTGCTACTGCACTCCAGCCTGGGAGACAGAGCGAGACAGCGAGACTTCATCTCAAAAAAAAAAAAAAAAGAAAAAGAAAAAAAAAGAAATGTCAGCTATGAGTGAAGAAACTGAGTTTTCACATTGGTCCTCCACAGAACCCAGCACAAGACTGCGTATCCAGTCAGTGTCCAGTAAATGATTTGGAATGACTTTCCCTGTGGTTGTCTGGCATACCCCAGACCTCTCCTGAACCCCTGATGAGTGTATTAAGTTATTACTCAAGGAGAAGGCTAACGGGCTGATTCATCCTTCTGAATGGCAAAAACTCCTAAGGCAGATCTTCATGCAGTTATTATAGTTTTAATGTGTAATTCATTTATTTTAAAAAATTATTTTGATGAAATATTCCATACATACCAAAAACTATATGAAGTACAACTATATTATGGATAAATGGTGGTATATTAACACAGTAGAACACTGGACAGCAATGAGAATGAACAAACCCAGTGATTTGCAACAAGGTTGAATCTCACAACATAATGAGAGTAAAAGAAGCCTGGCCAGGCATGGTGGCTCATGTCTATAATCCTAATACTTTTGGAGGCCAAGGTGGGAGGGTCGATTGAAGCCAGAAGTTTGAGGTTGGGCAACAGAGCAAGACCCCAACTCTAAAAATAAAGGCCAGACATGGTGGCTCATGCCTGTAATCCCAGCACTTTTGGAGGCTGAGGCAGGCCGATCACGAGGTCAAGAGATCGAGACTATCCTGGCCAACATGGTGAAACCCCATCTCTATTAAAAATACAAAAATTAGCTGGGTGTGGTGGCGGATGCCTGTAGTCCCAGCTACTCAGGAGGCTGAGGCAGGAGAATCGATTGAACTCAGGAGGCGGAGGTTGCGGTGAGCAGAGATCATGCCACTATACTCCAGCCTGGCGACAGAGTGAGACTCCGTCTCCAAAAAAAAAAAAAACCCAGAAATAAATAGAATATTCCAGGCCGGACTCGGTGGCTCACGTCTGTAATCCCAGCACTTTGGGAGGCTGAGGCAGGCTGATCACCTGAGGTCGGGAGTTCAAGACCAGCCTGACCAACATGGAGAAACCCCCTCTCTCCTAAAAATAAAAAAATTAGCAGAGCATGGTGGCACATGCCTGTAATCCCAGCTACTTGGGAGGCTGAGGCAGGAGAATCACTTGAACCCCAGAGGCGGAGATTGTCATAAGCCAAGATCAGGCCATTGCACTCAGCCTGGGCAATAAGAGCAAAACTTGGTCTCAAAAAAAAAAAAAAAAAAGAAAAGAAAAGAAATAGAATATTCTAGGCCAGGCACAGTGGCTCATGCCTGTAATCCCAGCACTCTGTGAGGCTAATGCAGAAGGATCGCTTGAGCCCAGGAGTTCAAGATCAGCCTGGGCAACATGGTGAGACCTCGTAAAATTAGCCGAGTGTGGTGGCGTGGGCCTGTAGTCCCAGCTACTCAGGAGGTTGAGGTGGAAGGATGTTTGAGCCCAGCAGGTGGAGGATCAGGACAGTGAGCCATGATTGTGCCACTGTGCTCCAGCCTGGGCGAAAGAGCTAGACCCTGTCTCAGAAAAAAAAAAAAAAAAAAAAAAAGAATATTCTGTTTCAGTCAGAGATCCTCTACGCTGTGTAACCACGATTCTGGCCAGGCGCGGTGGCTCAAGCCTGTAATCCCAGCATTTTGAGAGGCCGAGATGGGCGGATCACGAGGTCAGGAGATCGAGACCATCCTGGCTAACACGGTGAAACCCCGTCTCTACTAAAAATTACAAAAAACTAGCTGGGCAAGGTGGCGGGCGCCTGGAGTCCCAGCTACTCGGGAGGCTGAGGCAGGAGAATGGCGTTAAACCCGGGAGGTGGAGCTTGCAGTGAGCTGAGATCCGGCCACTGCACTCCAGCCTGAGCGACAGAGCGAGACTCCGTCTCAAAAAAAAAACAAAACAAAACAAAAAAACCCCACGATTCTGAATTTTCTTTCTTCTCCACTTGCTTTATCATTTAAATTTTATGTGTTTTTGAATCTAGTATTACTGGTATCATGTATACATTCTTCTGCGGCTTTCTATTTTCACTCAGCATCACGGTTTTAAGATTCATTCCATGCATAAGAGTAATGATTCACTTATTTTCTTTTTACAAATATTCCCCATATCTCACCATGCTGAATTTTCGTATCCAGGACCATGGTGTAGCTTTCCATTTATTGAAAAGCTTTTCATTTACCTCTTTCTTTTTTTATTTTTCACTTATTATTGTTATTATTTTGAGGCCTGGCTCCGTCATCCAGGTTGGAGTGCATGGAGCAATCTTGAACTCCTGGGCTCAAGGGACCCTCCCACCTCGGCCTCCCAAGTAGCTGGGACTACAGGTGCGCACCAACACACCCTACTAGGTCTTTTTTTTTTGTTCCCTAGGTATTTTGTGTAGAGATGGGGTCTCACTATGTTGCCTGGGCTGGCCTAGAACTCCTGGTCGCAAGCAGTCCTCTCTCAGTCACCCAAAGTGTTGGAATTACAGGCGTGAGCCATGGTCTGGAACTCCTGGACGCAAGCAATCATCCCTTGGCCACCAAAAGTGTTGGAATTACAGGCGTGAGCTACTGCGTTGGGCCAGTTTACCTTTATTTATTTAGAGACACAGTCTTGCTCTGTCACCAAGGCTGGAGTGCAGGGGCAAGATCTTGGCTCACTGCAACCTCTGCCTCCCAGGTTGAAGCGATTCTGGTGCCTCGGCCTCCCGAGTAGCTGGGATTACAGGCGCACGCCACCCATGCCAGGCTAATTTTTGTATTTTTAGTAGAGACAGGTTTTCACCATGTTGCCCAGGCTGGTCTTGAACTCCTGGCCTCAAGTGATCCGCCCGCCTCGGCCTCCCAAAGTGCTGGGATTACAGGCGTGAGCCACCGCGCTGGGCCGGGCCAGTTTGCCTTTTCAGTAACTTTTTATAGTCTTCTTCATAACATCTTGCATTTCTTGTACTAGATATATTCCTAGACACCTTATCTTTTCTGTTACTCTTATCAAGTACTCCTAATCTCACCTCTCGTTTCCGCTGTCACTCTAGAGTCTATCAATAATGAGACAGAAAAAAATTACTGAGCTATGCCTGGGAATTTTCTGATTCTCCGCGTTCCTAAATCTTCCACTAGTTTCGGACCACTGCTGCACCCGTAGCCCCAACTGCGCGAAACTCTTCTCAGGAAGCACTGAAAATGTCGCAACTCGCCCGGAGGCGGAGCCGGTACGGGCTGACGTCAAGGGCACACAACACCTCAGAGGCAGGGAGGGCGGGGCCGGCAGGGGGACTTGCTGCTGGAAGAGCAGCGGCCCAAGCCAGGGCCATGGCGAAGCTGCTGAGCTGCGTCCTAGGCCCCCGGCTGTACAAAATCTACCGGGAGAGGGACTCTGAAAGGGCCCCGGCCAGCGTCCCTGAAACGCCAACGGCAGTCACTGCCCCCCATTCCAGCTCCTGGGTGAGTCGAGTTCCTCCCCGCCGAGGAACGTGGTACAGTCCAAACCCTTTACGGCCTTTGCTCCTCAGAAGTGCCCATAATGGGAAATAAGGGGAGCCTGCTTGTCAAGCCAGTTATTCGCAAAGTCTGCGCTCTGTGTGCTTCCTGAGTTAAAGTCACGCCTACGGACTGGCCGCCTCCTTTCTTTTTCGCTCTTTACCGCTTTCTCATTCCGACTGCCACTCCTTGCTCTTTCCTCTCCGCGTCCCCCCACCCTGTCTGTCGTGGTTCGTGCCAGTCCTAGTTGAGTCTTAAGTCCCGGGAAAGAGACCCTGCGCGGACTGGGGAGCCGTTGAATTTTGCCGTCGGACTCCCAATTTCCTCTTTCGCAGTGCCTCTTCGTGCCTCCCCCGGCTCCGTTTTTATCTTCCCTTTACCCTTGCCTTGAATTTCAGAATGACTTTTACAGATCCTGTATCCGTAGGTCCTCCCCTCAACCCCCGCCCAACCTAGCCTGGAGACCCGAGTCATTGTATTCTGGAGAGCGGGCGGTGGTGGTAGGCTGTTCTAAATATTATCTTCCTTTTTATCAGTTGTCTCACATTGTGTTACTGTCTCCTACAAACTGCCCGCTCCTACCCACATTCTCTTCTTAGTCAACTACTCTTATTTCTGATGCTTTTCTTTCCTTCTTAGATTGTCTTGGTGTCTTTCTTCTCAAACTAACCCTTCTCCCCATATGCACGCGCCTGCAATCCATTTTAAACTAGACTGTGGAAAAGGAGCAAAAATCGTCCAATGCTGCTTTCACTTTTGCTTCCAAATCCAGCTCCCTGTGTTTGTTCCCATGGTCGGGGTGGGAAATTAGGTTCAGGGTGAGGGTGAGGAAGAGCGTTTTCTGTGGGGGCCGGGGATGTCTCAAGAGATAGTCAAGGAGAGTAGAACCGGAGGACACACAGCAGAGCTTCTGAAAGGGAAGGAAAAGGACCTGCCAATGGCAGGGTCCTTAAGGAGGCCATCTGTTTTGGCAGGATACGTACTATCAGCCCCGTGCCCTGGAGAAACATGCTGACAGCATCCTGGCACTGGTATGTCTACCCTGGCATCTGGGACTCTCTGCATCTTTCAGACCCACCTGTCCTCTTGAACTTAGCCTTCCCTAGCTTGGGAGCAACAGTGCCCCTGGGGTTGGGGGATGCTCTGGGCTCTGCAGCAGACCTCTCCAACACAGACACACAGACACACTCAAAGTGTACATACTTGGCACTCCCCTTTGGTATGTAGCACTGCTTTCTCTGGGGGCAGCCTGAACCATAAGGAAAACATGTTTACTCTTGGGACCATCTGCAGGTGCTAAGTCCTGCAGTTCCCCAGTGACCTGTCCTCCCTGGCAACTAACCTCTTTGGCTGCAGGGACAGCTGTTCGTTCTGGCACAGTTCCTGTGGTGACGTCTGCGCATCTCTTGGGGACCAGGTCAGGGGCTGTCTTGAGCAGGGCCAATTGAAAAGGCTTGATTAACTTGAGTAGACAGAGAGACTGCCTTTAAATGTGATGGAATTATGCCTGGAGATGGAAGACATAATTCTTCCATAATTCCAGAGGAAGAAAATAGAACCTGTACCTAGTTTTCCCAGCCTCCATTACACTGACACACTACTTTTCAACAAATATTGAGCATCTACTATATTCATGGTGTCATACACCAAATATGATATGATATCCCTCAGGTTGTCCATCTTGCTCAGAGTATAGGCCTGGAATGGCAGGCGTGTGTGTGTGTGTGTGTGTGTGTGTGTATTGATTGCCTGTCCCTGTCTCTCTGCTGCAGGCTTCAGTATTCTGGTCCATCTCTTATTACTCCTCTCCCTTCGCCTTCTTCTACTTGTACAGGAAAGGTCAGTGTGGTTTCAAAGGTGGTGGGGTAGCAAATGGGCAGGTTGTTGGCAGAGGAGCCAGCTCCCTAAAGAGGAGAGGGGACCTGTGAGGATGGCTTGGCTTCCTTCTTCCATCAGGCATCTTCTTCCTCTTAGGGTATGGCTGTTCCAAACAGGGAGTGTGGGGTGGAGGTTGGGGCTGAACTGGGAAGAGGAGCTGAGGAACACTGCGGAGAGGGTCTCACATTGTCCCTCTCCCTTCCCAGGTTACTTGAGTTTGTCCAAAGTGGTGCCGTTTTCTCACTATGCTGGGACATTGCTGCTACTTCTGGCAGGCGTGGCCTGCCTCCGAGGTAGGTGGAGAGGAAACCTGGTTTGAATCTTATCTGTCACTGTCACTGGGTACATATTAAGTACCTTGTGCAAATACAGTTTAGTGATGGGCCCTGAGAGGGAATCATTGAGAATGGTTTAAGGCATGATCTTTTCCTTAAAAGACTTGGGTTATAAATATGAAAACAAAAAGGTTTGCTTTTTTTTTTTTTTTTTTTTTTTTTTTTCAAGAGAGAGGGTCTCACCATGTTGTTTAGGCTGGTCTCAAACTCCTGAACTCAAAGTGATCCTCCCACCTCAGCCTCCCAAAGTACTGGGATTGTAGATGTGAGCCACTATGCCTGGCTGCTATTATCTAGATAAGATGCATATACCCTACAACAATTCTATATATGTATACACACTAGGGAAACTCCTCCACATGTATAAACAATATATATGTACAAGAATACAGCATATAACATTGTTTGTGATAATCCTAAGCTGGAAACAATTCCAGTGGCTACCAATAGTAGGATGGATAAAATATGTTCTGTGCAGCTGGGTGCGGTGGCTCACACCTATAATCCCAGTACTTTGGGAGGCAGAGGCCAGTGGATCATGAGGTCAGGAGTTCGAGACCAGCCTGACCAACATGGTAAAACCCCGTCTCTACTAAAAATACAAAAATTAGCTGGGCGTGGTGGCACGTGCCTGTAATCCCAGCTACTCAGGAGGCTGAGGCAGGAGAATAGCTTGAACCTGGGAGGCAAAGATTGCAGTGAAACGAGATTGCACTACTGCACTCCATCTTGGGCGACAGAGCAAGAGTCCGTCTCAAAAAAAAAAAGAAAAAAAGTTCTGTGCAATAGCCATGCAACAGAACACTATATAGCAATGCAAATGAACAAACTATAGCTACACTCATCAACGCAGATGAAACCAGGTGTGGTGGCTCATGCTTGTAATCCTAGCAGTTTGGTAGGCTGAGGCGGACAGATCACCAGAGGTCAGGAGTTCAAGACCCGCCTGTCCAACATGGTGGAACCCCATCTCTGCTAAACATACGAAAAAAAAATTAGCTAGCTATGGTGGTGAGCACCTGTAATCCCAGCTATTCGGGAGGCTGAGGCAGTAGAATTGCTTGAACCTGAGAGGCAGAGGTTGCAGTGAGCCAAGATTGAGCTACTGCACTGCATCCTGGGCAACAGAGCAAGGCTCCATCTCAGAAAAAAATAAAATACAAAAAATTAACTGGGCATGGTGGCACATGCCTGTAGTCTTAACGGCTTGGGAGGCTAAGGCATGAGAATTGCTTGAACCTGGGAGGCAGAGGTTGCAGTGAGCCAAGATAGCACCACTGCACTTCAGCCTGGGTGACAGAGCGAGACTCTGTCTCCAGAAAAAAGCAATGCAGATGAATTTCTGAAATGTTGTGTTAAATAGAATAAGCTAACCACAAAATAATGTATGCAATATGTTTTCATTTATATAAAATTCAAAAGGGATGCACATGTTTGAGGTAGAACACCAAAGACAACAAGGGCATGGTTTTCTTAAAAGTTCGGAGAGTGATTACCTGGGGTAGGGGAGTACAGAATAGGGGAGACCCCTGCTGAAGGGTGACTGTGTTCTCTTTGTTGACCTAGGTGATAGTCACCTGAATGTTTGCTTTGTATTGTTTAAACTGAATATATGTTTTATGTACATATGTTATATCTCGCAGTTTAAAAAAATAAAGAGGCAGAACAGATCAGCTACCCCTAGTGGGTACATAAGATGACAACCAGGTGATGGGCAATACTTGAATATGGGGGTGGTGGGGTCAGGGCTGGATGGCCGCAGTTGGGTCCAGGACCTTCTGCGTGAGGTGCTCTGCCCCCTGATCTCTGCAGGGCTGGGCTGTCTCCTCAGAGAGGTCTTCCCTGACCACCTTGTCTAAAAGTAGCTCCCACTGCTCAGTTTTATCTTAATTTTTTATTTTATTTATTTTTAATTTAGAAAAAATACAGAAAAAATTAGCTACACGTGGTGGCGGGCGCTTGTAATCCCAGCTACTTGGGAGGCTGTGGCAGGAGAATCACATGAACCAGGGAGACGGAGGTTGTGGTGAGCCGAGATCATACCATTGCACTCCAGCCTGGGCAACAAGAGCGAAACTCTATCTCAAAAAAAAAAAAAAGGGCCGGGCGCGGTGGCTCAAGCCTGTAATCCCAGCACTTTGGGAGGACGAGACGGGTGGATCACAAGGTCAGGAGATTGAGACCATCCTGGCTAACCCGGTGAAACCCCGTCTCTACTAAAAAATACAAAAAACTAGCCGGGTGAGGTGGCGGGCACCTATAGTCCCAGCTACTCGGGAGGCTGAGGCAGGAGAATGGCGTGAACCCGAAAGGCGGAGCTTGCAGTGAGCTGAGATCTGGCCACTGCACTCCAGTTTGGGCGACAGAGTGAGACTCCGTCTCAAAAAAAAAAAAAAAAAGGAAAAAGGAAAAATACAGAAAAGTCCACAGAACAAAATATAAAAGGCTTTTTAAATTTTTTAATATATAGTTTTGTGATTTTTTTTATATACAGTTTTGTGATATTTGCTTTAAATGCTTTCTGTCAATAAAATACTAAAGCACCACAGTTACGGTTGGAGTTCCCATTGGAATCCTTTCAGTCCTATCTTCCTCTTTCCTCAGAAGTAATAATTGTCATTTGGTGTGGGGTTTTGTTTTGTTTTTTTCTGGCACATACCTTTATGAAACATATACCTTATTTCCTCAAGTCTAAGCTGCTATCAATTGTAAAATGAATACTAATTTCAGAGTTTTCAAGGGTTAAAAAATATACATCTTAGAATCTATGAAATATGCTATCTATAAGCAGTATGTATTATTTTGCACATTTTACAGTTTTAGCATAAATGTTATCACTCCATACAAATCATTCTGCAGCACACATCATTCTCTCATCGTATCGTTTTGGGGGACTACCATTGATGACACATAAAGTTCTAGTTCATTCCTGTTGTATTTTCTTTGTAGCATTTATCCCTCTCTGAAATGTTCTTGTTTATTGTCTTCTGGCTGTACCTCACCCCAACCAGAATGCCAGCTCTCTGAGAGCCAGCAGCTGTGTATCTCATTTCCTGCTGAGTCTCCTGTGTGTAGAATGGTGCCTGCCTGGCACATAACACCTGCCAGGTCAGTGAGGAGAGAAGTTAGGGTTTGAGGTGCCTCCGCAGTGAAAGGAGAGTGGATGCGATCACTGGGCGTGTAAGTGGAAAGAGAGAAGAGAGAGTCAGTACTGAGAGTTGCTTCTGCTTCAGAGAGGAAAGCAGAAAGGAGGCAGGAGAGGAACTGTTCAGGAATTGGAAGGAGTCAAGGATGGGCCCAGGAAACAGAGGCAGGAAGAATCTTGAGGGACAGGAAGAATGCTGAGTGGTACAGTTGAAGAGAATGAGGATGGAAGAATCAGGGATTCAGTGAGGAAGTAATTATGGGCAGGAGTTGGAGACTATGAAACCAGATGGCAAGGGGCTAGAATATACAGAAAAGAGGCAGAAAGCAAGCATTGGAGAAGAGAAATTTGATTTTTCACAAGGGAGAATAGTACTATAAGACAGTGTTTAATAGTGTCATATAATAGGTTATATGACAGTGTTTAAAGACTGAGGAAAATGAACATTCTGAAAGATGGTAGGTTAAGGATCATCTGTAGAGACACAAACTGCAGAAGCTATGGAGAAGAAGCATCCTGTAGCCAGTTGCTGGATTTGGAGGAAGAGGGTTGGCTCAGGTCTATTTCTCCACATCCTATGCCCTCAGTTCCTTTTTCTTTCACTTCTTTCAGGGCCTTCTCTTAGCCCATTTCCAATTGTTTTCCTAAAACCTAGGCATTCTGCTTTCCAGTTTTCCTAGCACTGTTTCTTATCCTTTTTCTACCAGGCATTGGCCGCTGGACCAACCCCCAGTACCGGCAGTTCATCACCATCTTGGAAGCAACGCATCGGAACCAGTCTTCAGAAAACAAGGTGAGAGGCTCTAGGAAAAGTGCCACACAGGTGCCCGGTAGCAGCTTCCTCAGTTGTCCCTCAGAGCACCGGACACTGGCTTCTGCAGGAAGAGGAGGTGTGTTTTACCACCTGCCACACTGGGTGTTTGCTTGCACATTGCTATATCTCTTCTCCCCTCCATTAGTGAACTGTCCACCTGAGAAGTTTTTCTTCCCTACCACTTCTAATGGAATATTCTGCTAGAACAATCTTCCCCCTCCCTCACCTGCAAGAACTGGCTAAACTAGAAACATTCCACAATGTTTCTTTTTTCTTTTCTTTTTCTTTTCTTTTCTTTTTTTTTGAGACGGAGTCTTGTTCTGTCACCCAGGCTGGAGTGCAGTGGCCGGATCTCAGCTCACTGCAAGCTCCGCCTCCCGGGTTCACGCCATTCTCCTGCCTCAGCCTCCCAAGTAGCTGGGACTACAGGCGCCCGCCACCTCATCCGGCTAGTTTTTTGTATTTTTAGTAGAGACGGGATTTCACCGTGTTAGCCAGGATGGTCTCGATCTCCTGACCTCATGATCCGCCCGTCTCGGCCTCCCAAAGTGCTGGGATTACAGGCTTGAGCCACCGCGCCCGGCCTTCTTTTCTTTTTCTTTCTTTTTTTTTTTTGAGATGGAGTTTTGCTCTTGTTGCCCAGGCTGGAATGCAATGGCACGATCTCAGCTCACTGCAACCTCCGCCTCCCGGGTTCAAGTGATTCTCCTGTCTCAGCCTCCTGAGTAGTTAGGATTACAGGCATGTGGCACCCACGCCCACTAATTTTTGTATTTTTAGTAGAGACGGGGTTTCACCATATTGGCCAGGCTGGTCTCGAACTCATGACCTCAGGCGATCTGCCTGCCCGGCCTCCCAAAGTGCTGGGATTAGAGGCGTGAGCCACCACGCCTGGCCTCTTTTTTTTTTTTTTTTTCCTTTGAGACAGAGTCTCACTCTGTTACTCAGGCCAAAGTGCAGTGTGGTACAATCTGTTTACTACAACATCCACCTCCCAGGTTCAAACGATTCTCATGCGTCAGCCTCCTGAGTAGCTGGAATTACAGGCGCGCACCACCATGCCCAACTAATTTTTGTGTTTTTAGTAGAGACAAGGTTTCACCACGTTGGCCAGGATGGTCTTGAATTCCTGACCTCAGATGATCTGCCTGCCTTGGCCTTCCAGAGTGCTGGGATTACAGGTGTGAGCCACTGTGCCTGTCCCACAGTGTTTCTTTTTTTTTCTTTTGAGATGAAGTTTCGCTCTTGTTGCCCAGGCTGGAGTGCAATGGCATGATTCCAGCTCACTGCAACCTCTGCCTCCTGGGTTCAAGTGATTCTCCTGCCTCAGCCTCCCAAGTAGCTGGGATTATAAGCATGCACTACCACACCTGGCTAATTTTGTATTTTTAGTAGAAATGGGGTTTCGCCATGTTGGTGAGGCTGGTCTCAAACTCCTGACCTCAGGTGATCCACCTGCCTTGGCCTCCCAAAGTGCTGGGATTAGAGGCGTGAGCCACTGCACCCAGCCCACAATGTTTTTTAGAAGGTAGTTTTCTCTGTATCACAGCAGCTCAGTTCTATAAATGTTTATTTTTGTTGTATACACTGAATACCATGTTATCCTTGTTTGTGGATGGGACAAGGTGGACAGGTATGTCCACTCCTGTGCCTGGGAGTACAGCATGGTGCCAGGAGGGAGAAAAGCTAGGGCTCAGTGTCTTGGGAATTGTGCCAGGCCAGCTGGTGCTGGACTGTGATTATCTTTGAGGATGGGCTTTGGGGCCCCATAAAGCTCTTTTCTGTAATGGGAGGTTTCTGGGATCAAACAGCTATGACCACCGTCATTGCATTCCTGGCTATTCCACACTATTTATGGAACTGTGTAATGATGCCTGTACTATGCTACTGGCTGAGGCATTTGGCACACACCTTTCTGATCCTCACAACAGCTGAGTGAGGTGGCATTATTACCCTTATTTATAAATTTGAGAAAACAGAGGCAAAAAGAGGTTAAGTGACCCATTCGGAGTCATAGAGCAAGAAAGTGGCTAAGTCCAGATTTGAGAGCAGGTCTGAGCAAAGCCTGCCTGAAATTTGCTTTTATTCATCTTGTTTTGCCATTTACCTTTTTGTATAATTTTTCTATTGCTCTCTGTTATTCAAATTATTTTTGAAGTGTCAAAAAATTTCTGTGCAGAAAATAAAAACCCTCAAAATAGAGTGCTGGGAGCTCAGGGGACAATACAGTCAAGTATTAAGACACAGCTAGGCCAGGCGCGGTGGCTCACACTTGTAATCCCAGCACTTTGGGAGGCCAAGGCGGGTGGATCACGAGGTCAGGAGATCGAGACCATCCTGGCTAACATGGTGAAACTCCATCTCTGCTAAAGATACAAAAATTAGCCAGGCATGGCAGTGGGCGCCTGTAGTCCCAGCTACTTGGGAGGCTGAAGCAGGAGAATGGCGTGAACCCAGGAGGCAGAGCTTGCAGTGAGCCAAGATGGCGCCACTGCACTCCAGCCTGGATGACAGAGCGAGACTCATCTCAAAAAAAAGAAAAGACGCAGCTCCCACTGTCCTCAAAAAACATGTGGAGCTGGCGAGGTGGTTCATGCCTACAATCCCAGCATTTTTGGAAGCCGAGGAAGGAGGATCGCTTCAGCCCAGGAGTTCGAGACCAGCCTGGGCAACATAGTAAGACCTTGTCTCTAAAGAAAATTTTAAAAATTAGCTGGGCATGGTAGCACATGTCTGTAGTCCCAGCTACTCCAGAGGCTGAGGTAGGGGATCACTTGGGCCTGGGAGTTTGAGGCTGCAGTGAGGGCTAAGTAGGAGCATCACTTGGGCCTGGGATTTTGAGGCCGCCGCCTCCTCTCTGTCTCACTCAACCTTGGGTCTGTCGGTGTGATCTGCTGGGAGATTTCTAAACCTCTAAGATAGTACCCCATAAGGGACCCAGGTGGGGAATAGACCGTGACCAGCCAGCGGCCCCCTTCTACCCCATCACTCAAAAGCACTAGCACCTTCAGCCACTTCTCCTGGGGGTGGGTCAGGCTTAGTTTTTTAGAAAAGCAGAGTGTTAGGTTCCTAGCTTGGAAGAGGGCAGACAGGCCAGTCCTGATAACCTGATGGGGCCTACCATCTCGCCTGATTTTCTGGTCCCATTAGAATTTTCCATCTGAGAATTGGGAGGGTGTTGACCTCTGCTTGGTTTTCCCATGATGTATGGGGATCAGACCCCTGGATAACAAAGGTGTTGTTGAGGGTGGGTAGGAGGGCCTCCCCTGAGTTCTCAACACCCCTTTTCCTCCCCTTTTACTCTCGTGTCCACTGCAGAGGCAGCTTGCCAAGTACAACTTTGACTTCCGGAGCTGGCCAGTCGACTTCCACTGGGAAGAACCCAGCAGCCGGTGAGGACCCAATTCTTTTGCTCTATCCCTCCCCTTGGAACCATTCCAAATAATCCCTGCCCTGCCCTGTCCCCCCACCTCCATGCCCTCTCAGGTCACAGTGCCTACCTTCCAGTGCCATTATGTCGTTCCTAGTCCCCCACTGTTCTCCAGATCTCAGACGTCCAGCTTGTTGCTCCTGACCCCATCCTTCCCTGCATCTTTCCCTTCCTCAGGAAGGAGTCTCGAGGGGGCCCTTCCCGCCGGGGTGTGGCCCTGCTTCGCCCAGAGCCCCTGCACCGGGGAACAGCAGACACCCTCCTCAACCGTGTGAAGAAGCTGCCTTGTCAGATCGCCAGGTGGGAAATGGCAGGGAGGAGAGGCCTGCTGGGGTGGAGGGGCCATTTCAGGAGGGCTCTGGGAGTGGATGCTCCGTTGTAAAATAGCTGTCACTCATTGGGCCTAGTGTCGTATGGTTTGTGTAAATCATTTATGGCAAAGTCATTTTTATCCACATTTATGTTTGAAGAAAAGAGGCTCAGAGAGGTCTGGAGTCTCAAAGGTAGTAAGTGAAGAACTGGGATATGAACAAAAGCTCCTTCAGTGAGGCTGAGAATGAGCAGTGGGGGTGGGGTGGGGGTGGGGAGGACACACACCTGTAGCTAGGGCAGGCTCTGGTGGCATCTGTGTACCCATCGTGGCCCCTCTGCCCGGTTGTTATTCCACCTTGGCTCTGGGCCCCTGTGCGCCTGTGTCTGCACCTGTGATGAACCTGCCCTGCAAGGTTGCTGAGGAGATTAAGTAAGGTAACATGTTCTGAAGGGCTCCTGCCTTGCCTGGGTGCTTGAGAGCACGTGGTAAATCCCAAATAAAGCTCAGTCGTGGGTACTGATGATGTCAGAAGGAATGGAAATAACCACCTATATCTTACAATGGAACAGACACTGGGAATTTTCTATTGCTGGGAGTTAGGAGGCAGCTTCTAGAATACCAAGGAACAGGGTGGACTTAGTGGTTGGTCGTTGACAGTGTGCTAATTGGTCAGGAAGGGAAGCCATATTTGAGGTTTTGAATTACAACCATCATGTTTTAAAGTATTATTTATTTGGGGACCTTTAATATGTTGTACTTAGATTTTAAGAAATCATAATCTGATAACTTCGCATTTATTATGTATAGAAAGTACATCATAAAACTCTCAGAATTCTGTACATACAGGATATGTGTGTACTGAGCCACAATATAAAATATTTATCTTACAAAGGTTGCACTAAGAAAAGTTTGAAAAACATCAGCCTGGTACATATTTCATTAGGGCTTGAAATAGGAAAGTAAAGCTGTGAAAGTCAGAGGTGAAGCAGGCCTTACAGTCTGTGAGTGTCCCCAGCACAGTGTCCCCAGCACAGTTCCCACGCCTCACCAGGGTTGGGGTTTGTTAACCTGTGTTCCCCACAGCTACCTGGTGGCGCACACCCTGGGGCGCCGGATGCTGTATCCAGGCTCTGTGTACCTGCTCCAGAAGGCCCTCATGCCTGTGCTGCTGCAGGGCCAGGCCCGACTGGTGGAAGAGGTGAGGCTTCCCTGCCCGCCCATCCCCTACAGCCCTCCCCTCCCACCCCCACCTCCCCTGCCCTACCCTTGTGATGTGGCCTTCTGCCCCTTGGCAACCTGGCCATTGCATCTCCCCTACTCAGTGTAATGGGCGCCGGGCAAAGCTGCTGGCCTGTGATGGCAATGAGATTGACACCATGTTTGTGGACCGGCGGGGGACAGCTGAGCCCCAGGGACAGAAGCTGGTAAGAGGGAGCAGGGAGCCCAGAGGTGGGGTGAGTGTGAGGAAGGCAGTAGAGGTCTGGGGACCCCAATGCTATAGCATCTCCCTGGAGGAACCACTACTGGGATAATCCCATCTCCTAGCTCCACCCTAAAGACCTTGTGATGTAGTGAAACCCTGTGATAGAGAAACAGATGAAGTAGGAGAGACGTTCAAGAACCAGAAACTAATATTAATAGTTACCCCTTTGACAGCACTTCACACTTACATATATTTCTCATAGTTCTCATAGTATATATGAAGCATATATATTTAATTCTCACAACGATCCCGTGAGATAGTTACTGCTTATGTTAGCCCATTTTATAGGAGATGAAACTGAAGCACAGAAAACCTTTCCTGGACCTCACAGTAAGTAGTAGAGCTGGTATTTGGACCCACGCAGCCTGGCTTCAAAGTCTCCTGCCTCCATGAAGCAGCCGTGGAAAGAGCACTAAGCCAGGAGTCTAGGGAGCTGGGTTCTAGTCCTGGCTCTGCCCATCTGCTATGAGAGTTCATGCAAATCCCACCACCCGTGGGCTTCAGCTTGGGGCGCCATGGCATTACAGTTTATCTGACCATAAGACTGGAGCTCAGAGAGGGATAGGGAGAGCAGTCAGCATACCACACAATAGCAATGGTCACAGAAGATAACAGACCCGAAAACTAGAAAGGAAAAACATCTCCATAGTCCCTTTCCTGAGAGAGACCCAGCTGGTAATCTTCCAAGGAAAAGTGGGCATGACTGGGTGGTCAAGCAGTTCAGCCTCTGAGGAGTATTTGTAATCCCTTTGCTTCTCCTCTTATGGACCCTGTGGAATGAGAAGCTTCCATTCCTCTTGGAGAAAACAGAGACCTGCCCTTTCCTCTTCCCTGCAAAGCTCTTCATGGGCTGCCCTCGCCCAAAGGGAGTTTTTCAGTCCCAACTTGGACCCCAGCCCTTCCTTCCTGCCTCCTTCCTAGGTGATCTGCTGTGAGGGGAATGCTGGGTTTTACGAGGTGGGGTGCATCTCCACGCCCCTGGAAGGTAGGATGGTGACTCAGCCTCCTTGTCTCTGCTGTTTGAAGGGAATGTCCCTGCCTCCCACACTGATCTGACCTCCCCTGGCCTCCACTTTCTCTGGGTGAGGTTTTGAGTCTCTCAGCTTTAGGGAAAAGTCCACTCGCCATTTGCTTTGATAACCTTACATCCCTCCCCTGACCTGTGTCCCTAATTATGCTTTTCATTCTGTTCCATTCCCCTACCACACACCCCACACAGTCACACGCCTCTCCCTGTACTGCTTCAGAACCTTTGGTGTCATCTCCTATTCTGGGAAGGCTTGCAGTTATTTGCCTGTAAGCTGGGGAGTACTTCTGCTCTTCCTTCCCCCAGGGATGGAGAAAGGGGTGTGGGCCATAAGGTCTCAGTTCCTCCTCCCCCTGTGTTACAGCTGGATATTCAGTCCTGGGCTGGAATCATCCAGGCTTTGCTGGAAGCACGGTGAGACCATCTCAGGAATCCCTTCCTTTTCCTGAATTATGTCTGTTTCCCTCTGGTCAGCCACTGGAGGGAGGAGAGGGGCTGTGGATTTCTTGAAGGGCCTCCCACTCACCTGAGAGCTGGGGGCTAGGAGGTTGTGAAGGCAGAATTGGGAGCCATGCCCCCATCCCCACAGTGGGGGGCTGGTGGGAGAGATGGAGGTGGATCTCATTGTACACATCCGTCTTCTGGAAAGAACAACCTCTCCTACCATCCCTTCCTTCTACACCTTCTCTGTCTGTCATAGGTGGCTGCAGGAGGGGTCCATGTTGGGAGGGACAGGTGAGCTGGCCTTTGGTGCTGACACAATCCTGACTTTGCCCTTCTTCCTGTAGGGGGTGCCGTTCCCGCAGAATGAGGCCAATGCCATGGATGTGGTGGTCCAGTTTGCCATCCACCGCCTGGGCTTCCAGCCCCAGGACATCATCATCTATGCCTGGTCCATCGGTGGTTTCACTGGTACCAGCCTCCCTCCCATCCCCCTACTTTAGACAGATTCAGGACCACCCAGCCCTACCCAGGAGAGGTGGGGAAATGCACTAGTGGCCCTGGGGTGGGGTAGAGGCTCAAGGAAGAAGAGAGAGGAAGTAGAATCTCTGAGTGGGCCTGGAAGAAGCTATCGTATTTGTATACACTTCACCTTTCCTTCCCCTCTTGTGCCCAGTCATTAAAAGGAAAACAGACCCAGGTCCTGGGTGGGGAGATCACGGAAAGTGAATGTTTCCTGCCTGTTATCTTCAGTGCACTGTCTCCAGTGTTCTATCCCCATCCTCTCCAGACAGTTCCCTGACCAAGTGAAGTAGGTTAAGAAAAAAAACAAGGAATAACATAGGGGGAATGGGGTTGGCCTACAGGGTAAGTGGGATGAGAGCATGGGTGGTGAGGAGAAAGGAGCCTTTCTCAGTTCTTACTTTTCTTCCCTGCCCTGGTACCAGCCACGTGGGCCGCCATGTCCTACCCAGATGTTAGTGCTGTGATCCTGGATGCCTCCTTTGATGACCTGGTGCCCTTGGCCTTGAAGGTCATGCCAGACAGCTGGAGTGAGTGCATCTCCTGGGCCTGCCCTTCCTGGGAAGGGGTGGTCTGGAACTGGGAACTGTTCTGAGATGGCTCCCTTTTCCTTGGGTGGGGTGTAAGTCACCCCATTGTTGGAAGCAGGAGGACTCCTTTGTTTGGTGGCCTCAGTTTTCTTTCTCCGTGAACAGTGAGGACTTTTATGTTGGGTAAAGGCTTTGTCTCTGCCATCCCTTCACCTTTATCCCACTCTAGGGGGCCTGGTGACCAGGACCGTGAGGCAGCATCTCAATCTAAACAATGCAGAGCAGCTGTGCAGGTGAGCGCCAGCCAGCATCCAGCATCGAACACCTGCCCCTTAAACAGCTCTGCTGGGCACTTAAACGCTGAAACCAGTACTAAAGTGCAAGTTGGTAAAAGGCCACTGGCTGACATCGCAAGTGACCCTGCCACCACCTAAACTGGCCTCAACTGGCCCTCCCAGGTCCCCTGGGACTCTGGACCACCTCAGGATCTGGTAACCAAAGGGTTAAGGCCTGGCACAGCAGGGGTCTCCCAGCAGGGCCAGACTGAACCATGCCCATTCTTAAATATTCCCTCTCACCCCTGAGTGAAGGGCTTGGTCACAGACTGTGCTGTAGAAGGGGATAAGAATGCTTCCAGTGCGGGGATGGGGGTGGGCCAGTTGTCACCCGTCTCCCTCTGAGCTCTCCCTTCCCACTGCTCTGTTCTCTGAAGATACCTGGGTCCTGTACTGCTGATCCGGAGAACCAAGGATGAGATCATCACTACCACGTGAGTGCCTGGGGAGGTCGGCTCTCACCAATCCCAGACATGGCCAGGAATTTTCCCCTCCCACCTCTGCTCACCAGAAACCCGGGTATCTAGACCTTTCCTCCTAACCTTCAGCCCCTCCAGGGTACATTCTTCTCACTCCTAGGGTTCCTGAGGACATCATGTCCAACCGAGGCAATGACCTCCTGCTGAAGCTCCTGCAGCATCGGTGAGAGTCAGGGTGTGTGCGTGCTGGGGGCAGTGTACACACACACATACTGACACCAGCACAGGGAAGGAGGCAGAAAGGCTCAGGAATGGTGAATGAAAAAAATCAGCCCTGACCTGTCCCGGCGCTTCCTCCATAGGTATCCCAGGGTGATGGCAGAGGAGGGTCTTCAAGTGGTGAGGCAGTGGTTGGAGGCCTCCTCACAGCTGGAGGAAGGTGAGAAGGGATCCAGTGAGGCTTGGGGTGGGGGCCCAGCAAGGTCAGTTTGCTGACTGGCTGTCATCTCTCTCCCTGACCAGCCTCAATTTACAGCCGATGGGAGGTGGAAGAGGACTGGTGTCTGTCTGTCCTCCGCTCCTACCAGGCAGAACATGGGCCTGACTTCCCTTGGAGCGTGGGTAAGGAGCTCCTGCAGGAAAGGGGGTGGGAAGAGCCTAGGAAGGGGATGAATACCCACATGTGTGGCCTGTTTTGAGCACCTCCTCTCTGCAGGGGAGGACATGAGTGCAGATGGACGGCGGCAGCTGGCTTTGTTTCTGGTGAGCTAAGGAGTGGGAAGTGGGAAGGTTCTTGAATGGCCAGGGCTCACATAGGGGGACTCGGAATACCCTATAAGCATTGGAAGTGGCAGCTTTTGTAGAGTGGGTGGTGGGTGCGGAGGCGAAGGGTGGGGAGGGAGTCCAGTGGTTGCCCCTCCCTACAGTGCTCTGTACCCCACCTGTCCCACCTCCTTTCCTCAGGCTCGGAAGCATCTGCACAACTTTGAGGCCACTCACTGCACCCCACTCCCAGCCCAGAACTTCCAGATGCCCTGGCACCTCTAGGGACCACACTGGGACTCATTATGGAAGAATGGGGTGAGAGGAGACATGAAGAAAGACCCTCTTATTTGTGATTCTCTGTGTTCATGTTGCTGTTTATAGTTTGTGGAAAGTGGGGGGGCCATCCCTCTTCTCACCACTGTTCCTCTTGCACGTTTCCCCTCATTCATGTGGCTATACTTAACCTTCTCCAACATACATCTTGCATTACATGAATGAATTATTCCTAATAATTAATAAAAAGATATTTTTTCTACTATCTGGCTAATTATATCACTTCTCAAGTGTCCAGGGAGCCAGAGGCAGGTAATGAGGAGAGCAGAGGCCCCAAAGAGGCTTTGGGAAACCCTAACCCTAGACAGCTCATCTAACCCTTTCCATCTCTGTGTCCTCCCAGGCCTTCAGCCCCTAACCTGAGCTATCTTCAGGCAGTGGGTCCCCAAACCTCCCCCTTCCCTGGTGTGCCTACTGTTACCACAACTGTGCAGCCTCTTCTCCCTGGCCCGTCCTGCCTCCTTCCTCAGTTCTTCCTGCATACAACCACCCCAGGAGCCTATGGTTGCCCCCTCCTGCTTATGGCCCATGAGCTTTCTAGGATCCGATTTCACCTACCCAGTGCTTCTGTTGGTTTCCAGGTTCAACCTGCATGATGTTACTAGCAGTGCCCCCAATTTTCCTTGCTCACCTCTTGTTATCTTCATGAGGAGTAAGGAAGGGCCTGCTCCCCATGTCTTATGCAGCAAACCCTGCACACCCAGCTTGCCATGTCATCAAGTCTCCGTCCTCATAGCCTTTTTGCAGTTCAGCAAACACAGGCCCTGCCAGGGCCTGAGGGCCAGGTGCCAAGGACTCATGTCTTCTCAGAGCCATACTTTGCCTTTTGGACAGCTCTGTTAGAAGCAGCAGCTTAGGCTGTACCTGAGGACATTGGCTCCCCATAACTTCCGTCTATCTCTAATCTTTGGACCTTGTGGAACACAGTGAATGAGTCCCTCTTCCACTGGTTTGTTGCCTGGTTTTTTGTTTTTTTTTTTTTTTTTTGAGACGGAGTCTCACTCTGTTGCCCAGGCTGGAGTGCAGTGGCACAATCTCAGCTCACTGCAACCTCCGCCTCCCAGGTTCAAGCGATCTTCCTGCCTCAGCCCCACTAGTAGTAGTTGGGATTACAGGCATGCGCCACCATGCCTGTCTAATTTTTGTATATTTAGTAAAGACGAGGTTTCACAATGTTGGCCAGGCTGGTCTCAAACTCCTAACCTCAGGTGATCCGCCCGCCTCGGCCTCCCAAAGTGCTGGGATTACAGGCGTGAGCCACTGCGCCTGGCCGATGGCCACTTTTTCATTTGAAAACTTCTCTTTTCCAGATGAAAGACCCCAAGGCTTATCACCCTGAGTCCATTGTGGTTTTGTTTTGTTTTGTTGGGGGTGGTTTTTTGTTTGTTTTTTGAGATGGATTCTCTGTCACCCAGGCTGGAGTGCAGTGGCACGATCTCGGCTCATTGCAACCTCTGTCTCCCAGGTTCAAGCGATTCTCCTGTCTCAGCCTCCCAAGCATCTGGGATTACAGGTGTGCGCCACCATGCACAGCTAATTTTTCGTATTTTAGTAGAGATTTCACCATGTTGCCCAGGCTGGTCTCAAACTCCTGAGTTCAGGCAATCCACCCGTCTCAGCCAAGTCCATTGTTTTGAGCAAGATGTTTAACATGGGCAACAATGTTCTGATGTCCTAGATAGAGTCTCTGGCTAAATTTCTGTGTCTTCTCCAAACCCAGTGCATGAAGCTCATCTGTAACCCCCAGGGCAGAGGCTGTGTGTGCCTCCATTAGCACTGCAACTCCTTAAGGGAAGGTATACTGAGTCTCCACTGGAAGTGGAGATCTGAGAATCAGGTGATGTGATGCCTGAAATTTGGAGTTAGAAGAGGGAGGTGACCACAGCTCCATAATGCTCCACCATTAGTGAACAGGTGGACAGCTGATACTGGTGCCCTCTTCTCTGTCCCATTCCAGGGGGCAAATGATGGGAAGTGTGGAACATGAAGCTCTGGAGCCAGCTGCACAATTCTGAATCCCGCCCTCCCAGATCCAACAAAACAGTTAATCCCCTGGAAACCAAATTTTTGTTCAGCTAAGGGAAGCTCCTTAAATGCAAATAGGAGCTGGGCATGGTGGCTGACATCTGTAATCCCAGCATTTTGGGAGGCTGGGGCAGGAGGATCACTTGAGCCTAAAAGTTCAAGACTGGAAAGAGCAACATAGGGAGACTCCATCGCTACAAAAAATTAAAAAATTAGCCAGGCATGGTGGCATGCGCCCGTGGTCCCAGATACTCTGGAGGCGGTGGTAAGAGGATCGCTTGGTTGAGGATCACAGTAGGTTGAGGCTGCAGTGACCTGTGATGGTGCCACTGGACTCCAGCTTAGGTGACAGAGTGAGACTCTGTCTCAAAAAAAAAAAAAAAAAAAAAAACCACCAAAAGGGTGCCTAGTCTCACCTCCCTTACCTTGGGGACAAAGGACACCCCTCTCTGGACATGGCCATTAGGGACTCTGCTGAACTGCCCCTACTGCCACTTTCCCCCATCTTCCTGCGTGTAATTGTAGAGAACAGTGGATGCCCTGAGGGGCCCTTAGATACCAGAAATTGGGTAGGGAAAGGGAGGCTCAACATGTGAATTCTGAACCCCCCACCCAGGGGCCTCAGCCTACTTCAGATTACTCGTTATGCAATAAGGTTCAGAGCAGCTGTGTTTGTTTTCAGAACCAATCCCCACCCAGGGGTGGGACCAGGCCCCTGTCCGCTCCTCACCCTATACAGCAAAGTTCCGGCAGTTCCAGGGGATGATCAGCAGAGATGCAGATGCCCACAGTTGCTGGGGCGCTAGACCCTTCTATACTGGACACAGGGTGAGGCCTGAAAGTCCAGGCACCTGAGGAGCTGGGCAAACTAGGAGAGAAGATGGCGCTGGGAGAAAGGAAAGTTACACCCTGGACGGGCAACCTGTGAAGAAGTGGCTCCGGGCTGGGCCAAAAAGCCTCATACTACGCCTTCTCATTGACCTAAGCTCCACCCTGAATGCCTCCAGTGTGAGGTGCTGGACTGGCTCTGGGCTGCCTGCTTGGGTTGAGGGTTTGCTCCTAGGAGAGGCATGTGTTTCTCGCAGGACTATCACAAGCGAGTGAGGGCTCCGGAAGTGGAGGGCCCGAGAGGGTGGGGAGCTCAGGCGTCAGCGATAGCCAGATTTCCGTCCATCCATCCGTCCATCCATCCATCCATCCATCCAGTCAACAAGCCATACCGGATTCTTCAGGAATCCAGTCATTCATTTATATTTAGGTTAAAGACCCTCTCTCTGGTTCCTCTCTAAAACGCAGTCTCGAGCCGCTCCCGGAGCAGACCAAGGCCCTCTCCCGGCCGGGTCATCTACAGCCCCGCCCCTGATTTGCCTGGCTCCATTCCCCTAACCTTGGCGTTCTGCCGCCAGGCCCCGCCTTCTTTGTTTCGTCACTCGGTTGCTTACCTTAACGCTAGGTAGGAGCTCTCAGCAAGGATACTGGCCTCTGCTGCTGTTGCCATGGCGACTATTTCAACTCCCTGCCTCTTCACCCCAGGAAAACCTTCGCGGAACCCGTCACCATGGAAACGAACTCTCCGGACTCTTAGCACGCGTTGGGCTGGCCCTGCCGCGTCGACAGGGGAGGAGCAAAACGCAACAAAAACGGGATTAATTCCTCAGAGGCCGCGCCCCCTCCGAAGAAGGCCCCACCCTGTCCCGGCCTCACCCCTCCTCGAAATACTAATTCGAGGACATACTCCGCGAATACTGGGGGAGTGTCTTGCCCTCCGGTTCCCTCAAGGCCCACGGTCGCTTGAATTCCACAGGAAGTCCTCCCGGACCTCTCAGGGTGATCCTCTCCGGAAGCCCAGCCTCAGCCTCGCAAAGCCTCTAGTCGTTGACCTTTTGGTTGCGATTATATTCGAGAGGGAGCTTCAGAGGGCGCCATGAGGGTCCCCTGTGCTTCCCCTTTGCCCTTTGCCCTCTTCGCTTCAAGAGGAGCCTTGGCTCTCTGATTCTTTTTATTATTTTTTTTTTTTGAGGCGGAGTCTTGCTCCGTCTTTATATTTAGGTTAAAGACCCTCTCTCTGGTTCCTCTCTAGAACGCAGTCTCGAGCCGCTCCCGGAACAGACCAAGGCCCTCTCCCGGCCGGGTTACTACAGCCCCGCCCCTCATTTGCCTCGCTCCATTCCCCTAACCAGGCTGGAGTGCAATGGCGCGATCGCGATCTCGGCTCACTGCAACCTCCTCCTCCCGGGTTCAAGCGATTCTCCTGCCTCAGCTTCCTGAGTAGCTGGGACTACAGGCGCGCGCCACCACTCCCGGCTAATTTTTATGTTTAGTAGAGACGGAGTTTCACCATATTTTCTAGGATGATCTCCATCTCTCTCTCTCTTTTTTTTTTTTTTTTTTTTGAGATGGAGTTTCTCTCTTGTTGCCCAGGCTGGAGTGCAATGGTACGATCTCGGCTCTCTGCAACGTCCACCTCCCGGGTTCAAGCAATTCTCCTGCCTCAGCCTCCTGAGTAGCTGGGATTACAGGCGCATGCCACCACGCCGGCTAATTTTTTGTATTTTTAGTAGAGACGGGGTTTCACCATGTTGTGCCAGGCTGGTCTTGAATTCCTGACGTCAGGCGATCCACCCGCCTCAGCCTCCCAAAGTGCTGGGATTACAGACGTGAGCCACTGCGCCCGGCATGATCTCTTGACCTTGTGATCCGCCCGCCTTGGCCTCCCAAAGTGCTAGGATTGCAGGCGTGAGCCACCGCGCCTGGCGCTTTGATTCTTTTTGTCTATCACTCTGTGCACTCATTCATTCAAGACATTTATGTAGGTGCCCGGCGTTCCTCCCCAGTTCTCCACTACTCTGGCTTTTCTCTAATACAATTTATTTTATTTTATTTTATTATTTATTTAGTATGGAGTCTCACTCTGTTGCCCAGGCTAGAGTGCAGTGATGTGATCTCGGTTCACTGCAACCTCCGCCTCCCAGGTTCAAGCGATTCTCGTGCCTCAGCCTCCCGAGTAGCTGGGATTACAGGAGCGTGCCACCACACCTGGCTAATGTTTTTGTATTTTTGGTAGAGACGGGGTTTCACCATGTTGCTCAGGCTGGTTGCAAACTCTTGACCTCGAATGATCCCCCCACCTCGGCCTCCCAAAGTGCTGGGATTACAGGCATGAGCCACCGGGCCAGGCCAATTTATTTTATTTTTAAAGTATTATTATTATTATTATTATTATTTTTTTTGAGACGGAGTCTTGCTCTGCCGCCCAGGCTGGAGTGCTGTGGCCGGCTCTCAGCTCACTGCAAGCTCCGCCTCCCGGGTTCACGCCATTCTCCTGTCTCAGCCTCCCGAGTAGCTGGGACTACAGGCGCCCGCCTCGTCGCCCGGCTAGTTTTTTTTGTATTTTTTAGTAGAGACGGGGTTTCAGCGTATTAGCCAGGATGGTCTCGATCTCCTGACCTCGTGATCCGCCCGTCTCGGCCTCCCAAAGTGCTGGGATTACAGGCTTGAGCCACCGCGCCCGGCCAAAAGTATTATCATTGTTATTTGAGACAGCAGTGGCGTGATCACTGCAGCCTCGACCTCCTGGGTTCAAGCGATCCTCCCACCTCAGCCTCCTGAGTAGCTGGGACTAAAGGCACACGCCACCACGCCCCGCTAATTGTTTTCTACTTTTTCTTGTAGGGATGGGTTCTCACTATGTTGCCCAGACTGGTCTCCAACTCTTGGGCTCAAGAGATCCTCCCTCCTTGGCCTCCCAAGGTAATGGGGTTACAGTTGTGAGCCACTGCGCCCAGTGTGAGCCACTGCGCCCAGCCTAATACAGTTTTTTGTTGTTGTTGTTATTTTTGTTTTTTTGAGACGGAGTTTCATTCTTGTTGCCCAAGCTGGAGTGCAGTGACGCGATCTCGGCTCACTGCAACCTCCGCCTCCCGTGTTCAAGCGATTCTCCTGCGCTTTTTGTATTTGTAGTAGAAACGGGGTTTCACCATGTTAGCCAGGGTGGTCGCGAATTCCTGACCTCAGGTGATCCACCCACCGCGGCCTCCTAAAGTGCTGGGATTATAGGCGTGAGCCACCGCAGTCCGGCTGTAATATAGTTTTTAAATTTATTCATTCCAAGGCTCTTAGGGAGTGCTCAGTGGCGTGCCCGTTGCCTCTCATATTTCTTTCTTCCCTCAGTCTTTTTGGGAGGGCCTCTCCCGTCTGTTTCTTCCCATCTTCCCTGTTATCATCCTGAGACTCGATAGTTCTTGGATAGTCCGGGAGGTGGCAGGGAACCCGAGTTCGGAGCCTCGACCGACCGACCAGAACCTCCAGACGGGAAATTGGAGCAGGTGGTGTCGTTCCCGGACGCTGAGGACGCTCTCCGCCCCTAACCCACAGCCAAACGATCCTAAAAGTAAAAACACTGAGTTTCTGAGTCAAGACTGAGCTGGCGGGGGGGGAGGGGGTACCGAGTAGGCGAGGTTAGGAAGCCCAGCGGGTCCCCAGCAGAGAAAACGGATGAGACGCCTCGGCCCGCGGTCTCCAGAATTCGCCTGGGAGGTGGGGTGGCGCTACGGCGCCGCCTTTCTGGGGAGCCGCCTCGGGCTCTGGATGTCCGCTGGGGCCAGACGCTTGGGTCCCGACCTGCGGTTCGCACTTCCCAGGTTTCTTCCCCAGGGAACAGAGCTTGAGCAGGGGGCCACCCCCGCGTCCTACCGGAGCTCTGAGGTGCTGTCAGGCGAGGAGAGCGAACGCGCAGGGCCAGATTCTGTGGGCGCCGGAGATCAGGCCCACTGAGCCGCAGCTGAACTTAGGCGGGGCAGGAAAAAGGATGAGGTGGGGGAAGGCGCTGGGTTCCCGGAACCCCAAGGGGACACTGAGCTGAGTACGTATCGCTTGGGATCCAGGTGTCCTCGTTTTGGGATGTCTGACAGGTGTCCCCACGGTATGAGAAGTGGGACTGGGTACCCCCTATTTTCTGGTGTGTTTTTTTGTTTGTTTGCTGTTTGTTTTTTCTTTTGAGATGGACCACGTTTCCTATCTCGGAAAATGGTACCACTTCTTTGTGCAAGCCTACCCCTGTTCCCTCATCCCTCGTTCAGTCCAACAGCAAATCTGTCCAGTCTTCTAAATGTATCTCAGGTTCAGTAGCCCCGCCTCCTCGTCCCTGCCCATCTTCTGCTGGACCAGTCCGCCATCTTGTGACCGGACTTGGGAATAGCGTGGTACTTCCCGGCGGCCTCCACTCTTGACCCAAATGCAATGTGCAGCCATGGCAATCTTTTACAAACAGAAATCCGATCAAGTTACTCCTCTGCCGAAATCCCTCAGGTCAGTGGTTTAACTGTCGAGGTGCTCCTGGCAGCACTCTGCCCTCCCCACATCATTGACGATTGACTTGTCTCCCCTACTAGACTGTGCCCTGTGAGGGTGGAGACTTTGTGCACGGTTGTATCCCCAAGATACAATGATTGTGATGCAGTGATTCAATAAACATCTGTCCAATTAATAGGAAAGAAAGTTCCCTTTCTCATTCCCCTATTGCTGGGCCCCTGCCCTCAAGCAGGATGTTATGCCCCAGAGTGGCTGTGGGTGAGAACATTCTGCCCCTCTGGCTGGTCTGGCCCTAATTTTCACCTTGAGTTGGTGTTGCCTCTCTCCTTCCTCTTGGCTAACCTCTCTTCCACCAATATAAGCCCAAACTGGAGGCCAGCAGGCAGTCATGCGTTTTATGGCAGGCCCTGCAGGGAGCCAGAATCTGGGTCCCATGTGCTTCCACAGCAGCCTCCAAGCCCTGTACACCGTCCTCTTAATAGTGCTGGTTATGATGAGCTTGGTGTTTGGTAAGTGGTTCCAAGGGTTCAGAAGGGTCTCCTGGCCTGCTGGATGGAGAAACCCACAGACACCAAGCTTCTGGGTACATTTGTCCAGGATGCTCAGTTAAACCCATGCAGGAGGAGAGATGGAATGGATGGGTTTGGTGGGGAATGCCTGCTCATGGACTGATACGCAATCTGAAGATTGATTGATTGATTGATTGATTGAGATGGAGTCTTGCTCTGTCTCCCAGGCTGGAGCGCAGTGGTGAGATCTCGGCTCACTGCAACCTCTACCTCCTGGGTTCAAGCGATTCTCATGCCTCAGCCTCCCGAATAACTGGGATTACAGGCACAAGCCACCATGCCCAGCTGATTTTTGTATTTTTAGTAGAGACGGGGTTTTGCCATGTTGACCAGGCTGGTCTTGAACTCCTGACCTCAGGTATCTGCCCATCTCAGCCTCTCAAAGTGCTGGGGTTACAGGCATGAGCCACCACACCCGGCCTCTGAAGATTTCTAGTGACCACCCCAGGGCTGTCTCACTTCATAGCAGTGACCTGAACAGAGATACTGAAGGAATCTTCTCCAGATCTGAGGGCAACATGGAATAGGGAGGTTTAGGGAGTATACTGGATGAGAGAATCAGAATCCACAGGATAGAACAAGACTGAGTCCAGCCTGCTGGGCTCCCCACTTGGCTGCAAAGCACCAGCCACAGACACACAGGATTCAAAGTGTTCGTTTAGCACTTTCCTCTGCCTCATACCAAGTGCTCTGCTGGGTCTGGGGACTTGTCAACGTGTGGTCTGGCCTTAGGACCAGAGGAAAAGGGGGATGTATGTGTATGCAGTTGGGGAAGGAAGCAGAGAATTGGAGCTTTGATGGTTTTCTGAGATAGGAAGGGAGGGAGCAGTGGGGTTGAGTAGCCTGGAATCAGACAGTGGTGGGGTGTGAGAGAGAATGGGGTGTGAGTGGGGTTAGCACTTCTCTCTGTTCTAGGTAAGTTTGTTCCTGTCAATTGGGAACCCCCTCAACCACTTCCATTCCCCAAATACCTGCGCTGCTACCGATGCCTCTTGGAGACCAAGGAGTTAGGGTGCCTTCTGGGATCTGACATCTGCCTCACCCCGGCTGGCAGCAGCTGCATCACTCTCCACATAAAGAACAGTAAGTGACCTTCTCCTGTCGTGGGCCCAGCATTCTCCCAAACTGAAACTCTCTCAGCCTCCTAAGCTGCACCCCAAGTCTTCTTCCCATAATGCCATAAAACACTGCTCTAATCCTGTCTTTTTAAATTTTTATTTATCATTATTATTATTATTATTTTTGCTGCTCTGTCACCCAGGCTGGAGTGCAGTGTCGCAATCTTGGCTCACTACAATGTCCACCTCCCCAGTTCAAGCAATTCTTGTGCCTCAGTCTCCCAAGCAGCTGGGATTAAAGGTGCACGCCACCACGCCCAGCTAATTTTTTGTATTTTTAGTAGAGATAGGGATTCACCATGTTGGCCAGGCTGATCTCGAACTCCTGACCTCAGGTGATCCACTGACCTCGGCTTCCCAAAGTGCTGGAATTACAGGCATGAGCCACCGCGCCCAGCCTCTCTTTCCTTTTCTTCAGAGCCACACTCTGTCTCTACTTCCACTACCTTCTCTCCTCAATCTGTAGCTGAATAGCTTCCACCCTTTCAAGGTGTGCAGCTTTGATGTGGACCCTCCAGATCTCCAGGTGCCCTTGCCTGTCCTCAAGCTGCTTGCTCCCCCATCTGTCTGCAGTTACTGCTGGTGTTGCTCTTCTCCTGCATCCTCCACTGCTTCTTCAGTCTCCTTCATGGAGTGTTTTCTCTTTGACCCTTAGTGGTTCATGTTCACCAAGGTTTGGTCCTTAGCTGTGTTCCCACTTCATATACTCAGAGGATTTTATCTGCTTTGCTGGCTTCAACCAGCAGCCACATACCACTTCCTTCTGAATCTGAGTATTATGTCAAACTACTCTCCTCATATCCCGTTGGCCATTGGACATCTCCCTCGCTGAAAACTGACTCCTTCCCGATGCCTGCTCTTCCACCGACACCCCCCCCACCTTCCTTGAGTTAGCAAAAACGTAACCATAATATGTGCTAGGCACTATTCTAAACACTTGGAATCCGCTGAGGCAGGTATTACTACTATCCGCATTTTACGGATGAGGAAACTGAGGTGCAGAAAGGTCATAACCTTGCCTGAGTCTCACAGATGCTGAGCCAGAATTTGTGATGGCTCCAGAGATGGTGTTCTCAACAACCACTGCATGCAGCAGCCAGTATTCAAATCCTCTTATTACCCTTTTAACATAGCCGATGCACAGACATGGGTCAGAGTATAAAGTACTGTCAAACCAAAGTCTCCCGCTACTACCCTAACCCACCTGGATCCCCTGCACACGTAACCACTTTTTTTTACTTTGTGGATGATCCCTCCTGCAATCTTTTATGCACATTCCACCCTGCACAAGTATGCTGTTTACTATTTTTTCACCTCTTTTTCTCCCCCACAACAAGATAGTAGCATCCCACTGTAAACATTATTCTGCACTTAACAGTTAGGGGAATTGAATGTTCCAATATTAGTTTGTGAACAGCTTCTTTGTTTTATTGACCTGCTGTGTACTACTCCATAGCATGGGCATATCACAGCTGATTTCCCCATCCCACTATTAATGGGCATTTTGGTCATTTCTCTCAAGCAGGGCAGCAGCAAACATCCCTGTACATGACTTCTTGGGATGCAGGCACAAAGATTTTTCCCTGTTACAATACCAGCAGCAGACATCATCTTATTCTCTTACTTTTGATCTGAAGAATAAATGACAAAACACCTCCTTCCTGCCACCCAGTCTCCAAAACATTTCCCAGCTTTTTCTCACATGGTCCTATGGTGCTAGTTCTCCCCACTTGGCTCAGTAACTCCCAACTCCCCCTCCAACCATTACATTTCAAATGGCTCTTTTCCTCCAGCCTTGCATGGGAACTTCAGTGGAGTTCCATGGCTGGTGAACACTGGGCATGTCCACCCATGCCTAACCACAGGAATCTTTTCTTTTTCTTTTTTTGACTTATGAGTGAGGGGATGAGAGGATTTGGGGCTCTTCCTGGGGACTTCCGTATCACTGGTGCCTGTGGTCCCTCCCCAGGCAGCAATTCTGATGTCATGGTGAGTGACTGCCGAAGTAAGGAGCAGATGAGTGATTGTTCAAATACCCGAATTTCTCCAGTGTCTGGCTTCTGGATATTCTCTCAATGCTGCTTCCTGGATTTCTGCAATGACCCTCAAAACAGAGGGCACTATATTTCTTAGTGTGACTGCAACAACCTTTGGTGTAAAATTCTACCAGTTTCCAGCCACCTTCCTGACTTCTATCTGGGCTTGGCCAGGACTTCTAGTCCCTCATACCAGCCCTCTTTGGCTCCCTCCAGTCAGTGGACCCCAGCCTTGGCTCTTCCTCTTGGTTGGCACCCTTCAGCACCCTTACTCCCACTCTGCACCCCCAGCCCCACTGCCCACCAGGTTTCCTCTCTTGTCCTTAGTCCCTGGATGTTTCTCCCAAATAAATTTGTGTGCAAACTGTTTAGTATGTCTCTTTCTTCTGGTGGAGGTGAAGGCTGAGGAAGGTGCACCTGCCTGACTGCCCTACCATGGGGCAGGTAAGGGGCCCCCAGCTCTGCTGAGGTCTGCTCCTGTCCTGCCTTGGTATGTGATTCGTTCTAGACACAAAAAGGGGAAAAGGAAATGAAAGCCCTCCTATGGTGAACGCCAGAAAGTTAGTGGGCATCCTCGGCAGTGCTGTCAGACCGGAGCTGTGTGGGGGCTGGAGGGGTTTAGAGGGCTATGTTGGTGGGAGGGGGGCTGCAAAAGGACCAGGCTGGGGTAGGAGGAGGTGGGCGAGAAGGCCACTCTTTTTTTTGAGACGGAGTCTCACTATCGCCCAGGCTGGAGTGCAGTGGTGTGATCTTGGCTCATTGCAACCTCTGCCTCCCAGGTTCAAGCGATTCTTCTGCCTCAGCCTCCTGAGTAGCTGGGGTTACAAGCACACACCACCACGTCCAGCTAATTTTTGTATTTTATTAGTAGAGATGGGGTTTCACCATGTTGGCAAGGCTGGTCTCGAACTCCTGACTTCAAGTGATCTGCCTGCCTTGGCCTCCCAAAGGGCTGGGATTACAGGCGTGAGTCACCCCCTTGAGCCGAGAAGGCCACTCTCAAAGAGACGTTAGACCTATTGGAGTCCTGGTCTCTTCAATTCTGGGCCAAGTTCTTCAGCCTCTGAGGGTGTCTTCCAAGTTGACCTGCTATAAACCTGAGCCTTTCTCTGTCTTACACTGACGTCAGAGGTCACGGAGAAGGGTGGACCTAGCAAGGTGGGGGTTGGGGGGCACATTAAGGGTTTGTACCTCTCTTTGTACTCCAACTGCTTCATGATCTAATTATCATTGGTGTCCTCCATCAGAATACAGGCCACAGAGATTTGTTAACACGTGTGCAAAACACTGTAGGTAAAAGTAGATGCTTTATGATGCCATTTCCATCAAGCACAGACAGAACTCATCTAAACTACTACCAGTCAGGACAGCGGCTACCCCAGAGAGCTGGGAAGAGCTCCTGGGAGGGGAACAGAGGCAGGTTTGGCTGCAGGTAAATGTCTTCATGCTGATTTTGTGGCTGGTTACACAGATGTGTAGTTTACAAAAATCCATCTTGTGATATGTGCAAGCTTCTGAATGTTTTGCCAAAAGGGTTTGAAAATAAGTCAGTCAGCCAGGTGAGCACGGTGGTGTGTATCTGTAGTCCCAGATACTTGGAGGCTGAGGCAGAAGAATCTCTGGAGCCCAGGAGTTCAAGGCCAGCTTGGGCAACATAGCAAGAACCTTAGAAAAAAAAGCCAAACATTGTGTATGCATTTGACTTTAAGGCAAATACATTTTTTTTGAGGGGGAAAAGGCCCTAACTTCCACTTATGTATGCACATTTACATGCATCTTCTCAATCATCTGAGGCACTATCCCTACCTGACAGGTGACCAACGTGAGGCTGAAGAGACTGACGTACCCAAGTGGTAGAGGAGCTGGGACTGGGCCTCCCAGCCACAAAGCTGCACTGCTCTTCAGAAAAAGGTTTCATAACCCAAGCACTGGGCTGCAAGACTTGGGAGGGCAGACACCTGGCTGTACTCATCTGGGAGTCCTGCTGCTCAATACTGAGCCTGACTCAGAGCTGTGTTATGTCCAGCATGTTTATCCAGTGTATGGAAAAGGCTGAGTTGTATCCATCATTGCTTTCTATACATTTGCACGATTTCAAAATTAAAATATTAACATGAAGATCCAACCACTGCAGCCCAACATCAGTGCTCTCACACTTTGCCCCTCAACTTGGGCCCCCGAGAGGGAATCCTGGATGCCAGAATCCTTGAAAAGAACTAAGGAATGGCAAGAGTCCAGGGCCCCAGCAGCAGGTGACTCTGGGATGTGGCTCTAAGTTCCTGAGTCTTTCTGGTTTAAAGAGAGTTTCTCTTTTTTTTTTTGAGACAGTCTTAGTCTGTCGCCCAGGCTGGAGTACAGTGGCATGATCTCAGCTCGCTGCAGCCTCTGCCTCCTGGATTCAAGCGATTCTCCTGCCTCAGCCTCCTGAGTAGCTGGAATTAGACACGCGCCACTATGCCCAGCTAATTTGTTTTTTTTTTGTTGTTTGTTTTTAGTAGAGACGGGCTTTCACCACGTTGGTCAGGCTGGTGTCGACCTCCTGACCTCATGATCCATCCGCGTCGGCCTCCCTAAGTGTTGGGATTACAGGCAAGTCACAGCGCCTGGCCTTTTTTTTAAGACAGAGTTTCACTCTTGTTGCCCAGTCTGGAGTGCAATGGTGCAATCTCGGCTCACCGCAACCTCCGCCTCCCAGGTTCAAGCAATTGTCCCGCCTCAGCCTCCCAAGTAGCTGGGATTACAGGAATGCGCCACCATGCCTAATTTTGTATTTTTAGTAGCGATGGAGTTTCTCCATACTGGTCAGGCTGGTCTCAAAACTCCCAACCTCAGGTGATCCGCCTGCCTCAGCCTCCCGAAGTGCTGGTATTTTAGGCATGAGCCACCGCGCCCTCTTTAATTTGCATTGACCTGCCCACACCTTAGCCTGACCCCACGAACAATGCGACACAGTCTTAGCCCGGTCCCAGTTTATTGTGGAGGGAAACAGCGGACATGGAGCTGAGCAGAACAAACCCTTCCCTCTCCTCCCACAGGCCCCTAGGGAGGTGGGTGTCAGGACTCGGTGAGGTGAAATGGGGCCGAGGAGTCCAGAGACTGACGAGAGAGGACAGAAGGCAGAACAAAACCAGGACAGGCGGGGTTGGTGGAGACAGTGAGGCAGGGACACAAGATTGCCAAGTCAGGGCATCTGCACAGAATTCTATTCCTCATCCTTTTTTTTTGGAGACAGAGTCTTGCTGTGTCGCCCAGGCTGGAGTGCAGTGGCGCAATCCTGGCTCACTGCAACCTCTGCCTAGTGGGTTCAAGTGATTCTCCTGCCTCAGCCTCCTGAGTAGCTAGGATTACAGGCGTGTGCCACCACACCCAGCTAATTTTTGTATTTTTAACAGAGATCGGGTTTTACCGTGTTGGCCAGGCTGGTCTCAAAATCCTGACCTCAAGTAATCCGCCCACCTCAGCCTCCCAAAGTGCTGGGATTACATGCGTTAGCCACTGTGCCCGGCCTCCTCATTTTTCTTGCTGCTAGTTCAGTCTGGTACTGGGTCTTAGAGACGGGAAACAGAGCTAGATCTAAATAGGCAGGTGACTGGATTGAGAGGAATGGGGGATACTGGAACACTCAGATGGGGAAGGAATGGAAGAACCACTGTGCCTTTCCCAGGTCAGCCTGTCTGGGCAGAATCCACACTAGAGATTCTTTTCTGGGGGGAAGAACAGCACCAGAGCTCGGCCAGGCATGGTGGCTCACACCTGTAATCCCAGCACTTTGGGAGGCCAAGGCGGACAGATTACGAGGTCAGAAGTTTGAGACCAGCCTGACCAACATGGTGAAACCCTGTCTCCACTAAAAATACATAAAATTAGCTGGGCATGGTGGTGCACACCTGTAGTCCCAGCTACTCGAGAGGTTGAGGCAGGAGAATTGCTGGAACCCAGGAGGCGGAGGTTGCAGTGAGCAGAGATCATGCCACTGCACTCCAGCCTGGGTGACAGAGCGAGACTCTGTCTCAAACAAACAAAAAAACGGCACCAAAGCTCGAGAGAGAAAATTACACCAAAGTCATATAGATGCTAGTGGTACAACAGAGGGAGGCCTAAGAAATCAGTGACCAAAAAATGTGGGTGTTTTCAGAGAGGGCAGTGCAGGATGCTGAGGGTGTTACAGAAAGATACTTGCACAGAGTGGAATTCAGGAAGGGTGAGGTGTCAGAGTCCAGCCTGGGGAAGAACCAAAAGTCCTGAACTATTGAGGAACAAGTACATGCGGCGCAGCTCAGCAAAAGACAAGCCCAGGTTCAGGGGCAGTGTGACCACGGGGTCCAGGCCATCAGGCTCCTTCCCAGCCTGGAAATTGGGGACGGGTAGTGAGAGGTTCAGGGCCTGGTAGAACCACTGAATCTGGGAGTCAGACAGAGGCAGGGCCAGGGGCCTGTCATGGGGCTCCGGCAGGAAGCTCTGGAGCTGGGGGCTTGACCAGGAGTTGCAATAATTGTACTGGCAGCACTGGGCCTGATACCAGTACTCTGCGAAGTAGGTGTTGTGTTTTTCTTGGCAGCGGTAGGAATAGTATTGTCCACAGCCTCGAATGATGAAGCGAACCTTGACATCTGAGGGAGAGGGGAAAGCTGATAACCCCTTCCAATAGCTTCCCACAGTCCATGAACCCCTGCTACGGACTTTTCCCATCCCTCACCCAGACCTGACTTCTAACCCAGACTCCTTCAGGAGGCTAGAAAAGTGAGCTCTGCTGGCTCCCTAGAACCTTAGACCCCTCCTTCCAAGTTTTTTTTTTTTTTTTTGAGACAGGGTCTGTCTCTGTCACCCAGGCTGGAGTGTGGTGGCACAACCTTGGCTCACTGCAACCTCCGCCTCCTGAGTTCAAGAGATCTCCCACCTCAGCCTCCTGAGTAGCTGGCACGATAGGTGCACACCACCATACCTGGTTATGTTTTTGTAGAGACAGGGTCTATGTTGCCTAGACTGGTCTTGAACTCTAGAGCCTAAGTGATCCACCTGCCTCAGCCTCCCGAAGTGCTAGGGTTACAGCCATGACTCATTGCAATCAACCCCTCCTTTCTCGTACCCCATGCCCGGAGCAGCCCTGATCTGTGAGAGGAGAGAAGATCAAGCCATTGGCTGCCCCACCAGCAGCCCCTTCCTGGGACTTTATTTACCATAATAGATGGTGATCACCATGCATGGGGAGGAGCTGCTGATGGTACACTTCTCTGAGCCTGAAATGCATCCTACAGAAGGGTCTTCTAAGAGGCAGAAGTGGCAGGTCCGGATGTCGGGAACAGGAACTGGGGAGGCAGAAGGAGGGATGGGGCACTGGGTCACTCTCAAATACCCTGGGCCAGTAGGAAGCCCGAGTATCCACGGCCACATTCCACCCCCTTCCTGAACTGTTACCCCTTCCTCCCTCCCTGCCCCTGGGCCCTACTTACCCTTTCCCACTGTGAAGCCCACCATGACCAGCACACCTACAAGTACATGGGCCTTCATTATGGAATTCTGGGGAGACGGGCAGTTCCTGAGGGATGCCCTGAAACCCCACCTTCCTGTGACCACACTCCTTAATCCTGAGTTGCAGGGTGGTTTTGACAAGGTCTGAGGAGCTGCCGTAAATGCAGAGCTATATTCCTGCTTGGGGCAGGATCCTGGTTGGGAAGGAAGTTATTAACTTGGCAGGAGGGACAGCATGTCCTCACCCACAATGTCTGGTTCCTGAGTGTGGGAGCAATGGCCCAGACGGGGTAATACCTGGGCACTATCTGGTTCTTTATCCAGTGTCTACCTTTGTCCTGCATACCCTCCAAAGACCTACTCCCTCCCTTGGAAAGTCCATGGATTAGTGTCTATCTCTGCCACCATGTGCCGTCTTCCTCATACAACAGGGTGAGTCCCCACTGTGCTGCGACAACCTGGCCTGGAAATCAAGCATCCCCATCCTTCTGAGGTGAGCAGTCCCAGCTCCACCAGCAGGCAGCACACAGAGACATCACTGAGCAGTAATTCTGGACCTTGTCCCACCTCATTCCACCCTTAGTTATACTGACTTTAGGGCTACTTTTTCTTTAAAACTAAAAGATGGAGTTGCTGATTAAGCACCTTACAGTATAAACAGACAGTCATAGGTATCCAAGCACGTCTCATATTTAAAGCATGCTTTTTCTGTCTTTTCCTTTTGACCTTGCACTTCATCACACACAGTCCTAGGAATTCTGTTCTGCTCTACACTAAAACCACCACCCAATCCACTGAGCACAAATCTGTCCTGGTTTTCAATCTGGGGAGGGTGGGCTGGGCCATGAGGGCCCCTGGAGTCCAACACACCATCACCTTCCCTTCCCCAACCGCAAGCACCAGCACACTAGCTCATGGCCTTTTCTTCCACTTTATTTCATATTCCCACCACAATAATGACTCCTTTAATTTAAACTAAAAACCATACAGGGTTCCTGAAAGGGTGGCAAAAAGGAAAGGAAGTGCAGGACAGGTGGGGTAGGGAATCAGCGAATCGTCTTGACTGGGCTCTTGAAGTTGCTGGCGGCTTGGAGCTGCAGCTGGTAGGCCATCGGATGAATCTTGAAACCGTAGAGCCTGGACCAGGGCAGAGGTCATAGAGGTAGTAGCATGAGCCCCATCCAGACCCTGCCAGTCACCTGCATTCCCACTTCCCCACCTGAACTCCTCCATGGACTGCTCAGAGCTTAAGCCTAGTGGTTCCCAATTTCTCAGCTCAAGAACATTCTATGATAAGGTAACTGAAGCACAATCAAATAACTTTCCCACAGTCACTCCGCAGGGAGATGCCCTGATTCTGGGAGAACCAGGCCTCAAGAAAGGGCCATGCCCTGTCCTTCCCTCTCTCTGGGAGATCTTGGGCCTTTCCTTTGACCCTTAATGACTCTCCCTGCTCCCTACCTGGGCACAAACTGGTTGGCGGGTCTCTTGGGCCGGTACTCGGGATGCACCATGAAGAGCATGTGAGGGAAACCAGTGCCAAAGTAGGCGCCATCCGTGTGATGGTGTCTCGATGACTTGGGTGTGTACACATCCATGCACTTGGGGCAGTAGAGCTTCACCATGGCTTCACCTGGGATGTCTGAAAGGCCTGGGAGATAGCCAGACTCAGCAGGCCAGGTATCTCCCTGTTCCTACCTAACCTCCCCTCAGGACTCAGGCCCCAACGTGCTGAGCCCTAACTCCTTCCCGTAAGACTGCCACAAGGTGCCTTCCTTTCCCTTCTTCAACACTCACCGATGGGAAGCATTGGCTGGTTCTCACAGTACACACGAGGACAGTAACCAAAGTCTCCCTGCTGGTACTTTTCCAACTGAGGTAAATAAAATGGAAGGGGTTGGCAGGTAGGTGTGAAGAGAAGAGGCAACTCCCTTCTCAGCCCAACCCATATCACTCTGTCTCCCACTCCTCCCACCTCTGTCCAGAGGCCCCTTCTCTGGCCCAGATGGGCTCTCAAACTCCTATGTTGCCTTTCTTCCAATTAGGCAGGCTACAAACCATCAGAGCCATTCGTTGTTTGTTCCCTGAGGAAGAGGCAGTCTATCACAACTCTCTGTTCAAGGACTGTCTCCCTCCCTGAAAATGATTCCTTCAGGATGACCCCCAATCAGAATTCAATTCCCAGGCCCAAGCCTGGCGTTCTTCTCCTCTTCTCAGCCTGTTTCCTTAAACAGGGCTTAAACATGACTTCTTGCTGCAGGAACCTGTGTCCCTTACTGCTCAGAAGGAGGCAAGTAGAAGCAGAGAGGCCTCACCATCTGGGCGATGCCACGGTTGGTAAGGATGTAGCGGGCGTGGATCAATCCATAAAGCATCTCGGCAGCCTGCTCAATCAGGTCACTCTGGTTGGGGTTGTCTTCCAGTTCTTCATCTGAAACACAGCCCAGCCAAACGCAACCCCTTGTTTCGCAGCTTTCCTAGGTGCCCTGCCCATATCCAGGAGCTGCGGGCTATTCAGTTCGCCTGGCACCTACTTTTGGGCCTTATCCCATCCAACGTCTGAGCATGTGACCCAGAAACCTGGGCTTCTGACCCTTGCACCAACCCAAGACAGCTCTGTCTTCTCTTCACACCTCTTTAGCCTCTGCCCCCCGCTCTCCCTCCCAGCTCCCTCCTCAATACATAACTGCAACAATGTCAATGCAAAAGATGAAACTCTAGACTGGAAGGTGCAAAGCAGGAGAAATAGACAGCAAACCAGACCCATGAGGAAATGCATTTTGGAAAACATCTGAATTGTGGATTTAGAAAGCATGAGAACAAATGATATACGTCACAAAACTAGACACAGTCAAGTGGAGGATCAAAATAAAGCATGAATTTAGGGTTAAAGAAATCAGAGAACCAAAGGAAATTTCAAAATTCAAGTAAGTGAATATAGATCTGAAGAGAAAAAAAGTGCATGCACACACACAAAACAACCCTGAGGGTGCCTCACCAGGCTCCAGGTCCAAGATCATGTCTAGAGCTTGTCGATAATGAGGGACTTGCTCATTGAGTCCAGTAAGATTAAATTTGTCCTGGATGTAGTCTTCATCCACCTGTCAGGACATGGAAGCCAAGAGGGAACCCATATCAAAATCCCCATCTTTGACCTGGGCAAAATGCTCTAACTGATGCCTTATCATCAACACAACTGCATCTGTTCCACTTGTTTCTCACTCCCAGCTCAGCAGAAGTACTTGCGTCTCTCCCTAGTTTTTTACCTATACGCCCTCCCATAAAGCTTTGGCTTTTCTTTTCTAAGGATAAGCAGGTACAGCAATCTTCTTCTTAAACATTCTTTTCAAGATTTCTGTCCCTACTCCTATACCCCATCTCTAGGAACCAGTTTTGTCCTCTCAGCTGGCTGAGGAAGATGGAAGCTGAACGGCATGGTTTCTGAACAAAACATTTCAATACATAGCATTTCAATTTTCCTAACGGCCAGCTGGGACAGGTACTAGCAGTGCCACTTTAGTAATAAAAGATACAGGCTGGACGCAATGGCTTATGCCTGTAATCCCAGCACTTTGGGAAGCTGAGGCAGGCAGATCACCTGAGGTCTGGAGTTTGAGACCAGCCTGGCCAACATGGTGAAACCCTGTCTCTACTAAAAATCCAAAAATTAGACAGGCGTGGTGGCGGGTACTTGTAATCCCAGCTACTTGGGAGGCTGGAGCAGGAGAATCGCTTGAACCTGGGAGGCAGAGGTCGCAGTGAGCCGAGATCACATCACTACACTCCGGCCTGGGCGACACAGTGAGACCTAGTCTCAAAAAAAAGATAAAGAAAAAGACACAAATTGCCTGCTGGAGGGTGGCAGAGTCAGAACTTGGGCCCCAGTTTTGCCACTTTAGCACAGGTTCGTCGGGGGTTATTGAGGGGACTCTTAGTTGATGGGAAGTTTTCAAATAGTATGTAAGAGAACAGTGTAGAAGTGGAATATGTGAAGGAACGTCTGGTGGGAAGATATGTGAAGCCAGCAAGTAGGGAGGTCGAAGAGAACTCACTTCACAGAAGAATTCATTGCCACGGAGCCCACAGAACCAGGAAATCCAGGACACCTCCTCTGAGCTGCTCATCTTCACGTCAGCTGGAAAAAAGAGTGTCAATAAAGCTCAAGTTCTCCTTCCCTGCCTCGGGTATCCTCCCTCCTCCCACATTAGAACCACCCTTTCTTAAAGGATCCCAAACTCTGAAGCCCTCCTCTCCAACTCCTCCAATTTACATCTCAGTCCCTTTTCTTTGAAGTTAAATATTCTTTGGGGTCCCACCACTTCAAAGAAGCCTCTAATTTACATCTCAGTCCCTTTTCTTTGAAGTTAAACATTCTTTGGCGTCCCACCACTTGAAAGAAGCCAACAGATACTTTGACCCACCGGCCCGACCCACGTCCCTGGAGCTCCCGAAAGCCAGGGCCCTCTCTTCTCTGTGTCAACTCCGGCAGGGACCTCGACTCAGACTCCCTACCAATGCAAGTCTCTGCATGACCCCGGCGCCTTTCCCAAGGGTTTCCAAGTTTATCATTCTCAAGCAAGAATCGGGCCCCTCCTTTTCTCAAGGGTTAGGGGCGACTGTCAGGTCCTTTTCACCGGATTCCACACATCCCCCCTCCGCTCCTCAAGCCACCTCTCCCTCCTTGCCGGACCTGGTTGTTTCCTCCCCCGCCCCCACATCAAAGTGCGGAGACCCCATGTGCTGCTCCCAGCGACAAGGGACCAGGAGCAGCGAAGACCTCAGACTCACCAGCTGGACGGGGACCAGGACTGGGGTGGGGTAGTGAAGTTGCTACTTCGAAGGAACGGCGGCGACCGCTACAGCGCAGGCCGCGGACCCGACCGCGGCAGGCGAAGTGGGGTGGGGGGAGTGGAAATTGGGGAGGGTGGGGAAGAGGGCAACACGCAAGCGCCAAGGGTCAGGTGCCGCGGTGGATGCCGGGACGCGGAGTCCCCGGTAGAGAGAGAAACCGGCTAAGTGAGGGAAAGCGAACTACCAATCCCAGGATGACCCGCGCACGACCTGGCTGTCACGAAGCCCCGGAGGAGGACGCTTGCGGGCGGGGCGCAACGAGAAGCCACCGGAAGCGGAAGCCAGGTATGGCGTTTGGAGCCTGGGAGCCTGGGCAATACAGTTGTGTGCTCACTGGGCGAAGAGGCTGACTTAGGGCGGGGAAAGGAGGGAGCCAGGCTGGACCCCTTCCCGCAGCGCTCCTCACAGTTGCCCTCTAGTCCCGGCGCAGTGCTGTTGCCCTGAGGACTGGCCTATCCTTGGCCAATCCGCTGGGTCCTTATTGCCTGTTGGGCCCCTAGTGCGAGTCAGTCCCGCCAGAGACCCTTGGCGGGCCTCCTGTTTTACTCTGAGCTCCGGCCTCATGAGGCGAGAGGTGCGGCTATGGCTCCGTGCGTAGGGACTTGGGTGGGCTGGGCTGGGCTGGGCTGGGCTGGGCTGGGCGGCGTGAGAACCAGAACGGCCCAGTGCGCTAACCTGAGGTGTTGCCAGCCATTCTGCTCGTTCCCTTGCACTTCTCCATTTCCCCTTAATCTCTTAAGTGTGACCTTCGAACCCTGGTCAGAGTAATGGTGAGGGGCAGGCGTGACGTTATTTCATTACACGGCTTCTCGGCATTCCACAGGTTTCCCTCCGCCTCCTGAGGGCCTTTCCTAACCCAGAGAGTGGATTCCTGGCTCCAGAAGGTGGGCTTGGAGCGGGGGCCACGTTGAGGAAGGCGAAGGGCATTGTGGGGGCGTTATGTAAAAGTAGGACCCCAACCGACAGATCCTAGCGCTCGCGCCACCTGGGCGCGCGGAGCTCTGCTCGTTTACTATTGGAAAAGTTCCAGCGCGGGAAACTGAACCGGGAGCTTTGCGCACGCTTGAGCCATCAAGTAATGTGGGTGGTGGCTTTTGTTGTTGTTGTCGCCACGCATGCGTCTCCGTGCCGTGTGGCTATTTGATTGTGTCAACTCTGCTGATCAGAATAGCGCCATTTTGCGGTACGGAAGCTACACAGCAACACGTATAAGAGCCTCTCCCCGAGATCTTCTAGGGAGTGACCCTTCTATTTTTGTTTGGGAAGAGGAAACTCCGAAATGGGATCGCGGAAGACTTAAAGGGCCAGGCTTGATTTTTTTTTTTTCCTACTGGTATGTCTGTTTTACGGGGTGGGAAAGTGGTTTCAGAAAGAGGCTGGTATTTATTGTTGGTAAGGATGGGGGTGGGGGCCGGACGCAGGACCTCTGGACGACTGTCTCATGGAGTTTGATTAATTTTTACTAAGGAGCAAAGTCGGTATTGTAGGGTTCCGTGTTTTTCTGCATATACTCTCTCCCTTAGACCCTGCAGAGTCTTAAATTGTGGGGTCACTTTAGCGGCAGGAAAGTGTTTTGACTACTTTTTCTCATCCCAGCAGGTCCCTGAGGCTCTGGTTGCTACAGAGTCACCAGGAGCTTGGCTTGCTTGTCTCATCCTTCCCTTGCCTGGTATCATTTTCTCAGTTCTCCCAAAAGCCATGTCCCGGCCCCTCCTCATCACCTTCACCCCAGCCACTGACCCCAGCGACCTCTGGAAGGATGGGCAGCAGCAGCCACAGCCCAAGGAGCCAGAGTCCACCCTGGATGGAGCTGCAGCCCGAGCTTTCTATGAGGCCCTTATTGGGGATGAGAGCAGCGTTCCTGACTCCCAGAGATCTCACACTGAACCTGCCAGAGAAAGAAAGAGAAAGAAAAGAAGAATAATGGGGGCAGCTGCAGCAGGAGCAGTAGCAGAAGGAGTATCAGGAAGATATGGACAAGGGAGATCCCTTGAGGCTGCAGATAAGATGACTCACCGGATACTGAGGGCAGCCCAGGAGGGGGACCTGGCAGAACTTAGGAGACTGCTGGAGCCCCATGAGGCAGGAGGAGCTGGGGGGAATATCAACGCTCGGGATGCCTTCTGGTGGACCCCACTGATGTGCGCTGCTCGAGCAGGCCAGGGGGCAGCTGTGAGCTATCTCCTGGGCCGTGGGGCTGCCTGGGTGGGGGTCTGTGAGCTGGGTGGCAGGGATGCGGCTCAGCTCGCTGAAGAAGCTGGCTTTCCTGAGGTGGCCCGCATGGTCAGGGAGAGCCATGGAGAGACAAGGAGCCCAGAGAACCGGTGAGGGGAAACTTTAGCTCAGACCCCTGTCTCATTGTGTTCTGCCTCTCCCAGCCACTCCACACCAGAGGCCCCAGCACAGTGCTGAGGAGTTCTTTCCTTATCCTCATGTGTAGGTTGACAAGGAAGTATAGTCAAGTGATTATGAACATGAGCTCACTGGATTTAAAGCCTGATTTCACTTACTTGGGCAAACAACCTAATGTCTACATGTTCCAGTTTTCTCATCTTAGAAATGGGGTAGTAAGGATTGTTGTTAGAATTCAATGGGTTAATATATGTAAAATGCTAGAATAGTGCATGCTGCATAGTATGCAATATATGATGGTTAGCTGTAGTCATTATCACTAGTATCCCTCCCCTTGCCCAAGAGTTTGCTAGGCCTGGTTACAATTTTTTCTTTTCAACTCTTCTGCTCTGGGTCCCACAATGGTTTAAAGAAATTTGTTTTTAAGACCAGTCAAGGCCGGGCGCGGTGGCTCAAGCCTGTAATCCCAGCACTTTGGGAGGCCGAGACGGGCGGATCACGAGGTCAGGAGATCGAGACCATCCTGGCGAACATGGTGAAACCTCGTCTCTACTAAAAAATACAAAAAACTAGCTGGGCGACGAGGCGGGCGCCTGTAGTCCCAGCTACTCGGGAGGCTGAGGCGGGAGAATGGCGTGAACCCGGGAGGCGGAGCTTGCAGTGAGCTGAGATCCCGCCACTGCACTCCAGCCTGGGCGACAGAGCGAGACTCCGTCTCAAAAAAAAAAAAAAAAAGACCAGTCAAGTGCAGTAGAAGGAGGGGAAAAGTAGAGTAAGGAGTTTGATCTGTAACTGAGTGAACAGTCATTTCAGATAACTCACCACCACCTTTGGACCAGCCTGGATCCCTCATTGTTAAGTAGGACGGAAGGCAATTTGTCTTTTTTTTTTTTTTTTTTGAGACAAGGTTTTACTGTGTCACCCAGGCTGGTGTGCAGTGGCATGATTTCAGCTCACTGCAACTTCCACTTCCCAGGCTCAAGCATATTTTTTTGTAGAAAGCAGGCTTTGCTGGGACATGGTGGCATGTGCCTGTAATCCTGGCTACTTGGGAGGCTGAGGCAGGATAATCGCTAAGGTGGAGGTTGGAGTGAGCCAAGATCATGTCACTGCACTCCAGCCTGGGCAGCAGATTCAAGACTCCATCTCTTAAAAAAAAAAAAAAAAAAAAAAAAGTAGGCTTTGCCATTTTGCCCAGGCTGGTCTCAAACTCTTGAGCTCAAAGCGATCTGCCCGCCTCTGCCTCCCAAAGTGTTGGGATTACAGGTGTGAGCCACTATGCCTAGCCAGCAATTTGTTCCTTAGCAGAAAAGCTGAAAGGATCCTCTCTTATCCTGCCAGCCCTCTCTTGAGGCCTCAACTCTTCCCCTTTTCCTTCCCCTGCTGTTAATGCTTTTTCTTCTTTCTCTGCAGGTCTCCCACTCCCTCCCTCCAGTACTGCGAGACCTGTGACACCCACTTCCAAGATTCCAACCACCGCACATCCACTGCTCACCTGCTGTCACTGTCCCAGGGTCCTCAGCCTTCCAACCTTCCACTTGGGGTGCCCATCTCCAGCCCGGGCTTCAAACTCCTACTGAGGGGGGGCTGGGAGCCAGGAATGGGACTGGGACCCCGGGGTGAGGGCCGTGCCAACCCCATCCCCACTGTCCTCAAGAGGGACCAGGAAGGACTAGGCTACAGATCAGCACCCCAGCCCCGAGTAACACATTTCCCAGCTTGGGATACCCGAGCTGTGGCTGGGAGGGAGAGAGCCCCTCGGGTGGCCACGCTGAACCGGAAGGAGGAGAGAAGGAGGGAGGAGAAAGACAGGGCTTGGGAGCGGGATCTAAGGACTTACATGAACCTTGAGTTCTGACTTGGTAAAGTCTGACCCCGGTCTGCTGCTGAAGTCTGAACTTGGGCCTCTGACCTGGGCCCTTTGACTTCCCCTTCCTGGGATCTGCCCAGGGGCAGATCCTCAGTTTTTGGTCAGTGGACTCTGTCTTTGTGAGAGACGGGCTGAGAGTGATAAATAAATCAACCTTTTGTGGTTCACTTTTCTGGAAGCTATTTTGAGGAAGCCAAACAAGCCTGGGAGCCACATGCAAGTCCCACCTGAGCCAGAAGGGGCAGCCTCTCCAGGTGGCATGATAAGGTCACCTCCCTGCCAATCTGGGTTCACTTTCAGGTCCCAGCCCCTCCTGGGAGTGCCCCACCTATTCTTTCAACCCCCCTGGACCAGGAATTGCCCAGCTCCATGCAAGTCTCAATTCCCCCAAGAGGAGTTCCCTGACTACAGCCAATTCACTGATTTCACAAACATAAGTCCATATACTATATGCCAAGAATACAGGTAAAGACATAAAGAGTTCATGGCTGGAGGGGGAAACAGCCATGTTATCATTTTTTTTTTTTTTTTTTTTTTTTTGAGACAGAGTTTCGCTCTTGTCCAGGCTGGAGTGCAATGGCGTGATCTCGGCTCACCGCAACCTCTGCCCCCCAAGTTAAAGTGATTCTCCTGCCTCAGCCTCCCAAATAGCTGGGTCTACAGGCATGCACCACCACATCTGTTTAATTTTGTATTTTTAGTAGAGACGGGGTTTCTCCATGTTGGCCAGGCTGGTCTGGAACTCCCGACCTCAGGTGATCTGCTGGCCTCAGCCTCCCAAAGTGCTGGGATTGCAGGCATGAGCCACCACTCCCAGCCCATGTTATCAAAAATACAGGGTAATAAGGGAAGTCAAAGAAGGCCCCTAGAGATGAGAATGGGTTAGGGTTTTGCTGGAAGAGGTCAGTGTGATAGGAAGGCCCACGATTATCAAGCTTGTACACTTAGTTGAACTGGGACCAGAACTCTGGCCTCCAAATCTAAACTTTAAGTCAAGCTTTTTCATTACACCTATTTGTGTACACTTTTCTTTCCCACACTTCCCAACCCTCCCACCACCCATCCCCTTGTCTTGCTCATGCCAGGCACAAGAAGAGCTCACTGTTGTGAAATCCAGGAATTAAAATTTGCAGAGAGGGGGAGGGGAGGGATGTTCCAGTCGCAAGACTCCTCGTTTTTTCCTTTCTAGGAAAACCTTTCATGAAGGCTTGGATGCGAAATGGAGGAGTGGTGGGGAATGTGGAGAAGAACTCAGGGGCAGGGGGCCGTAGGGGGGCGACCGAGTTCAGGGGAGCATGAGATGCTCGCGAAAATGGGGAGTTGGGTTTAAATTAAGGTCTTGGCCTTTGCTAATCTCAGCTTGGCGCTCCCTGGTCCGGCGCGCACGGACAACGCGGGGGATACGGGGGCGGTCGATTCGCAGGGTCCGCCCCATGAGCTGCGGCACCGCCCCCGCGGGTCCTTCCCGTCCCGGTGCAGCTGCTTCCGGGCTCCGCAGCTCCCAGCGGCTCCCCGAGGCCGCGGCGCCGACGCTGGGCCCGGGAGCGGTCCTCGCGCAAAGCGCCCGGACGCGTGGGTCCCGAAGTAGGCCCGCACTTTGCCTCGCGACTGGGGATCTCCGAGGACATCTTAGTTCTGACCTTGCGGAGGCCGCGTCTCTGCTGCGTGTCCGCGGGCCAATCGGGCCACTTTGTAGAAATCATCGCACTCTAAATCAAGGGACGAGCGCTGCTGGCTGGAGTTTGCGGGACACTTTCATTCCACCTAGTAACAAAGAGAATTCCTATTCCTCGAGGTCCCTTGGGGCAGCAGTTAAAGACTACACGACAGGAGCACCTAGGACCTGGGGCCACCTTCCTGCCTGCTTTATTGGATGGAGCACTGCCGCCTCAGTTTCTGGGGCACCTTGGGGTGTGGCCTTGGTGAGTGAAACTTGGGGTGATGCCTGCTGGGAAGGAAATCCGGAAACACAGAGAGGACTCTCTGGTGGTGACCCAGGCCTTGTCAGATCTGAGACTCTTGGAATCTTGTTTGTGGGGGTGTGGATGGTGAATGAATTTGGGTGTGCCTCCCTTTACCCCAAAACTGAAGAGGAAGCAAACCACTGGCCACACTTGAGGCTGTATGACCATTCAGAGAAGGAAGGAGCCACTTCTGAATTCAGAGTAGGACTGCATCACCAGGCAAATACCTGTTCTGAGCCAGAAAGACTCTGGCTTCTGAGGAGATCCTGAGAGTCTGAGTAGTGCCAGGAAGCAGCCTCAGAATCTGGGGGCCCATTACACACCCCGGCCATGTTCCTGCGACGGCTTGGTGGCTGGTTACCTCGCCCTTGGGGCCGCCGGAAACCAATGAGGCCTGACCCACCTGACCCAGAACCCCGATGGGTGGACAGCTCCTCGGAGAATTCAGGAAGTGACTGGGATAGTGCCCCAGAAACCATGGAAGATGTGGGGCATCCCAAGACCAAGGACTCAGGGGCATTGAGGGTTTCTAGGGCTGCTTCCGAACCAAGCACTGAGCCCCAAGTTGAGCAACTAGGGAGCAAAAGAATGGATTCCTTCAAGTGGGTCCGGCCTATCTCTAGCACTCAAGAGTCTGGGAGACTGGAGGCTGGAGGGGCCAGTCCCGAACTCGGATGGGATCATGTGGATTCAGGTGGCACCAGGAGACCTGAGGTGTTGCCTGAAGGGGGAATGAGCGTCCCTGGGCCAGGAACCCCAGTGGAGAAACCTGGCAGGCGTGAGAAGCTGTTGGGCTGGCTACGGGGGGAACCAGGAGCTCCCTCCCGGTATTTGGGGGGACCAGAGGAGTGTCTGCAGATCTCCACCAACCTGACCCTGCATCTGCTGGAGCTGCTGGCCTCTGCCCTGCTGGCCCTGTGCTCACGACCACTGCGGGCAGCCTTGGACACACTGGGCCTGCGTGGACCGCTGGGCCTCTGGCTACATGGCCTGCTGTCCTTCCTGGCTGCCTTGCATGGGCTCCATGCTGTTCTGAGCCTACTTACTGCCCACCCTTTGCACTTTGCCTGCCTCTTTGGTCTCCTGCAGGCCTTGGTGCTGGCTGTCAGCCTCCGGGAGCCCAGTGGGGATGAGGAGGCCACTGATTGGGAGAGTGAGGGGTTGGAGAGGGAGGGTGAGGAGCAGAGGGGAGACCCAGGAAAGGGGCTGTGACCATGGGGTGCCGTGTGGGGGTAAAGGGTGAAGAGAGTGTGGGCTTTAGGAGAAAAGTGTGGGGCATGACCCAAATTGTAAGCATAGGGACCTCAGGGATGGGGAAGAAACCCCAGAGTATGAGGGTGCAGGGCCCCCCTTCATACATAGGAGAGAACAGAGCTATTTAGGGTGTTTGTTTTTATTGACAGTGAGGGCACTGCCCTTGGATTCACCAGCTGTTATTTTTGCTTTTAAATTTCTCCCACCTTCAGTTTTTTGTGTTTTTTTTTTTTCCACCTCCACTTTTTAAAAGCAGAAAAAAAAAAAAAGAAAAAGAAAAAAAGTGTGGTGGTGGAAAATAAAGACCAAAGGGTTCTCTCTACCTTTCAAAACTCTCCTGGGGTGCAGGAGACGAGAGCAGGGTAGCAGTAAGAGAGTGGTTGGGACACCCAGGGTACTCCTTGGATCTCGAGATCTGAGCCACCAAGGGAAGAGTGGGGCTGCTAGGCAAGTGGATTAGGGGGTCTGGATAGGACCCCACAGGTGACAGGGAGCCTGCAGGGCAGATCTGGTGATCATGGGAGCCAGAGGGAGTGGGGACAGTGCAGGCAGTATTGGCAGGAGGGCCAGTGCAGAAGGGCGGGTAGTTCAGGCAGTGTGGGGGAAGCACTGAAGCCTGTAGTCCCCACTTGGGGGCTAGGGGTTTGCTCACTCAGCAATAAATAACTGTGTCACATCAAATCCTAAATATACCACTACAAAGTGAGAGTTACTGCCACTCTGTTATTCCTGACGCCATCCACCTGGGGGTTTAGGTGGTAGAGAATCCAGGGGGAGTGTTGAAATGGGAGGAGTGGGAATGATGTCTGGAGACAAACCCCAGAATGAGATGAGGATTGAAAAATCATCTTTATTATCTTGAATGGGAGTTGGAAGTCTCCAGCTTCTCCCTTCAACAACTCAGCTCCCATTGTACTGTCTGGGGACTTAGACGAAGTTACAGGTCAGTTACTGGACAGCTCACAGGCCTCTGTGATGGGAGAAGGGAAAAAGAAGAGGACAGAAAGGAAGTCCAGGGAGAAAAGCAAAGTTGATAGTAATGGGGTGGGGGAGAATGTGTTCTTTCATTCCCTGTGTCAAAGGGGAGTCTCTAAGGGCCTTTTCCCTCCACGTATGACCCTCTGCCCCCTTTATCCAGTGCAAACTCTGAAACCTCTCTTGAGTAGCCCAGAACCCATCCTGCCTCCCTCAGGTGACATGACAGCTCTTAGCCACATCCCTCTGGTGACATCACACGAGCCTCTTTCACCCTGTAACCCCAGAAGACTTGGTGAGTCCTAATCCTGTTTTGTGAAACTTTAACACCTTACCTTGATTCCTAGGAGTCAGTAAGAAGGCTTTGGAATCCAGGCAGGAAGTCAGGGACTTGAATTCCTCCACACACTTTTCGGGAGGATGTGGTGAGCGATCTGGAAGGGCAAGGTGGGGCCAGGCCAGTCAAAACCCCTGGAAGCACCTAGCTCTTCCTGGGAGGATGTCATAGGACACAGAGTAAGGAGTTCTCTTGCCCTTCCTTGTTTCCCTCCAACCCTTCCTGCCTTATATCCCTACTCACTGTAGAGGAGAAAGCGCTGGTAACCCTGGCCTGTCTCATTCAGCATGATTCCACCTGGGCATGAGCTGGAAAAGAGCTCAGTCTTCATATCAGGGCGGCCTGTCAAAGTAGGTGGGAGAAGTGTGGGAACACAGATGCAGAACCAAGCTTCAGGGGACTTGGGGAGGGTGAGGGCTGGGAAGAACCAACCTTCAGTTCTGAGATCTGTGCTCCCTTCAGTCAGGTGGTAGATCCATTTCCGGGGCACACAGAGCCCATCTTTTCTGCAGAGGTGGTGGTGGCAAGGAGGAAAGAATGAGCATCACCCCAACCACAGTGTCCCAGCTGTTTTTTTTTTTTTTTTTTTTTTGAGACTGGGTCTCGCTCTGTAGCCCAGGCTGGAGTGCAGTGGCGTGATCTTGGCTCACTGCAAGCTCCGCCTCCTGGGTTCACACCATTCTGCTGCCTCAGCCTCCCAAGTAGCTGGGACTACAGGCGCCCGCCACCATGCCCAACTAATTTTTTGTATTTTTAGTAGAGACAGGGTTTCACCGTGTTGGCCAGGATGGTCTCAATCTCCTGACCTTGTGATCCGCTCGCCTGGGCCTCCCAAAGTGCTGGGATTACAGGTGTGAGCCACCACGCCCGGCCTGTCCCACCTTCTGTTTACTCAATTGTACTCCTTATTGAAGCCCAGCTCTCCTTGGGTTTCAAGCTACTAAGCATTGGTTAGGCACATCTCTCTCCAGAGGGCAATTAATACAGCCATTGAATTTTGTGGGCCAAGCATAGTAGATATATCAGCTAAGAGGCCAGCTCTTGGTGGGTGGATTCTCACACTTTGGGCAGAGACTGAACCTAGTGATGCTTCTGCCTCCTCACCACTCACGTGCGGATGGTGGCACGAAGGTTGAGCTGCATCGGGGCAGAGCCAACAGCTATGTTGAAGACAATGTTGTCCACAGGGTCAAAAGTTGCCAACTCCTCCTTGGTGGGAGCTGCCCCTGCGATAAAATACCACTGGCCCAGGTGGACCTCTGGGAACTGGAGAGACAATGAAGGGAGCAAAAGAGGGTGGGTTCCAGCACAGGATAGGTCCAACCTCTTCATCAGTCAGGACAGCAAGACTTAGGGGTAGAGGTGTCGGCTGCCTTCCTCTTTCCAACTTAGGATTGGATCCATGACAAAGAGTCATTAAATGACTTTTCCTCATTGCCCCTCTCCAATCAACCTGGGTAATCACCCCACCCCCTAATTCTGCCATGCCTTTGCATTGATGGCCACAGTACTGACCACAGTACTGATATTTTTCTTCTTGCTTTCAGTATCACAACACTCACACCCCATTCCTCCCTTCCTTTCCCAAGACAGTCTCCAGTCATTCTAGGCCATCTACCCAAGTCCCTCAGAGCCTCCACCATAGGCTTCCCCAATCTCAGTCCATACCTCCTTCCCATCCACGCCCAGAGTTGTCAGTTGACTGTGCTCAGGGCACTGGTAGATGGAGTTAAGGATAACACCATAGAGGTAGAGTAGAGCTGCCCAAATTTGGTGGAACATCTTCAGGCAGGAGGGAGCTGGTGCTGTGTGTGCCTTAACTGCTCTCTCCCCTACTGGCTGCTCAGTCCACTCTGCTTTCAGCTCCCTTGCATTCGACCCTTGACCCTTTCACCTGCTAATGAGTAACTTCAACCTTGTTTTCCAACCCAAACCTGGATTACTTAGTATTTGGAACTTCCTCCCCCTCTTCCGGATGCACCCACTCCATAGTATACCCTGGCACGTCCAGGGTTTCTCAGGAGTTATGAGGAGAGCTGAGCTGTCCAAGGAGAAACCTGTGGTCTTTGAACCCGTATCTGAGCTGGTTATTTGCTGCACTGTGCAGCACTGAAGGGAAGTAGTAGCTTGATTGGGCCTCTCATTCATTCATTTGGCAAACTATTTTGAGTCCCAGTTGTTTCCCAAGAACTAGCTAATCCCTGGGGACATTAAAAAAATGAGTAAGACATAGCCCCTGGCCTTGAATAAGTTGTTCTAGGGAAAACTGTGTAGACAAACCATTGCAATACAACTCAGTAAGTGCTTTAGAGCAGGTATGATGCGGGTGTATGATGCAGGTGCTAGGGCACGGTGGATTGCTCTCTTCAGTTTATAATTAGAAAAATATGTATACCCTGGCAATGTTCACTGACACATTCTCTCAACATTTATTACTACAAAGAGGCTACGTAATCTGGCTGTTAAAAGAGGATAGAAGGCCGGGCGCGGTGGCTCAAGCCTGTAATCCCAGCACTTTGGGAGGCCGAGATGGGCGGATCACGAGGTCAGGAGATCGAGACCATCCTGCCTAACTTGGTGAAACTCCGTCTCTACTAAAAAATACAAAAAACTAGCCGGGCGAGGTGGCGGGCGCCTGTAGTCCCAGCTACTCGGGAAGCTGAGGCAGGAGAATGGCGTGAACCCGGGAAGCGGAGCTTGCAGTGAGCTGAGATCCGGCCACTGCACTCCAGCCTGGGGTACAAAAAAAAAAAAAAAAACAAAAAACACAGAGGATAGATGTTGGTGTCAGGCAGAATGTGTCCAAACCCTAACTACAGCCGGGGCATGGTAGCTCATGCCTGTTAGCACTTTGAGAGGCCAAGGTGTGCGCGTGGCTTGAGCCCAGGAGTTCAAAACCAGCCTGGGCTACGTGGCAAAACTCTGTCTCTACAAAAAATACAAAAACTAGCCGCATGTGGTGGTACATGCCTGTAGTCCCAGCTACTAGGGAGGCTGAGGTGGGAGGACTGCTTGAGCCTGGGATGTCGAGGCTGCAATTAGTCCTGATTGTGCCACTGCACTCCAGCTTGGGCGACAGAGTGAGACTCTGTCTCCAAACAAACAAAACACCACCAGCCCCTAACTACTATGTCTGTTTTTTCATCTGTAAAATTGGCAAATCATCAATCTCATAGGATTAAATGAAATAATGCACATAAAGCCCTTAGCAAAGACCTGCACATGGTAAGTCCAAAGTATATATTTGCTATAATTAATAGTAATGTTTGCAAAACTCTTAGTTTCTGATGGGTAATAAGTTCTCAAATAATAGGCAGTAAGAATTGCCAAATAGGCTGTCACTGAATAGCACCAAGTGACTGGAGCAGTTAATGCTGTGAGAGCTGGGGCTTCCTCGACAGATTATTTATTTACTTATTTATTTTTAAGACAGGGTCTCACTCTGTCGGCCAGGCACGATCATGGATCACCATGGCCTTGACTTCCTGGGCTGAGATGATTCCCGAGTAGGAGCTACAGGCACACGACATCACGCCTAGCTAATTTTTCGTAGAGACGGAGTTTCACCATGTTGCCCAGGCTGGTATTAAACTCCTGAGCTCAGGCAATTGGCCTGCCTCGGCCTCCTGAAGTGTTGGGATTACAGGCATGAGCCACCACACCTAGCTTGATAAATTTATATCCCATGGACTGCCACAAAAAATTTGCCGAAGGGTGAGGCTTGCGATTTAGTTAAAAAAACAAACAAAATTTGGGTGACCGGTATATTAGAGTTTATTATACTATTTTATTTTGGTATATTGTATTTCTTTTTTTTTTTTTTGAGACAGAGTCTCGCTCTGTTGCCCAGACTGGAGTGCAGTGGCCTGATCTCAGCTCACTGCAACCTCCACCTCCCAGGTTCAAAGCAATTCTCTGCCTCAGCCTCCGGAGCAGCTGGGATTACAAGGCGCTTGCCACCACACCAGGCTAATTTTTGTATTTTTAGTAGAGACAGGGTTTCACCATCTTGGCCAGGCTGGTCTTGAACTTCTGACCTCATGATCCACTTGCCTCAGCCTCCCAAGCGTGAGTCACTAGGCCCGGCCGAAAATTTTTGTAATAAAAAGCTAAAATGTGGTTAGGCACAGTAGCTCTCACCTGTAATCCCAGCACTGTGGGAGGCCAAGGTGGCAGAATTGCTTGAGGCCAAGCGTTAAAGACCAGGCTGGGCAACATAGCGAGACCCCATCTCTATAAAAATAAAATTAGCTAGGTGTGGTGGTGCACATCTGTGGTCCCTACTACTTGGGAGGCTGAGGTGGGAGGATGGGTTGGGCTCGGGAGGCAGAGGCTGCAGTGAGTTGTGATTGAGCTAGTGCACTCCAGCCTGGGCGACAAAGCCAAACCCTCTCTCAAAAAAATACATAAAAAAGCTAAAATGTAATACTTTTTTATTGGGGCAGTAAAGTACAAGTGCTCGATCTGGAGTCCTGTTGGCCTCGATTTGTCAATTCTGACATTCATGTTCGTCTTAGTGTACTCACCTAAAAAATGTTAAAGGCTTATGTTAAAAGGCTTTTTAAAATAATACACAAGGCCCGCCCCTGTAATCCCAGCGTTTTGGAAGGCCGAGGCGGGCGGATCACGAGGTCAGGAGATCGAAACCATCCTAGCTAACACGGTGAAACCCCGTCTCTACTAAGAATACAAAAAATTAGCCGGGCGTGGTGGCGGGCGCCTGTAGTCCCAGCTACTCGGGAGGCTGAGGCAGGAGAATGGCGTGAACCCGGGAGGCGGAGGTTGCCAAGATCGCGCCACTGCACTCCAGCCTGGGCGACAGAGCGAGACTCCGTCTCAAAAAAACAAAACAAAACAAAACAAACAAAAAACCCCCATAAAACCCGTAGTATATGGGCTGGCACAAGTGCTCATTAAACAGATGCTTATTAGAACTCCTAACTAAAACATAACCAGGACCTGGGTATAAACTACGAATCCCAGAAAGGTTGGGCACCCCAGCAGCGATGTGTCTTTCTGGAGGACTCGCAGTTTCGCAGGGCCGAGGCCCTTGTCCCAGGGCAGGTTAAGAGAAGAGGGCACGGAGAGGCGGTAATGCCTCCACCCCTGGCCTTCGGAAGCATGCTGGCCGGTCTTTAAATTCTCCACTGTCAGGGTCTTGTCTTTCTGTCCACTCCGACTCCATCTGCTCCCAATTCTCAAACTCGGAGGCGCCTCTTTTCTTGACAAAAATCCTGCAATGTAGTAGCACGCTTAGTTTTCCTAAAACGTATCATGTCCCCTTGGCCACACACCGCCGGTGACGAATGTGACGCCCACAGCCCGCAAAACGCCCATCCGGCGGAACCGAAATCTAGCTCAATCAAACAACCAAGAACAAAATCGCCCCGTGCCGCCCCCAAACGCCTACTGTAAGAGTAACTTCCGGAGGCACAGAAGAAAGGGCGCACCGAGGGCGAAAAGGTGGAGAAGAGTTTTAGCTGGCTAGGACAGTGCCGCCTGAAATTCTCAGCTTGCCAAGATTTAAACATAGATTAATGTGGCATAATGCCGCATCTCCAAAGTCCAAGGTCCATACGACCGTCCATAGCCCCTCTCGAGGCAGTGGTAGAGTCCCAGCTGGTGATTGTTTTTCAGGCATCTACGGTAGCCACCTCAATCTTCTAGCGCTCAAGCGCGCGCACAGACGTGAACGCCGCCGAGGGGGTTGTGGGGGTGGGGGTGGGGCAGCGATGCTTAAGTGTCTACGCATGCGTACTGCGACACACGCAGGCGTAGTACGGTCCCCCGGGCGACGGCGGCGGCGACTCCTCTGGGTGTTCGGCTCCCTCCCACCTAGGCCGGCCCCGGCCCGACTCGCCCTCAGAAACTCACTGTTTGGGGCTGCGGACTTTCTCGTCGTGCCCCACAAAAGTAAAGCTTGGGGACCTGGGGGGAGCCGGAAGTATCGCCTCGAGATCCCCAAATACTATCGGGGAAACGGAAGTGGCCGTCGGTGGCAGGTTTGGGGGAGACCGGAAGTGACGGTCCGTGGGGAAGTCGGGGGCGGAGCCGCGGGGTAGTGGGGGTGTGTGTGTGTTTGTGTGTTTGTGTTTGGCTGTGGGTTAGTTGTGTCGTTCTGCTGGAACACCGTGGGAAGCCAGTAGACGCGGGCAGTCAGCTATCAGGTCGGTGGCCCCGTGAGTGCCGTTTCGGGTCTAGTGAGTTAGGAGGGTTCGATGGGCGTGGCGCGCGTGCGCGAAACCACTTTCCCCGCAGAGTGTGGCGCGACCACCGCTTTCGCGTAGTCCCAGGATTTTCCGAGCTCTGGGGTGCTTGTCCTGCCGTGACCGGTGATGACACTAGTCTCTGGTATCGTGCTTCCTTCCTAATCTGACTGGCTCCACGCTTATTGTGATTGGCATCGTGGAGCCCCTCCCACCTCTCGTCCTCCAGCTCACTATGCCGTCGATCTCCTGCCCTTTGTGTTTCTCTCCCTGCGCCCCAGAATCAGAAGGGGGATGGGGACAGGTGTGAATGTGTGTGTTTGTGTAGGAGAAACTTTTTAGTTATTGGGGCAGGGATTAACGCTAGGGATTCTTCCGGGTACACTCTGCTGGGCAACAGCGGGCCTCCCTTCCTTCGTTCTTGTTTAGAGACCTGTCGGCCATGGAGCCTAATGATAGTACCAGTACCTCTGTGGAGGAGCCTGACAGCTTGGAGGTGCTGGTGAAGACGCTGGACTCTCAAACTCGGACCTTTATTGTGGGGGCCCAGGTGAGACACCTCAGTAGTTCTGGAAGACACCTTTAGGTTTTCCTCGTTTAGGCTCCTTAGCCTGAGAGATGAGCCTGATTTTCTGGTGATCAGATTTTCTTTTTTTTTTTTTTTTTTTTTGAGATGGAGTCTCACTCTGTCTTCCAGGCTGGAGTGTAGTGGCTCGATCTTGGCTCACTGAAACTTCCACCTCCTGTGTTCAAGCGATTCTCCTACCTCAGCCTCCTCAGTAGCTGGGATTACAGGTGTGTGCCACTATACCCAGCTAATTTTTGTCTTTTTAGTAGAGACGGGATTTCACCATGTTGGCCAGGCTGGTCTCGAACTCCTTACCTCAGGTGATCTGCCCTCCTCTGCCTCCCAGAGTGCTGGGATTATAGGCATGAGCCACCATACCTGGCCTCAGATTTTCTTTTTATTGATCCCTTCGTATTCCAATCGAACATTTTCTGATGTTTTGTGAGTGAGGCTGATTCTGTTCTGTCCTCCACATGGATAGAACTTAATGCAGAGGGAAATACAGAGGAAGGAAGATGTGTGTCATCATCACGGGTGGACCCCAACCCGAAGGGACAGACATGGCTCTGGCCTTTGGGAAGGGAAACAGCACGGGGACCCTAAGCAAGTGTGTGTTATTGATAGAAAGTAGTCAGGTTTATGCTGTGTTTTTAAAGGGTAGAAATCAGGACTCATAGTGGAGATAGGTTTTTGATAGACTGTTAGGTGAAATTACTAATTTTTGTGGCACATCTTGGGTCTCTTGGGCTTAAAGCCTTGGACACAGTTATCTAGGTCTTTTTTTTTTTTTTTTTTTCCTGAGAGGGAGTTTCGCTGTTGTTGCCCAAGCTGGAGTGCAGTGGCAAAATCTCGGCCCACTGCAACCTCCGCTTCCCAGGTTCAAGTGATTCTCCTGCCTCAGCCTCCCTAGTAACTGGGATTACAGGCATGTGCCACCACATCCGGCTAATTTTGTATTTTTAGTGGAGATAGGGTTGCTCCATGTTGGTCAGGCTGGTCTCAAACTCCTGACCTCAGGTAATCTGCCTGCCTCGGCCTCCCAAAGTGCTGGGATTATAGGCATGAGCCACCACACCCGGCCCTAGCTATCTATGTCTTTATTTTTGTAATACTTGGAGACAAATTGCATGTGGGGTGGTCCATGGTTTTCTAAAACATGATATTACCTGGATATAGCAAAGCTATGTATAGACTTGTGATTAGTTGTGTATAAACACTCTGGTACTTCCCAAGAGTCAGTCTCTAGTTAGGAAAAATATTTCTCTTTTTGCTACTTTTTTTTTTTTTTTTTTTTGAGATGGAATTTTGCTCTTGTTGCCCAGGATGGAGGGCTGGGGCGCAATCTCGGTTCAGTGCAACCTCTGCTTCCTGGGTTCAAGCGATTCTCCTGCCTAAGCCTTCCAAGTATCTGGGATTACAGATGCCCGCCACTGCGCCCGGCTAATTTTTGTATTTTTGGTAGAGACAGGGTTTTACCATGTTGGCCAGGCTGGTCTCGAACTCCTGACCTCAGGTGATCCACCTGCCTCAGCCTCCCAAAGTGCTGGGATTACAGGTGTGAGCCACTGTGCCGGGACCTGTTTTGCTACTTTCTTATCTTCTTCGTCTTTCTTCATTGACCTGATTCTAGACCCCATCTTCTTTGCCATTTTTTAATCTTGGAAATCACAGGAGAGTCTGGTAAATAAACTAGTATCATTTTGTGTTTGGAAAGGGGTCACTGATGTTTCTAGACACATATTCTCTTGGGAATTCCCTTGGGAGCCAGACAGAGACTATAATGTCCAGGTGATTTTTTTGTTTTTCATGCGTGTTATTTTTCCTGGATCTATAACCTGAGCTTCATTAAGTTTATTTATTTAATTTTTTGAGATGGAGTCCCTCTCTGTCGCCCAGGCTAGATTGCAGTGATGCGATCTTGGCTTACTGCAACCTCCGCCTCCTGAGTTCAAGTGATTCTCTTGCCTCAGCCTCCCTAGTAGCTGGGATTACAGGCACCCACCACCACGCCTGGCTAATTTTTTTGTATTTTTTAGTGAAAAAGGGATTTCACTGTGTTGGCCAGGCTGGTCTCAAACTCCTGACCTCACATGATCTGCCTGCCTTGGCCTCCCAAAGTGTTGGGATTTACAGGTATGAGCCACCGTGCGCAGCCAAGTTTATTGTCTGTATTTTGACAGCTGTTACTTTAAGGGTTTGCACAGTAATTATCTCACAGTCAAGACTAATGGGTAGTGATTCTGGGGTGGTTTTTACCCCTCACCTCCACAAGTCGGTTGTCTGTCTGTGTTCTTCCTCTTTCTTCCATTCTTTCCATTCCTGTGCATGCCTCCTCTATCCTTTCAGATGAATGTAAAAGAGTTTAAGGAGCACATTGCTGCCTCTGTCAGCATCCCATCTGAAAAACAACGGCTCATTTACCAGGGACGAGTTCTGCAAGATGATAAGAAGCTCCAGGAATACAGTAAGGAGACTGGGGAGGCAGTTCAGAGGTTGGGGCTGCTGTCTGGAGGGATGAACTGAGGCCGTGGGTTTACCTGTTCATACTGTGTTTCAGTGTGTGTCTATTTTTCTGCAGATGTTGGGGGAAAGGTTATCCACCTGGTGGAACGGGCTCCTCCTCAGACTCAGCTCCCTTCTGGGGCATCTTCTGGGACGGGGTCTGCCTCAGCCACTCATGGTGGGGGACCCCCGCCTGGTACTCGGGGGCCTGGGGCCTCTGTTCATGACCGGAATGCCAACAGCTATGTCATGGTTGGAACCTTCAATCTTCCTGTAAGCTTATGTTCCACAGGGGAGGGCTTTTGTGGGTAGCTTTGGTTGTGGTAGCAACAGGGAATGAGATAGATGGTTCCATCTTTAGATTGGGTTCAGGGGGCCCTGTGGTGTGCTATTGGTCTCAGTTTTTAAGGAGAAAAGAGGGCGGGGCTCCAGGGAATGAATTGGAGGTGTGGAAGCCTTAGTGTTGGCTTCTCCCAGAACAACTTCCCTTACCCTTTCCCCAGAGTGACGGCTCTGCTGTGGATGTTCACATCAACATGGAACAGGCCCCGATTCAGGTATTGAGGGGCCTCCGAGGGTCAGGGAAGGGGATCTGGGAGAAGGAGGCTGGGAGATGGGTTGGACCTGACTGAGAGATGGCTGGGACCTGATTTAGTAGGTGGTAGAACTCATGTCTTCATCTGTAACCTACCCTGATCAACCTTCTCTCATTGTAGAGTGAGCCCCGGGTACGGCTGGTGATGGCTCAACACATGATCAGGGATATACAGACCTTACTATCCCGGATGGAGGTAAGTGGGCAAGGTTGGCTAGGGTCTCCCCCCACCCTCCTTCTCCCTTTTCTCTCATCTTGGGGGTTGGGGTTTGACTGACCATATCCACAGGGTTTGGCCTTCATAATCTAGTCTTCTCTGCAGTATTATTCTGGGCAGAAGAAGTATCTTTGTGAGCCTCTCTCATTTCTGCCAGTACTCTTGGTGCCTGGTATCCGGGGAGTTTGTTTCAGACTTGTCTCACGGCATCTCTTTTCAATTAAAGGATTCCACACTCTTAACTTGTGGAGGCTGGGAAACCAACTTATGGAGGACAGGAAACCACAATCTCTACTCTTTGTTAGAAAGTTATTTACAAATATTACAGATGCTGTGGCCAGGCATGGTGGCTCCTGCCTGTAATCCCAGCACGTTGGGTGGCCATGGCTGGGGGATAACCTGTGGTCAGGAGTTCGAGACCAGCCTGGCCAACATGGTGAAACCCTGTCTCTACTAAAAGTACAAAATTTAGCTGAGCGTGGTGGCACACGTCTGTAGTCCTGGCTACTTGGAAGGCTGAGGCAAGAGAATCGCTTGAACCTGGGAGGCGGAGGTTGCAGTGAGCTGAGATTGTGCTACTAACACTCCAGCCTGGGCAACAGAGGGAGAGACTGTCTCAAAAAAAAAAAATTACAGATGCTTATTATGCATCTAATTTGTGTCAGTCTTATGCTAGTTGCTAGTGAGTTAGAGATACAGTTGCAGAGCCATGCCTTCAGGGAGTCTAGTTAGGATACTTTCTCTGTCCAGTCTCCTGCAGAGTAATCCTCTGCAGCAGTCTTATCCTGATTTTGGTATTCTCACTCTCCCCTACCTTCAGTGTCGAGGAGGACCCCAACCACAGCACAGTCAGCCACCCCCGCAGCCACCAGCTGTGACCCAGGAGTCAGTAGCCTTGAGCTCTCAAACATCAGAACCAGTTGAAAGTGAAGCACCTCCTCGGGAGCCCATGGAGGCAGAAGAAGTGGAGGAGCGTGCCCCAGCCCAGAACCCGGAGCTCATTCCTGGTCCAGCCCCAGCGGGCCCAACACCTGCCCCGGAAACAAACGCACCAAAGTGAGAGATGGAGGGAATCTTTAGGGGGTGGGAAATCCTAAGTGAAGTATGGGGAGAAGAAAATGAACCATGGCAAGGGAGGGAAAGGATTACTTGGAGGTCTTAGTTGAAGGTTACCATTGAGGGGCGAGGAGGGACTCTCTTGGTATAGGTAAATGATGCTAGAACAGGCAGCTGAGAAGAACTGCTCTCCCTACGGCAAGAAAATCCAAATGGTATCTCCTGAGTCTGATGAGAATTCTCTTCTCTGAGTTCATATAGGCTTGCTCTCTTTCTTAGAATTAGTCTCTCACCATTATAGGTGCAGGATTGTGGTGGAGAGGGTGGGAGCAGTTCATTTTCTTCTCCCCATCCTCTCATGGGTGGGAGTACAGAATAGAAGCTTTGGCTGGGCACAGTGGCTCATGCCTGTAATGCCAGCACTTCGGGAGACCGAGGCGGGTAGATCACCTGAGGTCAGGAGTTTTGAGACCAGCCTGGCCAACATGATGAAACCCTGTCTCTACTAAAAAATACAATAATTAGCTGGGTGTGGTGGCAGGCGACTTAATCCCAGCTACTTGGGAGGCAGAGGCAGGAGAATCGTTTGAACCCAGGAGGCGGAGGTTGAAAATAGAAGCTCTGCTGGTCCAAAGAAGGATTGGGCCAGGGCTCTGGGAGACCCAGGGGAAGGAGGGCACATGTGGTCCCTGTTGACTGTGAGGTTGGGAATCTGAGGAAAGCTTTGGCTCACTGCCCCTTGGGTTTGTCCACAGCCATCCTTCCCCTGCGGAGTATGTGGAGGTGCTCCAAGAGCTGCAGCGGCTGGAGAGTCGCCTCCAGCCCTTCTTGCAGCGCTACTACGAGGTTCTGGGTGCTGCTGCCACCACGGACTATAATAACAATGTGAGCCCTTTGATGGCCCTGCCCTTTCTCCTTAGCCCCAGTACTCCCAAAACAGAACAGGCTGAACTACAGATAACTCTTTCCCTCCCTCGAAAAACATTGCAACAGGGCCGGGTGCAGTGGCTCATGCCTGTAATTCCAGCACTTTGGGAGGCCAAGGTGGGCGGATCACCTGAGGTCAGGAGTTTGAGACCAGCCTAGCCAACATGGTGAAACCCTATCTCTACTGAAAGTATAAAAATTAGCTGGATGTAGTGGTGCACACCTGTAATCCCAGCTACTCAGGAGGCTGAGACAGGAGAATCGCTTGAACTCGGGAAGAGGAGGTTGCGGTGTGCCAAGATTGCATTACTGCACTCTAGCCTGGGTGACAGAGCGAGACAAACAAAACCACACACACATTGCAACAAAACAATTTCCCTCTGAACCTGTAAGTGACTTTTTCCTCCCTTACGGAGAAGGTGATAATCTTTGCTGTAACCACTGTCCTTGTACCCTTTGTGCCTCTGAATGAATTTAGAAAGTTTAAAGGAGATCAGTATATGATGACTTGACTGATTCATTGTAGTGTTTTAATACGATGTTTCTCATGTGAATAAGATGTAATTTATTTGCAGAGATTTGGTCTGCATATAAACTTAAAAGGATATAACTGAAAGTTTTGGAGAACGTGGTATTCTTAAAAGGCATTATTGCTTTCATTAGTGAGATGGACTCCAGCTTGATATTTTCTGCCCTTTTGTGTTTGGCTGGGGTGTGCAGCACGAGGGCCGGGAGGAGGATCAGCGGTTGATCAACTTGGTGGGGGAGAGCCTGCGACTGCTGGGCAACACCTTTGTTGCACTATCTGACCTGCGCTGCAATCTGGCCTGTGCGCCCCCACGACACCTGCATGTAGTCCGGCCTATGTCTCACTACACTACCCCCATGGTGCTCCAGCAGGCAGCCATTCCCATACAGGTGGGTTAGGGGGAGTCTGGCCTGAGGGAGAGTGAGGGGTGTTGATAGAGTGACCCAGGGTAGCTACTGGGCCTGAAGGAGGTTAGGAAAGGAGGAGACTTTGGAAACATGGTGATGGAGGCTGGAGATACTTCAGAGGTTTATCGTGCATCTAATTTGTGTCAGTCAGGATTTCTTGGTTAGGCTTCTGTATTTTTCTCACTTCTGCCTGTCCATCTGTCTTTTTCAGATCAACGTGGGAACCACTGTGACCATGACAGGAAATGGGACTCGGCCCCCCCCCACTCCCAATGCGGAGGCACCTCCCCCTGGTCCTGGGCAGTCCTCGTCCGTGGCTCCGTCTTCTACTAATGTCGAGTCCTCAGCTGAGGGGGCTCCCCCTCCAGGTCCAGCTCCCCCGCCAGCCACCAGCCACCCAAGGGTCATCCGGATTTCCCACCAGAGCGTGGAACCCGTGGTCATGATGCACATGAACATTCAAGGTGAGTTAGGATCAGTTGCTGGCGAGAAGAGCAGAATCAGCATGATGAAGGAGGTTCATGTTGAGGTGTGAGGAAACGGGGTGGGGAAGGGAGAGGCCCATGCTGGTGGTGGTAGCCTGGGGACCAGAGCAGAAGCTTTAGTAGATAGATATGGGGGATGGGTTGCTTTGTTTTTGGAGATGTGTTTGCATGGTGAAGGGAGCACCTTCTCCCTGTTTAGAGGGAGGGAAAAGCAGGCTTTCTGATTGGGGGATTATGGGCCTGAAGTATGCCTGATTTCAGGAGGATATAGTTAGGCCTTGGCCGTACCTACCTCAGGGCCACTCTCTCTGTCTCCCTGCCCAGATTCTGGCACACAGCCTGGTGGTGTTCCGAGTGCTCCCACTGGCCCCCTGGGGCCCCCTGGTCATGGCCAAACCCTGGGTAAGAGTGAGGGCATCAGGGCAGGCTGAGCTCTGGGTAGAGAAGGGTAAGGGCTGAGTGGGTGGGTTGAAGGGGTCCAGGTTCAAGGTTACATCAGACCCGCCCCCCAGGCTCCACCCTCATCCAGCTGCCCTCCCTGCCCCCTGAGTTCATGCACGCCGTCGCCCACCAGATCACTCATCAGGCCATGGTGGCAGCTGTTGCCTCCGCGGCCGCAGGTAATGACCTGGAAGGGGAGGCTTGGGAGGTGGGGCACAGTCCATGGTGGTAGCTGGCTGGCAAGGGCCTGGCCCTCAGCCCTGTTGGGTCTCTCTCTTCTGCCACCCACAGGACAGCAGGTGCCAGGCTTCCCAACAGCTCCAACCCGGGTGGTCATTGCCCGGCCCACTCCTCCACAGGCTCGGCCTTCCCATCCTGGAGGGCCCCCAGTCTCTGGGACACTGGTGAGCAAGGATTGGGGAGTTCTAGTGCGTAACAGTCTAGGGAGAGACTCCTGTGGTGGTGCATGGAAGGGCAGGTCTGAAGTCCTCCCTTGCTCTCTATCCAGCAGGGCGCCGGGCTGGGTACCAATGCCTCATTGGCCCAGATGGTGAGCGGCCTTGTGGGGCAACTTCTTATGCAGCCAGTCCTTGTGGGTGAGTTTTCATTCTTCCCCACTCAGACTTTAAATTCTTTTCCTAGTCTGTTTATTGGCACTTTCTAGTTCTTTTTGTATTTTCTTGGTTCCTGCTTTCCTGGAATGGGGCTGCTATAGTGTCTTGTTTGTCTTCAGGTTTCAGCGTTTTTCTTTTTTTGGCGGGGGATAGAGTCTCGCTCTGTCCACCAGGCTGGGGTGCAGTGGTGCAATCTCGGCTCACTGCAAGCTCCGCTTCCTGGGTTCGAGTGATTCTCCTGCCTCAGCCTCCTGAGTAGCTGGGACTACAGGTGCGTGCCACCACATCCAGCTAATTTTTTATATTTTTAGTAGAGATGGGGTTTCACCATGTTGGCCAGGATGGTCCCGATCTCTTGACCTCATGATCCACCTGCCTCGGCCTCCCAAGGTACTGGGATTACAGGCTTGAGCCATCGTGCCCGGTCAGCTTTTTCCTTTTTTTTTTTAGGAGAGACAGTCCTTCTCTGTCACCCAGACTGGAGTGCAGTGGTGCAATCCAGTGAGTTATAGCTCACTGTAACCTTGAATTCCTGGGCTCAAATAGTTCTCCCACCTCAGCCTCCTGAGTAGCTAGCAGTACTAGCTTCTGGCTAGTAATTGTCTTTTTTTGTTTTTTTGGTAGAGATGGGGTTTTGCTATGTGGCCTAGATTCTGGGCTCAAGCAGTTCTCCTGCCTTGGCCTCCCAGAGTTGCTAGGATTACAGCTGAGAGCCACCATGCTCAGCCCAGCTTTTTTCTTTTGGTTTCTTACAGCTCAGGGGACTCCAGGAATGGCTCCACCACCAGCCCCTGCCACTGCTTCTGCCAGTGCTGGCACCACCAACACAGCTACCACAGCTGGCCCCGCCCCTGGGGGGCCTGCCCAGCCTCCACCCACCCCTCAACCCTCCACGGCTGATCTTCAGTTCTCTCAGCTTCTGGGGAACCTGCTAGGGCCTGCCGGACCAGGGGCTGGAGGGCCTGGTGTGGCTTCTCCCACCATCACTGTGGCGATGCCTGGTGTCCCTGCCTTTCTCCAGGGCATGACTGACTTCTTGCAGGTGAGTGGCTGGCTTGCCGTTCACCTCACCCTTCCTGTCCCCCAGCCCAGCCAGACGGTGGTACCTTCTTCCCGTTATATAACCACTGGGTAAGAGCCCCTAAGTGACATGTTGGGGAAGGGGCCTTGGGAATTCATTGACTCTGAACCCTTCATTTTAAAGATGAAGAAAATGAGGTTTAGAAAGAAAGTGTAGTAATTAGTGTCACTGCTTTCTGATAACCTGTTCAGAGGAAGAGGTAGGTGGTTGTGCTGCCTGACTCTGTTAAATGCCTGCCGTACTTCTGCTCTAAGCAGTGAAGGTCAGAGCGTAACTCCCCGTCTTCCCAGGCCCGCTGGCCTGTGCCCTCCTGATGCCATATTATTTCCCTGTCTGCATTCTCACCTCAATCTTCTGCTCTTTGTTCCTTTTCTATTTGCCAGGCAACACAGACAGCCCCTCCACCACCCCCTCCTCCACCCCCGCAGCCTGCCCCAGAGCAGCAGACCATGCCCCCACCAAGCTCCCCTTCTGGTGGGGCAGGGAGTCCTGGAGGCCTGGGTCTTGAGAGCCTGTCACCGGAGTTCTTTACCTCAGTGGTGCAGGGTGTGCTGAGCTCCCTGCTGGGCTCCTTGGGGGCTCGGGCTGGCAGCAGTGAAAGTATTGCTGCCTTCATACAACGCCTCAGTGGATCCAGCAACATCTTTGAGCCTGGAGCTGATGGGGCCCTTGGTGAGCAAAAGGGGGTGCTTTGGCTTGCTCCAGGAAGGGGCAGCCAGAGGAAGGTAGATGGCCTTGGTTTAGGGGTGTTGCCAAGGTGGGATGAGGTTGGTACCTGGTTGTGGGTGGGCAAGCCAGGTGGTAAAGGTCATTGCTAACATCTGCCCCCGTCCCCCAGGATTCTTTGGGGCCCTGCTCTCCCTTCTGTGCCAGAACTTCTCTATGGTGGACGTGGTGATGCTTCTTCATGGGCACTTTCAGCCACTACAACGGCTGCAACCCCAGCTGCGATCCTTCTTCCACCAACACTACCTGGGTGGTCAGGAGCCCACACCCAGTAACATCCGGGTAAATGAAGGCCAGGTGCCCCCGAGCTCTCCTCCTTTGCACATTTTATTCCTTATTTCTGACTGCTTCTCTGCCAGGTAAAGCTCCAGTTGCCCCCACACAAGCCCTGGACTCGTTGGGGTCAAGGTGGAAGTCTTGGGAGGACTGAGGCTTTGAACTAAACCTGTTCTGTTTCCTCCGCAGATGGCAACCCACACCTTGATCACGGGGCTAGAAGAGTATGTGCGGGAGAGTTTTGTGAGTAACCCTTCTCTATTCCCCTCCTTTCCTGGGTCTGGTCAAGGCAGCTGCCTCCTCCGTTCCCAGTCTTACGATTCCTGTTTTTGTGTATCTTGTCTCTCAGTCCTTGGTGCAGGTTCAGCCAGGTGTGGACATCATCCGGACAAACCTGGAATTTCTCCAAGAGCAGTTTAATAGCATTGCCGCTCATGTGCTGCACTGCACAGGTCAGGGGCTGGCCAGGCGGGGGCGAGTGGGGCCTGTTGGATGTGCAGGGCTGCCTTGTGCCAGCATTCCCTCCTTGTGTTTTTCTCACAGATAGTGGATTTGGGGCCCGGTTGCTGGAGTTGTGTAACCAAGGCCTGTTTGAATGCCTGGCCCTGAACCTGCATTGCTTGGGGGGACAGCAGATGGAGCTTGCTGCTGTTATCAATGGCCGAATTGTAAGCACCACCTAGCCCCAGGTCCTTAGCCTTTTGTTTCCTGAGATTTCCATTCTCTGCAGTTTTCATTTTTCTTTTCTAAACTGACGTTTTGTACCCTGGATCTAATATATTAGGAAAGGTGGTTGAGGGTTTTATATTCTAAATCTGCTTTCTGCCCCTCAGCGTCGTATGTCTCGTGGGGTGAATCCCTCCTTGGTGAGCTGGCTGACCACTATGATGGGACTGAGGCTTCAGGTGGTACTGGAGCACATGCCTGTAGGCCCTGATGCCATTCTCAGATACGTTCGCAGGGTTGGTGATCCCCCCCAGGTAAGGGACCTGATGGGCGATGGGGTCAGGGTACTTGAAAGAACTGGAGAGATCTGAGAGGAAATATATTGTTTTTTTTTTTTTTCCTGAGACGGAGTCTTGCTCTGTCGCCCTGGCTGGAGTGCGGTGGCGCGATCTCGGCTCACTGCAAGCTCTGCCTCCCGGGTTCACGCCATTCTCCTGCCTCAGCCTCCCGAGTAGCTGGGACTACAGGCGTCCACCACCACGCCTGGCTAATTTTTTTGTGTGTGTTGTTAGTAGAGACGGGGTTTCATCGTGTTAGCCAGGATGGTCTCGATTTCCTGACCTCGTGATCTGCCCGCCTCGGCCTCCCAAAGTGCTGGGATTACAGGCATGAGCCACCGCGCCCGGCTGAAATATGTTGTTCTTTAATTTCACAGCCACTTCCTGAGGAGCCAATGGAAGTTCAGGGAGCAGAAAGAGCTTCCCCTGAGCCTCAGGTACTCGGGAGAAGGGGAGGTTGAGGGGCAGATAATGTGGAGGGCTTGGGGAGAAAGGTTTGGAGGCGGCTGGGCGCGGTGGCTCAAGCCTGTAATCCCAGCACTTTGGGAGGCCGAGACGGGTGGATCACGAGGTCAGGAGATCGAGACCATCCTGGCTAACACAGTGAAACCCCGTCTCTACTAAAAAAAATACAAAAAAACTAGCCGGGCGAGGTGGCGGGCACCTGTAGTCCCAGCTACTCGGGAGGCTGAGGCAGGAGAATGGTGTAAGCCCGGGAGGCGGAGCTTGCAGTGAGCTGAGATCTGGCCACTGCACTCCAGCCTGGGCAACAGAGCGAGACTCCATTTCCAAAAAAAAAAAAAAGTTTGGAGGCTAAAAATTCTGAAGCCTGGCTCTTCCCACCATCTGACACCCAGCGGGAGAATGCTTCCCCAGCCCCTGGAACAACAGCAGAAGAGGCCATGTCCCGAGGTCCACCTCCTGCTCCTGAGGGGGGCTCCCGGGATGAACAGGATGGAGCTTCAGCTGAGACAGAACCTTGGGCAGCTGCAGTCCCCCCAGTAAGTGTCAGGAAGTAATCCAGTGTGTCAAGGCAACTGAAAGTCAAGGGCATTACTACGTTCTCATCTTTTCCTCCCCAGGAATGGGTGCCTATTATCCAGCAGGACATTCAGAGCCAGCGGAAGGTGAAACCGCAGCCCCCTCTGAGTGATGCCTACCTCAGTGGTATGCCTGCCAAGAGACGCAAGGTTGGTTTTCCTCTTCCCTAAGCCTCTCTCTCTATCCAGGTTTCCCCGTCATGCCTGGAATTAAACTATTTAGAGATGGTAGGCGCTCTTGTTATTTAGTCTCCCCTCCCCTCCCCTCATTTAATAAGGAAACCTTTTTGGGATTCAGACTTGCTCTTGGTTGTTGCATAACCATACAGGACTTGACCTTAGTCTGTTTGCTAGCAGGTCCTGTATTAGTTCCTCAGCTGCCTAATCCCCATGTGCTTAGATCCCATTTTCCTTTAAGGTGGGTTTCCTCTTGTGAATTATCTAGCTCTTGAATCCCAGATGGTTTGATCCCTTCTGCCTCTCGTTTTGAAGAGCACGTTCAAGCACATTCACTTTGGTTTTGGCTAGAGCCAAGGGGAATTAGGAAGGCATTTCTGCTGTAAAAACCACATCCTGGACTCTACTTCCCCTCTCTCCACTAGCATGGAGACTCCGTGGAGTGGTTGACTCATGGAAAGGGTGAGCCGGATGGTGGCACTGGATCTGACATTGATCCTCTTTTCCCTCCCAACCCCCTGTCCCCCAGACGATGCAGGGTGAGGGCCCCCAGCTGCTTCTCTCAGAGGCTGTGAGCCGGGCAGCTAAGGCAGCCGGAGCTCGGCCCCTGACGAGCCCCGAGAGCCTGAGCCGGGACCTGGAGGCACCAGAGGTTCAGGAGAGCTACAGGCAGCAGGTGCCCCCACCTTGAAGCAGAATAGGGATGGTCTAGTGGGAGGGGTTGGGCTAGGGTCCCTCTTCCCTGGATCCCTTCAACGATGAACTGGTCACCCTGGTGCTACCATTTGTTTTCCCCTTTGGCATCTGGGAAGGCTTGACAATGCCACCCCGGGCTCTTTGACAGTGTGCTTGGTGGGGGAAATGTTAGCTTCTGAGGGATGGCCTTGTTTGCTTGCTGGATCATAGGGACTTGGCCAGTGTTTCTCCAACCTGCTTGCTTTTTCTCTTTAGCTCCGGTCCGATATACAAAAACGACTGCAGGAAGACCCCAACTACAGTCCCCAGCGCTTCCCCAACGCCCACCGGGCCTTTGCTGATGATCCTTAGCTCTTTGCTCTATGGCCCTTTATCAGGGGACCGTTTCCCCCCCTTCACAGTATTTAAGAAATAAAAGTCGGATTTTTTCTGGCTGCTTTCTCTCTACATTGTCTCCATTAAGTAGTGTGAGTCCCTTAATCTTGTGTGAACTTGTTTTTTAAATACTTCCTTGGAGTACCAGAAAGCTTGTAGTATCTTGTGAGCATATGGACACCGTTTTGTTCACCCAGCACGCTGAATTGTACAAACCAGTTTTTTGGTTTTTTTGCGCAAAAGCACTTTGTATGTAAATAAAGGACCTGTATTTTGAGTTGGGAGCATATTCCAGGTGCATGCTAGGATAGCGCTCTCAAATTAGTCATCAAAGTTTCTAAGCAGCTGCAGAGCTACCTGTAGTCTTAGCATAACTAGCATGCAATGTTACCATGTGAAATCCCACTTAGTTTGACAGTGCTGCAATTGGTCTATCCAATTCAAAGAGCCCCTTAAATGTGCTCCAACATTGAAGCCTTAACAGATTTCCCCTTAGTTCATCATAAAGGACCAAAGTCCTATGGCTGCAAACTTGCTAGTCTCTTGAGATGCAGTTGATGTCCGTTCTCACCCCCCATCCCCTACCTTGGCTAGTTAAACCACGTAAGCTTAGCAGATTCCACCTAGACCTCTTGGAACATGAGCTCACAGACAGGTCTGCTGCAGAGTCCATGTGAAGACACTGGTTGATAATCCAGTAATGTTACAGATGTCCCACCAAGGCCCCAGATATGCAAAGGGAGCCATACTGGGACCAGCCCAAGTGTCAGCTGCAGACCAGTTGACCTCACTCACTGGCACAAAACAGATTTATCCAGCTGAGCTCAGCCCAAATTCCTGACTCACAAAAATTTAAAGATCCAATATGATGGTCACGTTTTTAGTTTCAACAGCTCTCTGGAATGTAATGAGTATTTCCCTGAAACTACAGATCACTAAGCACCATGCTTTTAAGACAATGCAAACAACCCATCCCCCAAATCACTGTAGAACTTTTTTTTAAATCCTTTTATTACTCTTTTTTAACAAACAGCCCCAGGGACAGGGACCAGGGGAAGGGGAAGGAGGGGAAGTGAGGCCCCAGCCCCACAACCCCTCCCCCCCACCCCTTTCCCCCTTATATATTTATAATCTATATACAAGCCCCGGGGGTAGGGGGCAAGAGGAACTCCCTCAGCGGGGTGGGGGCAACCCAGGCTCCTTGTCCCCTCGGGACCCAGGCTCCTCTGCCCGTCTGGAGGGCCCTTCTCGAGAAGGTGGCCCTGTCCGCTCCCAAGGCTTAGGTATCCAGCGCAGGGCATCTGGTGGGGAGGCCTAGAGGACAGGCATGTGTTAATAGTGGGAGGTCAGGGATGGGATGGAAGGACAGAAAATCAGGTGGCAACTCCAATTTAGAGCTGGGGCTACAGGGGTTTCTCCTTCACCTGCTGGTAAAGGTCGATGCGCTGGGTGCGGAAGACTCCACTGTAGGTGGAAGGCGTAGCCTTGAGACGGGAATTGAGGCCAGAGAAGGACCTAAGAGCAGAAGGGCATCTAAGGCACGCCTAGGATCCAGACCCTGGTCCCAAAGTAAGGAAGCACTTGGAAAGTCCACATCCCTATTGCCTTTCACCTTCCAGTTGGGGGAGTCCGTGATGACCCAGGTCCCCCAAGATTGCTGCTCAGTTTTTGATAATCCTGGAACGGCTTTAGTTCCACTGGATGCAGCTGAGGGAAAAAAAATCATGAGCTCCCTGCCTTGAAATACAGAATCCCTACTCCTAAATCTTGGCACTCCCTAGCCCCTCAGTTGCTGTACCTTACCTCTGCTCGCCCCAAGCTAGCAGGGAAGGGCCTGGCAGGTGAAGGCAGCACCCGAGTAGCAGGAGCAGGTGGGGGCCGCACAGCCAGGCTTGGGGGCTGCAGAGCAGGGCCCACAGGTAACAGAGAAAGGGGAGGTGGGGCAGGAGGTGGTGCTGGCGGCAGGGAGCCAAAGTTCACCATAGGCAGCTGTGAGTCTACCATGGGTAGAAGCATCTGTAACAAGAAATTTGGGTGTGCATGTTGGGGGCAGGGAGGAATGTCAGAAAACCAGGGAAAATCAAAGCCAGTGACTGGACAGAGAAATCAAATGAACGGGAAGTGGGAAGATACAACATACCTGCTGGGCAGGAGCCCCTGAAGGGAGAAAGCCACTTTGGCCACCAGGCTGCAGAGGAGTAGAATAAAAATCCGAAGGGGATGGCAGATCCTGGCGTACCTGTTGGGAAATGGGAAGAAATACATCAACCCCTCCAAAATCGTTCTCCCCACCCTATCCCCCAATATCTAACACCTGCCCCCCTCTTACCTGAAGCAACGATGTGTCAGGCAAAGGACTGGGGCAGAAAGCCGGAGAGTAGAGGAAGGAAGGTGGAGGGTAGAGAACTCCTCCAGCCGGCAACTTCCCCAGCTCTGCAGCTTGCAGTGTGGAGAAATCCAGAAACTGGCCCTTGAGAGCTACCCCAGAGAGCAGTGCCGAGGCAGGGGCTGGACCGGGGGGTAGGTATAGGGGCTGTGATCTGGAAAGAAATTGTGGGGAGAAAAGCTGTTAGAAGCCAGTCCTAGCAATGCCTTAAGTCCACTAGCTTCTGGTACCCTAGAACTGTGTCTTCCCCTTCTCTCTCCCCTGAAACACATCTCCAAGTACCTCTGTGGTCCATAGGTATCGAGTCTTACCTGTAAGGGTGCAGTGAGGGTGTCCCAGGGCGGAAGCCTCCACTGTTTGGATGTAACTGAGAGTCCATGGCTCCCCCAGAGATCTGCAGAAAAGCAGGGTTGAAACATCTTTAGTATTTGTGGTCAAGATCAGATCACCATCCCACCCATAGCAGCAGAACGTAGAGAGAAAAATCATGTGACAAAGTGGTATTTCACAACTCTACAACATAGAAAGGCTTGATTATAAATACATACCAGGCAGAAAAAATGATTTACTGAAGGGGTCATGCAATGGGAAGCGGGGCCTACCTGAGAACTGGAAGGCCCAGCACTGCCATAGAAGACCTCAGGATACAGACGCTGGCCTGAGGAGCTGGGCTCTGGACCACAGTGCCCAGAACCCAGGTTCTTGGATTGTGGCTCAGCAGAGGCAGCAGCACTGGGAAGCAGCTCCCAGTCTCGTGATACAGGAATGGCCTGGGAAGGAGAGGCCTTGTGGAGAGGGATGTCTGGCATCCTGGATGCCCTGGTCACTCCCAGCAATCTTTCTCCGGAAATCTTGGGCCTTTCCACCAAATTCTTACTCCCACTTACCTCAGTGACTGATGCTGTTAGCTCCTTCTCTGCTTTCAAGCTGTCTCCTACCACTAGGCGTAAGTCCGAGTCCTGTGATCACAACAAGGCAGGAGACATTGTCCCATGACAGACATGCGTCCTCTATGTCCCACCTTTAGTCCTTCCCTTCTCTCCACCCAACTCAGGACACCCATATCCAGCCCACACAGACCTTGTCACTAGCGTCAAACTGAACTGGGGGACCAGGTAGATGGGATGGCCGAATGGGGCCAGGCTCTGTGCCTCGGTCTGTACGCTGTGATCGTTCTGTGCCAATGGGGCCAGGGGGCAGAGGCTGCTCCCGGGGCAGCTCCTGGATTGGGCACACAGTAAAGTGGGTCGGGGGAGGGGAAGGGAAATCCAAATTGGAATGCCCAGAACACACACGCAGAGGGAAAAGGCAGAAAAAGGTAGGGCCAAAGTCAGATTCCTGGAAACATTCCCCTTGTCCTTTTTCAGTCTTTTACCTTTCTGTCCCCATCGTGGGGGGCAGGTGGCGGTCTCCTAGGAGGTTCAGAGCCAGGTGGACCCTCACAAGGAACAGCATTCAGGGGTGAGGGGCCTCCAGGCCTCTTGGGGGGTCCCTCTGCTGCCCCCTTGAGTCCTCCATCAGGGGAACTTCGCTGGCTGCAGGGACCTGATGACACCTGAGAATCCCCACTCAGGTCCACCCCACTGTCAGACTGACTCATCTGAGAGGAGTGGAGAAGGAGTTAGTTAAGTCAGGGTAGAAAGCACCCCAATAGCTGACTGATGCACACAGATAAACTGCAGAAGGGACAACCAAGGAAGAGAACAGCTTCAGACTCAACCCAGAGCAAGTGGGGGAGTATGGCCAGTGCTCAAAGAAGTCGTAGCTCAGACACACCCTCCCACCTTCACTCACCTCTGTGCCAGCCACATCCTCGAAAGGACTCAGGGGCTCCATCCAAGGCTCCATGGAGCTGGGCCGATAACTCTTTCGGCTAGTGGCTGGAGAAGGGAGCACCAACCAGAACACAAGTGAGAGGAGATGATGTTCAGAAGCCCATCTAATTCTTAATCCTTCTATCATAATCCTTTCACTCAGTTTTACTCACCAGTATGTAAACGGTTCCAGATGTGAGGGGTCAGGGCCTCTGTGCCTGTATCTCTAGACTCTGCCTGAGGGCCTGGGCCCTCAGGCTTAGAGCCCAAGAATCCAGAGCTATGAGGTGGCGGCAAAGATTCCTACGGATGAGAAAGGCCACAGGCAAAACACGAATTGGGTGGGAACTGGGAATTATAGGAAGCCAGGACAGAATGGGGTGACACAGTGTGTGGTGTGAGGCAACAAGGGAGACACATGGGAGACTAATACTGAGAATTCTGGAGTAAAAACACAGTGAGAAACAGGAAAGAGAACGGAGAAAACATAACCAACAAGAATCTTCACGAGTAAGAGTGCAGCGAAGCACAATCTCAAACCCATCCTTTACCTCCTGTAGCAGCTCTGGTTTTCTGGGAGGCCGCTCCCGACGTTTAGCGGGAAAGGGACTAACCCGGGCAGAATCCCGAGGAGTCCCACCCACCCCTCTCACCATTGGCCCCGGATCCTCAAAGTGGGGGTCTGGGGAAAAGAAAAAGCGTCAGCATCTGCCTGGCTCTGCCACTGACCCTAACTTTTCCTCCCTACTCCACCTCCCAACCTTCTACCCTTGCTCCCTGCAGAAACCCACCCAGCAGAAGGGCCCCAGGCCAGGTTCTCCACCCGCTCCCTCCAGCACTTGACCTTTTCTGGGGATGGAGATATTCCCACCCATAACCCCTCCAGCTTACCAGAACTGAGGCCGTTGTTGACCCTCTGGGGCTCATACCGGGTTGGGGGCCTAGGAGAGGGGCCCTGAGGGGTTTGGGGAGGTCCAGGCTTGTGCCTTGGGTGCCCCCCTGGTGCAGTTACACTCCCTTGACGGTTACTAAGCTGGGCCAGAGCCTGTTGGATGCCAGCAGGGTTGCTGTGGATAACTTGGTCCAGGCGGAAGACAGCAGAACTGCTGGGAGGTGGGGGAGGCAGGGGAAGCCCCGGGGGACGCTCCTCTGGAGGACGACTGGAGAAAACAGAGCATTAGCTCCAGTATCCACTAAATTGTTACTTTTTCCCACAAATTATGTTTCCCAACTTCTGCTTACAACCTGTTCTCTTCCTTATTAAAGCCCAGGTGTTTCTGAGTCCTTCTAAGGGTTCCCACGTGTACAGGGGTACAGCGTAGAAAGCAAAGAACCAGGAATAAATATATACGTGGCTGTTCTTAACTCCATCACCCTACCAACTGCTTTCCAGTTGCCTTAGCCAGACACGGAAATCTAATTCTAGAGTCCATGGCCCCTCAGGCCACAACCTCCACTGCACCCAATCTTTCCCTCAGGTTTTTTCCCCCTCCTCCAATTTTTAAACCACACTAAATTTAAGTTTGTCCCCACCCACCTTCGGTTCTTGGGAGAGGGCCAGCTCCTCTTGTCTCCTCGTCCTGGCCCGGTCCTTCCTCCAGGACCTCCACCGCCTCCTCCACTGCTGCTGCCACTGCTGCCAGCCTTGCCCCCTGGGCCAGGACGCCGGTTCTGCCGTTCCATGCCTGGCCGTTGACTTGAGAAGCTCCGTTTACTCAAATCCTTGGCTCTCTGGCTCAGATCTCCGCGGGACATGGCTGAAATACCTGGCACAGCTCCACCTCCACCTCCCCCAGGAGTTCCCACAGCCTTGGGTGTTAGCAGTGCTGGTGGGGGTGCCTCTTTGTCCCCTCGGCGCTCACTGGCGAAGTCACTGCTCTCTGATGCAGTCTCCCATTCCTCATTGGCTTGGTCTGAGTTCTGGTTTGACAGATCAGGAGACTTGGCAGCTGCCCGGCGAGGTGGTGGGGCCACTGTGACTGTTGTGAGGGCCTCCTCAGGTCCAGGAGTGGAGGCTGGAAGGGTTAAGGAGGGCTTGCCCTCAGACCCCCTTGCGGCATTTTCCCGTTCCTGTTTCAGCCTCCGGAAACGAGGTGGTTTATCCTGCTGCTGAGCCCTCCCATGTCGCCTCCTTCGGGGTCGCTCCCCGTCTTCCATGCCCACGTTGCTGCCTCCACTGCTGCCTCCGCGCGCCACGGGGGACAGAGGCCCTGGGATCAACTTCTCTTTCAAAGGCTCCTTACTTGGTGGCAAAGGGCCTGTGGGAGGTTTCTTGGGAGCCAGAGACTTGGCTGGAGGGCTCCAGCCGGGGCAAACTTGAGGAGGGGGCCTCCCTCCTCCTCGGCCCCTGCGAGATGGCACCCCTCTGGGAGTGAAGACGCGCCCACCCCGGGCAGCAAAGCGGGCTGGGGCTGGTGAAGGTGGGGCTCCTGGCGGTGGGGGACCAAGAGGGACCTGGGTGAGTGTGCCCTCCTTGGGTGGGGGGGCCTCCTTGTCTGAGGGAGCCAGATCACTCTCATGGGTCTCACTGCCTGTTTCCGAGCCCCGCTGCCGGCGCCGCTTGGGGATTTCCTCATACTCTGAACCCTCGCTCCGTGTCTCGCTGGCAGTGCGGCCTCGGGGAGCAGGAGGGTGGTTTGGTCCCCCTGCTCCCCCTCCACGCCCATCATCTCGAAACTCTCGGTAACTGCGGAATTCCCGGCTTCGGGCTCCCCGCCCCCGTCCCCCATAGGTCCCCCGAAAACCCCTCCCTCTGGCAAAATACTCGCCTCGGCCCCGACCCCGGCAAGAGGTAGGACCCACTCTTTCATAGGAATAGTCCCTCCTAAGCCTTGGGGCAGGGGAAAGATTCCCATTGGGTGGGGTCTCCTTGGGGCCCCCAAGCTTCCCCTTGGCTATCTTGAGTGGGTCTGGCTTTGGGGCTTTGGGGGTTTCATCCCCCTGTTCGAGAGGCTTGGGAGGCAGCTCTTCAACTTTTGTAGGTGGTGGAGGTTTCTTTATAGGCCCAGCCCGGCGGGGTGGGGCCCCTGGCTCCTCTGGAGGGATTCCACGACGACTGCTGCCTGGACGAGGGCCCCAGCGGGTCTCCGTGCGACTCTCTCTGCGGGGTGGTGGGGGACCCTGGCCTCCACTTCCGACTCCACGGGCAGGCTTTCGGCCTGCTTCTGGCCCTGTCAGCTGTGCAGTCTCCTCCTTAGGGAGCTCCTTCTTGGGAGGTGGAGTTTGTATCTTGGCCCCTTCATCACTGCCTGGGGGCCAGGGGAGAGGACGGGGCCCTGGGGGAGCTGGTTCCTCCAGAGGAAAGCGAGAGATTGGGGGCCCAGGGGCTCCATTCTCAGGAAAGCCTGGATAACTGGCCAGATAGGGTGGTGGGGGAGGTACTGGAGGAGTCTCGCTCCTGAAGAGACAGAAAGAATGGAAATAATTATCTCAGGAAAACCAGAACTAGGTGGGAAAAGAACACTTTATTATGACCCAGACTCTCTTTTACTGTTTTTCTGTTTGTTTTGGCAGAGATGGCATCTAGTTGCCCAGGCTGATCTCGTACTGCTGGGCTCAAGCAATCTTCTTGCCTCAGCCTCCCAAAATGCTGGGATTACAGGGATGAGCTACTGCATCTAGCCTCTCCTTTCCTGTTCATCCCTATCCCTACTGCTAACCCAAAGTACCTTTCTTCCAGGCCTAGATCCTTTCACTATGAACTCACCCATTTCTCATGACCAAGACTCACCTCATCCCCTTGTCATCCTCATCCGCAGCCTGGCGCAGTGGTGAGGTAAGTGGGCGGGGGTCAGTGGGTGTGGCGGTGAAGACATCTCCTACCCAGGCCAACTTTGGATCCACCGGTGGAGTACCCCGTTCTCGTAACATAGCAGGTGCATGACGGTCAAATGGCTCTGAGCTTGAGCCCCCACTGTCTGAGCGCTCTCGGGGAACTAGGCCTGAAGAAATGAAAGAAAAAGACAAATAATCCTACTCATGTCACAGGCCCTCCAGCCCAAAAAGCATCTCTCCAATCTAGTCCTCCCTGTCAAGTCAGCTCATCCATCTCATTCCCAGTAGGTATGGGCCTTGCCTGCTCTTGTATAACAAGATTATCCACTCAGCTTCGCTACAAGAGAATCAACCCACCCCAAATAAATCCTAGCAAATGAAGGACCACTCCTTCTTTCCTTTCATTCATTCATTCATTCGTTTGTCCGTTTTTGAGATGGAGTTTTGCTATTCATTCCTTTATTTTTGAGATGGAGTTTCACTCTTGTTGCCTAAGCTGGAGTGTGATGGCACCATCTCAGCTCACTGCAACCTCCACCTCCTGGGTTCAAGCGATTCTCCTGCCTCAGTCTCCCGAGGAGCTGGGACTACAGGCGAGGGCCACCATGCCCAGCTATATTTTTTGTATTTTTAGTGGAAACAGGGTTTCACCACGTTAGCCAGGGTGGTCTCGAACTCCTGCACTCAGGTGATCTGCCCGCCTTGGCCTCCCTAAGTGCTGAGATTACAGGCGTGAACCACCATGCCTGGCCAACCACTGCTTATCTCTTAACTAAGCCCATTTTTGCAACACACCTATCTCAGCAGTGCTAAGCATATGCCCTTCCCTCTTCACTATGACGGGTAACACCCATCATACCAGTGTCACAGTTAAGACCCTAATACCCAATTCCTAAGACTGAGAGGATTTTCCTGTTTCCCACTCCTCCTCCCATGCCCCTTTACCAGAGGGATGCACGCCAGGAGGGTAGAAGTCTAGAGGGGGCCGACCCTGGAGGAGCCGGGGGTCCACATAAGGAGGAATCATCATCCATCGGGGATCAAAGTTCATTGGGGGCATGGGTGGGGGCCGGCCCAGAGCACCTGGGTACAGGGCCTTGGGGGGTGGGGGCGGAGCCTGCGGAGCTGGCACAGCCCCCAGGGTCACAGGTTGTGGTGGTGATGGGGGCACTGGGGTAGGAGGGGCAGAGCCCTGTTGATGCTGCTGCCACTGCTGCTGCTGCTGTTGCTTCAGGAGCTGCTCCTAGGAAAGACAAGAAAATGAGAGAGGCTCAAAGCACACACGGACAAAGGAATCAGCAAAGAAAAAACTTGGACTAGGGGAAATTGCGGTGACAACTGGACAAAGAAGCAAAGGGACCCAGAAGGTAACTTATGAAGAGAATTAGGTACTGAAGCCAGGAAGAAAAGCAGCCCTCAGAGAGTAAACAACTTGATTTTACCTGCTGCTGCCGCTGGAAACGAGGAGGCAATGACTTCTGATATTTGGGGTAGCCCAAGCCCTGACTAGGGGGCTGGCGGGTGGGACCAATCCCATCACCCTTGGGTTCCACCTTTGGAGCTGGGGGTGTGGTAGGAGGAGGAACCTCTTCTGGCGGTTCAGGACCCTCTTTTGAGGGCAATTGTGGTTCCACTGCATCGAAAAAAAAACACAACAGAGTGATCTAGTTCAACAACAGACAGTCCATGAACACTCCAGAAGTATCAGGTCTCATCTCTAGCTCCCTTAAGACTGAGGTACGCTATTCAACATCTATTCTATTGAAGTCCCTCCCATTTAAGACCCATTAAAGCACTTTATGGCCTCTCATGAGCCTATGGTGGTGGCATAGCTTTCTATGAAATCATCAGAATAACAGTACTTTCTTCAGTCTTGGCCTACAGGAAATGGGTTTTTACTGATATATTTCTTATGACACAGTTTTTTTTTTTTTTTTTGAGACAGAGTCTTGCTCTGTCACCTAGGCTGGAGTGCAATGGCATGGTCTCGGCTCACAGCAACCTCTGCCTCCTGGGTTCAAGCGATTCTCCTGCCTCAGCCTCCCAAGTAGCTGGGACTACAGGCACGTGCCACCACACTTGGCTAATTTTTGTATTTTTAGTAGAGACGGGTTTCACTACGTTGGCCAGGCTGGTCTTGAACTCCTGACCTCGTGATCTGCCCGCCTCAGCCTCCCAAAGTGCTGGGATTACAGGCGTGAACCACCACGCCTGGCCGACAGGGTCTTGTTTTGTTGCCCAGGCTGGTTTCAAACTCCCTAGGCTCAAGCGATCCTCCACCCCAAGCCTCCCAAAGTATTGGGATTACAGGCGTGAGCTACAGTACTCTGCCAAGAAATGGTATTAGACTACAACCTAGGATTTCAGACAGAATCTTCCCTCCTTCAGATATACAGATGACAGGATACTATCACTGATAACCAATAAACCAAAACAACTGCCTTCTACTTCACTTGTCCCCAGCCTTACCACCCTGCACCTTTAAGCACCTTGAAGCAGTGATCTGACATCTGGTAGTACCTATCCCCATCTCCATACCTGGGCTGGCTTCGAAGCTGCCACTGCTGGTGCTACTGGTACTGCCACCACCACTCACCAGAGTGGGAGCTGCAGCCACACCTGGAGTGGGAGTAGATTGGGCAGGAGGGGCCTGTGCTGGCTCTTCAGGTTCTTTCTCTGGTGTTGGGGCTGATGCCGGAGGTGGAGCCAGAGGTGCAGGGAGTTCTTTAGGGACTGCAGATGGTGGAGCTGGGGTAGAAGGGGCAGCAGGTGGGGCAGCAGGCTCTGCTTTGAGCCGCTTGTCAGGTGCCCCAAACTTTTCATCGAGTCGCTTGAGCTTCTCAGCACAGGCTGCCCGGCGCTCTTCCTGCATGCGCCGCTCCTCTTCTTCTCGCCGTCGCCGGGCCCGCTCCACTGCCAGGGAAATCTCAGATGATGACTGCTTCCGTCGCTGCCGCCATGCCTCGTCCTCATCTTCAGGTGCTGGGGGCTTGCAGGGAGGACCCCCACGATCCTGTCAATTGGCAAGACCCAGCAGGGCCAGGGGTATCAGTTACTATGCTTTCTACCATCTCTTCCACAGACCAATCAACTGTCGCTACTTGCAGGATGTAAGGACCCATGCTTTGGCGTTGATCTCTCTGGGTGGTGACAAATTTATACGGGTCTTGTCTGAGACCAGGTCTTGCTATGTGGCCCCGGCTGATCTTGAACTCCTGGGCTCAAGTGATCCCTCTGCTTCAGCCTGCTGAGTAGCTTGGACTACAGATGCACACTACCAGATCCAGCTATCTAGCCACTCTAGTCTTTTTTTCTGTTCTCCCTCCTTCAGAAACCCAAATACCCAGGCCTCCTTGTTCTTCTTTCCTCATTAGCATCCCAGTTTCTCACTTCTTACCCAGACTCCGCTATCACCAAAGATATTTCCAAGCTTTCCAGGATGTTCTGCAGCCTGGCACTTCACAAAGTCCATTTTTAGCACCCTCTTCCTCTACATCACAACTGCTTCCATTACTCAGCTGACACTGACTTCCCACAGCTGACCCTCTCAATCCCTTATTGTAGACACTCACTGGGTAGTCCCCAGGGGGGCCCCAGTTCCCGGCGGGGCCCCGGTGAGGTAGGGGAGGCTTTGGGGCAGGAGGTCCTGGCTCTGTCTCTGGAGGCCGAGAGGTTTCTGCCCAGGCTGTCTTAGGAGGGGGCGGTTCGCTGTTGGGGGAGTTGCCCTTTTTGCCATCTGCTTCAGTGGGCCGTTCCTCACCAGATGCTGATTGGGAATCCTTGCTGTGAGCAGATCAACAGTACAATTAAAATCAGCTGCAACTAATATACTCCTCTAAGAGTATATTACCAAAACACAAAGACCCCCTCCTCCTCTCCCCTGATGGCCCTAACTCACTGGCCCTCAGCTCCCTCCTCATCAGAGTCTCGCCCATCTTCCTCATCGCTGAACTTGAGCTTTTCAGTGTAGTCAACCTCTTCATGGGCCCCTGAGGGGAAATATGAGTATTAGTAACCCAAGCATTCTGTCCTCCAATCTCAGAAGGTAGTTTGGAACTATGATTGACTACCAATGCCAGCATCCTTCCCTCTGAAGTCTAGATCCACCAATGAAGTCTTATTCCTCTCTCCACTTTGCCAGCACTTGGCATTCCCCATCCATCCTTCCCTACCCTTCTTTTTCTTTTTTCCTTTTAAGAGGTAAAGTCTCGCTCTGTTGCCCAGGCTGGAGTTCAATGGCATGATCATAGATCACCGTGACCTTCAACTCCTGGGCTCAACTGATCCTCCCACCTCAACCTCCACAGTAGCTGGGACCACAAATGCATAGTCCACAGTCAACTAATTAAAATAAGATTTTTTTTTTGGTAAAGGTGGGGGTCTTGCTATGTTGCCCAGGCTGGTCTTGAACTCCTGGCTTCAAGCGATCCTCTCACCTAACACTCCCAAAGCACTGGGATTACAGATGTGAGCCACTGGGCCTAGCCTTCCCTACACTTCAATGTCTGCCTTTCACCCACATAACCCTGTATTCTTTTTTTCCTCATTAGGTTTTGCCTTTCAAGATCCAAATTCTTGACCCTTAACATCCACTTACCTGCCCAACCATCATCATTCTCCTGATCCAACTGATCAAACTCTTTGAGATTATCTTCTTTGAGAATAGAGGGACGACCCACAGGCTCTACTAGACGCATTGGTGGCCCCGAGCCTCGGGGGCCCACCACACGGGGAAAACGGCTGTACACAGAAAAGAAAATGAAAGATGGCATATTGTATAACCACATACAAGACTGATCCTAGACTGAGCCTCTTGGCTAGAAAACCATCTCCTCCCCCAATAAGCTTCCCCTCCCCCCAGCCACAAACCCAGACCTAGATTGCTCACCTGGGCCCATCAGGAGTGGGGTATCGGTAAGGCCCCTGGGGTCCATAGGGCGGAGGGAACGGGAGATATGGGGGATACATCTGTAAAACGGTCCAACAGTAGCTGCTCAGAGGGATAGTCATACACCCTTCTAGCTCCTTAAGCCTGCTATCAATCATCCTCCCACCCTCCCTTCTATCTCATAGGTCAAAGACTATGTCCTGAGTCCTAGCTCTCCAGCTTCCAGCGTAATTGCTCCAAGACAAGACACCAAGACTCACGAAGGGCGGCATCATTCCGCGGTAGGGAGGGAACTGGGGTGGGCCTGAAGGTTGCAACGCCCCCCGGGGATCATGACCATGATGAAGTTTGGAGTCCGGGCCCTCCAGCTCATCAGGGCCACGCCCACCTCCGTCCCTCCAAGTTGTAGAATCTGTATTTTGGAAAAGGTAGAGAGAGGTATCAATGATTGGAGGGCAAGTGAACATAGCTGAAAGTGATGGGGAAGAAGGTGAATACGCTAGCACTTAGCTCTGAGATGGAATAGATTATGTCTTGGCCAAAAGGCAGCCACTCACTTTGGGGGCGGAGGCTTGGTCCGGGCCCAGACGACTGTTCGGCAGACTCCCTTTCCTTGGCAGCCTTGTCCTGGTCGCCAGCCGCCTGCAGGGTCGGAAATTCCTCTCGAGAGAATCGCGACAGTAGGCTTGATGCCCTTCCACCTATTAGGATGGTGATACAGAACAGGAGCCAGAAGTTTATTTACTGAGAACATGCTATAAAAGTGGAAGGCTCTGACTGGGCATGGTGGCTCACGCCTGTAATCCCAGCACTGTGGGAGGCTGAGGCGGGTGGATCACGAGGTCAAGAGATCGAGACCATCCCAGCCAACATGGTGAAACCCCATCTCTACTAAAAATACAAAAAAAATTAGCTGGGCCTGTTGGCACGTGCCTGTCGCGGCTGAGGCAGGAAAATCACTTGAACCCAGGAGGCGGAGGTTGCAGTGAGCCAAGATTGCGCCACTGCACACCAGCCTGGGTGACAGAGTTAGACTCCATTTCAAAAAAAAAAAGTGGAAAGTTCTGACAGGTACCAGACTATCAGGTTTCCTGCCTTCAAACTCACCCCCCTAGAAAATAACTGCTTATTCTCCAAGAAGGTCAGTTCTGGGACCACTACATTCCATCATATAAGACTGAGACTTAAACTTGCTCATGTGCCTCCATGAAACTGAATTATGGGCGGTTCTTGATTTAGCCAAAGAGGACCAAGGTCACTTGGCTGAAAATACAGTGCAGGGCTCATGTATCCCATGGTGCCCAAACACAGCTCCCCAATTAAGTGCTGCACTCACCATCTCCATGTGCTCCATGGGTGACGCTGGCTTGTGCCCAGGACTTTACCCCGCTTGGAACCAAAGGAGTGTTCTGGGGAAGTGTTCAGAGAGATGATAAATGATGTGGGTGGGACAGCTATGAGCCATTCTTCCCCCTACCCCTCCAGTTCTCCAGGTACCTCTGGGGCTGCTGGGGGTCGTTTCGGCTGGTTGGAGGCAGGCGTCTGTGAAGCCGGCAGTGGCTGCGATTCCGGCGGCTGAGCGGTTGAGGCATCGGAACTGAGGGGATAGAATGGGAAGGTTACTCAGGTCTGAGATGCCTCCCTGACATCTCCAACTGGTGGAGACTCGGGACTGAAATCATGCCCATTACTGCCATTTATAAATGTAAGGACAAAATAATTTTGTCATCCTTTGCAGGCTGTTGTCTGTTTCTTCATGCTTTCTCTCCAAGACAAAAAGCTAAAGGTACCACTCCTTAGCCATTTAACAAGAAACCTGCAATAGATAAGAAAGGGACTTCTTCCTTTGTCTCTGGCTCACACATGGCTGCGCTAAACCAAGCCCCAACACTCCCTGAAGTTCAAGTTAGAATATCCATCACTCTAGGTCCCCCAAGCCTCTGTCTACCTCTTGGGGTCGGACTGCTCCTGTTTGCTTGCCCATCCTGTTCCGTCTTTCGGCACTAGTGAGACATTGGGGTCATTGCCTTTGTTCTCAGCTTTCAGGCTTGGAAGGTTGGCTGGAGGTGGCATACGCCGGGCAATGGCAACTTTCCCGAGACTCTGCAGGCCATGGCGAGGGGCAACTGGAGAAAAAGATGGAGAGAGGGTCAAAAATGCCTCATATGGGAGATCTGATGGCCTCCTATCCTGGGCCACGTTTATACATTTTGAATATCTTATTACCCACTTCCTCCAAACTTCTCTTAGAAGGGATTCCTTCCCCTGCCCTTAATAATCTCCGAAATCGGGCCAGTTGTGGTGGCTCACTCTTGTAATCCCAGCACTTTGGCAGGCCGAGGCAGGCAGATCACCTGAGCTTGGGCGTTCAAGACCAGCCTGACCAAAATGGAGAAACCCTGCCTCTACTGAAAATACAAAATTAGCCGGGTGTGGTGGCGCATGCCTATAATCCCAGCTACTCAGGAGGCTGAGGCAGGAGAATCGCTTGAACCCAGGAGGCGGAGGTTGTGGTAAGTCAAGATCATACCATTGCACTCCAGTCTGGGCAACAAGAGTGAAACTTGGTCTCAAAAAAAAAAAAAAAAAAAAAAAATCTCTGAAATCCCTATCAAGAAGGCTGAGATATGTAACATTCAATGCTTCTATGTGAGATTGGTTGATCATAAGCCTGCAAGGAGCAAGCTGGCCTCAAAGTCTCCCAAATCCACATTTCTTTGCCTCCAATTCTTACGTGTCCAAAGACAGGGAACCACAGACACGCCTTTGTAGGAGGGTAACTGGTGTTCACCCAGAGCCCATACCCCCTTTAAAGGACCCAATGTAAAGTTGGGAAGTCTCTAGTCTTTTGGCATTTCTACTACAGCCACTTCCCTTTAAAGAGCTCTAAAACATATGCCCCATGCACGCCTAGCTTCCAACCATCAGAAGCATCTTTGCAGGACCCTCACCAGCGGGTTTCTGGATCTCTAAGGACTTGCCCTTATATGTATCAAACAGGTTGAGCGAGGAATACTTCTTTCCATCCTTTCCCTTGGCAGTCGGCCCCGAGCGATCGGACATTGCGCTGGAAGCTCATTGAGTATGTTGGGTCCTGCAGGCACCTCCCCCAAAACGTGCCGGAGCCTGTGGGCCAGACAGCAAGTGTCTCAGTCTCTGTTTCCTGGTCAGACCATAACAGAAGCTTAAAAACTCCTATGCATTGTCATTAGGGACTCAGATATGAGGCCCCCTGGTGTCTTTTCCTCCACTCTATGTAAACTGCCCACTCTTTTCAAGCGACCATGATCTACTTAGCTCCCTCACAGCTCAAATGCCATGTTCCCTCCTTTCCCCCAGACACCTTTGTCAACGAAATCTAAGTAAAAATCCAGTATCCTCCTAGTATAAACACTCTGCCCTTTGTGCCTGTCTACAAAGGGTAGCAGCCTTTGCATTCCCTACAAGTAGTAATCTCTTCTCTCTCCACCAAAATCGCTTCAGAGGCTTACAACAGGGCAAACAAATTCAAGCAAGAGAAAACTAAAAAAGAAGCATACAATTCCATCATAGAAGAAACAACGCTTTAGATTCCCTATTTATTGGACACCAGCTCCCTAATCATGTCCCCAGGGCCCTGTACCCCAGGCTCCCTGCCCAACAGCCTCGTCTCCATCTGGGAAGGTTTGCAGGAAGGTATGCTGGGAGTTTAAGGATTTTATGAGCTTGCTCAGCCGGAATGGGGGTTGGTACCAGAGAAATCCTCATAGAACAACTGGGGCTCTACATACTCCCAGGCTATAGGAACCCCAAGTATTTGAAATACCCCATCTTTTTCTAAACTTGCTCCTGTATTGGCTCCTCGAAAAAATCGCCTCCAGATGAAATACTGTTTCACCATATGAAGAACAGAGAAAAAGCATTATGGAGCCACCTAGCACCCTGCAACCATGGGCCAGAAAACAGAGGGCCAAGGCCAGAGCCATCTTCGTTTTCCTATCCTCATTAAAAAGGTCCGTCACCAGTGTTTCTTTCCTTGATACCTCCAGCTCCCTAAGCAAGCCAGAAGACAGGTCTCTCAGTCCGTTCCAGAGTGACCAGGTATTCGTTTATGGATGCGAACAGTGTAAAGAGATGAGAAATAGCGGGGAAGAAAGCAGGGAAATCCAGACAGGCCCAGAATGAAAGCCAAAATTGGGGAGAAAGAACTTTATGACAAGCTAGAGATGACATGGATGTTGCTTCGTAGATGTTTAAGGAGGCCAATCTGTGAAAATAAATATATGAAGGGAAAGGGAATAAAGAATCATGGAGTGAGCAGACCAAAGCTAACAGAAAATCACAGAAAATTCCACCACATGAAAGCAGGTGGAAAATATATGGAAACAGGTATGGCAAAAAAAAGGTTGCAGACAACCAAGTAAGGGGCAGAGGCCCGAGAAGAAAAACGGGGTAGTGGGAGAAAGGAGACGAGGAATAAGAAAAATGAAAAAGCAGACATAGGGCGACTGAGCAATACAGAAAGCAAAGATGCTGGATAAAAAGCAGGGTTCTAGAGTGGGAGTGGCTCGACACGAAGAGGGGCATCCAGAAAGGGGGAACACAGCGTTGGGTGATAGGAGGGGGTCCAATATGGAGGAAAAGCGCCCTTCCCAGAGAACCATCAGGCGCGGCCCACCCCGGGGCGGCAGCCGGGGAGGGGGCCCACAGATGTGGGTGAGAAGCCAAGAACGCAGCGGAGGGTAGGGAATTACGGGCCCAGGCGCAGGGGTCACCCCCTGAAGCCAAGACAGTGGGTGGGTAAGGGCACACTATGGATCCTGAATGAACGGCCAGAGGTGCAGGTCCCGAAGTAGAGGTACCGGAGGGGGAGGGGCAGGCAGGCCCGGCAGCAGGAGGACAAAATGGCGGCGGCTAATGGCAGCTTCTCCTCCCCCCGGCCCGCCGCCGCCGCCACCGCCGCCGCCACCACCACCACCACCACCACCACCACCGCCGCCGCCGCCGCCACCGCCACCACCTCTCCCGCGCCGAAAAAGGGTGTCAGCGCACAGTTCACCCAGACTCACCTGGCCGGGTGCGCGGGGATCCGGGACCCGGGCCTAGGGGCTCCCCGGGACGGGATGGCGGTGGGGCGGGGGAGGATGGCGGCGGATGGCGCCGGGTTCGGCTCCTCCCGTCTCCCTCGCTCACTCCGCGGCTGAGCTCCGACTAACGGCCCATCCGGGCAACCGCCGCCCCCGGGAGCACCCCCCCACCTCCCACCTCCCTCCGCGCCTAAACACGCCCCTTGATTTGCATAAAGGGCGGGGCGCTTTCTACCCTAACTCTCTTTACTTCCAGGGCTGTCCTTAGTTTTAAAAAAAAAAAAAGCGCCCGGCGCGCGGAGCGTGCGGAGGTTATTTGCATAAAGAGGAGGGACCTAAGGACACTACGACGTCGATTGGCTAAGGAGGCGGGCCCCCAGCGTCGGCCGTTGAGACGTGTTGAGGGGGCGGGAATGCGGTGCAGGTCGGCTGGGACGCAGAATTTACACGACGAATGTGGGAGAAAGAGGCGGAGCGTGCGTCGGACGTTCGTAGAAAGATGGGAGCGGAGAGACGTAGGAACGCCAAAAGTGTAAGGCAACGACTCACGGCCTGTGGCGCCTTCAGCTGGGGAGGAGAGAGAGGACGCGGGCTGGCGGGCGGGATTAGCTGCCGGAGGGCGGAGTTTCCGCAGACTGGGTACGAGTTCTAGCTCTAGCGTCCCTTTGCCGTGAATTTGGGGAGGTGGTTGGAGCGTGGGGAATGCATCAGAAGGGCGGGGCCTTCCAGTTGTTAAATCACGTCATGCAAATAAGGTGGATAGACAGACCAATCCAAAGGTCCTGGGAGGCGTTTCGCCCGCACATGTAGCGTAAGCCTTCTTCGGGCAGTTCTATTTATTTGCATAATGTATGCAAATCGTTTGAAGAAAGATAGGCTAGGAATGGCTTGTTCATCAAAATATGGGCAACCATCGACTAAGACGGACATTTAATTTTATAACCTATAACTTTCGTTAATAAATTTTTATGTTTGATATCGGGAATTTGTAATTTCGTAATGGGTTTCATTTTGTGAAATGCAGTACTGTTTCTCTCCTTTGTCTCTTACTACTGGATTCTAGAGCTCTGTGCTCCCATCAGACCTAATATACCCATTCAACAGATCATTCAATGACTATGATTTGAAGGCGCTGGAGATGTGCACAGGACATTACAGAAGTAGAGAAATAACGCCAGGCGCGGTGGCTCACGCCTATAATCCCAGCACTTTGGGAGGCCGAGGCAGGTGGATCACGAGGTCAGGAGTTCAAGTCCAGCCTGGCCAACATGGTAAAACCCCATTTCTACTAAAAATACAAAAATTAGCCTCACGTGGTGGCAGGCGCCTATAATACCAGCTACTCGGGAGGCTGAGGCAGAGAATTGCTTGAACCGGGGAGGTGGAGGTTGCAGTGAGTTGGGATCATGCCAGTGCACTCCAGCCTGGGCGACAGAACAAGACTCCGTCTCAAAAAAAAAAAAAACCCAGAAGGATGGGCGCGGTGGCTCAAGTCTGTGATTCCAGCACTTCGGGAGGAGGCTCAGGCGGGCAGATCACCTGAGGTCTGGGGTTCGAGACCAGCCTGACCAACATGGAGAAACCCCGTCTCTACTAAAAATACAATTACCCAGGCGTGGTGGCACATGCCTATGATCCCAGCTACTCGGGAGGCTGAGTTGGGAGAATCGCTTGAACCTGGGAGGCGGAGGAGGCAGAGGTTGCTGTGAGCCAAGGTGGTCCCATTGCACTCCAGCCTGGGCAACAAGAGCGAAACTCTATCTAAAAAAAAAAAAAGGAAGAAAGAAGTAGGGAAATAAAATATGACTATGCCTGGGGTGCTTGAGAAATGCTTCTAGAAAAACTGTTAAGAGATATGAGTCCGGGCGTGGTGCCTCATATGCCTGTAGTCCTGGCACTTTGGGAGGCTGAGGCGGGCAGATCACGAAGTCAAGAGATGGAGACCGTCCTGGCCAACATGGCAAAACCCCGTCTCTACTAAAAATACAAAAACTAGCTGGGCGTCGTGATGCGCGCCTGTAGTCTCAGCTACTTGGGAGGCTGAGGCAGGAGAATCGCTTGAACCTGGGAGACAGAGGTTGCAGTGAGCTGAGATCACACCACTATACTCCAGCCTGGCGACAAAGTGAAACTATGTCTCAAAAAAAAAAAAAAAAAAAAAGAACGAAAATAAATAAATAAAGGACTGGGAGCGGGAGCGGTGGCTCACGCTTGTAATCCCAGCACTTTGAGAGCAACATGAGACTCCATCTCAGAAAAAAAAAAAAAAAAAGATATGAAGAACGATTGGAGTAGATCTCTGTCAAAAAATATAAATAAATAGATATGAAGAATGAGTTAGAACTTATCCAAGTCTGAGAAGAGGGTGTACATCTCAGGCGCAGAGAACAGATTAGTGAAGGCATGAGTTTGGGGGCCTGTGCCTAGGCTGATGTGGCTAATTAAAGGAGACTGCTTGTTCATTTTGGAAAGTGAAGGCAGAAAAGTTTGCAGAAATCAGATGAGAATTTTAGTCAGAGGCTCAGTAAGATTTAAGATGACTTCTGTTTTCAAACTTCCAAAATGATTCTCTTCTCCCTTCTCACCTGCTGGCTACCACACATACCGTTTTGTTACCCTTTGCAGCAAAATTCTTGTAAGGGCTGTCCATAGTCATCGTCTCCAGTGAGTTTCTCCTTCTACTCTCTCTCTCTTTTTTTTTTTTTTTTTTTGAGACAGTCACTCCTGTCACCCAGGCTGGAGTGCCATGGCGTGATCTCAGCTCACTGTTACCTCCACCTCCCGGGATCAAGCGATTCTCCTGCCTCAGTCTCCCAAGTAGCTGGGATTACAGGCACCCACCACCACGCCCAGCTAATTTTTTGTATTTTAGTAGAGATGGGATTTCACCATGTTGGCCAGGCTGGTCTCCAACTCCTGACCTCAGGTAATCTGCCTGCTTCGGCCTCCTGAAGCGTTGGGATTACAGGCATGAGCCACCGCGCCCGGCTGTAAATTATTTACTTTATTCAATAGCACCAGTTCTTTTATTCATCCACCCATTAATTCAAGTTTTTTTTGTTTGTTTTTTTTTTTTGAGACAGAGTTTCGCTTTTAGTTGCCCAGGCTGTAGTGCAATGACACAATCTCGGATCACCACAACCTCCACCTCCTGGGTTCAAGAGATTCTCCTGCCTCAGCTTCCCAAGTAGCTGAGATTACAGGCATGCGCCACCATGCCAGGCTAATTTTGCATTTTTTGTAGAGACAGGGTTTCTCCATGTTCCTCAGGCTGGTCTCGAACTCCTGGCCTCAGGTGATCCGCCCACCCCGGTTTCCCAAAGCGCTGGGATTACAGGTGTGAGCCACCGGCCCCAGCTCATTCAAGTTTTAAACATTATTGAGAGCTTGTGATATGTCAGGCACAATAGCATGGGTCACTTTATCCCCATTTTTAGAGAAAAGCCTCACAGAGGCTTAGTGATTTGTCAAAGTGACAAAGCTTATAGTGGTGGAGAATGTTGGTTCATGGTATTCCTTGCTCTTCATGAAATCTGTCATGGGCCTGGGTACCTTGTTTGGACATGTGTTTTTGTCCTGCCTGCATTCCTTGAGGTTAAGGCTGTCTTACACAGTTGGACTCCCCCTTGGTGCATGAAACCATCTGCTGTAGTGGACACACTATAACGTTGTTGATGGATTGTTCATATGGCCAAATCCTTGCTGCCCTTCCCTCAAGACCTGTCTCTCCTTCCCAAACCCAGGAAAAAATTCACCCAAATAAAAACTAAGCTGACTTGATCTGGAGGAGGAGGGTAATTTATTTAATTTGTTGACTCTGGCTTACAATTTTGTCTTTTGTTTCCATATCTGGAAAGCCCCTTCAATCCCATCACCCCTTTTCCCTTCAAATCAGGGCAACTCAGAAATAGCTTTCTTGGCTGGGGGGCCTGCTGGCTTTTCCTTTTCTCTCGCTTTTTCCTCATACATCAGGATCCTGGTTGAGATGGAAAGAGGCACAGGGATGAGGGAACACTCCTCTCAAGGGAATAAATCATAGGGTGCTAGGAAAGGCTAGAAGGGGATGGGGATGTGAGGGTGGAAGTGGGAGGCGGAAGAGCAGGGGTTGGAGTTTCTGGGGACCAGGACTATGGAAAGGGATGGGGTCCAGACCTTGGAAGGGTCCCTTTAAGGATGGAAGAACGGATGATGAGCAACGTGTAGAAAAGTTGAGACTAGGGATAAGGATAAGGATCGGGGAGGAGAAAACAGGTAAGTACAGGGGAGGTTGGAACTTGACACTCACATTTTTAGGATGGCAGACCTCTTGCCCAGCATCATCCTGAGAAAGTCAGGGTAGCTGAACGTCTCCCCGGAGCCACTGGACACCTCTCCAATTAATTTCTTTAGCTCTAGGTGAGTCTTGGGGACCCCAAGTTTCTCTAGCATTCGCTTCAGGGACATGATATCTGGGGGCAGAGGATGGGGATGGGGAGAAGGTGGGGAGATCTTCTCTCTCTTCTTCGGCTTCCACATCCCCATTCTCCTTCCTCCCACTCTGGTAGGTGGGCCCCCTCCCAAATCATGAGGAATGGAGCAAGTAGGAGAGACCTCTGTCTTCTTAGGCCTGCACACCCCGCCCCCCCGCCCCAAATCACCCGTTTCTCACCAATATCGCCATTTCCATTAAGGTCAAACTCCATATATTTCTCTGGGTGAGGGGAGAGAGCAGAGGGGATAAGCGCTGACTGGAGGGTTTTCAGCAGGAGATTGAGGAAGGGGTTGCCAACCAACTGCTAGGTGGAGGACTCAACGTGGAAGGAGGAGAAGTGGCAGGCAGAGGAAGTGGGGTTGGGGAGCTGAGGGGCCCTGCTAGGGTGTAAGGAGCTAGAGGGGATGCTGAGAGAGGCTGGCCCGGGAAAGGGACTGCAGTGTGGCAGGAGTGCAATAAAGGCAGGTTCCCCTCTAGCTACCACAAAAGTAAACTTTGTGTCTCTGCTGTTCCTGCCCTGTTCTTGTGGAAATCCTAACCCTCCTACCCCCAGCCCCGCCTCCACCTCCTACAGTTTCCCCCTCACCTTTGAAGCCTTCCAGTTTGGAGGGCAGATCCTCATCACTACTGTATTTGGGATCATCTAGAAATTGCTATGGAGGGGAAAGTAAGAGCCAGGGTAGGCCCTCCCCATGCATGCCCCATCCCCCAGGCTCTGCCCCCTTAGTTCTTCCTTCTACCTTGTTGATCTCATCCAGCCTCTCTTCCTGCTGGGCCTTCAGCAGTCCAAAAGCTTTTCCTCCTGTCGGGGGGAAAAGATTAATCAGCCTTCATCCCTCCCTTCCTCTCCTTACCCTGACAACAGCCCAGGGACATCACAGTTGGCCTGCCTAGGCCAGCTGACTGCCCTCCTAGCCCACAGCCCAGGTCTGTCCATCTCCTTCGTCCAATCTAACGCCGTTGCCTATCCCACCCTCCCTACCCTGTAAATCCCTGTTTTGGCTCATAGCTCAGCAGATGCTGGTGGAGGTGGGGAGACAGACCAAGCTGGAGGCCTCTGTCTGCAGGCTCTCCTTCTCTCCCACCAGTCTTCTCAGAAGCCTTCCTCCCAAACTTCCCCTTTCCCCTCATTCCTTCCTCCTCTGCCTCCCAGACCTCACTTCCCCATCAGGTTCTGCTGACATTAGCGCCCCAGGAAGGAGGGGGAGCCCGGCATGAAATGCAGATTAGAAAATAACATTCTCCCAAATTCCTCTTAAATGAGAGCCCAGTGTGTGCATGAAACAAATATTTTGATAAGCCACTGGAGGTGTGCGGGAAGGGCAGGAAGACATCAGGGACATTTATTCTCAGGAACTGCTCTTTTTGAACAGGTCCAAGGTTCAGGTAATGGTAAGACCTTGCTTTTTGTCAGATTTCATGAGTCTGGACAGGCAGGTGTAGACAGGAAGACAAGGAAGGGCTGGCCGATTTTTTCTGCTCTGTAGGTGAGAAGAATCTGAAGTCTGGCAGCTCCAGGAGGGCGACAAGATGGGTACAGGGTTTAGAAAGGGAGAGAAACCTTGCTCCCAGCCTGTTAGCTCCAAGGAGGCCCTTAAAAATATGGAAATCTCTAACAAAGCATTTTAATTTGTTTATTTTAGTATGTGCAATGTAACCCTCTCATCTCCTTTGAAATCCTTAGTAAAATCTACAGAGATCAGGAATTTAAGAATTTAAGTAGATTCTTTGGAGGAACTGAAAGTAGTACTTAAAGAAACAGTGTTTGTGAAAAGGATAGCCAGGGAGTGAGGCTGACATCAGGTTTGCGCACTGCATGTGCGTGCATGCATGCAGGCATGTTTGTGTGATGGAGGTGCTGGTCACTGTGGGTTCAACAGAGCGGATGATAGCCTCTGACACATGCCTCCCTAGGCATAACCTTTATCCCCTCTGCCACTCTGTTTGGCCAGTCACTTCTTGGGGAGGTGAGGACAGCACATTTCCCTCATTGAGATGTCCTTGTCCAAACTCCCTGCCCAGGGCTCCATCTACCCTGCCCTGGCATTGATGAAGACACCTTTCCTTCTCCCTTCCCCCAACATATTTCCTTTTCTGTAGCTGGAATTTTTCACTTCTCACTGCCCTCTCCCTGACCCAAGCCAGATAGAAGAGATGCTGGAGTGGACTCTGGCTGCTGCTGCTGCTGCTGCTGCTGCTGCTTTTTTTTTTTTTTTTTTTTGAGATGGAGTCTTGCTCTGTCGCCCAGGCGGGAGTGCAGTGGTGCAATCTCGGCTCACTGCAACCTCTGCCTCCTGGGTTCAAGCGATTCTCCTGCCTCAGTCTCCTGAGTAGCTGGCACTGCAGGCGCACACCACCACGCCCAGCTAATTTTTGTATTTTTAGTAGAGACAGGGTTTCACCATGTTGGCCAGGATGGTCTTTATCTCTTGACCTTGTGATCCGCCCGCCTCAGCCTCCGAAAGTGCTGGGATTACAGGCGTGAGCCACCGCACCCTGCCGGACTCTGGCTTCTTGACATTCCTTTATTGCGGCTGCATTCTCCTGCTGCAGAGAGAGCTGCAACCCTATACTCCCAATGTTCTCAGTGCCTGCTGGGAGGATCTCAGTTTTTCATTCATACATTCACTCAACAGATATTTACTGAATGCTTACTATATGCCAGGCATTCCTCTAGGCCCAGAGAATCCAACAAATGAAAACTCTTGTCGTCATGGTTGATCTAATTGGGGAAGGCAGACGATACAAGTAAATAAGTATATTAAAGGCGCTAGGTGGCCAGGCACAGTGGCTCATGCCTGTAATCACAGCACTTTGGGAGGCTGAGGCAGGCGGATCATGAGGTTAGGAGTTGGAGACCAGCCTGACCAACATGGTGAAACCCCATCTCTACTAAAAATAAAAAAATTAGCAGGGCCTGGTGGTGCGTGCCTTTAATCCCAGCTACTCAGGAGGCTGACGCAGGAGAATCGCTTGAACCCGGGAGGTGGAGGTTGCAGTGAGCTGAGATCACGCCATTGCACTCTAGCCTGGGCAACAGAGCGAGAGTCAGTCTCAAAAAAAAAAAAAAAAAAAAAAAAGGTGCTAGATTCCTATGGAGGAAAACAAAGTAGGGAAGAGGGGACATAGGAGTATTGCCGATGGTCTCCGGCTTTTTTGTTTTTGTTTTTGTTTTTGAAATGGAGTCTCGCTCTGTTGCCCAGGCTGGAGTGCAATAGCGCAATCTCAGCTCACTGTAAACTCAGCCTCCTAGGTTCAAGTGATTCTCCTGCCTTAGCCTTCCGAGTAGCTGGGATTACAGCCACCTGCCATCATGCCTGGCTAATTTTTGTATTTTTATAGAGGCGGGGTTTCACCATGTTGAGCAGGCTGGCCTTGAATTCCTGACCTCAGGTGATCCACCCACCTTGGACTCCCAAAGTGAGATGGAATCTCGCTCTGTTGCCCAGGCTGGAGTGCAGTGGGACAATCTCAGGTCACTGCAATCTCTGCTTCCTGGGTTCAACCGATTCTTCTGCCTTAGCCTCTTGAGTAGCTGGGATTACAGGTGATCACCACCACACCTGGCTTTTTTTTTTTTTTTTTTTTTTTTGAGATGGAGTCTGGCTCTGTCGCCCAGGCTGGAGTGCAGTGGCGCGATCTCAGCTCACTGCAAGCTCCGCCTCCAGGGTTCACGCCATCTTCCTGCCTCAGCCTCTGGGGTACCTGGGACTACAGGCGCCCACCACTATGCCTGGCTAATTTTTTGTATTTTTAGTAGAGATGGGGTTTCACCATGTTAGCCAGGATGATCTCGATCTCCTGACCTCGTGATCTGCCTGCCTTGGACTCCCAAAGTGCTGGGATTACAGGCATGAGCCACCGCGCCAGGCCCCACCTTTGTAAAGAAACTGTTTTCCTCAAATTATCAAAATGTGTGGGTGCTGTTTCCTGTTGGGACCCTGACTGATATAGTGTGCTTGTGTGTGTATGCAGGGAATGCAGGAGTGGGAGAGGCTGGGAGGAAATGGATCTCTGCAGCTCTATTTCTTTCTTTCCCTTTTCTTTCTTATTTTATTTATTTATTTTTTTGGAGACAGGGTCTCACTCTTTCATGATCACAGCTCACAGCAGCCTCAGCCTCCTATAGGCATGCACCACTATGCCTAGATAATTTTTTTATTTTTTGTTGAGACAGGGGTCTTGCTGTGTTGCCCAGGTTGGTCTGGAACTCCTGGCCTCAAACGATCCTCCCACTTCAGCTTACAAAAGTTCTGGGATTATAGGCGTGATCCGCCAGGCCCAGCATGTGTCTCATTCTAGATGAACGAAAGGGCATCCTGGTGTACGCACCAAACTTTGAAGCTTGGTTAATGAGAGGGCTCTTCCTGAGGCGAGAAAACAAGTCAGGATTTTGAGCCTGCAAGGTGCAGCCCTGTACAATGATGACCAACTCACCAAGGTTGCCATTGTCATAATTCTTTTCTAAAAATTCTTCCTGTAGAGCTTTGAGAGAATGTGGCAGCTTTCTTTGTTTCTTTCCTTTTTTTTTATTTTTATTTTTTGAGATGGAGTCTCACTCTGTCACCAGTCTGGAGTGCAGTGGTGCTATCTCGGGTCACTGCAACCTCCGCCTCCCAGGTTCAAGCGATTCTCCTGCCTCAGCCTCCCAAGTAGCTGAGACTACAGGTGTGCACCACCATGCCCAGCTGATTTCTGTATTTTTAGGAAAAACAGCATTTCACCATGTTGGCCAGGATGGTCTCAATCTGTTGACCTCATGATCCACCCGTCCTTGGCCTCCCAAAGTGCTGGGATTATAGGCATGAGCCACCACACCCAGCCGTCAGCAGCTTGTTTCTAAATCTCCCCACTTGTCTCCTGGAAACTATAGAGTGCAGTAAAGAGAATGGAAACACACAAGCACACACTATATTTTCTGTAAAGTTAGGAGACAGAAAACCTACAAACTCCCAATTATGTTCATGTGTGACCAAATTCCAAGAAGAGCAGATAGTCCACAGTGGTACCTCGGGGAAGGGCAGGGAGGGAGGAGGTGTCCTAGGGACCACACAGAAAATATTCCTTCCTTGGAGGAAAGGCATCATGCTGAGGGAAAAGCTGTGAGCAAGCTGACTGAGCAGAGGCAAGTACTACTGGGAAAGCTGGAGGGAGAATGTTTTAGAAACTGCCCAAAGGGACTGGGAGAAGTGATCATGCCTGTAATTCCAGCACTTTGGGAGGCCGAGATGGGAGGATCACTTGAGGCCAGGAGTTCATGACCAGCCTGGGCAATAGAGCAAGACTCCACTTCTACGGAGAATAAAGGTAAAAAAGAGCAACACAAGTTACCGACAAACGATATGCCAGAAATATATTGCCAAAAACAGATAAATTTTTGCCCAAGTTTTCTTTTCTTTTCTTTCTTTTTCTTTTTTTTTTGAGATGGAGTCTCATTCTGTCACCCAGGCTGGAGTGCAGTGGTGCAATCTTGGTTCACTGCAACCTCTACCTTTCAGGTTTAAGCAGTTCTGCCTCAGCCTCCTGAGTGGCTAGGATTACAGGCGCGCCCACCATCCCCGGCTAAGTTTTGTATTTTTAGTAGAAACAGGATTTTACCATGTTGGTCAGGCTGGTCTTAAACTCCTGACCTCGTGATCCACCCACTTTGGCCTTCCAAAGTGTTGGGATTACAGGTGTGAGCCGCCGTGCCTGGATTCTTTGTTTTTTTTGAGACTGAGTTTCACTCTGTCATCCGGGCTGGAGTGCCGTGGCATGAACTTTGTCGTCCAGGCTGGCGTGCAGTGGCACTATCTCAGCTCACGGCAACTTCTGTCCCCTGGGTTTAAGTGATTCCTGCCTCGGCCTCCCGAGTAGCTGGGATTACAGGTGCCTGCCACGACTCCCAGCTAATTTTTGTTATTTTTAGTAGAGGTGGAGTTTTGCCATGTTGGCCAGGCTGGTCTTGAGCTCCTGGCTTCAAGTAATCCACCCGCCTTGGCCTCCGAAAGTGCTAGGATTACAGGTGTGAGCCACCGCGCCTAGCCTTAGGTTTTCATTATGAATGGAAAATCAACAAAACTTAGCATTTTGGCAATATAGGAAGACCAGACATCAGAAATACAAGTACTCGGAGAAGAGATGGCAGACAACAGGAGGAAAGGTATACCAGAAAAGTACAAAGCTGTTTCAAAAATGAATACTGAATTTCATGAGTGAAGAGAGACGCATAATATATATTCCTAATTTAAAAAATCACAACTGGGTGTGGTGGCTCATGCTTATAATCCCAGCACTTTGGGAAACTGAGGTGGGTGGATCACTTGAAGTCAGAAGTTTAAGACCAGCCTGGCTAACATGGTGAAACCCCATCTCTACTAAAAACACAAAACATTATCTGCGTATGGTGGCAGGTACCTGTAATCCCACCTATTTGGGAGGCTGAGGCAGGAGAATCACTTGAACCCATGAGGCAGAGGTTGCAGAGAGCTGAGATCGTGCCACTGCATTCCAGCCTGGGTGACAGAGCGAGACTCCATCTCAAAAAAAAAAAAAAAAAAAAAAATCACAAGCAACTGTTGTAAAATGTTTTGTTATTTAAAAAATCTGGCCGGGCGCAGTGGCTCAAGCCTGTAATCCCAGCACTCTGGGAGGCTGAGGTGGGTGGATCACCTGAGGTCAGGAGTTTGAGACCAGCCTGACCAACATGGAGAAACCCTGTCTCTACTAAAAAAATACAAAATTAGGCCGGGCACGGTGGCTCATGCCTGTAATCCCAGCACTTTGGGAGGCCGAGGTGGGTGGATCACGAGGCCAGGAGATCGAGACCATCCTGACTAACAGTGAAACCCCATCTCTACTAAAAAATACAAAAAATTAGCCAGGCATAGTGGCGGGCGCCTATAGTCCCCAGCTGCTCAGGAGGCTGAGTCAGGAGAATGGCGAGAAATGGGAGGTGGAGCTTACAGTGAGCTGAGATCGCGCCACTGCACTCCAGCCTGGGCGACAGAGCAAGACTCTGTCTCAAAAAAAAAAAAAAAAAAAAAATTAACTGGGCATGGTGGTGCATGCCTGTAATCCCAGCTACTTGGGAGGCTGAGGCAGAAGAATCACTTGAACCCAGGAGGCAGAGGTTGTGGTGAGCCGAGATTGTGCCATTGCACTCCAGCCTGGGCAACAAGAGAGAAACTATGTCTCAAAAAAAAAAAAAAAAAAAATCTGAATGGTTATTTTTCATAAATAGCTTTTAAAAATGTGTGAAAATTTTTTTTTTTCTTTGGAAGAGACAGGGTCTCACTCTGTTGCCCAGGCTAGAATGCAGTGGTGTGATCATAGCTCACTGCATCACCGCATCCATATACTCCTGGGCTTAAGTTATCCTCCCACCTCAGCCTCTGAAATTGCTGGGACTGCAGGCCTGTGCCACCCTGCCTGGCTAATTTTTAATTGTTTTGTAGAGAAGGCAGCTCACTATGTTACCCAGGCTGCTCTCAAACTCCTGGCCTCAAGTGATCCTCCTGCCTTGGCTTCCCAAAGTGCTGGGAATTACAGGGTTGAGCTATGTATCATGCCTGACTGTGAAAAGCTTTCATTATATTGATTGAGATGGTAATACAGATTTTTCTCTTCATCTCTTTTTTTTTTTTTTTTGAGACGGAGTCTCGCTCTGTCACCCAGGCTGGAGTGCAGTGGCCGGATCTCAGCTCACTGCAAGCTCCGCCTCCTGGGTTTACGCCATTCTCCTGACTCAGCCTCCCGAGTAGCTGGGACTACAGGCGCCCGCCACCTTGCCTGGCTAGCTTTTTTGTATTTTTTAGTAGAGATGGGGTTTCACCGTGTTAGCCAGGATGGTCTCGATCTCCTGACCTCGTGATCCGCCCATCTCGGCCTCCCAAAGTGCTGGGATTACAGGCTTGAGCCACCGTGCCCGGCCTCTTCATCTCTTAATGCAGTAAATTGCATCAATAGAACTAGGAACTGCATGAATAGTGAATTGCTTTCCTGGGATAAAGACTGCTTGGTTATGTTATTTTACATTATTTAGTCAATAGTGGTTTAGGTTTGCTAATATTTATTATTTATTTTTTAAGTAATTTTTTTTTCAGAGACCAGATCTCTCTAGGTTATCCAGGCTGGTCTCAAACGCCTGGCCTCAAGTAATACTCCCACTTTGGTCTCCCCAGTAGCTGGGATTACAGCATGAGCCACTGTGCCTAGCTTGCTAATTTTTTTTTTTGAGATGGAGTTTCACTCTTGTTGCCCAGGCTGGAGTGCAATGGCGTGATCTTGACTCACCCTAACCTCCGCCTCCTGGCTTCAAGCGATTCTCCTGCCTCAGCCTCCTGAGTAGCTGGGATTACAGGCATGTGCCACCACGCCCGGCTAATTTTTTGTATTTTAGTAGAGACAGGGTTTCTCCCTATTGGCCAGGCTGGTCTCAAACTCCCGACCTCAGGGATTACAGGTGTGAGCCACTGTGCCTGGCGCTAATATTTTTTATTATGTTCTTCTTCCTGTTTTTCTTCTTTTTCTCCTTCTCCTCTTCTCCATTTTGTATCTATGTTCACAAACAAAACTGCTTTATGGTTTTCCTTTCTCTCAAAAGCCTGGCTTTTGTACCAAGGTTACATTAATTTGACGAAACAAGTTGAGAAACTTTTCCTGTTTTCTGATCTCTAGAATAATTTTCATATGATAAAAACTGTTTTGAAGGTTTCATAGCTATCTGGACCTGGTGACTTTTTGGTGGTTAAAATTTTGTTTTCTTGGCTGCCGCAGTGGCTCACGCCTACAATCCCCTGCACTTTGGGAGGCTGAGGCAGGCGGGTCAAAAGGTCAGGAGATCGAGACCATCCTGGTTAACACGGTGAAACCCCGTCTGTACTAAAAATACAAAAAATTAGTGGGCGTGCTGGCACATGCCTGTAGTCCTAGCTACTTGGGAGGCTGAGGCAGGAGAATCACTTGAACCCTAGAGGCGGAGGTTGCAGTTAGCTGAGATTGTGCCACTGCAGTCCAGCTTAGGCAACAGAGCAAGACTCTGCCAAAATAAAAAAAGCAAACAAACAAACAAACAAACAAAAAACAGACTTGGTGGTTCAATGCCTGTAATCCCAGCACTTTGGGAGGCTGAGGCAGGCGGATCACGAGGTCAGGAGATCAAGATCATCCTGGTTAATATGGTGAAACCCCGTCTCTACTAAAAAATACAAAATATTGGCTGGGTGTGGTGGCGGGCCCCTGTAGTCCCAGCTGTTTGGGAGGCTGAGGCAGGAGAATGACGTGAACTCGGGAGGCGGAGCTTGCAGTGAGCCGAGATCACACCACTGCACTCCAGCCTGGGCAACAGAGCGAAGACTCCGTCTCAAAAAAATAAAAATAAAAATAAAAATAAAAATAAAATAAAATAGTTTTATTTAATGATTACAAGTACATCAAGCTTGTAATTTTTCTTGAGTGAGTGTTGCTCACATATTTGCTTTCCTTCTCTCTCTCTCTTTCTTCTTATTTCTTTTTTTTTTTTTTTGAGACAGTGTCTCCCTCTGTTGTCCAAGCTGGGGTGCAGTAGTGCGAACATGGCTCATTGCAGCCTTGCCCTCCTGGGCTCAAGTGATCCTCCCACCCCAGCTTCCTACGTAGCTGAGACTACAGATGTGTGCCACACAGGCTAATTTTATTTTATTTTTTGTAGAGATGAGGTCTTGCCATGTTTCCCAAGCTGGTTTCAAACTCCTGGGCTTAAGTGATTCGCTTGCCTCAGCCTCCCAATGTGCTGGCATTACAGGTGTGAGCCACTGAGCCCAGCTGGTCATATATTTTTCTAGAAAATTATTCATCTTAGCTGGGTGTGGTGGCCATGCCTGTAGTCCCAGTCCCAACTATTTGGGAGGCTGAGGTGGGAGGGTCACTTGAGGCTAAGAGTTTGAGTCCAGCCTGGACAACATAGTGAGACCCTGTCTCTAAAAAAACAAAAACAAAAACAAAAAAAAAAACAGAAAAGAAAATTATTCATCTTATCAAACTTTGCAATGTAAATATCCACTACATCTGGGATTATATTTCCGTTAAATTACTCATTTTGTGTGTGCGCCCTCTCTCGCCTTTTTCTGCTTAAGCAGTTTAGTCAGAGGCTTATTAATATTAGTAGTCTCTCTAAATATATATTTTCTGGACTATTGTTCCTTTGTTTTCTATTTCATTAATTTTTGAAATTATCTTTGTTATGTTCTTTCTTAATTTTGGGGGTACTTCTATACTCTTCTTCTAATTTCTTTCTTTCTCTCTTTCTTTCTCTTTCTCTCTTCTCTTCTCTTCTCTTCTCTTTTCTTTTCTTTTCTTTTCTTTTCCTTTCTTTCCCCAGCTGATTGGGCTGAATCTTTTTCTCATTTCTTGACATGTTTGTTCAACTCACTGATTTTTAAACTTTTGTAATATGCATATTTTTCCTTCTGTAAATATTTGCTATTTAAAAAACCTGAGGCTGGGCGTGGTGGCTCATGCCTGTAATCCCAGCACTTCGGGAAGCCGAGGCTGGTGGACCACTTGAGGTTGGCAGTTCAAGACCAGCCTGGCTAACATGGAGAAATCCCCTCTCTACAAAAAATACAAAATTAGCCGAGTGTGGTGGCACATGCCTGTAATCCCAGCTACTTGGGAGGCTGAGGGAGGAGAATCGCTTGAACCTGGGAGGTGGAGGTTACGGTGAGCCAAGATCACGCCATTGTACTCCAGCCTGGGCAACAAGAGAGAAACTCAGACTTGAAAAAAAAAAAAAAAATCTGAATGGCTATTTATCATAAACAACTTTTATGAAATTATTATTATTAATATTTAACTGAAGAGACAGTGTCTCAGTGTCTCACGCCTGTAATCCCAGCACTTTGGGAGGCTGAGGTGGGTGGATCACGAGGTCAGGAGTTCGAGACCAGCCTGACCAACATGGTGAAACTCTATGTATACCTAAATACAAAAATTAGGCGTGGTGGCACACACCTGTAATGCCAGCTACTCAGGAGGCTGAGGCAGAAGAATCACTTGAACCAAGGAGGCAGAGGTTGCAGTGAGCCGAGATTGCACCATTGCACTCCTACCTGGGCAACAGAGCAAGACTCCGTCTCAAAACAGAAAAAAAAAAAAAAGAGGGTCTCACTCTATAGCGCAGGCTGGAGTGCAGTGGTGCAATCACTCCCGAGTGTTAACTATGCTCACGGTTTCATAGACATAGTTTTCACTCTTCGTCAGTGAAAAATATTTTATTCTTTCTTTTTTTTTTTTTTTTTTTTTTGAGACGGAGTCTCATTCTGTCGCCCAGGCTGGAGAGCAGTGGCGTGATCTCGGCTTACTGCAAGCTCCACCTTCCGGGTTCATGCCATTCTCCTGCCTCAGCCTCCCAAGTAGCCGGGACTACAGGCGCCCACCACTACGCCTGGCTAATTTTTTTTTTTATTTTTAGTATAGTCGGGGTTTCACCGTATTAGCCAGGATGGTCTCAATCTCCTGACCTCGTGATCTGCCCGTCTCAGCCTCCCAAAGTGCTGAGATTACAGGCGTGAGCCACCACACCTGGTCTATTCTATTTTTTTTGAGACAGATCTGCTCTGTTGCCCAGCCTGGAGTGCAGCAGCATGATCTCCCCTTACTGCAACCTCTGCCTCCAGGGTTCAAGCAATTCTCCTGCCTCAGTCTCCCTAGCAGCTGGGATTACAGGCGCCTGCCACCACACCCAGCTAATTTTTGTATTTTTAGTAGAGATGAGGTTTCAGCATGTTGGCCAGGCTGGTCTTGAAATTCTGATCACCCACCTCGGCCTCCCAAAGTGCTGGGATTATAGGCTTGACTCACCGCACCCGGTGTGTTTAATAATTTTCTTTGCCTGCTTAATATATAGTTTCTGAGAGATGTGAGTCTTCCTCTAATATTGTATGTTACTTTTCTGTTGCTGCTGCACAAACTTTATTTTCATTTTTATTGTTATTATTATTTTTTGAGATAGAGTCTCACTCTGTCGCCCAGACTGGAGTGCAGTGGCATGATTTCTGCCCACTGCAACTTCCGCCTCCCAGGTTCAAGCGATTCTCCTCCTGAGTAGCTGGGATTACAGGTGCACGCCACCATGCCTGGCTAATTTTTGTATTTTTAATAATATTTATATTTTAGTATATTTAGTAATTTTGTTTTTTCACCATGTTGGTCAGGCTGATCTCGAACTCCTGACCTCATGATCCACCCTCCTTGGCCTCCTAAAGTGTTGGGATTACAGGTGGTAGCCATTGTGCCTGGCCTAAACTTCTTTTTTTAAGCATCCTTATGCAGAGACTCCAAGGGCAAACAAGGGTAGTGCCAACCAGCCTGGCAGAGCTAAGGCAGGCCTCAACTCTGGCCCCTAGAGGGAAGAGGTGACTAGTCACTAGCCTTCCTTCATTCTCTCACCCAGAGAGAAATGGGGAAGGAAGAGAAATGGAGTAAAGGAATGAAGTATGCTGATGGGGAGGGAAAACATGGAGAATGATGGGGAGGCAGAAAGCGATGCAAAGAGAGATAGAGGAAGAGAGAGAGAGAGAGAAAGAGAAAGACGGAGAGGCAGACCAGACACGGCAACTCACACCTGTAATCCCAGCACTTTGGGAGGCTGAGGCAGGTGGATCACTTGAGGCCAGGAGTTCAAGACCAGCCTGGCCAACATGGCGAAACCCCATCTCTACTAAAAATACAAAAATTAGCCAACTGTGGTGGCGTGTGCCTGTAATCCCAGCTACTTGGGAGACTGAGGCACGAGAATCACTTGAACCTGGGAGGTGGAGGTTACAGTGAGCTGAGAGCACACACACACAAAAAAGACAGAATGTCTCACGTGGAAAGTGCTCACTGAATATTTGTTGAATGAGTGAATAAGCAGACGTGTGTGTGCGTGTGACAGAGACAGAGGGGTAGGGGTGTGTAGAGATGTGGCATGTGAGTGGACGTGGGGCAAGAAACAAGTAATATGAATAACATGGTGAGACAGAAAGAGTTGTGGACAGAGATGTGGGAAATATGAGAGATAAGGGGAGAGATACTGAAAAGAGCGATTAAGAGAGATGAAGATAGGGTGTCTGGCCCATGGAAGGCATTCATGAAGAGCGATGCTGAATAGATGAATGAACCTCAGTGCCCAGCAGTGGTGTCATGAAGGGGATGCTGTGCAGAAACCACACTACCCATTAGAGAAGCAACTGTGCTTGTTTCCCCTTGAGTTGACGAGGGATTTAACGAGCAGTGGAATGAAGAGCAGGGGAAAGACACCTGCGATCTTTCAGAAGCAGAATGGACAGGGCCTGAAGATCTTTTGGATGGGGGAACTGAGGGAGAAGGCAGAATAGGATGAATCCCAGGTGTTTGCCTTAAGTGACTGGGGCTTTGTGTTTCCATTCACTGGGACAGGGATGACAGGAGGCTGACCCAGTCTGAGTGGACACTGATGACTTTGAAATGCCCATGGAGTATTCAGGGTAAGCCGCCTAGAGAGCAATTAGATAGTGTGGACTTAGGTTTCCAGAAAGATGCCTGAGGGGGAGATGTAGATTGGGGACTTGACAGAGAATAAGCAGTAGTAACAACTGTGGCTATGACAGGATTGCCTGGGATAGCCGTGGTAGATGCGCAAAATTTATTGAATGAAAGTGGGAAGCCAGGCGCATGCCTGTAATCCCAGCTATGTGAAAGGCTGTGGTTGGAGGAACACCTGAAGCCTGGAGTCAGGAGTTTGAGACTAGCCTGGGCAACATAGTGAGATCTCATCTCAAAAATATATACAATACAAAATATAGAATAACACTTTTTAAAAAGAAAGTGGGGCCGGGGGCAGTGACTCACGCCTGTAATCCCAGCACTTTGGGAGGCTGAGGCAGGCAGATCACTTGAGGTCAGGAGTTCGAGACCAGCCTGACCAACATGGTGAAACCCCATTTCTACTGAAAATACAAAATTAGTCGGGTGTGGTAGCATGTGCCTGTAATCCCAGCTACTTGGGAGGCTGAGGCAGAAGAATCGCTTGAACTCAGGAGGCGGAGGTTGCAGTGAGCCGAGATCATGCCATTGCACTCCAGCCTGGGTAACAAGAGCAAAATTCCATCTCCAAAAAAAAAAAAAAAAAGTGGGAGAAACAACCCAAAAATCTTCCAACAGGACAGTGGTATAAAAGCACACGTTTAGGGTACAGGAGGAGTCTGGGGGACTCAGGTTGGATGGCTTTTATGTCCTTGGGAAAGAGGAGGTGAGATTTCAAAGTGAAACAGCTTCCATGGTGACAGGATCTGAGATGTAGGTCATGGAGAGTCAAGAGGATGATTGGAGTGGACAAGGTGAAATAACTGTGAAATTGCACACTTAGGATATTGAAAAGGCATTTGCGAGATGGGTAGAAGAAGGTTCATAGCGGATTGAGTCATAATAACAAAACAAAAAATAGAAACAACCCAATTGTACATCATCAGGTGAATGGATCAACAAGCTGTGCTACATCATATAAAGGATTACCACTCAGCAAAAAAGGAATGAAACACTGATACATACAACAGTGTGGGCAAATCTCACAGACATTAAGCAGAATGCAAGGAGCCAGATACAAGAGTATGTACTCCATTAATGTGATGTTCGAGAACAGACTAATCTATAGAGGCCGAGCACAGTGGCTCATGCCTGTAATCCCAACACTTAGAGAGTTCAAGGCAGGAGGATCACTTGAGCCCAGGAGTTAGAATCCAGTCTGGGCAGCATAGAATGACCCCGTCTCTACACTTTTTTTTTTTTTTTTTTTCCCGAGATGGAGTCTTGCTCTGTCGCCCAGGCTGGAGTGCAATGACGCGATCTCGGCTCACTGAAACCTCTGCCTCCCAGGTTCAAGCGATTCTCCTGCCTCAGCCTCCCGAGTAACTGGGACAATAGGCACGTGCCACCATGCCTGGCTAATTTTTTTTTTCTTTTTTTTTTAGTAGAGACAGAGTTTCACTATGTTAGCCAGGATGGTCTTGAGCTTCTGACCTTGTGATCCCCCTGCCTCAGCCTCCCAAAGTGCTAGGATTACAGATGTAAGCCACTGCACCCGGCCTACAAAAAAACTTTTAAAAAATTAGCTGGGTGCGGTGGCATATGCCTGTAGTCCTAGCTACTCAGAAGACTGAGGTGGGAGGATGGCTTGAGCCCAGGAGGTCAAGGCAGCAGTGAGCTATAATTGCACTACTGCACTCCAACCTGGGCAACAGAGCAAGACTCTGTCTCAAGAAAAAAGTCTACAGAGGTAAAAATCAATGGTTGCATCTAGGAGGGGAAAGGGATTTACAAAAAGGGGCTTGGAGGAATTTTCCAGGATAATGGGAATTATCTATAGCTCAGTTGCAGTGTGGTTATATGGGTGTACATATTGGCCAAAAATCATCAAACTGTACATTAAGATCTGTGCATTTTACTGTATGAAATTATATCTCAATGTTTAAAAATGCCATTTATGGCTGGGCACGGTGGCTCACGCCTGTAATCCCAGCACTTTGGGAGGCCGAGGCAGGCGGATCACAAGGTCAGGAGATCAAGACCATCCTGGCTAACATGGTGAAACACCGTCTCTACTAAAAAATACAAAAACATTTAGCTGGGCATGGTGGCGGGCGCCTGTAGTCCCAGCTACTCGGGAGGCTGAGGCAGGAGAATGGCGTGAACCCGTGAGGTGGAGCTTGCAGGGAGCTGAGATCGCGCCACTGCACTCCAGCCTGGGTGACAGAGTGAGACTCCATCTCAAAAAAAAAAAAGTTAATGTGGACATTAAGTCCATTAAGGAGTTGGCAAAGGTTGAAATAGAGAGGCAGGCTGGGCATGATGGCTCACGCCTGTAATACCAGCACTTTGGGAGGCCGAGGTGGGTGGATCACAAGGTCTGGAGTTCAAGACCAGCCTGGCCAACATGGTGAAACCTTGTCTCTACTAATATACAAAAATTAGCCTGGCATGGTGGTAGGCATCTGTAATCCCAGCTACTCTGGAGGCTGGGGCAGGAGAATTGTTTGAACCTGGGAGGCAGAGGTTGCGGTGAGCCAAGATCACGCCATTGCACTCCAGCAACAAGAGCAAAACTCCGTCTCAAAAAAATAAAAAAAATAAAGAAAAAATAGAGAAGAGGCTGGAGAGTCAGGGATGGGCTCTTGATGAATGTGAGGGCGAGTGGACAACGACACCAAGGAGAGATTGAAGGTCGTGGGGTCAGATGCTGTGAGCCTCAGAGGAGAAGCTGTTCTCAGAAGCTGAAAGTATCATCACCTGGGAGTATTCATTAGTTGAAAACTATCGATAAGACTTGGCCGGAGAAGTCACCCAATCTTACCCCTGCCAACACGTAGAGGAGGAACCCTGGTGGGGGTGGGGGTGAGGGTGGGGGAAGGATGAGATCACCTGTGCTGGATTGTGGAATTTTGTGTTTTCACCTATTTTCATGGTCTGAGTTGGGAGTTTATTGGCCTCAACCAGCCAGCCTACAGCTTGTTAAAGAAGTCAGACCAGAGACTGGGCACGGTGGCTCACACCTGTAATCCTAGCACTTTGGGAGGCTGAAGCAGGCAGATCACTCGAGGTCAGGAGTTTGAAACCAGCCTGGCCAACATGGAGAAACTCTGTCTCTACTAAAAATACAAAAGAGTTAGCCAGGTGTGATAGCAGGCGCCTGTAGTCCCAGCTACTCGGGAGGCTGAGGCAGGAGAATCGCTTGAACCTGGGAGGCAGAACCTTGCAGTGAGCAGAGATCACGCCACTGCACTCCAGCCTAGGTGACAGAGTGAGACTCTCTCTCAAAAGAACAAACAAACAAACAAACAAAAGAGACCAGTGCACATCCACTTCAACACTGTTTTATTTGTTGCCTTTCCTCTTGAGTGCCTGGAAATAGTTTCTTTCTTTCTTTTTTTTTTTTTTGAGTCGGAGTCTCGCTCTGTCGCCCAGGCTGGAGTGCAGTGGCCGGATCTCAGCTCACTGCAAGCTCCGTCTCCCGGGTTTACGCCATTCTCCTGCCTCAGTCTCCCGAGTAGCTGGGACTACAGGCGCCCACCACCTTGCCCGGCTAGTTTTTTGTATTTTTTAATAGAGACGGGGTTTCACCGTGTTAGCCAGGATGGTCTCGATCTCCTGACCTCGTGATCCACCCGTCTCGGCCTCCCAAAGTGCTGGGATTACAGGCTTGAGCCACCGCGCCCGGCCTGGAAATAGTTTCTTTAGAAAAGTTCCATCCTTGGCCAGGTGCAGTGGCTCATGTCTGTAATCCCAGCACTTTGGGAGGCCGACGTGGGTGGATCACGAGGTCAGGAGTTCAAGACCAGCCTGGCCAAGATGGTGAAACCCCATCTCTACTAAAAATACAAAAATTAGCTGGGCATGGTAGTGGGCACCTGTAATCCCAGCTACTCAGGAGGCTGAGGCAGGAGAATCTTTTGAACCCGAGAGGCAGAGGTTGCAGTGAGCCGAGATCACACCACTGCACTCCAGCCTGGGCAACAGAACAAGACTCCGTCTCAAAAAAAAGAAAAAAAAAAGTTCCATCCTTGTGCCCACTGTGCTGATTAGCGCAGTTCCTGTCTTGCAAGTTCGCCTTCTTCCCTAGAGGTTCTCAGAGTTTCTAAAAGGGGCCCCTTGAATGCACACACACACCAGGATTTATTCTAGATGGACTGAAAACAAACAAAAAAAACCCCACATACTGTCTTTGGAATCCGGAACATTTTTAGCTATGACAAATGTTTAAAAGCCTTAGATATAGAAAAGAGCTGGGAGAGCAGGATGCCCTTGAGTCCAGGTGTAGCAATGGCACTGTCACCCTTGCACAGGACTAGGGAAGCACTGGAGAAGAACCACACATTGAACACCTAGGGTAATGGAGTTTGAAAGTTTACAGGTGGTACCCCCAGTTTACAGTAGTGGCACCAGGACTCCAACCTGGGCTGATTTGTCTTCTAAGCCACATTGCCCTGGGACATGGAGTAGAACCATGCGATTGAGTGTACACTGTGGAAGAGTGGAGTTTGTTTTTTGTTTTTTGTTTTTTGTTTTCCCCGAGACGGAGTTTTGCTCATTGCCCAGGCTGGAGTGCAGTGGCACAATGTTGGCTCACTGCAACCTCCACCTCCTGGGTTCAAGTGATTCTCATGCCTCAGCCACCTGAGTAGCTGGGATTACAGGCACGCACCACCATGTCTGGCTAAGTTTTGTATTTTTAGTAGAGATGGGGATTCACCATGTTGGCCAGACTGGTCTCGAACTGCTGACCTCAGGTGATCTGCCCACCTCGGCCACTCAAAGTGCTGGGAAAAGAGGTGTGGGCCACTGATCCCGGCCGAAAGAATGGAGTTTTATCCTCAGGCCGGTTACCTATTCCACGTCCCCACTGGTGGTGACCTCTTCTCCCTCCCCAAACCGTGGGTTTCTCACAGCTGAGGTAGTAGAGACAATTTTTCGTATATTGATGCTTTGTGGTGTGAATGGGGTGTTGATAGAAGGAGGCAAGCAAGGTAGGGGATCCAGCAGAAGCTGGAATCAAGGCCCGGTTGAGAAAAGCCACCATTGGTAGCTCGGGCCTCCCATGCTCTGTGACCACCAGGGGGCAGCCCTTGCCTTGCCATGATGCCTCCGTCCCACATCCTCTAGTTAGATATCCCTGGGGCGGTGGCCACATCACTGCTGGAGAATGGCTGAGATGGTCCTTCCCAGGTTGTGTGGCATGTGTGGTTGTTCCGGTAGCTTAGGGAGGTCAAATAATTTGTTCAAGATTAGACTGGGCACAGTGGCTCACACCTGTAATCCCAGCAGTTTGGGAGGCCGAAGTGGGAGGATTGCTTTAGGCCAAGAGTTTTAGATCAGCCTGGGCAACACAGTGAGACCCTGTCTGTACAAAAAATAAAAGTGAGTGAGCCAAACGTGATGATGTGTGTCTGTAGTCCCAGATACTCTGGAGGCTGACGTGGGAGGATCACTTGAGTTCAGGAGTTCAAAGTTCAAGGCTACGGGGAGCTATGATCACACCACTGCACTCCAGACTAGTTGACAGAGTGAGACCCTGTCTCAAAAAAAAAAAAAACAGATTGTATAACATAATTGTGGGGATTGCAGGGGAACTGGCATTTGAACCCAGGCTCATTCCAAACCAGCATTCTTAACCATGAGATGACTGCTTCTCCAAAAGAAAGCTCTGAATTACTTCAGTGATGGGTGGGAACTGGACAATCTACAAAAGTACTGTGACACAGAGCTAGAAACACAGACACAAAGAGAAAAAAACATGTATTAGGTCGAGCGCGGTGGCTCACACCTGTAATCCCAGCACTTTGGGAGGCCAAGGTGGGTGGATCACTTAAGGCCAGGTGTTTGAGACCAGTCTGACCAACGTGGCGAAACTCCATTAGTACTAAAAACACAAAAGTTAGCTGAGTGTGGTGGCACACGCCTGTGAACCCAGATACTCGGGAGGCTGAGGCATGTGAATTGCTTGAGCCTGGGAGGCGGAGGTTGCAATGAGCCAAGCTTGTGGCACTGCACTCCAGCCTGGGTGACTGAACGAGACTGTCTCACAACAACGACAGCAGCAACAACAACATGTATTAACATAAAATGAGCCAGGCCGGGCGTGGTGGCTCATGCCTGTAATCCCAGCACTTTGGGAGGCCAAGGCTGGGCAGATCATGAGGTCAGGAGTTCAAGACTAGCCTGGCCAACATAGTGAAACTCAGTCTCTACTAAAAATACAAAAATTAGCTGGGTGTGGTGGCGCACGTCTGTAATCCCAGCTACTCGGGAGGCTGAGGCAGGAGAATCGCTTCAACCCGGGAGGCGGAGGTTACAGTGAGCTGAGATTGCGCCATTGCACTCCAGCTTGGGCAACAAGAGCAAGACTCCATCTCAAAATAAATAAATAAATAAATAAATAAATAAAATAAAAGGAGCCAGACCAGGAGTTCGAGACCTGGACAACATAGCAGGATGCTGTCTTTCAAAAATAAATAAAAGTAAAAAGTCAGGTGTGATGGTACATACCAGTATTCCAAGCTACTTGGGAGGCCGAGGCAGGAGGATTGCTTGAGTCCAGAAGGTCGAGGCTGCTGTGAGCAATGATCACACCACTGTATTGCTGCTTGAGTGACAGAGTGAGACCCTTTGTCTCTGAAAAATATAATAGTAAAAGGAGCCAGAAGGGGGCATGTGGTAAGACGTGGGCACGTGGCATATCACATGTCATCCTTCCCTTCTATGTGTTGTATTATCTCCTGTAGCTGTGTGATACGCATACAAGAGTGTCTGGCTTACACTTGTACTAATCCCTGTGGAGGTATGACTTTGTTTTATTGTGTTCCACAGATGTGCATTTTTTTTTTTTTTTTTTTTTTTTGAGATGTGAGACTGGAGTCTCGCTCTGTCGCCCAGGCTGGAGTGCAGTGGCCGGGTCTCAGCTCACTGCAGGCTCCGCCTCCTGGGTTTACGCCATTCTCTTGCCTCAGCCTCCCGAGTAGCTGGGACTACAGATGCCCGCCACCTCGCCCGGCTAGTTTTTTGTATTTTTTAGTAGAGACGGAGTTTCACTGTGTTAGCCAGGATGGTCTCGATCTCCTGACCTCGTGATCCACCCGTCTCGGCCTCCCAAAGTGCTGGGATTACAGGCATGAGCCACCACGCCCGGCCGCATTTTTCTATATATTGAAGTTTGTGGCAACCCTGTGTTGAGCAAGTCTACAGGTGCCACTTTTCCAATAGCCTGTGCTCACTTTGTGTCTCTGTGGCACATTTTGGTAATTCTTGTAGTAGTTCAAAATTTTCCTGATTATTTTATCTGTTATGATCTGTGATTAGTAATTTTTTTTTTTTTTTTTTTGAGACAGGGTCTCACTCTGTCATTCAGGCCGGAGTGCAGTGGCAAGATCATAGCTCACTGCAGCCTCGAACTCCTGGGTTCAAGTGATCCTCCTGCTTCAGCCTCCCAAGTAGCTAAGACTACTGGAACACACCTGACTTATTTATTTATTTATTTATTTATTTATTTATTTATTTATTTATTTATTTTGAGATGGAGTTTCGCTCTTGTTGCCCAGGCTGGAGTGCAATGGCGTGATCTCGGCTCACTGCAACCTCCGCCTCCCAGGTTCAAGCGATTCTCCTGCCTCACCCTCCCGAGTAGCTGGGATTACAGGCATGCGCCACTACGCCCTGCTAATTTTGTATTTTTAGTAGAGAGATGGCGTTTCTCCATGTTGGTCAGGCTGGTCTCAAACTCCCAACCTCAGGTGATCCACCCACCTAGGCCTCCCAAAGTTCTAGAATTACAGGAGTGGGCCACCACACCCAGCCTATTTATTTGTTTATTGAGGCAGAGTTTTGTTCTTGTTGCCCAGGCTGGAATACAATGGCACGATCCCAGCTCACCACAACCTCCACTTCCCAGTGACTCTCCTGCCTCAGCCTCCCAAGTAGCTGGGATTACAGGCGTGCACCACTACGCCCGGCTAATTTTGTATTTTTAGTAGAGATGGGATTTCTCCATGTTGGTCAGGTTGGTCTCAAACTACCAACCTCAGGTGATCCACCCACCTCGGCCTCCCAAAGTGCTGGGATTATAGGAGTGAGACACTGTGCCTGGACTTTTTTTTTTCTTCTTCTTCTTTTTTGTAGAGCTGAGGTTGGACAAGTGCAGTGGCTCATGCCTGTAATCCCAGTACTTTGAGAGGTTGAGTGTGCAAATCACTTGAGCCCATGAGTTTGAGACCAGCTTGGACAACATGGTGAGACCCTGTCTCTACGAAAAATACAAAAATTATCTAGGCATGGTGGTGTGTGGCAGCTACTCAGGAGGCTGAGGTGGGAAGATGGTTTGAGCCCAGAAAGTTGAGGCTGCAGTGAGCCATGATTGTGCCACTGCACTCTAGCCTAGGCAACAGAGTGAGACCTTGTCAGAGAGAGAGAGGGAGAGGGAGAGGGAGAGAGGGAGAGAGGGAGAGAGGGAGAGAGGAAGAGAGAGAGAGAGAGAGGGAGAGGGAGAGAGGGAGAGAGGGAGAGAGGGAGGAGAGAGGGGGGGGGGAGAGAGAGAGAGAGAGAGAGAGAGAGAGAGAGACAGACAGACAGACAGACAGACAGGGTCTTGCTCTGTTGCTCAGACTGGAGTGCCATGGAGCCATGGCTTTCACAAGCAAAATCATAGCATACTGCAGCCTTGAACTTCTATCCTCAAGTGATCCTGCTACCTCAGCCTTCTGAGTAGCAGAGACATAGGCACATACCACTGCACTCAGCAAGAATTAGCTAAATTTACTCTGCCATGCTCTATAAATGGAACAATAAAGCCTAGATGGCTGGACGTGGTGGCTCATGCCTATAATCCCAGCACTTTGGGAGGCTGAGGCGGACGGATCACCTGAGGTCAGGAGTTCAAGATCAACCTGGCCAAGATGGTGAAACCCTGTCTCTACTAAAAATACAAAAATTAGCTGGGCCTGGGGGCAGGTACCTGTAATTCCAGATACTAGGGAGGCTGAGGCAGAAGAATCACTTGAACCCAGGTGGCAGAGTTTGCAGTGAGCTGAGTCGCCACCACTGCACTCCAGCCTGGGTGACAGAGCAAGACTCCATCTCAAAAAAAAAAAAAAAAAGTCTAGATGATAGTACATCTGTTACAACGTGGTTTACTAACTTAAAATTTTTTCTTTTTTTTTTTTTTTTTTTGGTTTGTTTTTGAGACACGGTCTCAATCTGTTGCCCAGGCTGTAGTACAGCAGCATGATCTCAGCTCACTGCAACCTCTGCCTTCCAGGGTCAAGTGATCCTCCTACCTCAGCCTTCTGAGTAGTTGGGACCACAGACATGAGCCACTATGCTCAGCTAATTTTTGTGTTTTTTTGTAGAGATAGGATTTGGTCATGTTGTCCAGGCTGATCTCTAACTCTTTTTTTTTTTTTTTTTTTTGAGACGGAGTCTTGCTCTGTCACCCAGGCTGGAGTTCAGTGGCACAATCTCAGCTAACTGCAACCTCTGCCTCCCGGGTTCAAGTGATTCTCCTGCCTCAGCCTCCCTAGTAGCTGGGACTACAGGCAGGTGCCACCACGCCCAGCTAATTTTTTGTATTTTTAGTAGAAACGGGGTTTCATCGTGTTTGCCAGGATGGTCTCAATCTCCTGAACTCGTGATTGGCCGGCCTCAGCCTCCCAAAGTGCTGGGATTACAGACATGAGCCACCGTGCCTGGCCTGGCCTCCAACACTTTAGCTCAAGTGATCTGTCCACCTGGGCTTCCCAAAGTACTGGGATTACAGGTGTGACCCACCATACCTAGCCACATTTTTTTCTTTTAAACTCCGTTTACTACTCTTCCCAATTTAAATTGTATTTTATTTAGAGACAAGTTCTCACTCCATTGCTCAGGCTGGAATGCAGTGGCAAAATCATAGCTCACTGCATCCTTGTAACTCCTGGGCTCAAGGAATCCTCCTGCCTCAACTTCCTGAGTAACTGGTACTATAGGCGTGTGCCACCATGTCCAGCTAATTTTAAATTTTTTTTGTAGAGACAGAGTCTTGCCATGTTGCCCAGGCTGGTCTCAAACCCTGACCTCAAGCCATCCTCTCACCTTGGCCTCCCAAAGTGCTGGGATTACAAATGCGAGCCACTGTGCCCAGCTGGTTTACTGAGTATTTTAAGCCTACTGTTGAGGTCTACTGCTCTGAAATATAAGATTTCTTTAAAATGATTACTGCTCATTGAAAATGTACATAACCAAGAGCTCTGATGGAGATGTCCAAAGAGATGAACGTTGTTTTCTTCTTTTTTTTTTGAGACAGAGTTTCGCTCTTGTTGCCCAGGCTGGAGTGCAATGGCGCGCGCACACACACGCACACACACACACACACACACACACACCCAGGGTGATTGCTATGCAAATTAAATTTAGCTTCACCAATCAGCTTGCTTCTCCTAATCCCTCATAGAAATCTTGGAGCAGCCCTGGGGTGCAGTGAGGCCAGATTCCAGGGGGGGAATGGATGGGATGGGTCTGGGTACTGGTGAGCAGTGGGGAGGGGAAGTAGGTTAGCTTCTGGGCCAAGGAGGGCTCCTGGAGACTTGTTCTGGGTAAAAGCTGGTCTTCTTGAACCTCAGAAGTTAGGGGAACCCACATCCTGGTCTCACCCGCCCAACCGCCCACTCACCCTTGGGTTAGCAGCCATCTAAGCCCCACCCTCCCCCTCACATGCTTAGCTAGCCTGCCACAAGCTGGCCCCTTGGCCTCCTAGAGACCCAGACATCTCCATCAGCAGCATCCATCCTCTCTCCTCAGGGAGGCATGCATTTGATGCTCGAGGTCCCTGGCAGTTGTGATCCTTAGCAAGTGATGTGTGAGTCCTGTGTGTCATAGGAAGCTCCCCATCCCCATCTGGTGACCAAAGGCCTGGCTACAAGTAGTGAGTCCTCCCTCCTCCACCCAGACCTCACTGCTCAGATCCCCTTCGCCAACTGGGACATCTTCCGACATGGCTTGGATGCTGTTGCTCATCTTGATCATGGTCCATCCAGGTGACAGGGCGTGTGCTCAGGACCCCAAGGAGTGTGGGTGGGAGGAGGGAGATCCAGGAGGCTGGACTAGATGCTATAGGGAACAGGCTTGGTGGGGGCTGAAACACCCAGCTCTGAGGGAGGAGTGGGACCGCTCCAAAGGTGACACTCAGTGGACTCCCCCAATTCACAGTCTCTCTGTGTCATCCACTGTGAAGCTTTTTAGCTAGGGTCTAGACATATAATTAGGAGTTTGAGAGATCCAAGGAAATCTGTGATAAATTTCTTGGTGAAACTGTTTTTTGTTTTGTTTTGTTTTGTTTTGGTTTTTTTGAGACTGAGTCTCGCTCTGTCACCAGGCTAGAGTGCAGTAGTGCGATCTCGGCTCACTGCAACCTCTGCCTCCCATGTTCAGGGGAATTGCCTCAGCCTCCCCGAGTAGCTGGGACTACGTGCATGCACCACCACACCTGGCTAATTTTTTTTTTTTTTTTGAGACGGAGTCTTGCTCTGTCACTTTGACTGGAGTGCAGTGGCACAATCTTGGCTCAGTGCAACCTTCACCTCCTAGGTTCAAGCAATTCTCCTGCCTCAGCCTCCTGGGTAGCTGGGATTACAGGCGTGCACCACCACACCCAGCTAATTTTTGTATTTTTAGTAGAGACAGGATTTTACCATGTTGGCTGGGCTGGTCTCAAACTCCTGACCTCAGGTGACCTGCCCACCTTGGCCTCCTAAAGTGTGGGGATTACATGCCTGAGCCACTGCTCCCAGCCATTTTTGTATTTTTAGTAGAGATGGAGTTTTGCTATGTTGACCAGTCTGGTCTCAAACTCCTGATCTCAAGTGATCTGCCTGCCTTGGTCTCCCAAATTACTGGAATTACAGGCATGAGCCACTGCGCCCGCCTGGTGGTGAAACTTCTTTTTTTTGTTTGAGACAGTTTCATTCTATTGTCCAGGCTAGAGTGCAGGGGCAGTATCTCAACTCACTGTGGCCTCCACCCTCCGGGTACAAGTTCTCCTCCTGTCTCAGCCTCCCAAGTAGGTGGGATTACAAGAGCATGCCATTACCACCGGCTAACTTTCGTATTTTTAGTAGAGATGAGGTTTCACCACGTTGGCCAGGCTGGTCTTGAACTCCTGACCTCAGGTGATCCACTCGCCTTGGCCTCCTAAAGTGTTGGGATTACAGGTGTGAGCCACCGCTCCCGGCTGAAACTGTTTTTAATGAACTGAGAGACCTTAATTATCAAGCATATTATTAACTAAATGCAGGAGTTCTCAAAATGTGGATTTCTGGGAACCTAGAACAAATTCTTAGGCCCCACTCCAGACCTACTGAAGAAAAAACTCTGGGGTGGCCCCAGGAATCTGTTTTAGCAGATGCTCCGGGTAATTTCCATACACACTAAAGTTTGAGAACCACTGAAATAGAATGACTCATAAATTTCCCTCTGTAGATAATTTAATCAGGGATTTTAATATTTGGTTTAATTCATCAACATGGACGGGTTAAATAGGAATCTCAACCAATTAAGGCCATGTCTTCACCTGGAGATTTAATTAGTTAATGTTCTTTAACGAAAAACAATGAGTTTCCAGGTGCACTTTGGGAGGCTGAGGCAGGTGGATCACTTGAGGTCAGGAGTTTGAGACCAGGTAGTGAAACCCCGTCTCTACTAAAAATACAAAAATTAGTCAGGCATGGTGGTGGGCGCCTGTAGTCCCAGCTACTTGGGAGGCTGAGGCACCAGGATCGCTTGAACTCAGGGGGCGGAGTTTGCAGTGAGCCAAGATCGTACCACTGCACTCCAGCCTGGGCAACAGAGCAAGACTCCCTCTCAAAAAAAAAAAAAAAAAAGAAAAAAAAGAAAGAAAAGAAAAAAGAAAAAGAGGAAAGAGGAAGGATGACTTACTGTACAATGCCATTTGTACTAAAATAATACCTGGAATAATATAATGAGTGATATTCGTTAACTAGGCAGCCGCATTCATTAATGAGCTTAATTTCACCATGATGGTTTACATTTCAGCCAGACAAGTTACTACTGAACTGGCTGGAGAATGATGGCAGAGGGTGAGAGTGAGAGTTGGTATAGGAAGAATTTGAAAAATGATTTTTATTTTTTATTTTTTGAGATGGAGTCTTGCTTTGTTGCCCAGGCTGGAGTGCAATGGCGCAATCTCAGCTCACTGCAACCTCTGCCTCCCAGGTTCAAGCAATTCTCCTGCCTCAGCCTCCCGAGTAGCTGGCATTACAGGTGCACACCACCATGTCTGGCTAATTTTTGTATTTTTTTGGTAGAGATGGGGTTTCACCATGTTGGCCAGGATGGTCTCGAACTCCGGACCTAGTGATCCACCCTCCTCAGCCTCCCAAAGTGCTGGGATTACAGGCATGAGCCACCACACCCAGCCGAAAAATGATTTAATAAGCAACATTAAGAAATCAGATTGGTTAAGAGGAAAGGGTTTAATGAGGCACCCAAAGTATCTATTCCCATGCTCTATGCCCAGAGACAGCTGGGGTGTTCTCCTCCAAGCTCTGTTGTCTTTTCTCTTTGGAGTAACTGGGGAGGTGTTTCTCTGGGTCTTCCTTCTGCCCCCAGGATCCTGTGCTCTCTGGGTGTCCCAGCCCCCTGAGATTCGTACCCTGGAAGGATCCTCTGCCTTCCTGCCCTGCTCCTTCAATGCCAGCCAAGGGAGACTGGCCATTGGCTCCGTCACATGGTTCCAAGATGAGGTGGCTCCAGGGAAGGAGGTGAGGAATGGAACCCCAGAGTTCAGGGGCCGCCTGGCCCCACTTTCTTCTTCCCGTTTCCTCCGTGACCACCAGGCTGAGCTGCATATCTGGGACGTGCGAGGCCATGACGCCGGCATCTACGTGTGCAGGGTGGAGGTGCTGGGCCTGGGTGTCGGGACAGGGAATGGGACTCGGCTGGTGGTGGAGAAAGGTGAGATGCTGGGAGGTGGTGTCTCCTCCTGGCTAGAGACCCCAAGAGGCAATGTCCTTGGGAGTCAGGGATGCTCCTCTGAGGCCCCTACCCTCCCTGAGCCTGTGTGCACTTCTTCCCCAACCCCCTTCTCCATTGCCCCATGCAGAACATCCTCAGCTAGGGGCTGGTACAGTCCTCCTCCTTCGGGCTGGATTCTATGCTGTCAGCTTTCTCTCTGTGGCCATGGGCAGCACCCTCTATTACCAGGGAAAATGTGAGTAATGGAGCCAGGGGCAATAGCAGATGGGATGGGAGGGGCAGTAAGAGAGTGGGAGGAGGGAGGACAGAGACAAGGAAGAGGAGAGCCTTGGGACTGTGACACTGAGCGGCTCCTGTCCTCTCTCTGACCAGGTCACTGTCACATGGGAACACACTGCCACTCCTCAGGTGGCCCCTGAGGAGTGATTCCAGAGCCCAGAGGTCCCTAGTCCTCTTCAAAAGACCCCAATAAATCACTGTCTGCCCCACCACTAACTCCTCCTTATGAGTCTCAAGTGTTTTCTTCTCCATTCTCCAGATGCCAAATCTACTCTCTCCGGATTTCCCCAGCTCTGAACTCTCCCTTCCACCAGGTCTGACCTGGAAAGGTCCAAGAAGGCAGCTTCCGGCTGTGGTCCCAGGGCCCCTCCCACCACCATGTGGGAGCTCAGCACACCTGCTTCCCCCAGTCCCAGGAGGCTGAGCCTGATTGTCTTGAGAAATGGGAAGGATCAGATATGACTCCTCCTTGGCAACTGCCCTTTCCTGCCAGGCCCACACATACCCTCCTCTGGCTGTCAGGGGAGCTTGGGTCCATGAACACTCTCTCTCACCCAGTAAATTACTACTTGACCCCAGAGTGGGTGGAAGGGTGAGCCACGTGTTTTTTTAATTTTAATTTTTAAAAAACAAATTCCCTATTCAAAGGTCAAAAAGCCACATAAGTTTTGATGATGATCATTTTGAATGGAGGCTCGAGATGGATTGAGAGGACTGAGACACAGAAGTGGGGGGACCATGGTCTTTACTGGGTGGACCACAGGAGGACCCTGTCCACTCGCCTGGGTTGAGGAAGGTATCTGGGGTGCTCAGGTGGGTTTGTTCTCAGCAATGCAGGCATAGTCAGCTCTGGGATCCTCCTTGGTGCCTCTCTTGTCTCTGTCCCTGAGGTCAGGTCCTTCACTGCTGGACACTGGGAGCCTCTGCAGAGACGCATAGTGGAGCTCCTGCTCTGAGGACCCCTGGACCTGGGGCCAGGACAGAAGGTGCTGATGGGAGGCGATGCCTTCAGACCCTTCCCTGTGAGTTCTTCTCCCACCTCCAGCCTTTCTAACTTCCCTCTCTTCTCTCTCTTCTCTCTCTCTTTCTCTCCCACCTGCCCCTGCCATCTTTGGAGACAGAGTTCCACTATGTTGTCTAGGATGGTCTTCAACCCCTGAGCTCAAGCTGTCTTCCTGCCTCAGCCTCACAACAGCTGGAATGACAGGTGTGAGCCACTGTGCCTGGTTCTGGAGCCTCTCTCTCTCTTTCTCTCTCCCTCTCTCTTTTTCCCTCTCTCTCTCCTTCTCTCTCCCTCTCTCTCTTTCCCTCTCTCTTTTTTTCTCTCTCTCTCTTTCACTGTTCTTTCTCTTTGTGTCTCTCTCACTCCTATCCTCCGTATCTCTCACTCCTATCCTCCCTCTCACTTTTTCTTTTGGTTTCTGTCTCATTTTCTCTCTCTCGCCTCGATTTTCTCTGCCTCTCTCATGCTCCTACTTCCTCTCTCCTTGTCTCCCACTCCCAACCCTCCTCTCAGCACTCAGTCATGCTTCTCCCCACTCCCCCACTCAGGATCTCTCTTACCCTCCCCACTCCCTGTCCCCAGACTCACCCAGCTTCTCTGCAGCCTCTTCACTGGAAGAAAAAAAGAAGCTCAGTACAGCCCACCCTTTGTGCTTCTCCCGGGCCCTCCCCAGCTCCCCACCCCAGCAGGTGTGGACTCCCTTGTTGGCTTCCCAGTGGCTCCAGGGCCAGGCAGTGTTCTGGGAAAGCAGTGGGAAAGGGTGTGGCTGAGGCCACAGGTGCCACTGCTGCGGGTGGGAGGGAGGGAGTGCAGTGCTCACCTCTTCGATGCAGCTGACACAGGCAGACGGACAGAAGAACCACAGCCAGAAGCAGGAGCCCGCCCAACCCCAGGCCCCCGTAGATGTATATATCTACAGGGAAGAGGGCTCAAGGTTAGAAAACCCATTCCCTTTCCAGCGTACCCCAGCCTCCTGGTTGCTTGTGGCTTTCTCAGATTCCCTCTCCAACAGTTTTAGAGGCAGAAAAATATACCCCCAGAGCTTCCTCATCCCAAACCTTAATACCTCACCTCCTACCAGGGTACATGCCCTACCTTGCCTCATAGCTGAGATGGCTCACCCCTCAGAGGCTTCCCACCAAAATTCCTGCTGTCTCTGGGCCTCCCGTGAGGTCCCTTTCCCTCCTGCACCAGCTGCCCCAGAGGCCTCTCCACCTAGTCATGAGCTACATACATCACTGTCCCCCATCACTTCCTAAGCTCCCAGGACCCTCCCTATCCAGATGTGAGAGGCCCCCTTTTTTTTTTTTTTTTTTTTTTTTTTTGAGACGGAGTCTCGCTCTGTTGCCGGGGCTGGAGTGCAGTGGCCGGATCTCAGCTCACTGCAAGCTCCGCCTCCCGGGTTCACGCCATTCTCCTGCCTCAGCCTCCCGGGTAGCTGGGACTACAGGCGCCCACCACCTCGCCCAGCTAGATTTTTGTATTTTTTTAGTAGAGACGGGGTTTCACCGTGTTAGCCAGGATGGTCTCGATCTCCTGACCTCGTGATCCGCCCGTCTCGGCCTCCCAAAGTGCTGGGATTACAGGCTTGAGCCACCGCGCCCGGCCGAGAGGCCCTTTACTTACTCGTTTTATCATCACTGCAAACACACATTAGGTCAGGGATCAGGGACTGGCCTGGAGGTCAGGAACTCTAGTCCTTGCTCTTTTAGGTGAAATGATCAGGGGCTAGCGATGCGCCTCAAGTTCCTCCTCTGTGAAGTGAGGGATCCTCTGTTATAATCGTTCCCAGGCTGGGGAGCCTCACTTCTGTGCCAACCCTGAGCTGGGCACTTTCCATTCCTCACTGCTAATCCCCAGAACATAGGGTATCATGGTGCCCATTGCCTAAGTAAAGACCCAAGATTCCAGCCTGGACTTTACAAGGTCATCCATCTCAGAAGGGTGGAACTGGGGTTTAAGACCAGCTCTGTCCAGCTCCAGAGCCCAGCCCTTCCCTCTGCCCTGGGCTGACCAGGTGGTTTGGAGGGGACTTTCCAGCCCTGGATGGTTCTAGGTGCTGGTAAGGGACTGATGGAGGGGAAGGACCCCGGGCCTGGATGGGTGTGGGCACTGGCGGGAAGTAGGGAGGGTGATGTCAGCACACCCAGCAGGTGGGCTGCTCCCTGAGCCCCAGAGCAGTGCGGGAGTGTGGGGGCCCCTTTGGCTGGTGTGGAGAGCTGCTTCCCACAGGCAGATGCTGCTGGGGCTGAAGTGGGGCATGGAGGAGTATCTGGGGCCCCATAACTTCCCCTCAGGCACTTCCTCCCCTCCAACCACTGCTTCCTGTTTGAGGGCAAAGAGGGGGCCGCTGTCTTCACCCCAGAGCCAGGTATACTGACTAGGGTCTGGAAACTAGGACCCTTCTGGGTTTAGGAGGAATTCTCGGGGATGGGCAGCAGAAGCCCAGATGGAGGCCATAAGGGCCGTGGGCACAGAAAGGAATTGTCTTTAATTTTTTGGGGGAGCAGAGATTCAAAGGATTCCTCGACGGCCCAGGGAAACTCAAACCCATACTCTCCCTCCCTTCATCTTAGCTTCACCCCACTCTGGGGTGTGACCATCCTTCCACCAAGGTCCCTGCCCATTCCCAGCTTACCCAGAGCTTGTGGCCTGCAGGATGGACAGACTTCAAACTGGCCAGTGCTGTCTGGCTGGAGAGAAGTGTTGCCACCTCAGACATTCCTGCCCCTCCTCTGGCTTTAACTTCTCCCCCAGCCTGGGTTCCTCCCCAGCATTGTTAGGAAAGGAAGCTGGGCTTGAGGGTCAGGGTTACAACATCTTTCTTTTTTTTTTTTTTTTTGAGACGGAGTCTCGCTCTGTTGCCCAGGCTGGAGTGCAGTGGCCGGATCTCGGCTCACTGCAAGCTCCGCCTCCCGGGTTTACGCCATTCTCCTGCCTCAGCCTCCCGAGTAGCTGGGACTACAGGCGCCCGTCACCTCGCCCGGCTAGTTTTTTTGTATTTTTTAGTAGAGACGGGGTTTCACCGTGTTAGCCAGGATGGTCTCGATCTCCTGATCTTGTGATCCGCCCGTCTTGGCCTCCTAAAGTGCTGGGATTACAGGCTTGAGCCACCGCGCCCGACCACAACATCTTTCTTTACAAACTCCAGGGCCTGTAGCTAGGGCTGTAATCTGCCTCAGCTCCAGTCATTTCACTGATCCTGCCACTAGTCAGCGAACACCCACCTCCTTTATGTGTCTTCCTTGATTAATTTTTTCTCTATTACCTTGTTACACTTCATTTGTTGAGACCTCTTGATCTTGGTGTATGTGTGTGGACACACATATGCCACTCCAGTTCAGACTGGGAGCTCTAGCACATTAGGTGTTCTGGTGACCCACTTGGTGTTCTGCAGCTCTATGCAACAGGCTGCTTGGCTGTCTGATTAACAAACACGAGAGTTAAAGGCAGCCATACTAGATCTACATGAGCCCTGTGGATAGATCAAGGACAGAAAGTTGCTGACAAGTTGGTGACAGGAAAGGAGGTGTGGGCAATCCAGGTAGACTTTCTGTAGGAGGCAGTATTCTGGCATTGAACACAGAACTAAGTAAAGGCAGCAGCCTGAGGCCCTCTGGAGAGACCTGGGTGAAGGCTTCTTAGTGGCACTGTGATGGAGAAGGAGATGGGTGCTGGAGGATTGCACACCCACTCCTTGAGGAGGGTGAAGACTGGGGAACTCATGTAAGGCAAGGGGTGAGGAGGAGATTTGGTGCCTGGGTGGGTCCATATTCATTTGTGTTTCCCCTTCCAAATTCAAGAACCTTCTACTTCCTCCCCGACCCTTCTCCATGTTCCCTATGCTGAATAATATTCAGAGTTTTTTTTTTTTTTTTTTAACATTTTATTATTAAAAAGTACAAACAAAGAGTGAAATGAAACGAATTGTATGGTGGACATATTCTTACCACCTAGATGCTACTATTAACATTTTGTTTGTTTGTTTGTTTGTTTTTGAGATGGGGTCTCTATCACCCAGCCTGAAGTGCAGTGGTGAAATCATAGCTCACTGCAGCCTTGAATTCCTGGACTCAGAGATCCTCCCATCTGAGCCTCCTGAGTAGCCAGGACTACAGACACCAGCTACCACATGAGGCTTTGTAGAGATGGGGTCTTACTGTGTTGCCCAGGCTGGTCTTGAACTCCTAGTCTCAAGCAGTCTTTCCACCTTAGCCTCCCAAAGTGCTGGCATTATAGGAGTGGACACCGCACCCGGCTCTATTCACATTTTCTGTTTACTCTATCACATATGTATCCTTCCATCTCACTTTTAAATATCTTTTTTTTTTTTTTTTTTTTTTTTTTTGAGACGGAGTCTCACTCTGTCACCCAGGCTGGAGTGCTGTGGCCGGATCTCAGCTCACTGCAAGCTCCGCCTCCCGGGTTCACGCCATTCTCCTGCCTCAGCCTCCCGGGTAGCTGGGACTACAGGCGCTGCCACCTCGCCCGGCTAGTTTTTTGTAGTTTTTAGTAGAGACGGGGTTTCACCGTGTTAGCCAGGATGGTCTCGATCTCCTGACCTCGTGATCCGCCCGTCTCAGCCTCCCAAAGTGCTGGGATTACAGGCTTGAGCCACCGCGCCCGGCCCCTTAAATATCTTTTAAAATTGCAAATATCAGTACATTTTACATCTAAACCCTTCAGAAGCTTAACATTGACTGGAGTTCAGTATTTATTTCCCCATTTCTTTTCTGGCCTGAGGAAGGCAAATTTTACATACAAATCACAAGTCAGTACTTTTTTTTTTTTTTTTTTGAGACGGAGTCTTTCTCTGTCGCCCAGGCTGGAGTGCAGTGTTGTGATCTTGGCTCACTGCAACCTCTGCCTTCCGGGTACAAGCGATTCTCCTGCCTCAGCCTCCCAAGTAGCTGGGACTACAGGTTTGTGCCACCACGCCCAGCTAATTTTTGTATTTTTAATGGAGACGGGGTTTCACCACGTTGGCCAGGCTGGTCTGGAACTCTTGACCTCAAGTGATCCACCTGCCTTGACTCCCTAAAGTGCTGGCATTATAGGCGTGAGCCACCTCGCCTGGCCTAGTACTGGTTTTTGTTTGTTTGTTTTTTAAGACAGAGTCTTGTTCTTGTCACCCAGGCTAGAGTGCAATGGCACGATTTTGGCTCACTGCAACCTCTGCCTCCTGGGTTCAAGTGACTCTCCTGCCTCAGCCTCCCAAGTAGCTGGAATTAAAGGCACCTGCCACCATGCCCAGCTAATTTTTATATTTTTAGTAGAGATGGGGTTTCACCATGTTGGCCAGGCTGGTCTTGAACTCCTGACCTCAGGTGATCCATCTTCCTTGGCCTTCCAAAGTGCTGGTATTACAGGCATGAGCCACTGCGCCTGGCCCCAGTACTCGGTTTTTAAACTGCCTTTTCATCAAGGCTCTGGAGCCAGATGCCTGGGTTCAAATCCTGGTTCTGCCACTGGCTCTGTGAGCTCCGTAAGTTTCTTAACCTCTCTGTGCCTCAGTTTCCTCTTAGGGTTTTCGTCAGGATTATAATTATTGGCTGGGTATGACGGCTCACGCTTGTAATCCCAGCACTTTAGGAGGCCAACAGGGGCAGATCATGCGAGTCCAGGAGTTTGAGCCCAGCCTGGGCAATATGGCAAAAATCCATCTCTACAAAAAGTACAAAAATTAGCTGGGCATGGTGGCATGTGCCTATAGTCCCAGCTATTCAGGAGGCTGAGGTGGGTGAATCCATAGAGCCTGGGAGGTCAAGGCTGCAGTGAGCCATGATCCTGCCATTGCACTCCAGTCTGGATGACATAGCAAGACCCTGCCTCAAACAAACAAACAAATTATTAAAGTGTGTAAATCAGTGGCATACACATGCTAAGTGAATTTTGTGGGTCAGCTATATTATTAGTAGTAGTATTATGGGAACACATAGAGATGTTACCAAGAAGGGGAGATGATTGGAGCCACTTCCAGCTTCCTTGGACCTGGTCTTTCTTCCTTTGACTCTTTTTTTTTTTTTAGACAGAATCTCAGACTGTCGCCCAGGCTGGAATGCAATGGTGCGATCTTGGCTCACCGCAACCTCTGTCTCCCGGGTTTAAGTGATTCTCCTGCCTCAGCCTCCTGTGTAGCTGGAATTACAGGCACGTGCCACCACACCCAGCTAATTTTTTGTATCTTTAGTGGAGACGGGGTTTTACCATGTTGGCCAGGCTGGTCTTGAACTCCTGACCTCAAGTGATCCACCTGCCTCAGCCTCCCAAAGTGTTGGGATTACAGGTGTAAGCCACCGCCCTGGCTCCTCCCTTGACTCTTAACCACTCATGCTGCCTACGTCTACCATTCATGTGGTCCTTACTGCTTTGTTTTGGTTATTCCTGCATTTATTTGTCCTTTTATTCATTTATACATAAACATTTAGTAAGCACCTACTAGTGGATAGGGCTCATTGTAGACTTCGAAGCTCTCTGAGGGTGGGAGTATGCCTCGTTCATCTGTCTTTACTCTTTGTAGCAAGGGAGGTAAAACTCCATTTCCATCCCTCCTCAGTGAGTCAGTAGTCAGTGGTGAGGCTAAGGCTTACCTCTCCCTTTCTCATTCAGCACAGGGGGCTGGAGGTGAGCAAGGGAATGGGAGGATGTCAGCCCAGTATGGGAATCAGTTCTTCTCAAGGACCCAGACATCCATCCCTCAAGACTCCAGTCCTTGTCCTACTCCAGCCCTTGACCTCAGAGACGGGATCAGCTCTTCCTTCAGCACCTACCTTGAGGGTTTAGAAGAATGCAAACCACACTGGAAACCTGGAGATCTGTGTTCTCATTTCAGCTCTGCTGACTGGCTTCCTGCAAGCTACGTTCCCTCCCTGAGCCTCAGTTTCCCTCTCTGCTGAGCCAGAAGATGTCTAAGGACCCCTTTGGTTCCACCCTGAGAGCCTGTCTCCCTACCCCAACTTCTTCCCCAGTTCAGAGAACCCAGGCATCCAGCTGCCCCACCCCAGCTCTGGGTAAACAGGAAGCTGGGTGAGGGGAGCAGGGGTGTGTGGAAAGTCCCAGCCAGGTGTGTAAGTCTACAGAGAGGGGGTGGCCCCGTCCCTGAGGTATGAAAGCCCCCTGCTCTGGCTCTGGTTCAGTCTCAATGGGGGCACTGGGGCTGGAGGGCAGGGGTGGGAGGCTCCAGGGGAGGGGCTCCCTCCTGCTAGCTGTGGCAGGAGCCACTTCTCTGGTGACCCTGTTGCTGGCGGTGCCTATCACTGTCCTGGCTGTGCTGGCCTTAGTGCCCCAGGATCAGGGAGGACTGGTGAGTGGCTGCAACAGGCCCTGGTGGAGAGCTGTATCTTGCAGATGCTTGGCTCCCTCTGGTTGTGCCTGTGGTCTTTTGCCCTGTCTGGCTCAGCTGGCTCGGCTGTCCCTGGTGGGGATGTCCTGTCTCTTTGCTGACTCTCTGTCCACGTTCTTGTCCAGGAGGCAGAGGTTGCAGTGAGCCGCTGCAGTTAGACCCTGCGGGAACCTACGGGGCTGGGGGAGGGGGGATGGTGCTGTCTCTGGGATGAGTGCCAGTTGGGGGTGAGGGAACATGGATGTGGGGTGCAGAGCACTGTTCCTGTGATGTTCCTGTGATGTTTCTGTGATGTTGTGCTTGTATCCTGACACAGCTCCTTGTGCCTCCTCTCCTCTTTCCGAGGTACATCTGTTTCTCTGCCCAAGTACCTATGCCTTGCTTGCTCTCCCTTCTAGGGAGGTGTGTGTTGGGGATGGTGCTGGTGGGAGAAACCCCAGGCCTGCAGCTTGGGTCCACTTTCAGAGGGCTAGGGGTGACATGAGTTGAATCTGAACTCTGGGCACTGTGACCCACCCAACCAGGTAACGGACACCTGCTGACCCCGGGGCACAGGCCCAGCAAGGACTGGGTAAGAGCAGACTGTCTCTTCTTCCCCGCTTCAGTCCCTCAGGGGCTCCCAGCTCCCAGCTGCGTTCCCAGATCCCTCTTCCTCTAGGAATCCAGGCTCCCATCCCTGCGGCCCGTCTTCTCAAGGGTAGCCTGCATGGGTGGCTGCCCTGTCCCCAAGTCGTGGACTCTTTGCCCCTTCCAGGGTTTCAGAAGCTGCCGGAGGAGGAGCCAGAAGCAGATCTCAGCCCCGGGCTCCCAGCTGCCCACCTCATAGGTAAGGACCTCAAAGACCTGAATAAGAGTGTAAATAATCCGAAGGTTCCAATTCTGCTCGCCCAGAGTCCTTTGGCTCCATGATTCCAGGGCTCGGTTTCTCATCCGCTTCACCACCTTTCGCCGCTCATGCCCACCCTTCCGCTCGTCCCCGCAGTGTAGTTTCTTCTTCCCTCTGGTGCAAGCAAAAGCCGGCCTGGGGGTCCCCACTACAGCGCTCTGCACCCCACATCCAAGTTCCCTCGGCCCCCAACTCGCACTCACCCCAGAGACAGCAGCATCCCCCCTCCCCCGGCCCGGTCGGTTCCCGCAGGGGCTAAAAGCCGCCACCCTCCCAGAAGTCCCAAGCCTTTAGGATCGCATTCCCAAGAGCGCGTGGGCCCGTGTCTCCGCAGGCGCTCCGCTGAAGGGGCAGGGGCTAGGCTGGGAGGCGACGAAGGAACAGGCGTTTCTGACGAGCGGGACGCAGTTCTCGGACGCCGAAGGGCTGGCGCTCCCGCAGGACGGCCTCTATTACCTCTACTGTCTCGTCGGCTACCGGGGCCGGGCGCCCCCTGGCGGCGCGGAACCCCGGGGCCACTCGGTCACGCTGCGCAGCTCTCTGTACCGGGCGGGGGGCGCTTACGGACCGGGCACTCCCGAGCTGCTGCTCGAGGGCGCCGAGACCGTGACTCCCGTGCTGGACCCGGCTGGGAGGCAAGGGTACGGGCCTCTCTGGTACACAAGCGTGGGGTTCGGCGGCCTGGTGCAGCTCCGGAGGGGCGAGAGGGTGTACGTCAACATCAGTCACCCCGATATGGTGGACTTCGCGAGAGGGAAGACTTTCTTTGGGGCCGTGATGGTGGGGTGAGGGAATATGAGTGCGTGGTGCGAGTGCGTGAATATTGGGGGCCCGGACGCCCAGGACCCCATGGCAGTGGGAAAAATGTAGGAGACTGTTTGGAAATTTATTTTGAGCCTGATGAAAATAAAGAATGGAAAGCTTCAGTGCTGCCGATAAAGATGCCGAGTTGCGACACACGTCTTAATTCAGGATGGGTGCACGGGTGTGGGTTAGATATTCTCAGTACTCTTCTGGTTGCTTGAAACAATTCATCACAACACAACGTATGGCCTTTGCTCCTACGGATGATGGTGGGCCTGTCCCACCCCCTCCCTGCCTCTGAATGGCCAGGCCTCATCATTAGTCCAGTGGGAGGGTGGGAGGAAGGGGGACTCCTCCAGCTCCGAAGCTTCTCCAGGCATCCTGATTTTCAGGGCCATGTGATCCCAACCAGACTCTGCACCACACTCTTTTCTCTTGGGTTCGCCCCAACAGTGAGAGGGGTCATTACACAGCACAGCAAGCACCACTCAGAAAGGCCCAGCAGCAGAGTAAGCCCCTATCATGACAGAGGAATGAAGCCTGGAGGGGCCCCGCACTTCTCCCCCTAGGGCTGTCTGAAGGCCTCTCTGTTTCCTACCTCACAGTCCACTCTTCTCCTCCAAGGAGCTTAATTCAAGGCTTATAGGGTCTGAAGGGAGGAGGCTGAAGGAGAAAGAAGGGGAGAATATTAGAGAGAGATGGAGACAGCAGGAAGGAGCCTGTGGTGCCTGAAAACACCAGGAAGTTCTGGGGAGGAGGAAAAACCAATGCCCCACTTATGGTGTCCCATTTAGGGTGAGGCGGAAAATCCTCACCGGTTTTTCACACTTTGTGTCCCCCTTCCCAAAAGTGAGTAAGTGTGGGTGCTTCTGGGATGAGTAACAGTAGTACCCCCTTACTTCATGACTGACTTTCAGCCACAGGCTGAAGGAGGCAGAGGGTGACCCAAGGCCCTATCTAGGTCACCCCCGTGGGTCACCCCACCCCCTCAGCCTACCACACGGTTTTCTCCTGCCTGGCACCCCAGGGCTGGAGGTAAAGCCTAATTTCTGAGCTCAATGGGGGCTCCCAGTCTTGGGGGGCTCAATTTCTGTCTCCATATTTGTTTTTGGAATTGTTTTTTGAGACAGGGTCTCGTTCTGTCACCCAGATGGGGGTACAGTGGCATGATCATAGCTTACTGTAACCTCAAACTCCTGGGCTCGAGTGATCCTCCTGCCTCAGCCTGCTGAGTAGCTAGAACTACAGGTATGCACCACTACACCTAATTGTTATTTTTTTTGTAGAAACAAAGTCTTGCTATGTTGCATAGGCTGGTCTTGAACTAGTGGGCTCAAATGATCCTCCCACCTCAACCTCCCAAAGTGTTGGGATAACAGGCATGAGCCACTGCGCCCCGCCCTTATTTGTCTTTGACTCTCTCCAGAAGAACCTTCATGGGGGAGGGGGTACTTTTCTCCTTCCAGATCACCCACCTCTCACCTCTCCCCTCCTTCACCACAAAGACCGGTCGGACCAAGCCGGCATGTGAGTCCTTCACCCACCTCTTATTCCTATATTTCATTCTTTTTTTAAAAATAGAGACAGGATCTCACTATATTGCCCAGATTGCTCTCGAACTCCTGGGTTCAAGTTATCCTCTCACCTTGGCCTCGCAAAGTGGTGGGATTACAGGTGCATGCCACCACGCCCAGCGGTTCAGTCCCGTGTTCTTTATTGTCCTCAGTCTCTTCAATTTCACCCACTGAGAGAATGGAAGGGGATGGAACAGCTGGAAACTGGTTGAAGGAAGTAAGCCAGAATTCATTGAGTGCCCACTGTGCCAAGGGCTGAGTGAGGTCCTCTGATGGAGGTCAGGCCTTCTCTCACATGCCCTATGTGTGGTGGACATTCCTATCTCCATTGGATAGATAGGTTAAGTGGCTGGTTCAGGTTGCAGAGTTAGGACAGGGTGATTTGAAGCCTAGACACCTGAATCTCCGGAAGTCCCTTGGCTGTGTGATTCAGGTACCTGAGAATGTGACTCCTCCCCAGCTCTCTCCGGACGGCTGGCCAGCTGCAACAGCCGGAAATCTCACCTAAGCTGCAGGATTTTCCCAGCAAGGATTGGAATTCCCAGAGTTGGAAATTCCCATGCCCTCAGGGAGAGGTAATTAGGTTCAGGCTCTTGTTTCCTGGGGGATGGGGAATATTCTGTTGGGCTTTGTTTCTGTCGGGTCTTCAGGACCCTAGGAGTCGAAGGATGGAACTGGGTCCGAGGGATCTTAAAGCCTGTGGAGAGAGACTTAGGGAGCTTCTTCCCACCCACAAGAAGAAGCAGATGCAGAATTAATTCCAAGAAGGAGACCATGTTTCTTTTCTAAGCAAACTTTATTTCTCGCCACTGAATAGTAGGGCGATTACAGACACAACTCCCCTGGGGAGCAGAGGCTCAGCAATGAGTGACAGTCGGTCACCAAATCTGCATTGTTCAGACAACTTAATCAGATAAATATTTTTAAAAACATAATCAAAAGAAGGCACAGAGGCCAGGAGGCTATGTGGGAACAGCCTATTGTTCAGCTCCGTTTTCACAGAAAACATGTCTGAGCCAAGGCAGCTCCTACATTGGGTCCCCTGGGATACCCCGACCTCCCAAATAAATACATTCATCGGCAAATAAATAAATAATAAATAAATAATAAATAATCACAAGTGCAAACATAAATAGAGGGGGCTGGCTCCATGGGCAGGGCCAGGCTCCATGTCTCAAGGAAGTCTGGAAACATCTGGAGAGAGGAAGGCCCGAGGTCCACTTGTGTCAACTTCTAGGTGAGGTCTTCTCAAGTCTTGCAGCGTTCCGGCCAGAACCAAAGGCTCCCTGGTCTCCAGATTCCAGATGTCACAGACTGAGTTCAGGGGTCAAAGCTGTAGGCCCCAGTGAGTGCTGGAGGCCCCAGTTTGAATTCTTAGTGGTTGCCAGCACTTCACTGTGCAGGCCACACATTCCTGAATCCCAGGCTTTGAAGTGGTGGTGGTGTTGCTTAAGGTTCTAAGCTTGGGGTCTGACCCTAAGCCCCCAGTTCTCTTTTTGAGCCAGAAGAGGATCAGGGTGTCTGAAGGAGGGGATAATAAAGGGATTGGGGCGGGGGAGGGGTTTGGGAAGGATGGATGTTCGTCCTCCTCACAGGGCAATGATCCCAAAGTAGACCTGCCCAGACTCGGCAAAGTCGAGATAGTCGGGCAGATTGATCTCAGCGCTGAGTCGATCACCCTTCTCCAGCTGGAAGACCCCTCCTAGGTAGATGGGCTCATACCAGGGCTTGGCCTCAGCCCCCTCTGGAGTCTCCCTCTGGCAGGGGCTCTTGATGGCAGAGAGGAGGTTGACCTTGGTCTGGTAGGAGACGGCGATGCGGCTGATGGTGTGGGTGAGGAGCACATGGTTGGAGGGGCAGCCTTGGCCCTTGAAGAGGACCTGGGAGTAGATGAGGTACAGGCCCTCTGATGGCACCACCAGCTGGTTATCTGTCAGCTCTACGCCATTGGCCAGGAGGGCATTGGCCCGGCGGTTCAGCCACTGGAGCTGCCCCTCAGCTTGAGGATTTGCTGGAGGGAGGGAGAGAGAGAGAGGGGAGTCAGTGTGGCCATGTGGGTTCACTCTCCACATCCTGGCCCTCGAGCTCTGCCCACCCCACATCCGGTTCCTGTTCCCTCTGTCTGTCATCCCACATCCCACCTGGCCATGACGTTCTGAGTATCCCCCTAAGGGCTGTGCAGTTCCTCTACCCTTCCCTTGAGCTCAGCGAGTCCTTCTCACACTGTCTCCAAGGTCTACCTACCCTCAGCCAGGCTTCAACCCCCAAATCCTAGCCCTCCAAGTTCCAAAACACATCGTCAGAGCTCTTACCTACAACATGGGCTACAGGCTTGTCACTTGGGGTTCGAGAAGATGATCCTGAAGAGGAGAGAGAAAAGAAAAAGCTGAGACCCTTAAACTTCCTAGAAAATACCCCCCACCCCCTTACTTTCACCCCAGCCACCCTCCCCCAAGACCAAAACTTTAAATTTCCCCCACTGCTTTCGTACCAGTACTAACCCTATACCCCAACCCAAACCCAGAATTAGGAAAGAGGTTTGGAGACACTTACTGACTGCCTGGGCCAGAGGGCTGATTAGAGGGAGGTCCTTGGGGAACTGCTGGGGAGAAGGAGAATGGTTAACATCAAGGGAATCACCCTTAAAGGAGGAACAGCTGGCTGCCTGTCTGGCCTGCGCTCTTAGCCCTGAGTTGTCTGGTTTTGTCTCTCCATTCATCTGTGTATTCACCCTCTATGAATTCAACAATTCTTTCACTGAGTGTCTTCTGTGTGCCAGACACCCTATCTTCATCTCTCCTTATCTCCCTCATCTCTCCTTATCTCCCTCATCTCTCTCCTTAGCTGCCATATTTCCCACTCTCTTTCTGTCTCACCATCTTTATTCATATCACTTGTTTCTTCCCCATCTCTCTGCTCACACCCCACATCTGTCTCCATATCTTATTTACATATCTGTTTGCTCATTCATTCATTCATTCACTCCATACACACTTAGTGAGCACCTTCCATGTGCCAGACATCCTGCCTCTCTATCTTTCTCTCTCTCTCTTCCCCATCTCTTGCCACATCTCTTTCTGCATCCTCGTCTTTCTCCATGTTGTTTTTCTCTCCATCCCTCCCTGTCAGCACACATCTTTCGCTCATCCCATCTCTCTCTCTCTCGGGTGGGAGAGTGGATGAAGGCTGGCGAGGCACTCACCTCTTCCCTCTGGGGGCCGATCACTCCAAAGTGCAGCAGACAGAAGAGCGTGGTGGCGCCTGCCACGAGCAGGAAGGAGAAGAGGCTGAGAAACCAGCACCGCCTGGAGCCCTGGGGCCCCGCTGTCTTCCTGGGGAGTGCCTCCTCGGCCAGCTCCACGTCCCGGATCATGCTTTCCGTGCTCATGGTGTCCTTTCCAGGTAAGAGAGGGTAGAGCCCTGGGTCAGTATGTGAGAGGGAGAGAACCCGCCTGGCAGCTTGTCTGGGGATGTGGCGTCTGAGGGTTTTTTTTCAGGGGGGGTCTGGAGTTGCTTCTCTCCCTCTTAGCTGGTCCTCTGCTGTCCTTGCTGAGGGAGCGTCTGCTGGCTGGGTGTGCAAACAACTGCCTTTATATGTCCCTGGGGCAGGCGAGAGGAGGGCGGGGAAAGAATCATTCAACCAGCGGAAAACTTCCTTGGTGGAGAAACCCATGAGCTCATCTGGAGGAAGCGGTAGTGGGCCCTGCACCTTCTGTCTTGGTTTCTTCTCCATCGCGGGGGCGGGGATTTGGAAAGTTGGGGACACCTAAGCATCAAGGATACTCCTCACACTCCCCACCATCCCTGCTCCGATTCCGAGGGGGGTCTTCTGGGCCACTGACCGATTTGTATGTAGGACTCTGGAGGTTGAATCCTGTTCTCCTGCCCCTCAAAGCCTATTGCCTCCATTTCTTCTGGGGACCAGGTCTGTGGTCTGTTTCCCTCTGATTTTCAGACGGGATGCAGGAAAAAGATAGAACGAGAACTGGGAGGGGCTTCAGAAAGCTGAGTCCTTGAGGTAGAGAAAATGGGGTTGGAGGGAGAAAAGCTGTGTTGAGTCCTGAGGCCTGTGTTTGGGTTCCTTGGGGGAGAAGGAGCTGGGGGCTTGGGGGCAGGCTCAGGCCCTCAGGGAAGGCTGGGTGGGGGTAGCAGGGACAAGCCTGGGACAGCCCCGGGGAGTGAAATCACCACCGGGAATTCACAGACCCCACTGGGGCAGGTCTTCTTCTTTCACTCTGACCCGGGGACTCACAATGCTTGTTTCAGTCTTGGCTTCCAAGGAACTCTGGGGTCCCTGATTTTTTTCATGAAGCTCTCACTTCTCAGGGCCCCAACGTGTGGCCATATCTTCTTAAACGTCCCCTGTATTCCATACCTGGAGGTCCTGGAGGCTCTTTCACTCCCTAGGGCCCTCAACATGGCCCTGTCTTGGTGGGGGGGGGGGTCCCCATACTCGACCCCCATAGCCCTGGACATTCTCCTACCCTTTGCTGTGGTCACGTCTCCCCAGAGGTCTCCTGTAACCCATTCCTCAGAGCCACTACATGTGGCCATATCTCCCAGGAGCTCCCTGACCCCCGCCCCTTCAGACCCTGACTTTTCCTTTGTCTTCTCAGCTTCTCTTTTGCTTCCCCTGCAGCAGTCTGGCGGCCTCACCTTGTGAGTCCATCACATGTCCCTGAAGCTTTCTGAGCCCTTTATCTTTTTGTTCTCCCCACAGCTCTTGCTCCCTTTGAGCCCTCTATCCCTCCCTCCTCTCCTTAGATAGACTGGGAAATTCTCACTCCCAGACAGACACACACAAGCAGACAGCATCTCAGAGAAAAGAGGTTTATTGGGCTTCATCCAGGGTGCAGATGCCTCGGTGTGGGACTCTGATCAGCAGCTGGCTTTCAGAGCCTTTCACTGCCTTCTGGGGCCCTGTGATCCCTCACGCCTACTTCTTTCTCTCTCAGTCAGCCTTGTGCCCACGCCCTCTCACGCTTCATCTCTTGGGCCTGTCTCTGTCTCTCCTTGGATGTTCTTCTATTATTCCCCTCTCTCCATCCTCCATAAATAAATAATTTAATTTTTTTGCCTTCATAAATAGTCCCCTCCCTGTCTCCAGTCATCCCCCAAGCTCCTCCATGTGCCTGCTCTTCCTCCGTGTGTGGATCTAGGCCCCACCTAGCTGGTGGGACAGACCAACAGCTTTGGGCTGGAAATTCCTAGGCAGGCTTGAAATCCGCAGCCAGACAGACATCCAGGATGGTTCAGGGAGGTGTGGTCCCCTGGGATGCCTACAATTCCTTCTTTGAAAGCTCCGGTGACTTGATCAGGGAAGACTTGAGCTGTTGGAATGGCCAAAGAAGAGGTGGTGATGACCCCTGAAATGGTCAGAATGGAGGCAGAATGGGGAGAAGGTCTTCAAATCAATTATTTTTTCTTTCTGGAGTTTTCCAAGTTCTACAGAGCGAAGGCTCCAAAGAAGACAGTACTAGGGCTGAGGACTAGGTGGGGGATGCCATCTGTGTGGGTGGATAGCTGGTCTCCCTGGGTGAGCTGGAACGCAGCCCCATGGTACATCGAGTGCAGCCAGGGTTCCTGCAGCCCTGGATACACCATCTTCTGGGAGCTGAGGAGAGGCACGTGGAAGGGGTACTGGGAGGAGAAGAGCTGGACCTCATGGGCCAGGTAGAGTGGAGTGGGGGTGGCCTTAGGAGAGTAGGCTTTCCCAGAGAAGACCACCTGGGAGTAGACGAAGTAGATGCCACTGGTGGGGACCAGGAGAGAATTGTTGCTCAAGGAGAAACCATCCTGGAGGAAGGCACGGTCCGTGTTCGCTCTCCAGAGCAGTGAGTTCTGCTTGCTGGGGTCTCCTAGGAAGAGCCATAGAGGATGGGGATGGGAGATCAGGGGTCTGAATCAGAGGTCTCAATCCCTGAGGAAGCAGGCACTGAACAGCTGAGTTCCTGGGGGATGGTAGGGGGAGGCATAGGAGTGCCTGCCTCTGTTTTTTTTTAGCGTGGGGGAAGTTGGCGGAGAGGAGTGGATGCTTGGGTTCCTGAGGCAGGGGTAGGAGAAGAGCTGGTGGGGACATGTCTGGGAGGTCAGGTGGATGTTTACCAATGAGGTGAGCAGCAGGTTTGAGGGTGCTGTGGGCAAGTTGCATCTTGGGGTGCTGACGGGCAGTCTGGGCAGCTGAAGGTGTGAGGCCAACACCAGGGAGCCCCTAGGGGAGAACAGAGTTGAGGGGGGCTCTAGGGCTCAAGGTTTGGCTGAGCCACCCCAGCAGCCCCCATTCTCCTGCTGCCTCACCTGGGCCCCAGGCAGCAGGACCAGCAGCAGCCCCAGAAGGAGGAGGTGTAGGGGGGTGCCACGCACCCTTGAAAGGAAGAGACGTTCAGGTGGTGTCATGGGGAGAACCTGCAGAGAAAGAGAGAGAGAGAGACAGTAAGTGGGGCGGGGCACGCTGCGGAAGACAGACCTCCTGCCCTGGGAGACAGCACCCCCCCACCCCTGAGAGAGAGATCGACAGAGAAGGGGACAAGATGCAGTCAGAGAAACCCCAAGGTGAGCAGAGGGAAACAGAAAGAGACGGGAAGGGAACAGAGAGGGATCATGGCAGAAACAGAGAACGTGTGACACAGACAATGAGACTGACAGATGGAGAGTCAGAGACAGAGAAGGAAACCAAAACCAAACCCACCAAGGCCCAGGCCCAGGCAGGCCAGGGATCCAGGCAGCAGGTGCAGGAGGGACCGAGGCCCAGGCAGGCCAGGGATCCAGGCAGCAGGTGCACGAGGGACCGAGGCCCAGGCAGGCCAGGGATCCAGGCAGCAGGTGCAGGAGGGACCGAGGCCCAGGCAGAGGGCAGGACACTGTGGGGTGGTAGTCCAAAGCACGAAGCACGGGCAGCCCAAGGAGATGGGGCAGGAGAGCCTCACCTGCTGTGTGGAGCCCCTGGGCCCGGACGCTCAGGTCCCTTTATAGAGGAAGCGGCAGCGGCAGCGTGGCAGGCGGCGGGCGGGTTCTAGGTCGGGGCTGGGGCCTGGGGAAGCCCCCAGGGCTTAGAAGATGCTGCCGTTTCAGTCAAAGGCAGGAAAGGCTGAGGCCTAGGAGAGAACCACAGGCTGGGGGTTCAGGCGACTGAGTTCTGGGAAAGGGAGTCAGGTCAGGGGAATCGTGGGCTGGGAGGGCCAGGGAGTGGGGTCAGGCCTAGAGTTCCAGGGAAGGGACAGTCAATTCGGAGAGGAGGAGGTTGAGCAGCTGGGGTGTGGGCTGGAGGCCCGGTTCCCTGAAGAGCAATCACATATAACATCTCTGCACCCTTGGCTGAGTACAGGCTTCTCTCTTTGCCCATTTCCTTCTCTTGTACCCCTGCCCTTGTCCCAAACAACTCAAGTCATACTTGTTCCAGTATATGGACTTTCCAGCCCATCTGGCAGGTTTCACATCAAGAAGGTTCATTATATATCCTCTTCATCGGGGACATTCTAGTGTTTGCCTCTCGTCCAGGTGAAAATATTAATGGAGCCCCCTTCCACTCTTGAAAATGTCCTAGTTTGGAAGATATATTTTTTTGGTCCCCTTACTCAGAGATGATGCTGGACACTCAAGTATGATGAGGTCTCATCTCACTCCTGAAGGATGCCCTCCATCTCTTCCTGACCTCAGATGGCTTCCGCAGATCAGATTTATATAACCACAAATAAACACACACTCCAGGATCAATGTGGCAGACACCTTTCAAAATTCTCTACAAGGGAAGTTTCAGAAATCCACATGGGTGAGGGTTAAGGGTGGTGACTTAGGGTGGGGTGGGGACAGCTGAGGGACTTGTCCTGAAGCTGCATTTGCAGAGCCAATACATTATTTTAAAATTGTTCCAGGCCTGGTGCAGTGGCTCATGCCTGTAATCCCAGCACTTTGGGAGTCTGAGGCAGGTGGATTACTGAGGTCAGGAGTTCGAGACCAGCTGGCCAACATGGTGAAACCCCATCTCTAAAAAAAATACAAAAATCAGCCAGGCGTGGTGGTGCACATCTGTAGTCCCAGCTACTCGGGAGGCTGAGGCTGGAGAACCATTTGAACCCAGGAGATGGAGGCTGCAGTGAGTCAAGATCGCACCATTGCACTCCAGCCTGGGGGACAGAGCAAGACTGTCTCAAAAAAAAAAAAAAAAGTTCCAAAAATGTTTTCCTTTTTATTGATATGTAACTTAGGTATGAGGTGGACACCTCTTAAGTGTACGGCTGATGAATTTTTCCATTTGTATGTAGCCACCACCCAGTTCCACGTAGTTTCAGGTTCCCAGTAGGTTCCCTCATGGCCCCCTCCCTGCTGATACCCTCCAAAGATAACCAACCACTCTCTCTCCTTTGTCACCATAGATTAGTTCCTCCTGCTTTGGAGCATCATATAAATGAAATCACACAGAATGTACTCATTTCTGTTTGGCCTCTTTCAGTCAGCATTATGTTTGTGAGATTCATCCACGTGGTTGTATGTATCAGTAATTTTTTTTAAAAAATTGTGATGTGGGCTGAGCGCGGTGGCTCAAGCCTGTAATCCCAGCATTTTGGGAGGCTGAGACGGGCGGATCACGAGGTCAGAAGATCGAGACCATCCTGGTTAACCCGGTGAAACCCCGTCTCTACTAAAAAATACAAAAAACTAGCCGGGCGAGGTGGCGGACGCCTGTAGTCCCAGCTACTTGGGAGGCTGAGGCAGGAGAATGGCGTAACCCTGGGAGGCGGAGCTTGCAGTGAGCTGAGATCCGGCCACTGCACTCCAGCCTGGGTGACAGAGCGAGACTCCGTCTCAAAAAAAAAAACAAAAAAAAAATTGTGACGTGATACTCTGCTGTATCAATACACTCTAATATATTCTGTTGATGGGCATTTGGTTTGTTTCCAGTTTTTGTCTAACACGAAAAATGTTGATACGAACATTCTCATACATGAGCCCATTTTCAGTTAGCTTACAAGTTACAAGGTTTAAAAAAAAAAGTTTCTAAAGATGACTTTATTCACTTTTCCTAAGCTTGAGATAATACCAACTGGTCACCTCAAATATTATTACTGCTACTGATGTGATTTTACTTGGAGAGTGTTAGAGGGGTTGGAGCTGGGGCTGGTGGTGACCCGGGGTCAAGCCCACTGTTCCATGGGGCAGACCACTTCTCTCCCCAGGCACAAGACCCCTGAGGAGTCTTGGTATAACATGGAGGGACATGTAATTAACATTCTGGGTGTGTATGAGTTATTTCTCCTGTTCTCCTTCCCTACTTGAGGCCGTGTACCTTTGCCTTTTATGCTTTACTAGTCTTAGCTATTATTTCTGTAGGGGCAGAAAGGGGTGATCCCTTCCTGACCCATCGTAAGGGTTCTGGCCAATACTCCTATAACAAAAGACAGATTAACAAGAGAAAAGCGTAATACATTTATTTAATCAAAGTTTTAGGGGACATGGGAGCCTTCAGAAATGAAGACCGAAGGACCCAGGGAAAACTATTTTTATGCTTAGATTTGATGAAGAATGAACAGCTGTGCAGAAATGTAATTGAACAAAAGGAGTATAATCTAATGGTAATAGACTGGAATTGGGGGCATCCCAGTAAGGCCTGGCCATATTCTTCTTGGTCTCTCTGTACAGCATTCCTTCCTCCCAGGTATAGGGCAGAACCTCTTCTGGATAGTAGGGGAGAACCTCTTCTGGATAGTAGGTCTTATAACCTACTATCAGATGAGGTAGGTCAGAAAATTTATTTTCCTTTTTTTTTTTTTTTTTTTTTTTGAGACAGGTTCTTACTCTGTTGCCCAGGCTAAAGTGTAGTGGCACAATCTCCGCTCACTGCAACCTCTGCCTCCTGGGTTCAAGTGATTCTCCTGCCTCAGCCTCCCTAGCAGCTGGGATTACAGGCACTCCACCAAGCCCGTCTAATTTATTTTTGTACTTTTAGTAGAGATGGGGGGGGGTCTCACCATGTTGGCCAGGTTGGTCTCGAACTCCTGACCTCAGGTGATCCGCCTGCCTTGACCTCCCAAAGTGCTGGGATTATGGGCATGAGCCACTGTGCCCAACCTTCTTTTCATTCTTTTAACCTTATCTCTTGTGTCAGTGTTGGTTTCCCTCTTAGCCCTTGCTCCTTTCTTTTTCTCTGTGTTACCCTTTCTTTCAGGGTCCTTTTTGCTTCCTGTTGTCTCTTTCTGCTTCTCTAATTGTATGAGCTGATAGACTGAGACCCCAACTGCGCTATATTAAAATATAAAATGGTATTGCAAGACTGGGTGCAGTGGCACACGCCTGTCATCCCAGCACTTTGGGAGGCCGAGGAGAGTGTGAGAGTGGATCACGAGGTCAAGAGATAGAGACAATCCTGGCCAACATGGTGAAACTCCATCATTGCTAAAAATACAAAAAATTAGCTGAGCGTGGTGGCACACGCCCGTAGTCCTAGCTATAGGGAGGCTGAGGCAGGAGAACTGCTTGAACCCGGGAAGCAGAGATTGCAGTGAACCAAGATCGCACCACTGCACTCCAGCCTGGGCAACAAAGTGAGACTCCATTTCAAACAAACAAACCAACCAACCAAAAAACAAAACAAAACAAAACAAAAAACAACAAAAAAACAAAATGGTATTGCAATTAATAGTGAGACACAGAGAGAAATTTAAATTAAAGAGGAAGAAATTTAAATTAAAGGCAAGAAGGAGTGATAGGGAGACGAGAGACAGAGAGGAAGGAAGGGCAAGACTGGGCTGAGGCTGTGTCACGTGCATGTGAGATATGCTGAAGGATGCTCCTTGAGATGAGCCAATCTTGGTTTCAATCTCAGTTTCGGAGGTTGTATGAAATTTGGTTTCTTTCTTGGGCAGGCCAGCAGTTGGTTTGGGACTTTCCCTGGGTGGGAGAGCTGATGACTGGAGTCTTGTGCCCCAAACTCAGGGAAATACAGTCTTTATAGTGGTCTTTGTGGAGAAACTAGTGAAATCTCTGAAGCCTCCAAATGAGACTGAAATGACATTAGCTTCAAACTTGAACTTAGCCTCAAAACCTAAATTGGGATTTAATACCAACATCAACCCTAACCCAAACTTAACCTCAACCCAAATCACAACTCAGACTCAACCCCAACTGTAACCCTAACCTCAAATCTAAACACATTCCAATTAATAACTCCCTAAATAAAACTCCTCTACCCCAACCCAACCCTGTTTCTAGGGCTAATCTTGAAACCAGTTTACCACCACTCCTAACACTAAACTTAAATCTGACTCTAAATGTAAATCCAATCTGAGCCACAAGCCTAAAGTTGAACTTTATCCTGCTTTATGAATTATTCATCCATTCCTCCATTTAGTGAGTATCTGAGTGCCTACCACATGCTGGGCATTGTTCTAAGGCAGGAGGGACACAGAGGCAAAGGGATCAGAGAAAGCACCAGCACCTGCGGAGCTTGTATTCCAGTGAGGCCAGACGGAAGAGAAAGAAACTGAAGAAGAAATTGATACATAGTGCTATGAGAAAATAAGACAGGCTGCTGTCGTTAGAGTGGCAGGGAGCGACTTTTAAACACAGCAGTCAGCAAAATCCGCTTCGAGTGATTGGGTGGCACTGGAGCTGAGACCCAAATGACAAAAAATAGCGACCAGGTAAAAGTTTGGGAGCAAAGCATTCCAGGTAAAGGGAGCAGCTGCTGCAAATGCTGGAAGGCGGAACCAAGCTGGGGGTGTTGAAGACAAACAGAAGGCCAGTGTGGCTGGAGCAGAGAGAGGCTGGGAGAGGGGTGGGAGATGAGGTCAGAGAGGAGGGCAGGGGCCAGGTCATGCAGGGCCATGTGAGGAGGATAAAGCCTCTAGATTTCATCCAGCCACAGGAAACCTTTAAAGGTTGTCAGTGTGTGTGTTACAGGGGAGAGAGAGAGAGAAGAGAGAGGTGAGCAGAGGTGATTGGATTTTTTTTTTTTTTTTGACATGGTGTCTTGCTCTATGGCCTAGGCTGGAGTGCAGTGGCACCATCATAGCCCACTGCAACCTCAAAATCATGGGCTCAAGTCATCCTTCTACCTCAGCTTCCCAAGTATCTAGGACTATAGGTGTGTGCCACTGTGCCTGGCTGATTTTAAAAAATATTTTAAAATTTTTGTAGAGACAGGGTCTCACTATGCTGTTTAGACTGGTCTCGAACTCCTGGTTTCCAGGTGATCTGCCCATCTCAGCTTCCCAAAGTGTTTTGGTTGTTGTTGTTGTTTGTTAGTTTGTTTGAGAGGGGGTTTCGCTCTTGTTGCCCAGGTTGGAGTGCAATGGCTGATCTCAGCTCACTGCAACCTCTGCCTCCTGGGTTCAAGTGATTCTCCTGCTTCAGTCTCCCAAGCAGCTGGGATTACAGGTGCACGCCACCATGCCTGGCTAATTTTTTGTATTTAGTAGAGATGGGCTTTCACCATGTTAGTCAGGCTGGTCTCGAACTCCTGACAGGTGATCCACCTGCCTCAGCCTCTTTGGGATTACAGTTGTGAGCCACTATGCTGGGCCAGTCTCCCAAAGTTTTGAGATTACAGGCATGAGTCACCACACCGGCCCTGGAATTTTTTTCTTTCTTTTTTTTGGAAATGGAGTCTCACTGTGTTGCCCAGGCTGGAGTACAATGGTGCAATCTCAGCTCACCGCAACCTCCACTGTCTGGGTTCAAACGATTCTCCTGTCTCAGCCTCCTGAGTAGCTGGGATTATAGGTGCATGCCACCATGCCTGGCTAATTTTTGTACTTTTACTAGAGAAAGTACACTATCTTGGCCAGGCTGGTTCGAACTCCTGACCTCAGGTGATCCACCTGCCTTGGCCTCCCAAAGTGCTGGGATTATAGGCGTAAGACACCACACCCAGCCTTTTTTTTTTTTTTAAGACAGAGTCTCACTCTGTCGCCCAGGCTGGAGAGCAGTAGCACAATCTCGGCTCATTGCAACCTCTGCCTCCCAGGTTCAAGTGATCCGCCTATCTCAGTCTCCCAAGTAGGTGGGATTATAGGTGCATGCCACCATGCCTGGCTAATTTTTGTACTTTTAGTAGAGAAAGTACACCATGTTGGCCAGGCTGGTCTTGAACTCCTGACCTCAAGTGATCCGCCTGCCTCAGCCTCCCAAAGTGCTGGAATTACAGACATGTGCCACTGCACCCGGCCTGTTTTTTTTTTTTTTTTTGGAGATGGAGTCTCACTTTTTTGTTTCTTGTCCAGGTTGGACTGCAGCCTTGAACTCTTGGCCTCAGGCAATCCTTGTACCTTAGCCTCTCAAAGTGTTGGGATTACAGGCATGAGCCACTGAGCCTGTCCTGGACTTTTCTTTGTTTTTTTTTTTTTTTTTTTTTTGTTTTGTTTGTTTTTTTGTTTTTTGTTTTGAGACGGAGTCTTGCTCTGCCGCCCAGGCTGGAGTGCAGTGGCCGGCTCTCAGCTCACTGCAAGCTCCGCCTCCCGGGTTCACGCCATTCTCCTGTCTCAGCCTCCCGAGTAGCTGGGACTACAGGTGCCCACCTCGTCGCCCGGCTAGTTTTTTGTATTTTTTAGTAGAGACGGGGTTTCACCGTATTAGCCAGGATGGTCTTGATCTCCTGACCTTGTGATCCGCCCGTCTCGGCCTCCCAAAGTGCTGGGATTACAGGCTTGAGCCACCACGCCCGGCCTTTTTTTGTTTTTGAGATGGAGTCTTGCTTAGTTGCCCAGGCTGGAGTGCTATGGCGCGATCTTGGCTCACTGCAACTTCCACCTCCCAGGTTCAAGTGATTCTCCTGCCTCGGCCCCCTGAGTAGCTGGGATTACAGGTGTGCACCACCATGCCTAGCTAATTTTGGTATTTTTAGTAGAGATGGGGTTTCATCATGTTGGGCAGGCTGGTCTCGAACTCCTGACCTCGTGATCCACCCACCTCGGCCTCCCAAAGTGCTGGGATTGTAGGCATAGCCAACGTGCCCGGCCTGGACTTGTTTTTAAAAGATCGCTGTGGCTCCTGTGATTAGGTTGGCTGGTAGGAGACAGGTGGCAATGGCATTAATGGTGAAGAGAAAATAGTGGCAGCCATGGAGATGGAGAGAAGTAGACAAATTTGGGTTATATTATACATTCCAGGCCGGGCACGGTGGCTCAAGCCTGTAATCCCAGCACTTTAGGAGGCCGAGACGGGCGGATCACGAGGTCAGGAGATTGAGACCATCCTGGCTAACACTGTGAAACCCCGTCTCTACTAAAAAAATACAAAAAACTAGCCGGGCGACGTGGCGGGCGCCTGTAGTCCCAGCTACTCGGGAGGCTGAGGCAGGAGAATGGTGTAAACCCAGGAGGCGGAGCTTGCAGTGAGCTGAGATCCGGCCACTGCACTCCAGCCTGGGCGGCAGAGCGAGACTCCGTCTCAAAAAAAAAAAAAAAAAAAAACATATATATATATATATATATATTATACATTCCAAGGGTAGAATCGACAAGACTAGATGATGGATTGATGGATGGGGGATGTAGAGACTGGGAGAGAAGCAAGATTCTGATGGATGGAAAAACTAAGAACTTCTATTTTGGGTGTGGTAAGCGTAAATCTATTAGACACGCAAGTAGAGATGTCACTTGGCAGATAAACATCTGGATTTCAGGGCAAGGTCCAAGCTAGATAAAGAAACCTGGACATGGTCAGCATGAAGATGGTGTTTAAAGCCATGGAACTTCTCGTGGGCATCCCTATAAGACCCCTTTGAGGCACTTGTTTCCCCTCACAATGGATGCAGTGCATCTTCCATTCTGAATTCCAGAAGCAACAACCTCCTGCTCCCAGAAGCTAAACTCTCCAGACTTAGTCTTCTGAATTCCCACTGGGATTTCACCTCCCTGGATTCAATTCCCTGACTCCACAAGGACCCTCTACCAATCCACTTCACAATATATGGTGGAACTCCTCACAGTTTCAAATCTTGTCTTCTATGTTTGAAAGCGTTTTCCTCTGGGCATTTTGAAACCTGGCTTTCCCCTAATGATGCTAGTCCTCTCTGTGGTGAAGGTTGCTCTTTCTTCAACCTCCATCACTAGAGGAATGAAGGTAGAAGAGAGGGGTTATTATTTTCTCTCCCCGGGACCATTGGCAACCTCCTCCTCCTCTCCCAAAGCATGTGCCTTTTGCATCTGCCATGCTCTTCCTGTCTTCACAGCACAATCTTATCCATCAAAATCTTTATTATGCTCTTAACAACTTGTACAACTCGCTTAGTCTTTCTCCACATCTTATCCCTACCACTATCCTTGTTTGTTTGCTTTTTGAGACAAGGTGTTGCTCTGTCACCCAGGCTGGAGTTCAGTGGCGTGATCTTGGCTCACTGCAGCCTCAACCTCCCGGGCTCAAGTGATCCTCCCATGTCAGCCTCCTGAGTAGCTAGGACTACAGGCGCACGCCACCATGCCCGGCCTGGCTTTTTTTTTTTTTTTTTTTTTTTTTTTTTTTTTGCAGAGACAGGGTTTTGCTATGTTGCCTAGGCTGGTCTTTAACTCCTGAGCTCAAGTGATCCGCCTCCCTTGGCCTCCCAAAGTGCTGGGATTACAGGCATGACCCACCACACCCGGCCTCCTACCATCATCTTTAGTGACTTCAAAAGTCACAAAGATCGGCTGGGCACGGTGGCTCACACTTGTAATTCTAGCACTTTGGGAGGCCGAGGCAAGCAGATCACGAGGTCAGGAGATCGAGACCATCCATGACTAACAAGGTGAAACCCTGTCTCTACTAAAAATACAAAAACAAAATTAGCTGGGCGTGGTGGCAGGCGCCTGTAGTCCCAGCTACTTGGGAGGCTGAGGTGAGAGAATGGCGTGAACCCGGGAGGCGGAGCTTGCAGTAAGCCAAGATCGCACCACTGCACTGGGTGACAGAGCGAGACTCAAGCTCAGAGGAAAAAAAATAAAAATAAAAAAAGAAGCCACACAGATCAGATGAGTCTTACAATCTGGCCTCTCAATTCTCCAAGTTTCTCAAATCTACTGGTTTTACAGTCTCTTCCCCCCTCCATTTTAGCTACCCAGGAGTAAGGTTGTACCTTAAACCCCAGCATCACTTGGAAGAATTATGCCTTCAAGATCTTGATCGCTGAATTACCCTTCTCATCACAACCACTCACTTTTCACATCTCCCAGTCTCTGCCTGCCCTTGTATCAGTTCTTTATTCTTACCAAGACTTCCGGCTGCTTCTGCTTTCCTGGTTTTGCTTGTTGATTTAACATGTACTGCACGGTCAACAATTTCAACTCCACTTTGTCTGCATTTTAGAATCTCTTACTGCTAGGCACCGAAGCTCATGCCTGTAATCCCAGCACTTTGGGAGGCCAAGGCAGGTGGATCACCTGAGGTCAGGAGTTCGAGACCAGCCTGGCCAATGTGGTGAAAACATCTCTACTAAAAACACAAAAATTAGCTGGGTGTGGTGGTGGGCAACTGTAATCCCAGCTACTCAGGAGGCTGAGGGAGGAGAATCGCTTGAACCTGAGAGGTGGAGGTTGCAGTGAACCAAGGTTGAGCCATTGCACTCTAGCCTGGGCAACAAGAGTGAAACTCCATCTCAAAAATTGACTTGGGTAAACTAAGAGGTCTCATTCTTGGGGTGTCTTAGGCTGCCAAGCACTGCAGTAGACAGCTGAGTCACCATGAGGCCTATAACTAATCCTGGCCAGCTAATCTGAGAGTCATCAGTGTTCCTGGACACAACTTTTACTCATTCTTTGTTGACTCCCCATTATACTCCTGTGCGTGATGTTCTAAATCTCCGTGCCTCTGATGCCCTTCACGCTCATCTATTAACATTTCATTGAGCTTAAGGCCATCCAGTGTGGATCTCACTTCCCTCTTTTCCCTTCATTTTGTTATTTATATTTCATCTTTCCTTACATATTGACTCACAGTACTTTTTCTTATTTCCAAGGCTGATCCTTTTATCTGTACTCTATTCCGCTTCCTCTATCTTTACTGCCTTCTCTCCCCACTTTTTACTTAGGTTTTCACTCTCTCTCTCGTTTGTTTTTGGGATAGTCTTGCTCTGTTGCCCAAGCTGGAATGCAGTGGCATGATCTTGGCTCACTGCAACCTCTACCTCCTGGGTTCAAGTGATTCTCCTGCCTCAGCCTCCTGAGTAGCTGGAGTTACAGGAGTGTGCCACCACGCATAGCTAATTTTTATATTTTTAGTAGAGACAGTGTTTCACCATGTTGGCTAGGTTGGTCTTGAACTCCTGATATCTATGGTCCGCCCACCTCGGCCTCCCAAAGTGCTGGGATTACAAATGTGAGCCACTACACCTGGATTTTTTTTTTTTTTTTTTTGAGACTGAGTCTCACTCTGTCACGCAGGCTGGAGTGCAGTGGTGTGATCTCAGCTCACTGCAACCTCTGCCTCCTGGGTTCAAATGATTCTCCCACCTCAGCGAATAGCTGGGACCGCAGGCATATACCACCACGCCTGGCTAATTTTTGTATCTTTTGTAGAGACAGGTTTTGCCATGTTGGCCAGGCTAGTCTTGAACCCCTGGCCTCAAGTGATCCGCCCACCTTGGCCTCCCACAGTGCTGGGATTACAGGTGTGAGTCACCGCGCCTGGCCTATCTTTGTCTCTTTAAGCATCTTCATTTTACATTCAATTTTATTTGTTGAAAATAAACAACAAAAAAGATCCTTCCTTGAAATCTTTCTCCCTCAAATGTCCAGTCCATCATCTCACCTTCCCTTTTCGTGTGATGTCTCAAAAGACTAGCCCCTTAACGAACCACTTTTTCAGGAACTGGTAAAATTTCCCTCATCTGTGGGTAGAACTAAGAGATGATTCTCAGTTATTGTGTTCACCATTCTGACTTCGTGCCCACCGCCTCCTTTTCCTCACCTCCCACTCATTCCTCAACCTATGTAAAGTGATTTCTGCCCCTCTATTAAATGGAAACGGTTTTCTCAAAATTTGTAATCGTCTAGTTCCCGAACCCAACAATCTTTTCAACCCTCATTTACTAGACCTCTTTGAAGCCTCAGACATGGCTGCCCTGTCTCTGCTTGGCATCCCCCGCCCCCACGCCCTACTTTTCTGACTGCTCCCAACCTCTCCTTTATTGGTTCTCTTCCTTTGATCATGCTCAGGGCTCTTCTGGTCACTCTGCCCCTTCCCTTGCAGATCCTGTTCACTCCAAGGCTCAGCCTCTACTGGGAAGGGAATGATGCCCACATCTATTCCTCCAGACCCAACTTCTCTTGGGCTCCAGACCTGCTTTCTGGAAATCTCCACCGGAGAGTCATGCTGGTACCTCAAATCTTCTTTGAGCACTTTATTACCCTAAGCAGGCATACCTATACATTATAACTATAATGTATAGTTATTTGTATATTGTCTCATTAGACTGCAAGTTCTACGAAAGAAGTGACTTTATTATTTATACCCATTGTCAAGCAGTGCCTTGCTCCTAACAGGTGCTTAAAAATTTTTTTTTTTTTTTTTTTTTTTTTTTGAGACGAAGTCTTGCTCTGTCTCCCGGGCTGGAGTGCAGTGGTCGGATCTCAGCTCACTGCAAGCTCCGCCTCCCGGGTTCACGCCATTCTCCCTGCCTCAGCCTCGCGAGTAGCTGGGACTATAGGCACCCGCCACCTCGCCCGGCTAGTTTTTTGTATTTTTTAGTAGAGACGGGGTTTCACCGTGTTAGCCAGGATGGTCTCGATCTCCTGACCTCGTGATCCGCCCGTCTCGGCCTCCCAAAGTGCTGGGATTACAGGCTTGAGCCACCGCGCCTGGCCAAAATTTTTTTTTTTTGGATAGAGTCTTGCTCTGTCACCCCGACTGGAGAACAGAGGTGTGATCTCAGTTCACTGCAACCTCGCTTCCCGGGTTCGAGAGATTCTTGTGCCTCAGCCACCTGAGTAGCTGGGATTACAGGCACCCACCACCAGGCCCAGTTAATTTTTATATTTTTAGTAGAGACGGGGTTTCACCATGTTGGCCAGGCTGGTCTTGAACTCCTGGCCTTAAGTGATCCTCCCAAAGTGCTCCCACCTTTGCCTCCCAAAGTGCTGGGATTACAGGAGCGAGGTGCCTGACCACCACCACCCACCTTTTGGACAGATGTTGAGAGGATTTGTAGTGTTAGGAAAGGGGCTGCTTAACACACAGTAGGTATTCATTCATAAGATGATGACCGTCTTCTTACTTGTCTGTACTCCTGGAACACTCTCCTGTTCTCCCTCTTTTTCATCACCTGGACCACTGCCCATAGGATGAAGTCCAATCTCTGACCTTGACTTTCTGAGGTCCTTTCTTCATCACACGTTCCCTCACACCTGTGCTGCTTTTACCTCAGGACGCTCCTTTCCCGGAACATACTGCATTTTCTGACTTGTCAGGCTCTGCTCAAGACATGTTATTTGCCTATGGAAACTTTCCATCCACCTCCACCTAGCGAACCTGTTCATTAGAGCAAGTTCAATGCTGTCTCCTCAAAGGCTCCCTGGAGGCTTTCAGATGGACTTCATCTCCCCCCTTTCTGTAAACATCTTAAACTTTACTCATCATGCCTTGAATCAGCTAATTAGGTATGGGTCTGCCTCCCCACTAGATTGTAAGCTTGAAGCAGGGTTTAAATTGATCTTTGGGCTACATAATGCTCAGCTGACCTACACAGAACAGCGTCCCTCCCAGTTCCTTTTCCTAACTTAACCCAAACCTGCCCCAACCTGAGTCCTCAAACTGACCCTCTCCAATCGCATTCTTCTTTTCTAGGCCTGTTCCTCCAATTGAATCCCAGTGCATCCTCCACTTAGACTCAACTCCTGGTGCCAGCTCTAGAGAGCAGAGATACACTTCCACCTACCCACTGCTTCATGGCAGGCACTGAGTCACCCCTTGGGAATCCCTGGCCCCCCTCCCTGCCCCCACCATGCTGGACAGGATGCCTGCTGCCTGCCCCAAGGGGTCAGAGGAAGCCAGGGCCTCTAGGGCTCAGTATTTTTATCAGCCTAGGAAACAAGAGACACAGAAGCGGAAACCATGTGGTCAGAGAAAGTGAACAGCCCTTATCTCAGGGGAACCCCCACCAAGGCTGGGGGCCAGACACCAGGTAGGGACATTGAAAAGACTGATCTGGTGGGCCCAGGTTTCAGGGCTTATTTTGCTTTGGTTTTATGTAACTCATGCAGAAGGGGAAATGATGTGCTTAAAAACCAGTAAGGGTGGAGGAGCAAATTTGGTCACCAGTTTTCTGCAATTTACCTCTCAACCCCCAGCTTAGGGATCATAACCCCAACTCCCCCCAAGGCCAAACCTGGGCTCTTTGCATGCCACTTCCGAAAAGCTCCAGCCTGTGAGAGGAACCGGACGCCAGGGTCACACACAGCTTGAAGTCTCTTCTCTGAATCACAGCAGCTTCCTCTCACAAGATCTTTCTCACCAGCCCTTCCCCCTCCTGCACCCTGAACATCTGCCTGGTCCTTCAGAGGCCTTGGGTCTCTTCCGAACTTCAGGCTGTCTTCTTCAAGGATCTTATGCTCACCCATGTTCCCATGTTCCCAGAGGTTTGCCCTCCCTGTCCTCTACTGACTTCCACTTCCACTCCTGGGATTCTCCTGTAGAGACCTGGGCTCATAAACCTGAAAACGAAGTTTCTGATTGATAAGATGCTCTGGTGTAGCTATGCAGACAGTGCACTCACCAGCACATGCCGGTACTCTCCTTGCAGCCCTGTCCTTTCTTTTTGCCGAGTTCCCAGTTGCGTCCTGGGCAATGGTAGTGGGGTCTGGTCTGTCATTTCCTATCTTAGTTTCCACGGAGCCCCCCTCTCTTGTCCGTGGGAATCCCAGACTCTCCCTCTACCCCTCAGGACTTCAACTACTGATTCTTGGAAAAGGAAGGCCTTTTCCAAGAGGGAAGGCCATGCCTGGGCTGCCCTAGAGATGAACTCAGGTTTAGGATGGGGCAGAAGCTGAATGGCAGAGATGAAGATGGGGTCCTGAAGGAAGAGAGATACAACTGACAAGCTAGAGGGCAGAGACGGATGGAGCCAGCGGCATGGCTGGCCTTGGGTGTGGAGCTCCAGTTGCCCAAGAACAGACAACCCAGGTTACATAATTTTGCTCTTTCCACCTCCTTCCTCTGCTCCTAATTTTAGCAACTGAAATTCCACTCCCCCACAGGGCTCTTCCTCCAGCCATTCTACTTGTATTCCCCATCCTCCCCCAGCCTCCTCATGGCCCCCCAGCCCCGGCTGCCCCCAATTCGTTCATTCAGTGACTCAGCAAAGGGAAAGCCCTGTGTTGGGGGAAGGGGGTGTTAAGTGGGGAGGAGGATGTGGTTCAGCTTGGGGAGCCAGGGAGGGGAGGGAAACTGGTTTTGTTCCCCTTTTTGCCTCTGTTCGCATCTATTTCTCCAGCCACAGACTGCAGGGTGGACAAGACTCCAGTGTAGGGAGCGGAGTGAGACTGCACGGCAAACTGGGCCTTCTTAGGGCTGAACTGCGGGGGCATGCAGAGGCTTCTTGCCTCCAGCTGAGAGCCCGCATTAGCGTGTGTGTGTGTGTGTTGCAGGTGTGTGGGAGCTGTGGGTTTCAGCAGGCGGGGCGGGAAAGGAGATGTCATGGGTGATGAAAACCACAGCAATGGAAAAAGACAGAGGAGACACTGGGAGTGAGATGTGGAACCAGGTCTTATTAGGAAACGGCAGAGTCAAAGAGCAGTGGTGGCGGCCCGCACTCCCCACCCCTACTTGTTACAAGTTTCGCTCCCACCCATATCCTCTGCTGAGCAGCACCTGGCTCTTCCTTGTGGTCCCCATCCTTTCCCTTACCCTTCCTTCTGCCTCATCCTGAGGCTGCAGCCCCGAAGTTTCTTGCTTCTTCCCTAGGGTCACTTGAGGGCCTCTGCATGGCGATTCAGGGCCTGAGAAAGGGCTGTCACCGCTCCCATCACACGGCCCAGCTCCCAGGTCTCAATCTGGCTTCGGAATCGCTGCAGGAAGCGGTCAGGGTGCCAGCGGACCTGCTGGACCCTCAAGTACCTCCTCAGAGCCCCCTGTTCCTCCAAAGGGGGGCCCCTGGCCACCAGGGCTGCAGCCATGGCCTCTGGGTCCCCTCCCCCAGGGCAGGGCCAGGGCACATCACCAAATCGCCAGAGGCTGCCCCTCCCCGCTCCTCTGGGGTGCTCTGCCCTGGGCCCAGCCCTGGCTGGCTTGGGTTCTCGGTCCCCTAGAGCCTCCTGTGCCCTCCTGGCTCGGCTCTCACGCAGTTCTTCCTCCTTGGCCCGGGCTCGCTCTCTGAAGAGCCGCTGCTCCTCCTCCTGCTGTCGCCAGCTCTGACTGGAGCCCTCAGCCCGTGGGGGTCGACAGGATCCCTCTGCTTCTCGCTGCTGCTGCTGGCACTTCTGGGCATGTTCCCGGGCCAGGCGATCTGACCAGGCTGAGAAGGACTCAGGTTCCTGGGTCTCATGGGAGGCATCACCTGTTTGGGAGGGTGGGATGGGGGTAGTTGGAGAGAGGCTGTGAGAAGGTGATGGACCCCAAGAGGCAGGGAAACACAGAGAAGGAGGCAGAGGAGCCTAGTGTGATGCATTCATGCAGATGGAAAGCGGCCAGCGGGGAAGGGCAGCTGTGGATAGCAGTGGACTTCTCACCTTCAAACCTCCCCATGACTTCCTGCCACTCGTCCTCCAGCTCACCCTGGAGCTTCTGCCTCCATTCCCGCTCCTTGGAGGCATCATCTTCTTCCTCCTCTTCAGCAGAATCCCAGGGGGGTCCCCAGCCCAAAATTTGGCCAGGGGTTTCCCCATCCTTATTCTTTATTCCCATGGCGGAGGGACAGCGGCTTAGCAGCGGGAGGAAGAAATCGGTGTAGGCTGTTGGTGGGAGAGCAGGAAGCAGACGTTAGCTGGGACTCCCGCGCCTCGGCAAAGCTGCCATCTTGAATCCTGCTGGTCACTCACTCCCTTGGTCTTAAAGCAATGGAAGGGTGGCCCACATGTATGCCTCCTGGGTATCAGGAAATAACCATCACTGATAAATAAAGACTGACCGTTTACCACATGCATGATAAGTGTGGTAGTTTAAAATATTCTTGGCTGGGCGCGGTGGCTCATGCCTGTTATCCCAGCACTTTGGGAGGCTGAGGTGGGCAGAGCACGAGGTCAGGATATCAAGACTATCCTGGCTAACACGGTGAATCCCATCTCTACTAAAAAATACAAAAAATTAGCCAGGTGTGGTGGTGGGCACCTATAGTCCCAGCTACTCAGGAGGCTGAGGCAGGAGAATGGCGTGAATCTGGGAGGTGGAGCTTGCCGTGAGCCGAGAACACACCACTGCACTCCAGCCTGGAGGACAGAGCAAGACTCTGTCTCAAAAAAAAAAAAAAAAAAAAAAAAAAAATTATCACTTGTGTCTCCACCAACTATTTCAGTGTCCCAGAAGTTCTACCATGCCAACTGACATTTTCTGACCTGCCTCCAGCCACCAAGGCAGTGCCAAAATTCTTTGACTATGCATTCCACTTTTCACTTAAAAATACTGTCACTATATAAATCCCTTATTTTCTCATTTGAAACCATATATATGAGACTTGGAAAATATCTGAACGCCCTACTCTGGGCCATTAATAATACACAAATACGTAATACTTATCTTTTATTATCACTTATCAATAAACTGAGTAAAATAAATGTTTTCAGGGGAATTTCTCTCAGTCAGCCTTACCAGGGGATGCTGGGAGAGGGGTGGGGAGGTGAACCGGCAACAAGTATGAGCCACAGAATGTGGCCGCAGCAGAGCAAGTTCTTTCCAAATGACTGCTGACCTAGGGCAGGGGAAAAGGAGTGGAGTGTGACAGAGGGTCTCACCCATGGGCTGAGAGAAAACAGGAGAGGAACCGACGTTCCTGAGCTCCCCTTTTCTTCAGTCCCAACCTTGCTGTATCTGGCCCAAGGTTAGCTGAGTGCCGTGCTGCTTCCTTCACTGCCAGCCCAGGCGCCCTGGCCAGGCCCACCTACTGTGGCCGCCAACCACCTCTTTCACTTGGGGGATAGAAGAAGGGGAGGGAGACAGCCTTCCTTCCTGTGGACCTACTTTCTTTCCCCGGGGTAAGAGGAAATGGACCAGCAGTCCTTAAATCTTTATTCGGTAGTGCTGGAAAGTACTGTTTACCTGGCAGAAAGCTGGAATAGGGGAAGGCAAGGCCAGGAAGGCAAGAAGACAGAACGGCCCAGCTGTGGCTGGTCAAGGCCCACCATCCCTACCCAAATAACATCAGGGTGAGGGGAGAGTGGGGGCACTTCTCCCTAGTGCTGCTGTGACCTGTCACAGACCCTCTCAACTTATCCCACCCAGGGAGTACCTGGTCCTGTCTTTCATTCGCATGTTCCCCACCTGAGCTCACTGCAGGTGTGAGTGTAGTGGGTGCTCAGGCTTGCATGGGAGGTTTACATTCATAGGTTTTAAGGAGTAGGGCCTCCAACTATAAAAACATAATATTAAACAGCCACTACAACTGAGGCATGTGTTTGAAAACAGCTGGCTACAAAACCGTAGAGAGGATCAGATCTGGCTGGGCATGGTGGCTCACACCTGTAATCCCAGCACTTTGGGAGGCTGAGTGGGGTGGATCACAAGGTCAGGAGTTCAAGATCAGCCTGGCCAAGATGGTGAAACCCCATCTTTACTAAAAAAAAAAAAAATATATATATATATATATATACACACACACACACACACACACACATATATATATATTAGCCACGCGTGCTGGCCAGTGCCTGTAATCCCAGCTACTCGGGAGGCTGAGGAGAGAATTGCTTGAACCTGGGAGGCGGAGGTTGCAGTGAGCTGAGATTGTGCCACTGCACTCCAGCCTGGGCGACAGGGTGAGACTCTGTCTCAAAAAAAAAAAAAAAAAAGCAGCAGAGAGGATCAGATCATAACTATCTAAAACAAGAGACCAAATCCTATGGTTGGGAAAAAAAAAAGGCCGGGTGTGGTGGCTCATGGCCTGTAATCCCAGCACTTTGGAGGCCAAGGCGGGTGGATCACCTGAGGTCAGGAATTCGAGACCAGCCTGGCTAACATGGTGAAACCCCGTCTCTACTAAAATTACAAAAATTAACCAGGCATGGTAGCACGTGCCTGTAATCCCAGCTATTTGGGAGGCTGAGTCAGGAGAATCACTTGAACCTGGAAGGCAGAGGTTGCAGTGAGCTGAGATTGTGCCATTGCACTCCAACCTGGGCAACAAAGGGAGACTCCGTCTCAAAAAAAAAAAAAAAAAAAAAAGAAAAGAAAAAAAGAAAAAAGATAGACTGGCAAAAAATATGTAAAAATTCTAGCCTATGGGTGGTGGGGCTGTAGGTGGCTTTCCCCCCCAATTTTATTTGACATTTTAATGTGAAAGGGATATAATTAAGTTGAAATTTTCTTTTTAAAGAAGGAAGAACAAATTCGATGACTATTAACAGCGTACTGTGATCCCTTCCAGTCCTGTCTTGGTGTACATAAAAGCATACATATGACACATATCTACAAATATTGCTTGGCAACTTGCTTCTTTAACATCTCATTTATATTTTTTCCACAGGAATATATACAGTCTACCTCATACTTTTTGATGACTGTATAGTGTTCCACTGTGTGTACAAAACAAATCTCCTTACCCCAATATCGATAGACTTTGTTTCCAAAAATGTTCAGCCTCATGAGTATCTTTGTTGACTCGTTACAGTCTTTCTGGGGGGGTAGATTTTCATAAGTGGAATTTCTGAGTCAAAGAACATGTGCAATTTTGCCAAACTGCTCTGAATAAGTTTGTGCCAGTATACAAGGGTGCCTGTGTCTTCCTTTACCAAAATTGAGTATCATCAACCCTTTTAATTTTGCCAGTTGGATAGATTAAAAAAATTTTATTAATGATGTTTGTTTCTCTTTCATGTCTTTTGGCTATCTGTATTTTTTTTTGTGAATGAATTGCTCATATTCTTTATCTACTTTTTCTTTGGAAATTACACATATTGATATGAGGGTTTTGTACACTGTATATGTTATACATATTGCAAACATTTTCTTCTATCTGTCTTTAAAAAAACTTTTTCTTTTTGAGACAAGGTCTCGCCCTGTTGCCCAGGCTGCAGTGCAGTGGCATGGTCTTGCTCACTGGAAACTCTGCCCTACCTGGGCTCAAGCGATCCTCCCACCTCAGCGTCCTGAGTATCTGGGACTACAGGACTACAGCCACGTACCACCATGCCTGGCTAATTTTGTATTTTTTGTAGAGACCAGGTCTCACTGTGTTGTTCAGGCTGGTCTTGAACTCCTGGCTCAAGTGATCTGCCTAGATCTGGCTCAAGTGATCCGCACCCAGCCTAAAATTTTCATGTAGTTAAATCTGCATCAATATATTATTTTCTGACTTTTTATTTTATTTCACTCTTAGGAAGGCTCTATTTTAAGATTATAAAACGCTTCTCCTGAAGGGGCTGCAAGAGGGAAGACTTAGCCAGTCGTCCTTGATCAAAAGGGTGATCAGCACCTGCGAAAGCTCCAGGGGCCATTGGACCCTACAGTCAAGCTGTGTTAGTCGACAGGACCATTTACATTTCAGGACAGATAGGCATGGACACTTCAAGTGGACAACTTGTGTCAGGAGGGGCAGCAGAAGAAGCTAAACAAGCTCTTAACAACATGGGTGAAATTCTGAAAGCTGCAGGCTGTGACTTCACTAATGTGGTGAAAACAACTGTTCTTCTGGCTGACATAAATGACTTCAATACTGTCAATGAAATCTACAAACAGTATTTCAAGAGTAATTTTCCTGCTAGAGCTGCTTACCAAGTTGCTGCTTTGCCCAAAGGTAGTCGAATTGAAATTGAAGCAGTAGCTGTCCAAGGACCGCTGACAACAGCATCACTATAAGTGGGCCAGTGCTTTGTAGTCTGGACTTGTTAACATTTTAATTTTTACAATTTTACAATGTAACATCTTAATTAACCTTTTAATTTTCACAATTGATGACAGTGTGAGCTTGATGAAAATATCTGAAGTTATTATGGAAATACCATATAATAGGGAGAGTTGAACATGAATTGAAGATTAGAGAAGGAATCCAGTTGCTGTTTTAAATTACGCCTGTATTACTGAATATAGGAAAGAGATACCCATTACATAGTTACTCAATAAATAAAAGAGAAATAACAGGTAGGAAAGAAGAGTAATTATTCCTGAGAAATAATCAAGAACATATCTAATTCAAACTAATGATGTGAACGATTTAGTTTTCATGTTAGGTATGGGATTCTGCTCTTTCTTGAGTAAAATTTAAGTGTTTAAATTTGAGGTCAAGGAGAAGAAAGTGGACCAAAATTTAATATAGATAATATTTTTCTAATGGAAATAAAAGAGACATGCAGATTTAAAAAAAAAAAAAAGATTATAAAACATTCTCTGCATTTTCTTCTACTACTTTAAATGTACACTTATTTTTATTTTTAGAAATTAAAAAACTCGGCCGGACGCAGTGGCTCACACCTGTAATCCCAGCACTTTGGGAGCCCGAGGTGGGTGGATCATGAGGTCAGGAGTTCAAGACCAGTCTGGCCAAGATGGTGAAACCCCGTCTCTACTAAAAATACAAAAATTAGCCTGACGTGGTGGTGGATGCCTGTAATCCCAGCTACTCAGGAGGCTGAGGCAGGAGAATCACTTGAACCCGGGAAGTGGAGGTTGTAGCAAGCTGAGATTGTGCCACTGCACTCCAGCCTGGTGACACAGCAAGACTCTGTCTTGGAAAAAAAAAAAATAGTTCACCTTTCTCCAGTATTAAAAATGCCCCCTTCAGGCCGGGCGCGGTGGCTCATGCCTGTAATCCCAGCACTCCAGTCTGGGCAACAGAATGAGACTCCATCCCCCCACCCCCCCCTAAAAAAAAAGAAATGCCCCCTTTATAGCTATTTACCAGATCAACCGCTCCCAATGCTCTTTAATACACTGGAGTTTCATACTAAGAAAAATAAACATAAAAAACATTTTGGCCAGGCGCGGTCGCTCATGCCTGTAGTCCCAACACTTTGGGAGGCTGAGGCGGGTGGATCACAAGGTCAAGAGATCAAGACCATCCTGGCTAACACGGTGAAACCCCATGTCTGCTAAAAATACAAAAATTAGCTGGGCGTGGTGGCGGGTCCCAGCTACTTGGGAGGCTGAGGCAGGAGAATCTCTTGAACCTGGGAGGTGGAGGTTGCAGTGAGCCGAGACTGTGCCACTGCACTCCAGTCTGGGCAACAGAGTGAGACTCTTTTTCAAACAAAACAAAACAAAAAACAAAAACAAAAACAAAAACCCTTCTGTGGGATGAGCATGGTGGCTCACACCTATAATCCCAACATTATGGTGAGCTGAGGTGGGCAGATCGCTTGAGGTCAGGAGTTTGAGACCAGCCTGGCCAACATGTTGAAACTCCATCTTGGCCGGGTGTGGTGGCTCACGCCTGTAATCCCAGCACTTTGGGAGGCTGAGGCAGGCAGATCACGAGGTCAGGAGATTGAGACCATCCTGGCTAACATGGTGAAAACCCGTCTCTACTAAAAAATACAAAAAATTAGCTGGGTGTGGTGGCGGGCGCCTGTAGTCCCAGCTACTTGGGAGGCTGAGGCAGGAGAATGGCGTGAACCTGGGAGGCGGAGCTTGCAGTGAGCTGATATCGCGCCGCCACTGCACTCCAGCCTGGGCAACAGAGCGAGACTTTGTCTCGAGAAAAAAAAAAGAAACCCCTTCTCTACTAAAAATACAAAAATTAGGTTGGGCATGGTGGCTCACACCTCTAATCCCAGCACTTTGGGAGGCCGAGGCAGGTGGATCACCTGAGGTCAGGAGTTCGAGACCAGTCTGGCCAACATGTTGAAACCTCATCTCTATTAAAAATACAAAAATGAGCCAGGCGTGGTGGCAGGCTCCTGTAGTCCTGGCTACTCAGGAGGCTAAGGAAGGAGAATCACTTGAACCCGGGAGGTGGAGGTTGCAGTGAGTCAAGATACTGCCACTACACTCCAGCCTGGGGGACAGAGGGAGACTCTGTCTCAAAAATAAATAAATAAAAATAAAAAAATTAATAAATAAAAATAAAAAATTAGCTGGGCATGGTGGTGAGTGCCTGTAATCTCAGCTACTTGGGAGGCTGAGGCAGGAGAATTGCTTGAACCCAGGAAGCAGAGGTTGTAGTGAGCCGAGATCATGCCACTGCACTCCAGCCTGGGTGACAGAGCAAGACTCTATCTCAAAAAAAAAGGAAGCTGGAAGCCGAATGAGATGGGTCTTTCAACCAAGGAGTTAGAAGGCCATCTGGTGGCAGGGCTGGCAGGGTACCAGGAGTAAATAAGGCCAGAGAAGCCACCAGGGTTTGGGAGTGAAGGCACTGAGCTTGGGTCCCCCTCTGGAAGACAATGACCTGAGAGATGTGAGATTTCAGACAAGTTCCCAAACCTTCTGGGCCCTGCTTTCCTCATCTGTAAATGGGATATCAGTCTTACCAGCTTCTTAAAATTCAATACAATAGAGGTGGGCATGGTGGCTCATGCCTCTAGTCCCAGCACTTTGGGAAGCTGAGGTGGGCAGACTGCTTGAACTCAGGAGTTGGAGAACAGCCTGAATGACATAGCAAAACAGTCTCTACCAAAAATACAAAAAATTAGCTGGGCATGGTGGTGTGTGCTTGTAGTTCCAGCTACTAGGGAGGCTGAGGTGTGAGGACTGCTTGAGCCCATGAGGTAGAGGCTGCAGTGAGCCAAGATTGCACCACTGCACTCCAGCCTGGGAGACAGAATGAGACCCCGCCTCAAAACAAACAACAAACAAACAATAAAGGAAATCCCTACCATACTATCAGGGGCATTTTGGCTGAGTGCGGTGGCTCACGCCTGTAATTGCAGCACTTTGGGAGGCTGAGGCTGGCGGGTCACCTGAGGTTGGGAGTTTGAGACCAGACTGACCAACACAGAGAAACCCTATCTCTGCTAAAAATACAAAATTAGCTGGGCGTGATGGCACATGCCTGTAATCCCAGCTACTCGGGAGGCTGAGGCAGGAGAATCTCTTGAACCCAGGAAGCAGAGGTTGTGGTGGGCCGAAATTACACCATTGCACTCTAGCCTGGGCAACAAGAACGAAACTCCGTCTCAAAACAAAACAAAACAAAACTCCCATTTTTGTGAGGCAAATTGGGCTCACAGAGGTAAGCTGCATGTCCCTGTCGATGGCAGAGCTGGGGTCTGGATGCAGGTCTGCCTCGGGGTAATCTGCTCTTTTGCCTTCCAGGGTCCTGCCTCTTACAATATGAGCTGTCAAGTTAGATGCCTGCACTTGGTAAACCTACTCTATTTTAAGTAAAAACAACAACAAGAAACAAATCTGAATATGTTAGCCTATCTCGTGTATGTTAAAGGACATTTTTAAATAGGGGGGTTTTTGACCATTTGGGGGAGGTTTTGTGGGAGGGGCCTTCGGTCTATACTTGAGCTGGGGGATGTTAGGGTTGTTCATCAGATCTAGAGGTTTTCCTCTAATGTTCTTACTCCAGAAGGAAATCTCTAGATGGGGAAAGAAGGTTTCACCTTTTATTCTAGTAAGCGGGGCTCTACCTATAAAGAGCTGCTTCCACCACTATTTTTTTCTTTTTTTTTTTGAGACAGAGTCTCACTCTGTCACCCAAGCTGGAATGCAGTCGTGTGATCTCGGCTCACCACAACTCTGCCTCCCAGGTTCAAGTAATTCTCCTGCCTCAGCCTCCCAAGTAGCTGAGACTACAGGTGTGCGCCACCATGCCTGGCTAATTTTTGTATTTTTAGTATAGACAGGCGTTTCACTACGTTGGCCAGGCTGGTCTCGAACTCTGACCTCGTGATCTGCTTTCCTCGACCTCCCAAAGTGCTGGGATTACAGGCGTGAGCCACTGCGCCCAGCCTCCACCACTATTACAATATCACCAGGTTCCCCATCTGAATCCTTCAAGTGCCAAAAGTTTTGCAGAATTCAAATGATTTTGGGACTTGATAGGGCTGACCTAAAAGTATACTCACTGTATATTAGGTAGCCCAGGAGGGCCTGGGTAGCCCCAAGAACCAAACACATGAGTGTTTCTGCAGGGAAATGTATGAATATTGACATCAGTAGGATAAGAATAAATCATAGATAAGTCTTACTTTAGTTCAGATTAGTTTTCTGTCACCAAATGAATTTTGGTGGCAGCCTGATGAAAAATGTTCGGTTCTCAGTGTTTTTGAGTTTAGAATTGTGGGTAAGGGAGTATGGACCTGCTGATAATAAAAACAGGAACAAGGCTAGGCGTGGTGGCTCACGCCTGTAATCCCAGCACTTTGAGAGGCTGAGGTTGGTGGATCACCTGAGGTCAGGCGATCGAGACCGGCCTGTCCAATGTGGCGAAAACCCATCTCTACTAAAAACATAAAAATTAGCCGGACGTGGTGGCACACGCCTGTAATCCCAGCTACTTGGAAGGTTGAGGCATGAGAATCACTTGAACCCGGGAGGTAGAGACTGCAGTGAGCCAGGATCGCACCATTGCATTCTAGCCTGGGCAAGACAGAAACTCCATAAAAACAAACAAACAAAAAAACCAGGAACAACAATCGCCAGCATCTACCAAGTGCTTACTGTGTGTGCCAGGTACTCTAATTATGTACTATGTCAGTTGATTCTCAAAACATATATAGCACAACATGGGTACTTTGAACATGGGCACAATCAAGGTACAATGCTATAATGTCTAACACAGGATAATGTAGCTGTTAAAAGCATGGACACTCTATCTAGTCCATCTGGGTTATAATCTCTGCTCTACCAGTGAATAACTGTAACTTTGGCAAATGACTTATCTATGCCCTGTTTCCTTAGCTGGGAAATGGGGGATAATATCAGTACTCACCTCCTAAGATTGTTGTGAGGATTAAATGTGTTACTTTATGAGAAATGCCTGGCACATACAAAGGTTGTTATTATTTTAATATTTACACATCGGCAAACTAAGCCTCAAGTAACCTGTCCAAGAATACATAGCTATGAAGTGTGGAGCTGAGATTTGGCGCTGGGGTTTGAATCCAGGCAGTCTAACTCCAGAACCTACCTTCTATGCTACTTTTTGGCTACAAGCAAACAATCCGTCAAGAAACAAAGTAGCAGCCGGGCATGGTGGCTCCCACCTGTAATCCCAGCACTTTGGGAGGACGAGGCGGGCGGATCACAAGGTCAGGAGATCGGGACCATCCCGGCTAACACGGTGAAAACCCGTCTCTACTAAAAATACAAAAAATTAGCCGGGTGTGGCGGCGGGCGCCTGTAGTCCCAGCTACTTGGGAGGCTGAGGCAGGAGAATGGCATGAACCTGGGAGGCGGAGCTTGCAGTGAGCCGAGATCTGTGCCACTGCACTCCAGCCTGGGCGACAGAGCGAGACTCCGTCTCAAAAAAAAAAAAAAAAAAGAAACAAAGTAGCTACTAATCTAAACAGATGTGAAATTTGAAGACCAGTTGCTGTTTGGGGAATGTTGGGTTCTTCAGACAATGGTAGCTCAGGAATGTAAAGGCACAAATGACAGCCACATGCCAACTTGGTTAACTCCTTCCCTAGGTCATGATGACCAAATAAGTAGCTTAATTCTCAACTATTGGTTGGCTTTCATTTCAGGTCTGGTCAGTTGCTTATGACCTTGTTCCCCACTGAGCAGACTCACCATCTGGGCCTTGGCGGGCAGCAGCATGCAGTGCCGTGTCCCCATGGCGGTCCTGGTGGGCAGGGTCAGCCCCGAGCCGAAGCAGCAGGCACAGGGCAGGGGCATCAGTGGCGGGCACAGGCCCGGTGCAGTGGTGGGGGCTGCCCAGCATCTACATCGAGGCCTGGGTGTCGCTGGAGGAGGGCCTGGGCCCGGACCAGCCGTCCTGCAGACAAGTAACGACGGAAGCGACGTTCTCGGCGTTGGCGGCGGGAAGTGGAGGCCATGGAACTCTTGGCCTGAGGAAGGAAAAAAGGCAGCAGTCAGGACTTCGGCCTTGGCTGGTCCTTCTCTCTCCATCTCTGACATCCCCTGTTGTTTCTCCCTTTGGTTCCGTTTTTTTCTAATATCTTCAGCAAGAGATGAGGCCTATCCTAACCCTGATCTTTTATCAGATGATAGATTCGAAAAAAAAAATTTTTTTGAGGGGGTGATAAATCAGAGATTTAATTTTTTTAATGTAAAATTCGAGAAAAGGGTAAATAATTGGTTTAAGGCTCAGGAGCCCAGTTAAATTTTTAATTTTTAACAAAGAACTTTAAAAAAACCCAACAGGGCCGGATGGGGAAAATTTTTATCAGCATAAATCTGAGTTTTAAAAAGTCACAGATAATCTCCAATAATGATCTAGAAATTGAATATCATGTACCCGGCAGACAGATGTGGAGGCTTCTTCCTCTGGAACCTGGGGGGAGGGGTTACTCATCAGACCTGCCCCCGCCCCCCCAAGTACCCCCAGAGCTGTAGGCCCAAGGCCTGTGTTTAAGAAGCTCGGAGACGGGAGGCGGGAAGGGCGGAGACACTCCAGGCTGGAGGAAATGGCGCAAGCAGAGTCGCAGGTGGAGGGCGGAAGTGAACTGTGAGGGGCGTTACCGGATGTCGTTCCGCCCCGACAGAGTGGTTCTTGGCCACATCTCCCGGGGGAAACTAGGGAACTTAAGTTAAAGGGTCCGTCTGAAACCAGAAGACTGGAGTAGAGGCGAGGAAAAGGGGGAGAGGGGAGGGGAGGGGAGGAGAGGGGAGAGAGAAAAGAGAGTTATTTAGAGGTTTTTTCCCGCCTCCTCTAACTTGGCAGAGAGAGGAGATGGTTCAGTGATGGACGAAAAGATGAGGAGAGAGAGAAAACGGGAGATAAAGATAGGATAAAAATCACATTAAACATGGAAAACCAAAACAAAAACCACAGTGGGCCAATTACAGGGACAGATCAAAAAAGAGAAAAAATACACACAAAAGACAGAAGAAGACTATCGTAGGATAGGGCAAGTGAGATGCAGAAATTTGTACTTGAGAAATATGTCGAAAAAGCGAGATGTTAACAACGGGAGGCGGGGAGGGGGCGGGGTGGTGGAGAGCGAGAGAAAGGGAGAGTTAGTTTAGAATTAAGCCCAGAATGCTCTTTTCCCAACACAGGTTGCATGATGACATCCTTACCTTTTCAACCCATTCACAACCCTTTATGCTTCCTCTGATACCACCAATCAAGTTCTCCTCCCACCAATCAAGTTCTCCTTCTCCCACCCCAGTACTCCCCCGTCTCCGCCCCTGCCTCATCCCTAGACCTTTCCTACTGGAATGACTAACCTGTTATAAGCCCACAGCTTTGGGCCTGGTCTCTGCTGCTCCCAGGTGGCCCCTTTGGGTACTGCCTGAGCAAGAAGTGCTAGAGAGCAGGACTAGTCATCAATAGGAGGATGAGATTGGGGGAGACACCCGGTGCAGTAGGCTGAGTGAGCAGGGGAGCACTAAGACCCAGGGGTAGTGGAGGACCGTAGCAACGAGCTGGAGGAGGTGAAGTGAGCGGTGGGGGGTGGGAGCCATCTGGTACCTTGACAGCATTCAAAACAGCATTGACCATAACAACAGAAATGGCCAGTCAGTCCCAGGGTATCCAGCAGCTTCTGCAAGCTGAGAAGCGGGCAGCTGAGAAAGTGGCAGATGCCAGAAAGAGTGAGTCTCCTCTTTCCTCCCTTAGGAGTCTGGAAAGAAAATTGAGGGTGGGGGACGCAAACATTTTGGGAAAACCCAAGGCTGGTAGGAAGACAGCTAGGGTCTGGAGGCTGGTTAGGAGGGAAGAAATGGATGGATATTAGAATCTGGCCCCTGGTTGGCTGAGAGAAGGCTGTGTAACTTTCTGGAAGGGACTGACCCCTGCTATTACATTGTGTGTGTGTGTGTGGGCCCACCCCACCCACTGTCCTTTCTTCTGCCTCCAGGGAAGGCCCGGCGACTGAAGCAGGCAAAGGAGGAGGCACAGATGGAGGTGGAGCAATACCGCAGAGAGCGAGAGCAGGAATTCCAGAGCAAGCAGCAGGCGGTGAGTTGAGGCAGAGTTGAGATGAGACCCCCGGTGCAAGCTGGTGGGTACATCTTGTGAGGTGTGTAAGGGTGACTCAACAAGAAAATATGGTGGCAGAGGGCTGAGGCTGAGGGGACCCTGGCAGGGACCACAACATTGGTGAAACTTTGTGATGATATGTAAGAGAGTCTGGGATTTTTGAAGACCACATAGAACTTATGGGTGGAATGTCACAGTCTGTGTAAAGTATAACATCTATGTGGAGTATGATTAACATTTGTAGTGGAGGGTAGAGTTTTATGGTCATGGACGGTAAGGTGGTGGGGATATTACAGTCTGTTTTAGGATGAAGTTGCATGTTAGGTCTAAGGGGAAAGGGTTGATCTCTTTGGTGTTGGGATATTTCTGTGGGATGGGGGTGGTTTCTGAGAGGGCCTTTCTTCTAGGCTTTGTTTCAGGATCTTTCCCCTCATATGCCTGGACCCTTGTCTCTCTGTTTCTGCTTTTCCCTTTCTCTCTTCCACCCCTCTCCCTACCCCCCAGGCCATGGGTTCCCAGGGGAACCTGTCCGCTGAGGTGGAGCAGGCTACAAGGCGCCAGGTGCAGGGCATGCAGAGCTCCCAGCAGAGAAACCGAGAGCGTGTCCTGGCCCAGCTTCTTGGCATGGTCTGCGACGTCAGGCCCCAAGTCCACCCCAACTACCGGATTTCTGCCTAGGGCCTGACTCCTTCTGCCAGTTCCCTCCCTCAAAGAAATCCTCCAGTCAAAATCACCTCCCACCATAATCCCTGTCTTCTTTCCATCCCCTAGAAATCCTGGGAGGCAGGATCCAATAATTTTCCTGTGACACTTATAAATATCCTGCTCACATCTGAATCTCCTTGTTGTTCTTTAACCCTCACTGGGACTTTGTAAACTCCCAAGTCATTCTCACCTAAACCCTCTGTGAAATCTGTAATATGGGGAAGTAGGAATGTGGAAAACATCCTGGCTTCAGCATCTGGCAGATGTGGGTCCCTCCCTTGACCCTGTCGCTTGCTGGCTGTGAAACCAGGACAAGCTACTTAACTTGGTAGCCTCGATGTCCTCCTCTGTGAAACTGGGATGATAATAATGCCTACCTTGTGAGGGTTGCTTCAGTGATTTGGAATCATTCTGTAAAGTCTAGCACAGTTCCTCCCATGTAGTAGCAGTGATTCAATAATTAGCAACCCTGTGATACTATTACCACCACCTGCTCACTGGCCAAAACCTACACAGCTGTTTCCTCACTTCCATCAGTGGCTCTCTAATTCCACTTGTTCATTCTGTGACCCTAGTTATTTTCTGAATAATTGGTTCTTCTCTTTTCCCAGAGACCTTCTGATCTCCAAAAAGAGGAGATGACTACATTTAGCCCCTCTCTTACAATTCCAGGTAGATAACTGCATTTTGTAGGCTCTCTTTGTTTTTCTTATGCTGATCTTTCTCTTTATTGGATTTTCCTCCTTTCCTATTTCCCCAGAGACTTATCAGATGCTCATTGTTTTCCAAGATCTAAAATGATACTGTGTTCCCTCATATGCATGCCCTTCCTTTCTACATCCTTGACACCTTACCTTCCCATTGTAACAATTAAAAAAGTATCAATAAAATAATTATTGGCAAATAAATTGGTGAGTTGAAGCAGCCTCCTTTTGCCTCATCAGTTCTCATTTTCAGCCACTTTTTTTTGAGATGGAGTTTTGCTCTTGTTGCCCAGGCTGGAATACAATGGCGCGATCTCGGCTCACTGCAACCTCTGCCCCCAGGGTTCAAGCAATTCTCCTGTCTCAGCCTCCCAAGCAGCTGGAATTACGGGTGTGTGCCACCACACCCGGCTTTTTTTTGTATTTTTAGTAGAGATGGGGTTTCACCATGTTGGTCAGGCTGGTCTCAAACTTCTGACCTCAAGTGACCCACCTGCCTCGGCCTCCCAAAGTGCTGGGATTAGAAGTGTGAGCCACTGGCCCGGCCTTCAGTCACTTGTTTTTTGTTTACATATTCCCTAAACAGCCCAAATGGCTATCCTTTGAAACATGTTGGGGAAACAAGAACAAGTAGTACTTTATTATTTCTCTAAAGTGAGAAACATGGTTCCTCATTTGGGAATCTGAGGACTATAGATGGCAACTATAGAGAAAAGCTGGAATGTAGGAGCAAGTGCTCTTTGCCCCTTTACTTTGCATTTTCTTCATAGCACTTACTGCTACTGGTTTTTTGAGACAAGGTCCCACTGTGTTGCCCAGGCTGGAGTTCCAGCTCATTGCAGTGCTGACCTCCTGGACTCAAATGATCCTCCCACTTCAGCCTCCTGAGTAGCTGGGATTACGGGTGAGTGCCACTATGCCTGGCTAATTTTAAAATTTTTTTGTAGAGATTCACTGTTGCCCAGGCTGGTCTCAAACTCCTGGGCTCAAGCAATCCTTCGGCCTCGGCTTCCTCAAGGGTTAGGTTACAGGCCTGAGCCACTGGACCCCGAACACTTATCGATACTTGACATTATATTTGTCTTTATGTGTTTTCTTCCCTGTAATGTAAACACTGTGAGAACAGGGCTGTTGACTGCTGTGTCCCCAGAACCTAGGACAGCATGTGGCACAAGGGAGGCAGTTGATACTTTTGCATAAATTGAATGATACTTGGGAAAATACCTTCTATGACACTATTCTTGAATTAGTTACTTCATTTTGTCACTGAAGACAAGTTTGCTTCACCAAGAATTTGAACCAATAAGGTAACCTGTAGTGTATTTACTAACCAGATTCTTTGAGCAGGGAGGCAGAATACAATAGAGAATTAGAGATGTTTGCATCCTGGCTGTAACCTCACCAGCTGTACTGCTTGGGATATGTTGCTTTGCTTCTGTCAATAAGATGACAAGAACGGTACCTACTCCTTAGTATTAAATGATTAAGTGTGCTAACAGGGAGAGGGTCAAACGTTTGTTGTTTTATTACACAGCAGGACATCAGGTCTTACTTTTGTAGCTCCCCATCTCAAAGACAGGGATGGCAAATGTTTCATTCAGGAAAAAAAATCCAGGTTGAACAATGGGGCTGTTGGGGCGGGGCCAAGAACATTCTGCTCGAATTAACAGTATTAATGGGCCGGGTGAGGTGGCTCACGCCTGTAATCCCAGCACTTTGGGAGGCCGAGGCGGGTGGATCACCTGAGGTCATACATGGGTGAAAACCCGTCTCTACTAAAAAAACAAAAATTTGCTGGGCGTGGTAGCGGGCGCCTGTAATCCTAGCTACTTGGGAGGCTGAGGCAGGAGAATCGCTTGAACCCAGGAAGCAGAGGTTGCAGTGAGCCGAGACCAAGCCATTGCACTCCAGCCTGGGAGACAGAGCGAAACTGTCTCAAAACAAAAACCAAAACAGTATTAATGGAATGTAGTATAACCCTCAAGCCCTACTATTAACACTTGGGGCCGAATCCAGACCCCGTCTTCTCGCTCGGATTCAGAACACCTTCCTGACTCCCTGGCCCTAGGGCATCAGCTACCTCGGACAGCATCCTTCTGGAAAATACCGCCCACCAGCCCCACCACTGGGAAAGAGTCGGGCAACGCCCCTCCCCTCAGCTAGGGCCTGCCGTTTCCTAGTGCTTGCCCAGCCGCCCTCAGGTCACCTTCACTACCGGGCCAAGGACCCCGTGGGAACTCGCAGCCCTCGCCGCACCGGTTCCTCGCGCATCCATGGAGGGGTGCCTAGAGAGAAGACCTGCATGGCAAAAACCTAAACGAAGAGATGAGAGGCATGGAGAGGAGTAGGACAACAGAAGAAAGATAACAGTGGGAGGAGACGTCAGTTTCCTTTATACCTTTTGTTACTGCCGGTAGCAGGGAAGTTAGAAACGGTTTTAAAACAAATTTCAGACAGGCATTTAACAAAGGCAAGCCTGGAGCGCACGGATCTGTACAATTGCGGAAGGCCCCGTTTCCGGTCCCTTGCGCCTGCGCTCTTGCAGCCAAGAAGGCGGGAGGCTGGAGTAGAGGGAAGCCTGCAACCGGAAGTGAAGGCAGATTTCCCTCCTTCGTCGCTGTTGCTGCCGCCATACGCGCTCTGCCTGCTTAGGTAAGCTTTGGCGTTCGCTACAATCCGTTGCCATCTGCGCTTCTCCGCACCCATCCCGTCACATGGGTTCCTGATACCCTTTTCACAGGCGATCGTCTGGTCTCTGGGGCCTAGTTGGTTCGCTGTTTCCGTAGCTTGCATCCCTTTCGAGAGCAAAGAGCTCTTGGGGGAAGGAAGGGAAGCTAAGGGGGGGCCCAATCCAAGATGGTGTCCTCGGCGCCATTGTGTTCGTTTTGCTCCCTTCTTCCAGTGGGTTCTTCTCATATTGGAGGCCTCAGCATCAATGAGAGGCGGCGCTAGGCGTCCCTTGGTCTTGGTATTTGCGGAGGGCGGGGCTCTTATCACCTTCCTTGTCCTTTCTTGAGCCGTTTCTCGGCCCACGGTGGGACTGGGAGGAGGAGCCGGTTTCTGGGCCCAGTTGGATTTTTCTCACCTTGACTTGCCCAAGTTAACTTGGAGTGCCTTCCACGTGTTTACTATTGGTGTCATTGTATGTTTCTCCAAAAGGAGTCTCACCTTCGTAGCGCAACAGTGATGTGAGACCACTTGGTAAAGATCCTGTTAAAGCCTGGGCGGGGATTGCCTTTCTCTGTCAACTATTAACTTTGTTATTGTAGGGTGGAGACATGGATTTTTTTTTTTTTTTTTGTGGCCGAGCCATTTGTCTTGCACCGCCCCTCCCCCCCGTGCTAATTACACAAGGCTTTCTTAAACAACGGAAGGGAGGATACTGAGAAGTGGGAGGCTGAGAGCTATGGGAGGTGGACGGCGGCCATATGATGTTTTCTTTTCGAAAGATGAGCGCTTTGCGCAGTGATGACCCTCATCTATCACCCTTGACTGATGGCTGCTGAATTAGGCATCCGTAACGGTGAGATTATAATAGGGAAAGCGCAGTCTTCCTTTGAGGACTTTCCAGGACTCTGCTTGTCATCTCCATTTTCCACTTTACTAAGTTATTAATCATATTTTACCTTTTATTATCTATTATATTTCCTCACTATTATTTTCAGATCAAGAATTTATAAGTTGGTCTTCCCCTTTCAACTTTTCTGGTTTCCGCTACTGTGATTGCTAATCTTGTTGGGAACCTGTGTCCTAACCACTTTCGCTGGTGCTGCTTTTTCTGTTCTATTTGCTTTTCGTTTTTATGTTGTGTATCTGTTTTTCTTTCCATGTAAAAGTTTCCTAGTTTAGGGAAAGTGGGAACTGGGAATGGAAAAGAGGTGGTGAAGGCTCTACTCGTGACTAAGTCTTGCTTTTTTTTTTTTTTTTCCTCCCCAGCTCTTCTGTTAGAAATAGTATCTTTATTTTCCTTTGCTGTTCCTCAATCCCCTACTCTTCACCCCTTGTTTTCACCTGTTTTGCGAGAACCCATCCAGATCCCCCTTCCCGTCTTCCCCTGCCGGCCCAGTTATGGCAGAGAACGATGTGGACAATGAGCTCTTGGACTATGAAGATGATGAGGTGGAGACAGCAGCTGGGGGAGATGGGGCTGAGGCCCCTGCCAAGAAGGATGTCAAGGGCTCCTATGTCTCCATCCACAGCTCTGGCTTTCGTGACTTCCTGCTCAAGCCAGAGTTGCTCCGGGCCATTGTCGACTGTGGCTTTGAGCATCCGTCAGAAGGTAAATTTTCTCTTGGGCATGTAGTGCTCATTGGGCTTTTTAAGGGTACAATAAAAAGATGTGTTTGTCGTTGCTCAGGTAGTAAAGGTTTATACTTAAGGCTAGATCAGGATCAGGTGCAGGGGCTCACACCTGTAATCCCAGTGCTTTGGGAGGCCAAGGCAGGAGGGGTAGTCACTTGAGCTCGAGTGCAAGAGAAGCCTGGGCAACATAGGGAGACTCCTGTCTCTACAAAACGTTCGGAAATTAAGCAGGCGAAGGTTGAGGCTTCAGTGAGCTGTGATTGCACCACTGTACACCAGCCGGAGCGACAGTGAGGGAAAAAAAAAATCAGGAGATAAGTATCAAAAACGATTTTGGATAGAGGAGGATTATACAGGCTTATTCTTTCTTTCTTGATAGCACCAAAGTGCTAATTATTTAAAAGTAGCTTCCAGGTCTGCCATTCATTCTTGTGACTGACTTTTCTTGTCTGCTTATTTTTAATTTTGTCATTTGACTTGTAATTTTAAATTTCCAGAAAGGTCCTGGTTGGACCTGTAGTCTCCCTCTGTTGGGCCAGGCCAACTGTGGTCTCTGGAAACCTCTATGATTGGTTTAGAGATGACTGGCTTCTGGGTCAGGTACCAAGTCCTTCATTTTGTCCCGGGTTGTTGTTATGTGACCCGAAGTATGGCAACCGAAGTAGGAGAAATGGTCTTTAGCGGGTATTCAGATGTCATGAATTGTTACAGATTAAGAAAAATAAAGACAGAGCCAGGAGCATTGAAGGTGAGCGGTTGGTAGATGCAAGGGGGCTGTTAGTAGGACTGGGAAGGCCTAGATCTGGAGGAGGCTAAAGCTGGGATGAATTAGGAGAGTCTGATTTTGAGGCGAATATAATTGAGCAGAGAGAGGTAAAAAGGGTCTGGAAGTTGGCAAGAACCAGGTAAATACTAGACTTTGAGAATTGAGTGTTAAGAAAAGGGCTTGGCATGATTAAAAAGTTTGTAGAGTTATCTGGAGACTGAAGTCTAATTTATCTTTTCCCCCCTACTTTTAGTCCAGCATGAGTGCATCCCTCAGGCCATTCTGGGAATGGATGTCCTGTGCCAGGCCAAGTCGGGCATGGGAAAGACAGCAGTGTTTGTGTTGGCCACACTGCAACAGCTGGAGCCAGTTACTGGGCAGGTATATTTGGGGAGCGTGCTGGGGAGGGGATTTTGGTTAGGACTATAAGGGAAGGGTGTTTTTGTCCTAGCTACATGATGCTTGCAGGAGCCAGGAGCATGTGACCTCGGTTACCCTTGACAACCTGACAGCTGTGGGGAATGTTCTGTCCAAGCATGGGGTTAGTGATTTAGATCATAGAATTGAAGTCATTTATTATCGGCCCAGGTGTGTTTTTGTCACAGTTACTTCCCTAGAGGGGATGAAGAAGGGCTGCACTCACGGTATGTTTCGGTCTACTTCCTGCCTAAGGTGTCTGTGCTGGTGATGTGTCACACTCGGGAGTTGGCTTTTCAGATCAGCAAGGAATATGAGCGCTTCTCTAAATACATGCCCAATGTCAAGGTAAGCCGAGGTAAAGAGACCTGAGAGTGAGGGTGTGGCAAGTTGGAGGGATAAGAACTTGTAGGCCAGTAGTCTCTTTAATTTTGGAGAAGGTTTAGGTTGCCATGGTTTAACAGTGTTAAGATCCTGTGTAACAGGAGGATTTGTAATTGGGCTATGGATGATGCTTAACCAAGACCACTCTTTTCTTACTGCTTTATACTGACTTTGAATTCTATCAGTTTGATAATTTTGGAGTGTGTGGCAGAGAAAGCCAGAAACTTTAAAACAGCTCCAGGGGTGTGTGAAAATTGAGGATTCTGGCCAAGTGCGCAGTGGCTTACGCCTGTAATCTCAGCACTTTGGGAGGCCAAGGCGTGGATCATTTGAAGTCAGGAGTTTGAGACCAGTGTGGCCAATGCGATGAAACCCTGTCTCTACTAAAAATGCAAAAATTAGCCGGGTGTGGTGGCACACACCTGTAGTCCCACCTACTTGGGAGGCTGAGGCAGGAGAATCGCTTGAACCCAGGAAGCAGAGGTTATAGTGAGCTGAGATTGTGTCACTACACTCCAGCCTGGGTGACAGAGTGAGACTCCCATCTCAAAAAAAAAATCTGATTGAAGTTAAGCATTTTTGGCAATTATCCTTCATTGGTGACGCTGTATCTCGTGTTACGCCACAAATCGGGTTGACTTGTGTTATTTTTATTTTTATTTATTTGTTTTGAGATGGAGTCTTGCTGCGTCCCCTGGGCTGTGAGTGTAGTGGTGCGATCTCAGCTCACTGCAGCCTGCACCTCCCAGGTTCAAGCGATTCTCCTGCTTAAACCCCCTGAGTGGCTGGGACTACAGTGTGCCATCATACCCGGCTAATTTTTTTTTTTTTTTTTTTTTTTTTTGGTAGCGACAGGGTTTCGCCACGTTGGCCAGGCTGGTCTCGAACTCCTGACCTCAAGTGATCCACCCACCTCGGCCTCCCAAAGTGCTGGGATTACAGGTGTGAGCCACTGCGCCTGGCCTCATTAGTGATTTTAGGTTTACCATAGGATTAGTATCACGACAGTCTGATTCCATGGTCATTCTTTTCCCCCTTGAAACTAGAGTTTCTGGTGTTATTTGGCACTGCACCAAGGCCCAGATCCCTAACCAACTATTCACCTAATGGTTTTAACATGAAGTGATAATATTTCGCCCAAAGCAGTAATTTCATGGGGTTTGTATGAAGGAGTTTGAGATTTTGGGTTTATTTAGGAAAACTTAATGTTCCATGTGTTTTTTTTTGTGGTACTTTACACTAATCTGGTAATTTCTTGCTGTCCTTATTTATTTATTTTTTATTTTTTGAGATGGAGTCTCGCTCTTCTTCTAGGCTGGAGTACAATGGCTCAATCTCGCCTCACTGCAATCTCCACTTCCTGCATTCAAGCGATTCTCCTTCCTCAGCCTCCTGGCTAAGTTTTGTAGTTTTTGTATTTTAGTAGTAAATTTGTAAATATTGTATTTTAGAAGAGATGGGGTTTCACCATGTGGGCCAGGCTGGTCTTCAACTCCTGGCTTCAAGTGATCCACCTGCCTCGACCTCCCAAACTGCTGGGATTACAGACATGAACCACCGGGCCTGGCTTTATTTTATTTATTTATTTAGAGACGGAATATCACTCTTGTTGCCCAGGCTGGAGTACAATGGTGAGATCTTGGTTCACCGCAGCCTCTGCCTCCTGAGTAGCTGGAGTTACAGGCATGCGCCACCGCACCTGACTCCTTTATTTTTTAAATGAAGCCTGGCCTCATAAATGAAGGAAGACGGTTAGATTAAGTCAGAAGAACTGAATTATTGTCCTGACTGCTCCGACCAGCTATGTAACTTTAGGCAGTCACCCGCAGTGTTTGGTGGGGGGCATAAAATTTCTAAATTAGGTGACCTCTAAAGTTCGTTTTAGTTTTGAAACATGCTAAACATTGGTTTAGCTCAAACAGTGGGAACTCTGGGGGGATTGGACTCTTTCCTTCCTCTTTTTTGAGACTCTTTGCTCCTGGCTCTTGGCAGGTTGCTGTTTTTTTTGGTGGTCTGTCTATCAAGAAGGATGAAGAGGTGCTGAAGAAGAACTGCCCGCATATCGTCGTGGGGACTCCAGGCCGTATCCTAGCCCTGGCTCGAAATAAGAGCCTCAACCTCAAACACATTAAACATTTTATTTTGGATGAATGTGATAAGATGCTTGAACAGCTCGGTGAGTGGCAGTGCTGGGACTTGGCTAATGCTGGGGAGTTGTTCTTTGGAGCCAAATGATGTTTATTTGAAACAGGAGCGCCTCAGTGCAAGGACGACTCTTATCTGTCACCCATGACTGATGGCTCTGGGTTCCCTGGTTGGTCTTTGTTATGCTTTTAAGCACAGTAAAGGATGTCATCTATCATCTTTCTATGATTTTTGTTTTTAACCTTTGAGAATAGGGGACTTTGGTAATTTTAGGCATAAGTCATCACCACCACCACCGTTTTTATTATGGATTCCTATACTGGGAGTCATAGGGGAGATTCTAAACTGAAAGAGAAGACAGTACCCTTCTGGCATCTCCAGTACAGCATTTACAGTCAGAATTTATAGCTGAATAAGTTTCTAGACTCAGGTCTGGGATTAATGTAGAGAGTGTGGCAGTTCGTGTGGTGTGGTATTCTAGTGTGCCAAGTGGGGTTAATGGAAGTTTTTTCTGTAAGGATTGAATATTGGTGAATGAGTGTGGGATTGGACATAGGCCCCATAAGTCATTACAAATGGTCTTTGGCAGTTCAGTATGGTGAGCTATAAAGGTGGGCTCCAGGTAGCAATGTCATATTTGCCTGACTTGATAGAAAAGTGATCCAGAGGCCGGGCGCGGTGGCTCAAGCCTGTAATCCCAGCACTTTGGGAGGCCGAGACGGGCGGATCACGAGGTCAGGAGATCGAGATCATCCTGGCTAACACGGTGAAACCCCGTCTCTACTAAAAACTACAAAAAACTAGCCGGGCGACGTGGCGGCGCCTGTAGTCCCAGCTACCCGGGAGGCTGAGGCAGGAGAATGGCGTGAACCCGGGAGGCGGAGCTTGCAGTGAGCTGAGATCCGGCCACAGCACTCCAGCCTGGGTGACAGAGCGAGACTCCATCTCAAAAAAAAAAAAAAAAGTGATCCAGAGAGTCATAGATGGACTCTGATATCTGGAATGTAATATATGCTTGATACTTGTAGTCTGCTGAGGGCTGGCTGGGGCTTGGACAGGAAAGGATTGGGAGAAGGGCCTGTAAAGCATGTTTCGAAGGCCTTGAGAGCCTCTGCACTGGGCTTTGTCCCCGTTTTATAGTTGGGAACTTTGGGGTTTTATCTTACTTCTTGCTTGGTTAAAACGAACAGGTGGAATCTGATCCCAATTCTTGATTCCAAGTCCATTGCTCTTTCCATTGTGTTATTACTATTTCCAGCAATCTTCATCTCACTGGAAAGTCTACCTCTAATCTTTGTTTATCATACTTGCTTATTTTCTCCTACAATTTTTTTCTTGTTCTTGTAGACATGCGTCGGGATGTCCAGGAAATTTTTCGCATGACCCCCCACGAGAAGCAGGTCATGATGTTCAGTGCTACCTTGAGCAAAGAGATCCGTCCAGTCTGCCGCAAGTTCATGCAAGATGTAAATACCCTTCTACCTTCTCTCCCTCCACTCCCCGCCCGCTGCCTCCTCCCCTTCCTCGCCCTCTTCCTCAGACTCCCTTGTCATTCAAGTGCCAAGAAGGCGGCTTGTGCCCAACTGGGAGTAATGACTCCTTGAAGAGACATACAGAAGCAGAGACAGCTAGTGTTAGGGTCTGCGCGGGTGCCAGGGAAACTCCGGAAGACTTGGTCGGGTTAATGTGAGAGCGGGTAGTGTTCGACTTTTTCAAAAACCGCAACATTTTTGAACCTCTTCTCCCTTTGGGGGAGGGCAGAATTTTTCTGCCCTACCACCCACCCATCGTCTCTTACGTGCCCCCTACAGCCACGCACTGTCAAGGTGGCGTCGAGCATACAGCTGGAGCCTTCTGCTCACCAAAACTCCTACTTTCCGGTGGCAGGAGAGCAAGAGAGGGACAGACAGATGGCAGGGCATGTCCAAAAGAAGAACATCAGCACAAATGAATCCTCCCCTTCCCCACCTCCAGGGGTGGGGGCCTTTGGCACCTCAATCCCCGATACCCTACTCCTTCCCACCCACATCTCCTTGCACCCATCTGGAACCTCGGTTGATGTGAGCCGGCAACAGAGAAGCACCGTGGCGCGGCGAGGGAATGCGGACGGCACCCAGCGGTGGATGGCGGCAGCGGAGGCCGCGGGGAAACCTGACCAGGAAGCTGAGGACCAAACCAGCCTCTTTTTCCGTTCCCGGTTTTTTTCCTGAACCCAACGCGTGCCGTGCCCCGTTTCCCCCCATATGTGTTGGGGAGGGGTGTCCTCAATGGGGTGGTAGATTTTTTTTTTCCTTAAAAAATTTTTTTGTTTTTTTTAATACTCAGAGGAGAGGGACATAGGAAAGGTAAAGTGGATGTAATCGGGTGGGTGTTAGGGTTTGGGGCTAGGTGGGGCCAATTGCATAAGCAGTGGAGTGTGTTCTCCCTGCAGTGTTCCTTCCCGTGGGATGATAACTCTTTAGCTTTATTTGGGGCTAGAATGAGATTTGAAGAAGGCCATGGAACCTCTCTTTAGAAAGCCTGCCTTGCCTGGGCCTGGTGGCTCACCTCTAATCCCAGTGCTTTGGGAGGCCAAGATGGGAGGATTGCTTGAGCCCAGGAATTTGAGACTAGCCTGGGCAGTGTAGTAAGACTTTGTCCCTACCAGAAAAACCGGGTGTGGTGGCGCATGCCTGTAGTCCCAGCTACTTGGGAGGCTGAGGCAGGAGGGTTTGCTTGAGCTCGGGACACGGAGGCGGCAGTAAGCTGTAATTGTGCCACTGTACTCCAGCCTGGGTGATAGAGTAAGACCCTGTATCAAAACAAAACCTGCCTTTTGGGATTGGGCTTCTGTTTTTTCCCATGACACACCCATCCTTTCCTATTTTGTTCTCTGGGTCTTCATATTAACTATCTTCCCCCAGAGTAGCACAAAAGTGTTAGGAAAGTTGGGCTTTGGAGTTGTGGTAATTTCTGTCTTTGTTACTTTCCTCCCCTTCAGGGGGTTTTTAAATTTTAAAGATGAATGCAGTAAGGTATAGTGGTGTGTGCCTGTAGTCCCAGCTATTCGGGAGACTGAAGCAGGAGGATCACTTGAGCCCAGGAATTTGAGGTTATAATGTGCTATGATTGTGCCAGTGAATAGCCACTGCACTCCAACCTGGGCAACATGGTGAGATCCTGTCCCTTAAAAGCATATCTGCCTGCTCTGAATTTGGTTTTTTAATACCACTTACTGATACCTTCCCTGTAAACCTGTAGATGGTTTAATTCTTAGTGAAGAGACCAGTCTCATCTAAAATTATCCTGTTGTGGTCTGTACGGCAAGTTACTTATCTTGAGCAATTTTTGTTTCCCCTTAAGTGGCATTTTGACTGTCCATTGCAGTGTTCTGATCTTAAAATTGACATCCACTTTCCTAATGTATATGAGATTCTCTTAGTTGAAGTAGGAGAATCAAATGGAGCAGTTGTCCTGCCCCCACCCCATGTTCTTACAAGCAACTGTGATGGAGTTATTCTGACCTTGAGTCACTGCCTCCCATCATTTCCCAGATGTTTGGGCCTTGCTCTCCCTTTGAGAATCATCTCCCAGATTTTTTCTTTCTTCTCCCACCTCTATTTGAGGTAATGGCATCTGTGCCATTGGGTGGTTTCACTGCTCCTTTACTTCATTTGCAGTTTCTTTCCCATGATAGTTTTTAGTTGGGCAGTCTTAAAACCCATCTGATAGGAAGGAAATTAGATGTAATGTGAGAGAGACCACAGTAAAATATGGGTAGTTTTGGGAGTGGGGTGGGGTTTTCAATCTTCTCTTTCCTCCCCATCCCCCCATGGGGTGTATTGGAGATCAGCTTCCTCCACCCCCCCAGGTTTAACCCCCCCACTCTGCCCTCCTCCCGTTCCCCACCCCTTCCTCCCCCCCAGCCAATGGAGATCTTCGTGGATGATGAGACGAAGTTGACGCTGCATGGGTTGCAGCAGTACTACGTGAAACTGAAGGACAACGAGAAGAACCGGAAGCTCTTTGACCTTCTGGATGTCCTTGAGTTCAACCAGGTCAGTTACACGTCCAGTAGGGGGATGAGCATTGGAGCACTCCAGCTGTAGCAGAAACCTGGATATTAAGTACACTTTTATTGAGGAAATCACATGTGTGATGTGGGAGAGAATTCTGAGGGTATAAACATTAGGGGCTGAGCATGAGTAAGGTGGAAGCTGCTTTTCTATTCTGTGGTTGGCATGGATATGTATGTTCTCAATAACCTTAAGGAAAATAAACTTCAAAAGTTAAGATCCTTGGCCAGGTACGGTGGCTTATGTGTGTAATCCCAGCACTTTGGGAGACTGAGGCAGGTGGATCAGTTGAGCCCAGGAGTTCAAGACCAGTCTGGGCAACATGGCGAAACTTCATCACTACCAAAGAAGAAAAAGTTAGGTGTGGTGGTGTGTGCCTGTAGCCCCAGATACTCTGGTGGCTGAGGTGGGAGGATAGCTTGGGCCCAGGAGATTGAGGCTGCAGTGAACTATGATTGCATTACTGTGCTCCAGCTTGGGCAATAGAGTGAGACCTTGTCTCCAAAAGTCCTTGAAAGGTTTTAGGAAGTTGTTAAAGGCTTGAAACAATTTTGGGGTGCATGTTAGGGTTCTTAAATGTTTAATTCCTCTAATTGCTTATTCAAGAGAAGCATTTCTGACTGGGTGCAGGGCAGTGGCTCATGCCCATAAATTCCAGTACTTTGGGAGGCTGAGGCAGGAACATCGCTTGAGCCCAGGACTTCAAGATCAGCATGGGAAACAGAGAGATGCCCATCTCTACAAATACTAAAAAATAAAAAAAAAAAAAAAAAGTAGCTGTGTGTGGTGGTGTGCACCTGTGGTCCCAGCTACTTGGGATGCTGAGGTGGAAGGATCTCTTGAGCCCAGGAGGTGTAGGCTGCAGTGACCCACGATTGCACCACTGCACTCCAGTCTGGAGGACAGAGTGAGACCCCATGTCAAAAAAGTGTTTCATTAATATACTTGTGAGTGGCCTATTTGCACTTAAGACTACTTTCTAGAATTAGGATAGCTCCCTTAGGTTTAATGTTTTGGTGAGCAGGAATATCAGTTACCCCTCCAGATCTTAATTCTAGCTTTTATCACTTTTTCATGAGGTGATCTCATCCTTGTCTCCTACCATGTCTGGCAGTTTTGGTTTCTGAACTTTGTGCTACCTCAGAGGCCAGCCTCCCTAGGGAAAAATCAGTGCTAAAATAAAGTTATATTTCCTCTTCTGCTCTAAATATATAGTGGGGGAATAAGAGAGATGAAGAGGAATTCCTGAGAACGTAATTAGTAGAAACTCCTCTCTCCCATGTAATGTCTCTCACACACTATGGACCCCTATTCCCCCAATTCGCGACCCCCCCACCTCCTCACCCCACCCCCCAACAGGTGGTGATCTTTGTGAAGTCTGTGCAGCGGTGCATTGCCTTGGCCCAGCTACTGGTGGAGCAGAACTTTCCAGCCATTGCCATCCACCGTGGGATGCCCCAGGAGGAGAGGTGAGTTGAAGATGGGAAAGATATTTTGTGTCTTTGGGAGAAAAAGACAGTTGAGAGAAGGGCATCTCAACATTTTAAAAATTTCCTTTCTCACAAAGGCTTTCTCGGTATCAGCAGTTTAAAGATTTTCAACGACGAATTCTTGTGGCTACCAACCTATTTGGCCGAGGCATGGACATCGAGCGGGTGAACATTGCTTTTAATTATGACATGCCTGAGGATTCTGACACCTACCTACATCGGGTAAACCCCACAGGCTGAAGAAATCCCACTCTCCCATTCCCTTTTTTTCTGTTTGTACATCTTCATCCCTGCCTCTGGGTCTCTTTCCTCTTTGATCTTCCAGTGCTACCCTCTGTCTCCTTCCAGGTGGCCAGAGCAGGCCGGTTTGGCACCAAGGGCTTGGCTATCACATTTGTGTCGGATGAGAATGATGCCAAGATTCTCAATGATGTGCAGGATCGCTTTGAGGTCAATATTAGTGAGCTGCCTGATGAGATAGACATCTCCTCCTACAGTGAGTACTGATCTCATGAAACCCTTTAGGTCCTCCCTGTTCCTTAGTGTGTATGTCCTAAATCCCGTCATTTAGATCATGGGCACCTGATGCATAATGGACCCTTGACTGGTTCATGCCCCCTGGTCTTGGATGCTGTATTGGGATGCTTTCCTGACCTCTATGTGGGGTTTCTGTCTTCTCTCATCATATTACATCCCTTCCCTCACCCCCACGTCTGTCCTCTGAACCCACACAGTACACCAGCATCTGCATGTGTGATGTGTGTTCCTGCCTCGCTTTCCCCTTTTCATGCCTTATTCTGACCATGCTATGTTTTCTCCTTAGTTGAACAGACACGGTAGAAGACTCGCCCATTCTGGAATGTGACCGTCTGTCCTTCAGGAGAGGACACCAGGGTGGGGGTGAAGGAGACACTACTGCCCCCACCCCTGACAGCCCCCACCCCATGGCTTCCATCTTTTGCATCACCACCACTCCTGAACGCCCATTTCTGATTTGTCAGAATTTTTTTAACAAAACTAAAAATGAAACACACGTGTCTGTGGTATCTATAAGTGCTTCGTCCCTTTATTGCATTTGGGGTGATGTATTTTAGGGCATGGTCCAGGGTAGATTCCTGTAAGGCCTGGGTGCCCTGCCTGCTGTGAGATTAAAGGGGAATGGGACTAAGACTGCAGAGCCCTGGCTCCCCCACTACCTGGCAATTGCCCGCGATTTGTGGGGGTCTCTTCCACTTTCTCTGGTCTGGGAGAGGCTGGGGTGTCTCTGATCCCGAGGCTGCTGGTGGGTGGTACATGGATTTTCAGTGCCAGAGGGTGCTATGGGCACTAGGGGAAGCTTAGACGCCTCCTCCCAGGCTCTCTCGGTGCCTCCTCATCTGTTCCTTCAGCTTCTGGATCTTGAGCACCAGGGCTTGGGCCTCCCAGGCTCCCTCCTGCCCTTCCAGGAGGGCCTGGTATAGCTCCAGCTGCTGTTCCAGCAACTCTTCAGCTTGGGCCAGCTCAGCTGTGTGGTGGATCCCGGGGCCCTGGTGAGGGAATTAGGGGAGGGAGCATCAGCCAGGGCAGGGGCTGAGGCCCTGGGAAGCTTTGTTGCAGGCTTTGGGCTGGAAGTGAGAAATTCCACCTTGCCTATCCGTTTTTGACCCGGTCCTTATTTAGGACGCCTGTATTGAGAAGCCCAGGTAGCTCCCTGTCTTGGGCATAGGCCTTTGGGGGAACAGATAGAGTTTCCTGGCCCAGGGGCCGTAACTGGCTTCCTTGAGCAAGGATATGGGGTCATTGGAAAGAGGATTGGCTGCTCCTCCCCACTAAGAAATAATTAACTGTTACATGAGGGGGAATAGATCCTGTTGAAGGACTTTGTGGACTGTGCTGCTGTGGGTGGGGGTGGGGGAGAGCCCTGCATTCCGGGCTGGGGTAGGGGAGGAGAGGAGCTGGTAGCTGAATTTAGGAAAAGAGCTGCAGGGGTAGGCATGGTGTGGGGTGGTGCAGGGTGGGATTGAGGGTTTTTTTTCCACACCCCAGTACAAATTCTCACACCCTCTTTTCCTACCTGTGGTGCCACTTACCCTGGGAGTGGATGTCATCTTCCCATTGCCTCTGGAGCTGGTCTGCTCTTCCATGCTTGCCTTGGGGTTTTGGGAGCAGCATCCACGGGAGCCCTGGGGTGCCAGGGACCAGGAGGGCAGAAGGAGGCGAAGGAAATGGCACCGAGAGAGCCAGGGCAGAGGGGGGACCATGGCGGGTGACCTGGCAGGGAGCTGTGTGAGCTGCCCAACAGCCACCAGGAACTGGTTCCCTCCAGGCCTTGGCCTCACTTCAGTGCCTGGCCCTGCCCAGGCCCCGTCCCCCAGCCCTGCCCCTGCCTCTGTCCTGCTCTGCCCCCACCTCTCTCCCAGCCTGGCCCCAGACAGAGTCCAGGAACAACTCCTGTTCCTGATGTGAAAAATGTTCCTGCCAGTTTAGGCAGAACTTGCTTTAGAGCACTGCCCAGCCTACCACAGGTCTGTGATTTTTTTTTTTTTTTTAATCTAGTGTTTATTAGGTATGAATTTTACAAACATTACTTGTATTAGTGGTAGCTGTGGAGCTGGAGAGTATTACACCTTTTCCAAGCTGCATGGCGAGAACCACCAGTAGTGTGGTAGAACTTACAGCCCTTTCCAAGGCCATGGCTCTCTTGGCCTGCAGATGTCAGCCCACGCATCTCCCTGTGCTTGTTGTGGACCACTGGGTGTCAGGTTTCCTTCTGACAGTGTTATGGAATGCATCAATTAGGATAAACTCAAAAACTTTGTATGTGGAATCTTTAACCAGCCCAGTGAGAATTCAGGACTCAGAGCCCCACAGTGGCATCCAGCTTGCTCTTCTGAGCTAACTAGCTGGTTAACACCATGATAGGCTTGCTGTTAAGTTGCATTCTTAGGAACTGGATTTTCGGCCACCACGGTGCTTCTATATAACGTAATCTTGCTTGGCTGTAGCCCAGTAGCGTGTTTTACTGGGCTGGGTGGGGCGGGGAGGGGATACCTGTGGAGAGCAGAGAGCTGGTGGTACCGCCAGCAACGGACCCTCAGAATAAAGCTCATGACATCAGACTGCTTCTTCATAGCTCCTGGATGTACTTGTATGCACCATCTTGGTTTACCCAGTGGCTGCTGCCAGACAGAAAGGAAAGGCTACCACAGGTCTTGCGTCTTTTTTTTTTTTTTTTTTTTCTTTTGAGACAGTCTCACTCTGTCGCCCAGGCTGGAGTGCAGTGGCACAATCTGGGCTTACTGCAAGCTCCGCCTCTCTGGTTCACACCATTCTCCTGCCTCAGCCTCCTGAGCAGCTGGGACTACAGGTGCCCGCCACCATGCCTGGCTAATTTTTTGTATTTTTAGTGGAGATGGGGTTTCACCGTGTTAGCCAGGATGGTCTCCATCTCCTGACCTCGTGATCCGCCCATCTTGGCCTCCCCAAGTGCTGGGATTACAGGCGTGAGTCACTGCACCCGGCATGTCTTTTTCTTTTCTTAACACTATCTTTTCTCACTTCACTCTGCAAGGTAGGAATTACATCCCTGGTTTGCACCTGAGGAAATTGGCTCAGATGGTTTCATTCAGCACTCACTGGGGAAGTGTCTGTTGGGGGCAGCTCTAGGCTGGATGTGCTCAAGGGTTCACAGCTGGTTGTTGGTAGGGCCTGGAGGGTTCATGTCCAGGTCCACCTGACTTGAAAGCTCATCCTGACCTTGCTTAAGTGCTGATTCCCCTTTGCAGATGTACCTTTTTATTGCGCTTCCCTTTATTGCTTTTTGCAGACGCTGTTTTTTATTTAGGGATTGGAGGCTTGTGGCAACCCTGTGTCAAGCACATCGATCAGGTCTGTTGATGCTATTTTTCCAACAGCAGACAGACATCATGTCTCTGTGTCACACTGTGGAATTCTCAAAATGTTTCAAGCTTTTTCATTATTATGCTTGTTACAGTGACCTGTAACTATTGTGATTGTTTTGGGACACCATGAGCAATGCTCATATAAGACAGCAAACTTAATGGAAAAATGTGTGTATTGTGACTGCTTCACCAACTGGCCATTCTCCCAACTCTGCTTTCCGGGCCTCCCTATTCCCTGAGGCACAATAATATTGAAAGGAATAATCCATGCGGCAAAAGGCCAACGTCATTGTCTTATTTTAAGAAGTTGTCAAAGCAGCCTTCAGCAACCATGCCCCTGATCCATGGAGGCAAGACCCTCCCCCAGCAAAAAGATCAGGATTAGCTGAAGCCTCAGATGATGGTTAGCATTTGTTTAACAATAAAATATTTTAAATTAAAGTATATGGCCAGGCACCGTGGCTCACACCTGTAATCCCAGCACTTTGGGAGGCTGAGGCGGGTGAATAACTTGAGGTCAGGAGTTCAAGATTAGCCTGGCCAACATGGTGAAACCTCATCTGTACTAAAAATACAAAAATTAGCTGGGCATGGTGATGGGCACCTGTAGTCCCAGCTACTTGGATGGCTCAGCAGGAAATGGCTTAAACCCAGGGGGCGGAGGTTGCAGTGAGCCAAGATCGTGCCACTGCACTCCAGCTTGGGTGACAGAGCGAGACTCCGTTAAGTATACACAGTTTTTTGGACACAATGCTACTGTACACTTAACAGACTACAATATAGTACAAACATAACTTTTATGCACAATAGGAAACTAAAAAGTTTGTGTGACTCACTTTGTTGCCATGGTCTGGAGACAAATCTGCAGTATATCCAAGGTATGCCTGTGATTTCCCCTTCCCTCTTCTTGCTGGCCCAGAATGACCTTGTTTCTTGCCCCTGTCTAGCCCTGCATGCTGTAAGGGTTTGCCTTCTCTGGTAGGTCTGGGCACTTTGTATCCCTTGTAACTTTGGCTCCTAGGATATGACACTGGTACAGGCCTCAAGTTCTGTTCGACTAGTGAGCCTCCCCCCATACCTCCTGAACTAGAACCAAAGTCCTGTGCACACACCGTGCATGTGTGAGTCTGTGTAGAGATGTCAGCTTCCTGCAGGGTGTTCTGAAGGGGCGTCCTGTTGTTACTGGAGGGCATAGCCACAGGCCCAGAAGCAGGGGTGGCTGAGAAGGGAGTGGCTGGTCCCAATTTTGATCATCTAGGAACAGGAAGGTCCTTAGAAAACCATGCCCCAGAAGGCAGGATTGCTGGAGAGTGGACAGCTATTAGCCAGCTTACTATCTGGATATCACTCTGCATTGGGAGGGAAGATGGCCTTGCCATGGTGTAGGAGTCCAGGAACCAGGCCGGGAGGCCTTCCCAGCAGTCAGTGCTTCTCACAGTTGCAGGCCAAAGCACCTTTAGATGAGGCCAAAGATTTTACATTCCTCATTAGCTGACTTTTTCCCACTTAAGTGGGAAAAGAACCCAGAACCTTTGTAAAAGTTTTAGGGGAGAAGGGCTTTCCCTCTTGTATCTTAGTGATAAGGTTATGCATGATTTATACTTTAATTGCAATGTGCACACAGCTGAAGTCTTAATTATTAGAATATAAGAGCCCCAAACTACTGTTGTTATAGATAAGTGAAACTATGCAGTATATGGTTAAACAATCCACAACCAATTAACATTGAAAATTGGCCAGGTGCGGCTGGCTCACACCTGTAATCCCAGCACTTTGGGAGGCCAAGGCAGGTGGATCACTTAAGGTCAGGAGTTCAAGACTAGCCTGGCAAACATGGTGAAACCCCCGTCTCTAGTAAAAATACAAAAAATTAGCTAAGCATGATGGTAGCCGCCTATAATCCCAGCTACTCAGGAGGCTGAGGCTGGAGAATTGCTTGAACCTGGGAGGTTGCAGTGAGCTGAGATCGTGCAATTGCACTCCAGCCTGGGTGACAGAGCAAGACTCCATCTCAAAAAAACAAAAAAAAAGGAAAAAAAAAAGAAAATTAACTACATTTTTGGGGGGTGGACAGAGTGATGCTCCATCACCCAGGCTGGAGTGCAATGGCATAATCTCTGCTCGCTGCAACCTCCGCCTGCCGAGTTCAAGCAACTCTCATGCCTCAGCCTCCCAAGAAGCTGGAATTACAGGCATGTGCCACTATGTGGAGCTAATTTTTATATTTTTAGTACAGACTGGATTTCACCATGTTGGCCAGGCTGGTCTTGAACTCCTGGCCTAAAGTAATCCGCCTGCCTCAGCCTCCCAAAGTGCTGGGATTACAGGCATGAACCACTGCACCTGGCCCTATTTCTGTTAATTTAAAAGATTAGCAGCCATTTAGAAAAAAACAACAAATGAGACTTTTGCAAGACAACCTAAATGATACACTAATAATGATCCTTTGGGAAAATGACATTTCAATCATGTGAGTTTCTGCTTTAGGTTATGAACTCCAAAATGGACCAAATGGACTAACCCTCAATAATTTATAGTAGGTAGTTTTGTGTGTGTGTGTGTGTGTTTTAACAGTAGGTAGTTCTAAGCCATAAATAAAATAGAATCTGAATTTTGGTTTTGTTCATCTGTGGGAACTTAATTAAGAAAGCACTGGCCTTTGGGTCAGTTCAAATATAGTGGATGAGGCCAGGTTCAGTGGCTCACTCCTGTAATCCCAGCACTTTGGGAGGCCGAGGCGGGGGATCACGAGGTCAAGAGATTGAGACCATCCTGGCCAACATGGTGAAACCCCGTCTCTACCAAAAACACAAAAATTAGCTGGGCATGGTGGTGCATGCCTGTAGTCCCAGCTACTTGGGAGGCTGAGGCAGGAGAATCACTTGAACCCGGAGCCAGAGGTTGCAGTGAGCTGAAATCAGGCCACTGCACTCCAACCTGGTGACAGAGTGAGACTCCGTCCCAAAAAAATACAACAACAGAAAACAGCTGGGCGCGGCAGCTCACGCCTGTAATCCCAGCACTTTGGGAGGCCGAGGCGGGCGGATCACTAGGTCAGGAGATCGAGACCATCCTGGCTAACACGGTGAAACCCCGTCTCTACTAAAAATCCAAAAAATCAGCCGGGTGCGGTGGCAGGTACCTGTAGTCCCAGCTACTTGGGAGGCTGAGGCAGGAGAATGGCATAAACCCGGGAGGCGGAGCTTGAGGTGAGCCGAGATGGCGCCACTGCACTCCAGCCTGGGTGACTGAGCGAGACTCCGTCTCAAAAAACAAAACAAAACAAACAAACAAAAAAAACCACACACACAAAAAAACAAAAAACAAAACAAAAACCAAAAAACAAATATAGTGGACGAATTGTAGATCTCATAATTGTAGAAATGAAGGAATTAAGATTTAAAAAATACACAAACCAGAATACCTAGTGCTAAGGTTGAATGTCCCCCACCAAAACTCATGTTGATATTTAATTGCTATCCTAATGGTATTAAGATGTGAGACTTTTTTATTTTTATATTTTTTTGAGGTGGAGTTTCACTCTTGTTGCCCGGGCTGGAGTGCAATGGCACAATCTCAGCTCACTGCAACCTCTGCCTCCCATGTTCAAGTGATTCTCCTGTCTCAGCCTGCTGAGTAGCTGGAATAACAGGCATGGGCCACCACGCCCAGCTAATTTTTGTATTTTTAGTAGAGACAGGTTTTCATCATATTGGTCAGGCTGGTCTCGAAATCCTGACCTCAGGTGATCTGCCCACCTTGACCTCCCAAAGTACTGGGATTATAGGTGTGAGCCACCCCGCCATGCCTGGCCGATGTGGGACCTTTCAGGGTTGATTAGGTTGAATAGATTAATGCCATTGTATGGCAAGATAAAGCTGAGTTCAGCCTCTTTGCCCTTCCACCTCTCACCGTGGGATAATACTGCAGCCAGGCCCTCATAAGATGCCAGTGCCATGCTCTTGGACTTCCCAGCCTCCAGATCTGTGGGAAATACATTTATTCTCTTTATAAATTGCTCAGTCTGTGCTGAGTGTGGTGGCTCATGCCTGTAATCCAAGCACTTTGGGAGGCCAAGGTTGAGCCCAGGAGTTTGAGACCAGCCTGGGCACATGGCAAAACTCCATCTCCACAAAAAAACACAAAAATTAGCTGGGTGTGGTGGTGCGGGTCTGTGGTCCCAGTTACATAGGAGGCTGACGTGGGAGGATCACTTGAGTCTGGGAGGTGGAGGTTGCAGTGAGTTGAGATCGTGCCACTGCACTCCAGTCTGAGCGACAGAGAGAGACCCTGTCTGAAAAACAACAAAATAAATTACCCAGTCTGTAGTACTCTGTTATAGCAGCAGGAAATGGACTAAGACACATAGATTATGTTACTACGTTTATTTATTTATTGTTGTTTTTGTTATTCCTGACTCTTAATAGAGTCTTAATCAGATGAGCATTCTGACCTGGCCTCCGCAGGAGGGATCTGTCTTTAGCCAGGGACAAGAAGAGATTAAGACCAGCATCATCCACAAGGTCAAGGGGCTGCAGAGCCCCCTAAGGCCAGTGTGCTGATGGGCCCTTCAATATTGTATCCTACCCAGTGGATTGGCAGGACTGGGTGATTGACAGGAATCATGGTTGCCTCTATGGGAAAGTTTTATGGAGATAGGGGCTGAGGGATGTTGAAGTTTAGCCATTACATTACAGTGAGAGAGATTACACTACTAAGTGTCAGAGACCCTGCTGGGCACTTTCTGTTACTGTCACAGGTGGCTTTCACAGTAACCCTTTAAGAGAGCTCTTTCCATTTTTCTTGTACATGGCTGTCCAGTTGTTCCAGCATCATTTGCTGAAAAGACTATCTTTTCTCTTTTTTTTTTGAGACGGAGTCTCGCTTTTGTCGCCCAGGCTGGAGTGCAGTGGCACAATCTCGGCTCACTGCAAGCTCCGCCTCCCGTGTTCACACCATTCTCCTGCCTCAGCCTCCTGAGTAGCTGGGACTACAGGCGCCCGCCACCGCACCCGGCTAATTTTTTGCATTTTTAGTAGAGATGGAGTTTCACCGTGTTAGCCAGGATGGTCTCGAGCTCCTGACCTCGTGATCTGCCTGTCTCGGCCTCCCAAAGTGCTGGGATTACAGGCGTGAGCCACCGCGCCCGACCAATACTATCTTTTCTCTATTGTATTGTCTTTGCTCCTTGTATTTATGTGGGACTATTTCTTGGCTCTCTATTCTGCTCAAGTGGATCAATTTGGCTCTTCTTTGCCAATGCCACTCTGTCTTTCTAAAATTAATTTTTTGATTGACAAATTTTATACATTTATGGTGTACATCATGTATATATATATATATATATATATATACACGCACATATACACACACATTGTGGAATGCATAAACCAAACAATTTAATAACATGTACATTACCTCACATACACATTTTTTGTGTGTGATGAGAATGCTTAAAGCAATTATCATACTATCTTGAAATATACAATATGTTGTTATTAAGTTTAGTCACCATAAGGTACAATAGCTCTCTTGAACTTATTCTTCTTAACTGAAATCTTGTGTTCTTTGGCTAACATCTCCCCAGTTCCCCCACCTCCCAGCCTCTGATAACCACCAGTTGACTCTCTATATATGAGTCTGACTTTTTTCTGTACTCCACATATAAGTGAAATTGTATTTGTCTTTCTATGCCTGGCTTATTTCACTTAACATAATGTCTTCCAGGTTCATCCATGTTGTCACAAATGACGGGATTTTGTTTTTCAAGGCTGAATAGTATTCCATTTTTTATATATACCACATTTTCTTTATCCATTCATCCATTGATGGACACTTAGGTGGATTCCATATCTTGGCTATTGAGAATAATGCAGCAGCCCAGTGCAGTGTCTTGTGCCTATAATCCCAGCTAATTGGGAGGCTGAGACAGCAGGATCGCTTGAGGCCAGGAGTTCAAGACAACCCTGGGCAAAATAGAGAGACTGTCTCTAAAGAATAAAAGAAAAAAAAAAAAAGAATAACGATGCAATGAACATGGGAGTGCAAAAATCTCAACATACTGCTTTTGTATCCTTTGGATATATACCCATTAGTGGGATTGCTGGATCATGTGGTATTTCATTTTTAAAATTTTTGCAGAACCTCCATACTGTTTCCCACAATGGCTACGCTAATCACCACTCTGTCTTGATTACTGTGGCTTTATAGGAAGTCTTGAAGTCAGGTAGTGGTGGTACTTTGACTTATTTTTCTTCCGTATTGTGCTGGCTAGGTCTTTTGCCTCACCATATAAAGTTTGAATCAGTTTGTTAATATCCATAAAATAACTTACTGAGGTTTTTTATTGAGATTGCATTCATTCTGCAGATCAAGTTGGAAAGAACAGATATATTAACAATATTGAGCCTTCGTGACTATGAACATGGAATATCTCTCCATTCGTTTAGTTCTTTGATTTCTTTTGTCGGAGTTTTGTAGTTTTGTTCATATAGATCTTGCACATATTTTGTTAGATTTGTACCTAAGTGTTTCATTTTTAGGGGTGCTAACGTAAGTGGTATTGTGTTTTAAATGGCAAATTCTGGGCCAGGCATGGTGGCTCACACCTGTAATTCCAGCACTTTGGGAGGCCGAGGCAGGCAGATCACGAGGTCAAAAGTTCGAGATCAGCCTGGACAACATGGTGAAACCCCGTCTCTACTAAAAATACAATAATTAGCTGGGCATGTTGGGACACGCCTGTATCCCAGCTACTTAGGAGGCTGAGGCAGGAGAATTGCTTGAACACGGGAGGCAGAGGTTGCAGTGAGCTGAGATGGCGCCACTGCGTTCTAGCCTGGGCGACAGAGCAAGACTCCATCTTGAACAAAAAAAAAAAAATTAAATGGCAAATTCTACATGCTCATTGCTGATACATAGAAAAGTGATTGGCTTTTACATATAAACTTTATATCCTGCAACCTTGCTATAATTGCTTGTTAGTTCCAGGAGTTTTTTGCGTGTGGATTCTTTTTGATTTTCTACATAGACAATCATATCATCTGTGAACAAAGAGAGTTTTGTTTCTTGTTCCAAATTTGTATACCTTTTAGTTCCTTTTCTTGTCTTACTGCATTAGCTAGGACTTCCAGTACAATGTTGAAAAGCTGTGTTGAGAGGGTCATTCCTGCCTTGTCCTGATCTTAGCAGGCAAGCTTTTAGTTTCTCACCATTAAGTGTGATATTAGCTGTGGATGTTTTGTGGATGTTGTTTATCAATTTGAGTAAGGTCTTCTCTATTCCTAGCTTGCTAAGAGATTTTTTTTGTCTTTTAATCATCATGAATGGGTGTTGGATGTTGTCAATTGCTTTTGCTACCTCTGTTGATATGATCATGTGATTTTCTTCTTTAGCCAGTTGATGTAATGGATTACATTAATTGATTTTCAAATGTTGAAGTAACTTTGCATACCTGGGATAAATTCCACTTAGTCGTGGTGTATTGCTCTTTTCATACATTGTGGATTTGACTTGCTAGCATTTTGCCGAGGATTTTTGCATCTATGCTCATGAGAGATATTGGTCCGTGGTTTTCTTTTTTTGTAAAGTCTTCATCTGATTTTGGTATTTGGCAAATGCTGGCCTCATGGAATTAGTTAGAAAGTATTCCCTCATAGAATCCCGGCCTCAAGAAATGAGATAGAAAGTGTCTGTCTTGGCTTTGCAGACGCCACCCCCAGGAGCCCCGTACTATCAGCCATGGTCAACCCCACTGTGTCCTTCGACATCGCTGTCAATGGCGAGCCCCTGGGCTGCATCTCCTTCAAGCTGTTTGCAAACAAGTTTCCAAAGACAGCAGAAAACTTTTGTGCTCTGAGCACTGGAGAGAAAGGATTTAGTTATAAAAGTTCCTCCTTTCACAGAATTATTCCAGGGTTTATGTGTCAGGGTGGTGACTTCACATGCCATAATGGCACTGGTGGCAAGTCCATCTACGGGGAGAAATTTGATGACGAGAACTTCATCCTAAAGCAGACAGGTCCTGGCATCTTGACCATGGCAAATGCTGGACCCAACACAAATGATTTCCGTTTTTTTTTTTCTTTTTTTTTTTTTTTTTGAGATGGAGTCTCACTCTGACACCCAGGCTGGAGTGCAGTGGCAGGATCTTGGCTCACTGCAAGGATCTTGGCTCATTTGCCTCCCGGGTTCAAGCAATTTTCCTGCCTCAGCCTCCTGAGTAGCTGGGATTATAGGCAGGCGCCACCACACCTGGCTAATTTTTGTATTTTTAGTAGAGACGGAGTTTCACCATGTTGGTCAGGTTGGTCTCGAACTCCTGACCTCAGGTGATCTGCCCGCCTCGGCCTCCCAAAGTGCTGGGATTACAGGTGTGAGCCACCAGGCCCGGGCAATTCCCAGCTTTTCATCTGCACTGCTAAGACTGAGTGGTTGGATGGCAAGCACGTGGTCTTTGGCAAGGTGAAAGATGGCATGAATACTGTGGAGGCCGTGGAGTGCTTTGGGTCCAGAATGGCAAGACCATCAAGAAGATCACCATTGCTGACTGTGGACAACTTGACTAAGTTTGACTTGTGTTTGTTTTTTTGGGTTTTTTTTGAGACTGAGTTTCACTCTTGTTGCCAGACTGGAGTGCAATGGCACCATCTCGGCTCACTGCAACCTCTGCTTCCTGAGTTCAGGCGATTCTCCTGCCTCAGCCTCCCAAGTAGCTGGGATTACAGGCATACGCCACCACACCCAGCTCATTTTGTATTTTTAGTAGAGATGGGGTTTCTCCATGTTGGTCAGGCTAGTCTTGAACTCCTGACCTCAGGTGATCCCACCTGCGTCAGCCTCACAAAGTGCTGGGATTACAGGTGTGAGCCTGGCCTGACTTGTGTTTTATCTTAACCACTAGACCATTCCTTCTATAACTCAGGAGAGCACCCTCCACCCATCTGCTCGTAGTAGTCTAGAAACTTTGTGCTCTCGCTGCAGTTCCCTTTGGGTTCCATGTTTTCCTTGTTCCCTTCCATGCCTAGCTGGATTGCAGCATTAAGTTTATGATTATGAAATTAAAACTAAATAACAACAACAACAAAAGAAAGTATGGCTTCTGGAAGAGATTATAGAAAATTGGTATAATTTTTTTCCTTAAATGTTTGGTAGAATTTATCAGTAAACCCATTTGGGGCTGATGTTTTCTGTTTCTGAATGTTATTAATTATTGATTTAATTTATTTAATATATGTCTATTCATTTCACTTTTTATATTAAAATTTTTTTTATAGAGACAAGGTCTCACTATGTTGCCCAGGCTGCTCTCAAACTCCTGGGTTTAAGGAATCCTTCTGTCCTGGCTTCCCAAAAGGCTGGGATTACAGGCATGAGCTACTGTGCCTAGCTTAATTTCACTTTTAATTCAATTTGTTTTGAATAATAATAGATTTAACTTTGGGAGGCCTGTAATCCCAGTTACTCGGGAGGCTGAGGCAGGAGAATCACCTGAATCCAAGAGGTGGAGGTTTCAGTGAGCTGAGATCGCGCCATTGCACTCCAGCCTGGGTGACAGAGCAAGAATCCATCTCAAAAACAAAACAAAACAAAAAATAACAATAACAATAATAGATTTAAAGAGTTGCAAAGCTAGAACACAGAGTTTCCATAAACCCCAGCTTTCCTTAATGTTAACATCTAACAAAATTATGTCAATACTAAGAAACTAAGAAATTAACATTGCTATAATACTATTTGCTAAACTGTAGACTTTATTTGGACTTCATCAGTTTTTCCAAGGCCCATTAATGCATTTAGCTTTTGAGTCTCTCTAGTCTTTCTGATCTGTGAGTTTCTCAGTCTTTACCTATTTTCATGACCTTGAAAGTTTGGAAGAATACTGGACAGATAATTTGTAGAATGTCCCTCACTTTGGGTTTGTCTAATGCTTCCTTATGATGATTAGATTGGGGTTATGGGATTAAGGGAAGAATACTATAGAGGGGGAGTGTCCTCATCACATCATTTCTGGGGTGCAAGATGTTAACATGACTGATTGCTTGGTTAAGGTAGTGTCTGCTACATTTTTCCACTGTAAAGTTATTATTTTTACTCTTTTCATACTCTAGTCTTTGGAAGCAAGTCGGTAAGTCCAGCCTGTATTCAAGGTGAGAGAAATAAAACTCCGCCTCCTGGAACGGAGATTCTTGTAATATATTTTTTGAAATTCTTCTGTAAGGAAGATTTTGTCTCTTCTTCCCTATTTATTTATTTAATTATTTTTGATTAAATAAATCAGTGTGGAATGAATATTTATTTATATTTTGGGTTCTAATCCAATACTATTGTAACTTTGTTGCTCAGATTTTTCCAGCTTTGTCCATGGGGAGCTCTTTCAGGTTGACTCCTGTGTCCCTCTGACATGCCCTTATTTTTTGGTGGTGTGGGCTGGGAGATGGGTGGGGGTTACTTTCCGGCATTACAAGATGTTCCAGGCTCATCTTATGTTTTTGCTATCCCAGCCCTAGAATCAGCTGTTTTTCTAAGGAGTCCCTGCATCGTTTTATCAGAGAATGACGTATCATAACCAAGGTCTGGGCAATGGGTGCTTATTTCACTCTTCTAAGGAGGATACGGAGGTTCCAAGACCTGTCTGAGACCTGCCTGAGCTCACACAGGCACATAAATGGCTCTCACTTCAGCACCACTTTAGAGCTGATTCAGCCGGGTGCAGTGGCTCAAACCTGTAATCCCAGAACTTTGGGAGGCCGAGGCGGGCAGATCACCTGAAGTCAGGAGTTTGAGACCAGCCTGGCCAACATGGCGAAACCCCATCTCTGCTGAGAAATATAAAAACTAGCTGGGTGTGGTGGTGCATGCCCTGTAATCCCAGCTACTTGGGAGCCTGAGACAGGAGAATTGCTTGAGTCGGGGAGGCAGAGGTTGCAGTGAGCTGAGATCACACTACTGTACTCCAGCATGGGTGACAGAGTAAGACTCTGTCTCAAAAAAAGAAAAAGAAAAAGAAAAAAAGAGCTGATTCAGCGCAGACTTTGACATCCCCGACTTGATGACCAATTCTCCATGCAGGTCTTTATTTCTTAAAGCTTCTGTTTTTCAGTATGCAGGGCTTAGACCCTAATAATTTTATTCTCTAATATTTGGAGACTTTCCTAAAAGAAACATTTAACATTTTGGTAACATGATTCACTTACAGAGTTGACCGGAATAGGCAAGAGGAAGAGACGGTGGAGGAAGGAGTCATATTGTTCTTTCATCACGTTGTTCTTTCCTGTGGAGTATTTCCCAGTTCCTGCTGCTCCTTCCACATCCCTGGGCCTGGAGCAGGATGGCACTCTCTGACCGTAACAGAAAAATGGTGATTTGGAAACACCTGCCTTTTCTGTCTCCCCAACCCTTCCATTTCAGTGCCCATTCTCCCTCCCAACCCATGGCCCATGAACTTTTCCTTCTCCTAGCCTCTCACCTAGTGCTGGCTCCTCAGAGGGAAGTGAACCATCACCCCCTGGAGGGTGGAACTGGGGAGAGAGAGGCCAGAGCCTGGGGCTGGGGCAGAAGCTGCAGCAGGAAGGAAGGAGGTTAGAGAGACAGATGAGGGGTGAGATGTGAGTGCTCAGAGGGAGAATGAGGACATCCCCAGCATCTCCATAGAGGAGAGAGGAAGGGGCCTTGAGTGCTGAGGCAGAGAGGGGGGCAGGGTCTGGATTGGATGCCCCTCCCTCAGCCCCTGGTCCTCTGACAACACCTCACCTAGTCACACTGAGGGGCTTCTCTAGGCCCAGGGGCACCTGCAGGCAGGTGTATCTCATGCCTTCTCTGGGAGGGTCCCCCACAGCTGCCCAGCCTTGATATGTCTCTCCCTGGGTCTGGTCCCCTTGAGCCTTGAGTCCAGAGTTGGCTCCTTCCCTTCCTACCACCAGGTCAGAGTGAGGTTGGCAGATGAGAAGCCAGGTGCTCTGCATGGCACGGTGTGGTTGCCCTCAGGGTCCTCCTTGTCAGTGACCACAACTCTGGGGAAGTTGGGGAGGCACCAGGGTGCAGGAGAGAGAGAACAGAGAGGTGGAGTGAGGGTGGGACACACTTCAGCCTCCCCCTCCTCTCCTCGTCTTCCTCCACATGCCAGTGCATTTCCCTCCCCAACTCCAGAACTTCCAACAGCCACAGCAGGAAGGGGAGACCCAAATCCCCATCACTCTCTGCCACAGTCTCTGTGAGTGTGGCCACCTCCATTTCTACTGCAGCTTTAGGGTCTGCCCCAGAGCAGAGTCCTGGGTATGCTTACAGCGGGATACTGGAAGGTTCTTCCTTCAAATATCTGCATAGCTGTTTCCTCCTCAGGTCTGCTCACATGACCCATCCAAGAGGCCCACCCTGACCATCCTATATTTATGTATGTATGTATGCATGTATAAATGTATGTATTTATTTATTTATTGAGACAGGGTCTCACTCTGTCACCCAGGCTGGAGTGCAGTGGTGTGATCTCGGCTCACTGCAACCTCTGCCTCCCAGGTTCAAGTGATTCTCCTGCCTCAGCCTCTTGAGTAGCTGGGATTACAGGTGCGCATCACCACTCCCAGCTAATTTTTGTATTTTTAGAAGAGATGGGGTTTCACCATGTTGATCAGGCTGGTCTCAAACTCCTGACCTTGTGATCCGCCTGTCTTGGCCTCCCAAAGTGCTGGGATTACAGGCATGTGCCACCGTGACTGGCCCAATTTTTGTATTTTTAGTAAAGATGGGGTTTTGCCATGTTGGCCAGGCTGATCTTGAACTCCTGACCTCAGGGAATCTGCCCGCCTAGGCCTCCCAAAGTGCTGGAATTACAGGCATGAACCCCCGCACTCGGCCCTGACCATCCTATTTAAAAATGCCACCTGTGTGACTTTGCATTAATTCTCTACTTTGTATTGTTGTTTTTCTTATCTCCTATCTCTTTCTAAGTATGCAAATGTCTTTTTCCAAAGATAGCTTCACCAATGTCTTCGATCTCACATGCTCTTTAGCAATGTGACCTTGCCATCCTCTATCAAGACCTGAGCCTAATCCCCCTACTCCCTGACTCTTGGATCTGAGACTGGTTTTGGTGACTAGAACATGGGGATTATGATACTGCCTGACTTCTGAGGTTCTTACAAAAGATCCCTTGTGGTTCTGACTAGACATCTTGAAACACCCCCTCTGAAGCCCAGGGATGGAGCAGGGAGCAACCTAGCCATGTGGAGCAGCAGGTGGAAGGAGAACTTAGACAACCGAGTTAACAGCCCCAGTAAGCCTCTTGAATGTTCTGGGCCCCTCGGGCTCCAGATGATGGCAGCTTTTGCCCATGTCACATGGAGCAGAAGGGCTGCCTGGCTGAGCCCAGTCAACCCAGAGAAAGAGAGAACATATAAAGTCTGTTGTTTTATTTTAAGATGTTTTCTTTACTGGAACACATCCATGTAACCCACTACTGTTATTGTGTTTTTATTTATTGCCTGTCTTTCAGATTGTAAGCATCAGGGAGCAGGTGTTTGTCTTTTATTGATTAAATGATCACCAGGCCTAGAACCATGCCTAGCACAGAGGCACTCACTAAATCTTTGTTAGGGCATGATTAAATGCTGTGATCTTAAAGCTGGGTCTGAGACTGGAAAGGGGGAGTTACTGGTATTTGGTTTTGGGGATTGCCTTAGTCATCTTGCACTGTAACTGAACTCAGGTCTGGCTACTTGCTGCTTGCAAATTCAGATAACAAGCATGAGGGCTGGGAGTAAGAAAGTAACTTTATTAACCAAAACTAGTAGTGGGGAAGTGGCCAAATTCCCATCCAAAGTAACCACTTCAAATGTCTAGGGAGAAGGCCAAGGTTTATAAAGGGGGACTTGGTGTGACTGGCTTGCAGGGAAGGGGTAAGGAGGTGTGAGGTCTACGTGACTTGTTTGATGGCTAATCTATTGAGTGGTCTGATTGGCTCCGTTGTGGGCAGAACTAGGTTGTAAACTGACCATTGTCTCAAAGCAATCTCCTGGTGGGGGAGAGTTCTGGAGGTTCCTGGTTTGTTTTAAGGTTTGGTCCCTATAACTTCTTCTTCTTTTTTTTTTTTCTGAGACAGAATTTCATTCTTGTTGCCCAGGCTGGAGTGCAGTGGTGCAATCTCACCTCACTACAACCTTTGCCTCCCGGGTTCAAGCGAGTCTCTTGCCTCAGCCTCCTGAGTAGCTGGGATTATAGGCACCCACCACCGCACCGAGCTAATTTTTGTATTTTTAGTAGAGATGGTGTTTCACCATTTTGGCCAGGCTGGTTTTGAACTCCTGACCTCAGGTGATCCACCCACCTTGGCCTCCCAAAGTGATGGGATTATAGGTGTGAGCCACCATGTCTGGCTGGTCCCTGGAACTTCTAAGCCCACACATAGGTAAGCTTGCAGTGTAGGGAGTGTCTGGGAGAGAGAAGGTAAAGGTTATAATTGCATTCCTAAAGAGCTAAGAGGCGAACATACAGGGAAAAAGAAAAAAGGTAAAGATAATTTTAAGGAAAATGGGGGTACTCAGTTACAGGGCTGCCATAACAGAACACAACAGATGGGTGGCTTAAACAACAAAAATTCGTTTCTCACAAATCTTGTGGCTGGAAGTCTGAGATCAGGGTGCCAGCAGATTCAGTTCGGGGTGAGGTCCCTCTTCCTGCCTGGCAAACAGCGGCCTTCTTGCCATATCCTCATGTGGTGAAGAGAATGAGAGCTCCAGTCTCTTCCTTTTCTTATAAGGACACTAATCCCATCATGGGGTCAATCTCTTGACTTCATCTGAATCTAATAACCTCCCAAAGGTCCACCTCTTAATACCATCATGCTGGGAATTAGAGCTTTGACATATGAATTTGACACACAAACATTCATTCAATAACAAAATCTTAAGATCAAAGTACTGGAAAATTTGTTTTCTGGTTAGTGAGGGCTCTTTTCCTGGTTTGTAGATGCCCACCTTCTCACTATGTCCTCCTATGGCCTTTCCTCCGTGTGCTTGCAGAAAGAGAGACATCTCTGTGTCTTCCTCTTAGAAACACCAGTCCCAGCAGATTAGGGCCCCACCCTGTGACCTTATTTAACTTTATCTTATTTATTTACTTACTTATTTATTTGAGACAGGGTCTCCCTCTGTCACCTAGGCTGGAGTGCAGTGGCACGATCTCGGCTCACAGCAACCTCGGCCTCCCGGGTTCAAGTGATTCCCCTGCCTCAGCCTCCTGAGGAGCTGGGACTACAGGCACGTGCCACCATGCCCAGCTAATTTTTTTTTTTTTTTTTTTTTTTTTTTTGAGACGGAGTCTCGCTCTGTCGCCCAGGCTGGAGTGCAGTGGCCGGATCTCAGCTCACTGCAAGCTCCGCCTCCCGGGTTCACGCCATTCTCCTGCCTCAGCCTCCCGAGTAGCTGGGACTATAGGCGCCCGCCACCTCGCCCGGCTAGTTCTTTGTATTTTTTTTTTTTTTAGTAGAGACGAGGTTTCACCGTGTTAGCCAGGATGGTCTTGATCTCCTGACCTCGTGATCCGCCCGTCTTGGCCTCCCAAAGTGCTAGGATTACAGGCTTGAGCCACCGCACCCGGCCCCCAGCTAATTTTTTTATTTTTAGTAGAGACGGGGTTTCACCATGCTGGCCAGGGTGATCTCGAACTATAATTCCTTTGCAACCCATAACGAATTAACAGATTTAGCCATTGAAAAGCAATGGCAATTAAAAGTAGAGTAAAAGTGCCGGGCGCGGTGGCTCACGCCTATAATCCCAGCACTTTGGGAGGCCGAGGCGGGCGGATCACGAGGTCAGGAGATTGAAACCATCCTGGCTAATACGGTGAAACCCTGTCTGTACTAAAAATACAAAAAATTAGTTGGGCGTGGCGGGCGCCTGTAGTCCCAGCTACTCGGGAGGCTGAGGCAGAAGAGTGGCGTGAACCCGGGAGGCAGAGCTTGCAGTGAGCCGAGATCCTGCCACTGCGACAGAGACTCCGTCTCAAAAAAAAAAAAAAAAAAAAAGAAAAAGAAAAAAAAAGTAGAGTAAAAGTAAATAATCAGTACTAAATTCTTCCTCTTGATGGAAGAATACAATGGAGTGCCGTATTCAAGAAGAAAATCAAGTCTGCCTATAAGCAAATATCTGCAGCCAAGTACCAATTTATAGAAAGTACAGATAAAACAGGTCCATATTAAACTATGCCTTGGGATGGAGACAGCAAAATGCAAACTATGGAAAACTCAACCAGGACAATATAAATTTCAAGGAGGAGCACAGAGAAAAAAAGAGAACAGGCCAGGCTGCGTTTGCTCACGCCTGTAATCCCAGCCCTTTGGGAGGCCGAGGCAGGCAGATCATGAGGTCAGGAGATTGAGACCATCCTGGCTAACACGGCGAAACCCCGTTTCTACTAAAAATACAAAAAAATTAGCTGGGCATGGTGGCACGCGCCTGTAGTCCCAGATACTCGGGAGGCTGAGGCAGGCGAATCGCTTGAATCCAGGAGGCAGAGGTTGCAGTGAGCCGAGGTCGTGCCACTGCACTCCAGCCTGGGTGACAGATTGAGACTCCGTCTTAAAAAAAAAAAAAAAAAGAAAAAAAGAGAACAAAAATTACATATCCCAAGGTAAAACTAAACTACAATTTCAGATGAGGAAAATATAAAATAGAACAAAGAAGTGATGATCATAAAGGTCAGGCTGTGATTTTACGCAGAGGAGGGAAGCCTTTATCACTGAGTTGGGGCAAATGATGGGGTTTCTGGGCTGGTTGACAAACTTCTGTATCTCTGGTGGTTGAAGGGTGTTTATCTTTTATTATTATTATTAAAGGGCAACATTTTCAGATAGTTTTTCTTTTCGGGTAACTTTTATTTTATGACAAAAAGCTAATGAAGAATAAAATAATTTATAGGTCATGATTACTGTTTTGCACAAAGCCTACTCTCCACACCCCTCTGCAGACACTGAGTTCCCAAAACAAGTGGCAGCCCCAGGACCCCCTGGTAGGGCCACCTCACTTCTGGGTGTGTTCATGTCGCTGAAGGCAGTGTCCCAGGTCTATTCCTTGATGCCTGGAAGAACCTGATAGGACACAGTTGAGGGAAGCCTTCTCTGTCACCTGCAGGTTCTTGGCTGTCACTGTAGAGGGAGCAGGTCCTCACCTCTCCCACAGGCGGGATCACAGCCAGAACCTCCTCTCCGCATGGGGAGTGAGGCTTGGTCCTTTCCCTGAACACAGTGACAAAGATCTCTGTGTCATCACAAGAAGGCTCCAACTCTTCAGAGCAGATGTTCCCCCACAAGGTCAGCCCCTAAATGTTGGTGACAGATGTCCCACCTCCATCCCTTCCTAGTCCTTTCTGTTCTGCTATGAATCTGTCAGTCATTGGGAACTAGCAGGGAAAGCGAAAGAGGAGGGGAGATTGCTTAGATGCTGGCTCAGGGCATTGAGACAGACCTCTTCTTCTCTCTGAACCTCACACTTTATCCGCTCCCAGACGCATGAAATAAAACACAGACCAGAAATGTCTATTTAAAGAGTAAACATCTATGGTATAAAATTATGCACATATAATATTAGACACAGAGTAATGCATAACAGTGTGATGGGGCGAGGGGACCTCAAGGTGACAAGAAAGCTGCTCCTAGCTGGTCAGGAGTCATCACCAAGACACTCACAAAGCTTACCTATGATAACCTAATTACTACACATGTAATATATTAAAATATATTAAAACATAAGAAAATAGGACGGGCACAGTGGCTAATATAATAAAATATATTAAAATATAATAAAATAGGCCAGGCACGGTGGCTCATGCTTGTAATCCCAGCACTTTGGGAGGCTGAAGCAGGTGCATCACCTGAGGTCAGAAGTTTGAGACTAGGCTGGCCAATTTGGTGAAACCCTGTCTCTACGAAAAATACAAAAATTAGCTGAGTGTGGTGGTGACTGTCTGTAATCCCAGCTATTCGGGAGGCTGAGGTATGAGAACTGCTTGAACTTGGGAGGCAAAGGTTGCAGTGAGCTGAGATCAAGTCAGTGAACTGCAGTCTGGGTGACAGAGTGAGACTCCGTCTCAAAAAAAAAACCAAAAAACCAAAAAACACACACACACAACAGAAATAATGATACCAATTAATATGGCACTGTTAAGGGCCCCACAACCCTGTACCGGACTGAACAAAGGATGAACGTGGAAATAAAGACAAAGACAAAAGAGTATATTTGGAACAAGGGGTCAGGGGGCTCCTTGCTTCTCGCGAACAAGGGCTCTCTGATCTTCCACAGCCCTTCGTATTTATTGGTATAGGAGATAGCGAGAAGAGGGGTGGAAGAAGGAGTCAGCTTCTGGGTCCAGAGTAGGTTTTCAAGACTGCATTCTTCGAACAACAGGCTCTAGATGACCCAGTAGATAACCTCAATGAGCACCATGGAGTGATTGCCCTCAGCAAACCTTCTGTCGGCAGGAGCAGTCCTGAGTTTGCCCACATCCTGTATTCATGATAAGCAGTTTGCTGTTTGATCATATAGCCTCCAAAGGAATGTTGAGTTGGTCATGATCTCTTTGCCGCTCTCTACATGGCAGAGATGCAAACACCTCATATCCACTAACACTTTGCAGCATCCAACAACAATAAATAAGTGCTGATATTTTCTCTGTTTCATAGGTCAGGAAACAGAGGGAAAGTGCTAGTGAGATCCAGGCAGGGAGTTGAATCCCGGCCGCCTGTCTGTAGAGTCTAGACAACCCTCAGCGGAGCCAGTGGACCCAGGAGCTGACATCAGAGGCTGAAATCCCAGCTGTGTGGCATCCCTGTGGTCTCCCGTCCCAACCGGGTGTTGATCCAGGGTCTGCAGGCTCACGAGCTCTGGAGAAAAGAGGGAAACGGGTAAATGCTCCACTGGGTGCAGTGTTGTGTTTATTCCCTGAGGACTTTTCTCTCTTCAGTTGCTCCAAAACCAGATTCACCCTTTCTCTGAGGGAAGATGAGGCCCCCACTTTTTTCTTCCTCCCTCCCTGCTTTTCCCAGCTCCTGCCAGTTCCCTCCCATCACTCCATCAACATCAGCCCCTGCCCTTGCCCAACACCCATCGTGCAGGGAGTGAAAGGGCCACAAGACTAAAGGACAAGACCCAAGAGGGAACCCAGTGCCCTCCCCTCCTCTCAGACCTGACCAGTCCTGTTACAGTGAGAGGCCTCCCCAAAGAGAGGCCCTGACCCTTGCTCTCAGTCCCCAGGCCCTCCTCTCCTGCAGAGGCACCTGCATACCAGGGCAGGCCCTGCCCACTGTGGGCTCTGCCCTCTATCTGCAGCTCAGTGCTCCTCCCCTCCCAGCCCTGAGCAGACAGCTCCTAACTGGGAATCCCATCAGGAAGGCTGGGGTGCCCAGCAGGTCCAGCATGGAAAGACGTGGCTGCCAGAGGATCCGCACCTGACATGACCCTGGGACCCCCACCTTGCTCGAGGAGGCCTGGCCTCTCCTGACCCTCAGCACCCACTGAGGCCTGTGACCTGCTCTTGAGTCACCACTGCTCCTGCCTGGTCCACTTACTCCACCCCAGGGCTGCTGCTTGGTGAGGCTGCGAGGCCTTCCTGCTCTGTCCCTAGCAGGGATTCCACCTAGGCCACTGCCCTTGCAATCTAAAAGGGATTTTCTCCATGTGGACTAGGGGAGTCCCTTTAGCCTGAGGCTGCTTCTGCCCATCCTCTGCACCTGGGAACTGCCACTGCCACAGCCACCATCTCCCACACAGATTCTCCTGGAGAGGGGGCTCCAAATTTGAGTTCCTGTTTTATTTAATATGCTTTACAACAGCAGTATTAGAGGAAATCCTATTAAGATTATAGAGCTGAAATTATGAACATTTTTATTGGACATCAACATTGAAAGCAGGAATTTTGAGAAATTGGCACGTGAATTTCATACCCTTTTCCTTGCCAAAACCCCAGTGACCTACGAGGAAACCATTCCTGCCCACAGGAAAGCAGAACCGACAATCCCTCTACGGGAGACACCGCAGGTGAGAGCAGGAGTGACCACAGACCTGCACTGTCCCTGCTGTGGGTGCCTCCTGGACGGGGCCCTCTTGCTGGAGGGCAGGGCATGAATCTTCCCATCTGCTCAGGCCTGAGGGGCCGACTGATAGTGCAATTAGGTTCAAGGATGAGAAACCAGCGCCCCTACCGCTAGACACACAGAAGTGGGGAAATGACAGAGACTCAGGTCTCCTGGATACCCCAGCCTCTCACTGTCCCTGCATGGCCTGCTTTTGCAGAAACACAAAACTTCCTGCTGTCTCTTTTCATCTCCCATCAAACAACCTGACTGGGGGGGAAAAGATTCTGACTGTCCCTTACTCCAAATTTACCAGGTAGTGACTACCTTGAGAAAGGGAAGTTGGCTCAGGGAGGGCAAGGTGAGGCCACAGAGCACAGAACAAAGCCCCAAAAAGATGGTGCCTGGGGACTGTCTCCCTCAGGGACTGGAGAAGAAAACACTCGGAGGTGGGATGAAAACAGGGACCACAGCTGCCCTGATGAGGAGCTGGGCCCCGCTCCTCAAATGGCCCAGGAACATCTGCTTATCTACTCATCCATGTCATCTGCAAGGAAACTCTAGGAGGCCAGGTGGTGGGAACCTGGAAAGTGCCTCCTGGAGGAGGCACATAGGGGAGGCACTGCCTCTCCTTGGATTCCTCTCCAGTTTCTGGCCCTCCCCAGATCACAGCTGCCTTTACTATTTGCTCCCTCTGAGGCCATGATCATCCATCAGCATGTGATTCCCAACTCACCCCACCTGGATGCACCCTAGTGAGCATGAGAGACAGAGAGGCCGGGATGGGGACAGAGCAAGCACCGCAGCCCTCCCTGCTGCCCACTCCACCTGCAGCAGGAGGAGGCCACAGCTGGACGTTCGAGGGCCTTTCCCCAGTCCTGGCTTGGGAAGGACTTATGGGTGTAGATGGGAATGTGGCTCCCATTCCCCTCCCAAATACCCCAACTTCCATCCCCTGTTCCAGCCTTGTCACCTACATCCTATCAGGAGCAATGAAGGGACCCTGCTGCCCAGACAGGAGCCTTGTCATCTCCAGAAACTGCCTCCTTTTCTCACCTGGACCCTCTGCCGCTGATGATTTCTTCTTCTTGCAACGATGGACACAGATAAAAAATGCCGTAGCAACGGCAACAGCAACAGCAACAGCAACAGCAACAGCAACAGCAACAAGAACATATAGAAGGTTTAGCCATTCACTCTGAAGCACCGGCAGCTTCCCTGAAAAAAGGGACTTGTTACACACTGGGCAGAGAACTACAGCCGTCCCTGTTGTCCCTACCCTGGCCTGACCCTCTCCAGGGTCACCCCAGGCTCACCAGAGGGCACAGGGTGAGTGCTGTGATTCCCGCTGTGTTCCATGTAGCAGGCAAACTTCTGCTCCTCTCCTTGGCGAATCCTGGTGGCCACCCAGGTCTGGTAGGTTCCATTCCAATCAGGCAGGACATCCCCCCACTGCTGGGTGTCGTGGCTCAAAGACACCCCATCCTGACGCCAGGTCAGTGTGATATTCCGGGGATAGAAGCCGGAAGCCCTGCATGTCACGGTGATGTTGCCCTCTGAGGCCTCGCTGTGGGTGACGTTCATCATGGGGGGCACTGGAGAAGACAGGGCAGAGCCAGTGAAGCCCTGCTCCCCTCTAAGGGAGATGCGGGGAACAGGTCTGCTCCTCTCCACTGTTCCCACTCTGGCTGAATCCCTCACAGATCCTGGACCTTCTGTAAGTCTGTCCTCACCCTGGGGCCCAGTTCCTCCAGGCTAGCAGGAGGATGGGCCTTGGGACTGTGGCCTCAGGCTCTGGGATCCCCACATTGATGCTGAGGAGGGGGATGTTGGGGTGGACTCCTGGGTCGTGGGGCCAGGAGGGAACTCTCCAGGATGGGCAGGCTGGGAGGCAGAGGGGGCAGCCCTGGCCCTGAGGGCTTCCTCTCCTGCCTAACTCCCACCCCAGGCTCAGGCTTCTGTCGCAGGGCCTGCCGCTTTCCCAGATTACAACACTGGATGGTTCAGTCCCTGACCCACTGTCTTTATCCAGTGGCTCTAACGATAGAGGAAAATCAGGACACAATATGCCAACAGGAAATGCTTGCATCCATAGCACAGGGAGGGTTTCCCTGGACAGAGCTGGGAGGCGGAGGCAACTCTAGCAGAATTGGAGGGAGAGGAGAGCCCCTGGCCAGGATTGGTACCTGTTCTCCTGACAGCCACCCCGGATTTCCGATATTGCCGTAGTTTCCACAGGCAGTCTGCCTGCACAGCGCGATAGTGTGTCTTGGTCTTCATGGTATCTTCCTTCCAGAAATTCATAGCCAAGGTCTGAGCTCTGGAGGACTGGGCCACTGTCCATTTCTGAGTCTCCAGGTTTAGGGAGAGGAAGAGCTCGCCATCGTAGTACCAATGCCAGGAGCCCCCGGTGCTGCTGTCTTCATAGATCTCACAGATCTCAATCTTCTGGAGGGAATGCAAGCCTGCCCCCACCCAGCAGTGACTTCTCCATTCCCGAAACCGTCACCTTTCCACGCAGGTGAGGAACTCAGCCCAGCAGGGACACCTCCCTGGCCCTCCTCCATGCCTCCCTGTGTGGGCTGAGTGCTGACTCACCACCCTGCTGAGCCCCACTGACCTACTCCTCACCCCCACCCCCAACCAGAACCAGCAGGAAGAGACGGGTCCTGCTCTCTGCCTCCAACACTCCTGGAGAAGGCCTCCCATTACTATTGCCCCTGCCCGCTCTCACCTCCTTTCTGGCCCTCAATATGAGTCAGGGTCCTCCTGAGGTCCTGCGCATTCTCTGTCAAGTCCTCAGTTTCTTGGTCTCCCAGGACTGCTGCTGCCCACTGTCCCTGGGGCCTTGCCCTGTGCGTCTCCCTGTCATAGCGCACGAAGAGCTGACCATCCAGATGTCCCTCAGCGAGAAACTCTGACTGCACAGATCCATCCCGGGACAGCACCGTGACGTTGTAACGAAGACTGTGGAGCTCTGGGGAAGAGGAAATCACAGATGAAACTTCTTCCTGGAAATAACTTAACATCGATGTTTAACACACAGGTCTGCTGTCCCAAGCTTCTTGAGGAGGCAGGAAATGCACATGGGCAAAGGGACAAGAACGAGGATTTCAGATATAAGGAAAACTGTGAGGGTGGCAGGACAGAGGAGGGGACTGATGAACGGAAGAAGGGGGAATGCAGATGGCAAACTTGTAGGCCAGGTGCCAGGACTGGGTGGCCACAAGCCCCCTAAGGGAATAGGGGCCACGGGGAGAGGCTGCTCTGAAGGGGCAAGGGAAGGCAGTGGTGGAAGGAAGGTCTTGCCAGAGGGGACGGTGGGAATGGGAAGGGACTCAGGCTCAGGGGGACCCATGTCCACTGTGGCTGTGGTGCACAGGTGAGGGTGAGATGGAGGCAAGGGGAGCTGCCTTGAGAAAAGACTCATCATGGGCATGGCGGGGGCAAGGAAGGGGGTGGTCATGAGGCAAAAGGGGTAGGAAGGTTGTAGCCCCAGGGAAACTTATAGTGGGGTCAGTATCCCAGAGGGGAGCAATGGTGTGGGCTTGGGTCCAAAGTGGAGGAGTGGCATGACAAGGCCCCAGGACAGCAATTGGATGGACCAGTTAGTGTCCACCGGGGTGGGCAGGTGACAGGTCTCAAAGAGTCAGTCCATCTTTTCAGCGAATAGTGTTGGGGGCACTGGATGTTCAAATAAAATAAAATTGGACCCTTAATTTGTACTATATACAAAAATTAACTCAAAATGAATCAAAGACCTAAACTCTAAACTCAAGAACTAAAACTTAAAAATATCTTAGAAAAAAACATTGGGGATAATCTTCATGACATAGGATTTGACAGTGCTTTCAGGGATATGATGCCAAGGCACAGATAGAATAGAAAGAACTGACAAACTGGACTCACGAATATTCAAAACATCTGTGCACCAAAGGGCACAATCAGAGTGAAAAAGCAATCAACCCCTGAAATGAAATAAAAATGGCAAGTCATATATCTGATGAGATTAGTTTCCAGAATATGTAAAAAAGTCTGACAAAAACAACAAAACAGTCAACCCACTAAAAAATGGGCAAAGTAGCCATGAGAAACTATGTGGGGGAAAAAATGGGCAGAAGACTTAAATCGCCAGTTCTTCAAAGAAAATATACAAATGATCAATAAACACATGAAAAGATGCTCAATATCAGTAGTCACTAGGAAAACGCAAATCAAAACCACAATGAGATACCACGTCAAGCCAATCAGGATGGCTATTACACACACACACACACACGCACACACACAGCAAGGTTGGCAGAGAGGTAGAGAAAATGAATGAAGCCCCTGTGCACTGCTTCTATTTCTGGATATATACCCAAAAGAAATACCAAAAATAAATAAATATATACGCAAAAGAAATGAAATACTTGCCAATATCCGAAAGGTAGAAGTAACCCAAGTGTCCACTGTCTGAGGAATGGATAACCGAGATGTGGTACATACATATCATGAGTATTATCCATCTTTAAAAGGAATGAAATTCTGACCTACACTACAACCTGGATGAACTTCGAAAATATTATTATTATTGTTTTATTTTTTATTTTTTATTTTTATTTTTTTATTTTTATTTTATTTATTTATTTATTTATTTATTTTTTTTGAAACGGAGACTCGCTCTGTCTCCCAGGCTGGAGTGCAGTGGCCGGATCTCAGCTCACTGCAAGCTCCGCCTCCCGGGTTCACGCCATTCTCCCGCCTCAACCTCCGGAGTAGCTGGGACTACAGGCGCCCGCCACCTCGCCCGGCTAGTTTTTTGTATTTTTAGTAGAGACGGGGTTTCACCGTGTTAGCCAGGATGGTCTCGATCTTCTGACCTCGTGATCCGCCCGTCTCGGCCTCCCAAAGTGCTGGGATTACAGGCTTGAGCCACCGCGCCCGGCCATTTTTATTATTTTATTTTGAGACGGAGTCTTGCTCTGTCGCCCGAGCTGGAGTGCAGTGGCCGGATCTCAGCTCACTGCAAGCTCCGCCTCCCGGGTTTACGCCATTCTCCTGCCTCAGCCTCCGGAGTAGCTGGGACTACAGGCGTCCGCCACCTCGCCTGGCTAGTTTTTTTTGTATTTTTTTTTTAGTAGAGACGGGGTTTCACCGTGTTAGCCAGGATGGTCTCGATCTCCTGACCTTGTGATCCGCCTGTCTCGGCCTCCCAAAGTGCTGGGATTACAGGCTTGAGCCACCGCGCCCGGCCCATTTTTTATTTTTTTAGAGATGGAGTTTCCCTCTTATTGCCCAGGCTGGAGTGCAGTGGCCTGATCTCAGCTCAATGCAACCTCCGCTTCCCGGATTCAAGCGATTCTCCTGCCTCAGCTTCCTGAGTAGCTGGGATTACAGGCACCCGCCACCATGCCCGGCTAACTTTTAGTATTTTTAGTAGAGATGGGGTTTCACCATGTTGGCCAGGCTGGCCAGGCTGGTTTCGAACTCTGAAACTTGGGTGATCCACCTGCTTCAGCCTCCCAAAATGCTGGAATTACAGGCATGAGCCACTTTGCCCACCGAATCTCAAAAATATTATAAGTGAAATAAGCCAGAAACAAAAAGACAAACAACAAACATTACATGATTCTACTTAAATGAGATATCTAGAGTGTCACATTCATAGAAACAAAAAGTAGAACGGTGGTTACCAGGGGCCAGAGGTAGCCAGGAATGCGGAGTTACCGATTAATGGGTACAGAGTTTTGGGTTGCACAAAAATGTGAATGTAGCTAATGCCACTGAGTATACATTTAAAAGTGGTTAAAACAGTAAAATTTATGTAATGTATACTTTACCACAATTAAACATTTAAAGAACAAGAAATATCAGTCCTATTCAAACTGTTCTGAAAAACGGAGAAGGAGGGAATACTTCCAAACTCATTTTACAAAGCCAGGAATATCCTGATACCAAAACCAGGCAAAGATACATCAAAAAAAGAAAACTACAGGCCTATATCTCTGATGAACAATGATGCAAAAATTGTCAAGGAAATACTAGCAAACCAAATTCAACAATACATTAAAAAGATCATTCTTTATGATCAAGTGGAATGTATTCCAGGTATGCAAGGATGATTTAACATACACAAATCAATCAATGTAATATGTCATATCAACAGAATAAAGGACAAAAGCCATATCACCATTTCAATTGACACTGAAAAAGCATTTGATAAATTCAACATCCCTTCATGATAAAAACTCTCAAAAAACTAAGCATACAAGGAACAGACCTCAATATAATAAAAGTCATACATGACAAACTCACAGCTAGTAACATACTGAATGGGGGAAAACTGAAAGCCTTTTCTCTAAGATCTGGAATAAGACAAGGATGACTAATTTTACCAGTTATGCAACACAGTAGTGCAAATCCTAACTAGAGCAATCAGACAGGAGAAAGAAATAAAGGGCATCGAAACTGGGAAAGAAGAAGTCAGATTATCATTGTTTGCAGATCTTCTGGTCTGATGCTTGGAAAAGACTAAAGACTCCACCAAAAAACTATTAGAACTGAAGAACAAATTCAGTAAAGTTGTAGGATACAAAATCAACAGTAAAAAATCTGTAGCATTTCTACATGCCAACAGAAAATAATCTGAAAAAGAAATCAAGAAACGAATCCCATTTACAACAGCTACAAATAAAATAAAATACTGAGGAATAAACTTAACTGAAGAAGTAAAAGATTTCTCCAATAAAAACTATAAAACAGTGATGTGGCTGGGCGTGGTGGCTCACGCCTGTAATCCCAGCACTTTGGGAGGCCGAGGCAGGTGGATCAACTGAGGTTGGGAGTTCAAGACCAGCCTGACCAATGTGGAGAAACCCTGTCTCTACTAAAAATACAAAATTAGCCAGGCACAGTGGCACATGCCTGTAATCCCAGCTACTTGGGAGGTTGAGGCAGAAGAATCGCTTGAACCTGGGAGGCGGAGGCTGCGGTGAGCCAAGATCACTCCATTGCATTCTAGCCTGGGCAACAAGAGCGAAACTCCATCTCAAAAACAAAAAACAAAAAACACTTACGCAAAAAAATTGAAGAGATATTCCATAAAAAATGGAAAACATACTCCACGTGCATGGATTGGAAGAATCAATTTTGTTAAAATGTCCATACTATCCAAAGCAATCTACAGATTCAGTGCAATCCCTATCAACACACTAATGGCATTCTTCACAGAAATAGTAAAAGTAATCCTAAAATGTATATGGAACCACAAAAAAACCAGAATAGATAAAGCTATCCTGAGCAAAATGAACAAAACTAGAGGAATCACATCATCTGACTTCAAATTATACTATAGAGCTACAATAACCAAAACAGCATGATACTGGCATAAAAACAGACACAGAGACCAATGAAACAGAATAGAGAACCTAGAAATAAATCCATACATCTACAGTAAACTCATTTCCAACAAAGGTACCAAGAATACACACTGGGCAAAGGAGAGTCTCTTCAATAAATGATGCTGGGGAAACTAGACATCCCTACACAGAAGAATGAAACTAGACCCTATCTTTCACCATATACAAAAATCAAATCAAAATAGATTAAAGATGTAAATCTATGACCTCAAACTATGAAACTATAAGAGAAAACACTGGGGAAACTCTCTACGATGTTGGACTGGGCAAAGATTTTTTAAGTAACACCCCACAAGCACAGGTAACCAAAGTAAAATTGCATAAATGGGATCATAGCAAGTTAGAAAGCTTCTGCACAGCAAAGGAAACAATAAACAAAATGAAGAGACCATCCAAGAATGGGAGAAAATATTTTCAAACTATTCATCTGACAAAGGATCAGTAACTGAAACATATAAGGAGCTCAAACAACTCTATAGGAAAAAAAAAAATCTAATAATCCAATTTAAAAATGAGCAAAAGATCTGAATAATCATTTTTCAAAAGAAGACATACAAATGGCAAGCAGGTATATGAAAAGGTGCTCAACATCATGCGTCATCAGATGAAGGCAAATCAAAACTCCTACGAGACAACATCCCACCCCAGATACACTGGCTTTTATCCAGAAGACAGGCAAATAAGGAATGCTGGTGAGGATGTAGCAAAAGGGAACCCTTGTCCACTGTTGGTGGGAATGTAAACTAGTACGACCACTATGGGAAACAACGTGGAGGTTCTTCCAAAAACTAAAAATATAATAGAACTGTCATATGCTCCAGCACTCCCACTGTTAGGCATATACCCAAAAGAAAGGAAATCGGTATATTAAACAGCTGTCTACATTTCCATGTTTATTGCAGCGCTATTCAAAACAGCCAAGATCTGCAAGTAACCTAAGTGTCCACCAACAGACAAATGGATAAAGAAAATGTGGTGTACGTGTGTATGTGGAGTACTATTCAGCCATAGTGTCATTTGCAAAGAACTGGAGGTTATTATGCGAAGTGAAATAAGCCAGGCCCAGATAGACAAGACTTGCATGTTCTCACTTACTTGTGGCAGCCCAAAATTAAAACAATTGACCTCATGGGGAGAGACAATAGAATGATGATTACCAGAGGCTGAGAAGGGTAGTGGGGAGGGGGGGAGTGGGATGGTTAATGGGTACAAAATATAGTTAGAATGAATAAGATCTAGTAGATAGCAGAGCTGGGTAAGTACAGTCAACAATAATTTATTGTACATTTAAAAATAACTGAAAGAGCATAATGGGATTGTTTGTAGCACAAAGAAAGGATAAATGCTTGTTGTGATAGATACTGCATTTACCGTGATGTGATTATTACATATTGTAGGCCTGTGTAAAAATATCCCAGGTACCCCATAAATATATACATATATATCTACTACATACCCAAACAAAAGTTAAAAATTAAAAACAGGGCCGGGCGCGGTGGCTCAAGCCTGTAATCCCAGCACTTTGGGAGGCCGAGACGGGTGGATCACGAGGTCAGGAGATCGAGACCATCCTGGCGAACACGGTGAAACCCCGTCTCTATTAAAAAATACAAAAAACTAGCCGGGCGAGGTGGCGGGCGCCTGTAGTCCCAGCTACTCGGGAGGCTGAGGCAGGAGAATGGCGTGAACCCGGGAGACGGAGCTTGCAGTGAGCTGAGATCCGGCCACTGCACTCCAGCCTGGGCGACAGAGCGAGACTCCGTCTCAAAAAAAAAACAAAAAACAAAAAACAAAAAACAAACAAAAAAACCCACAAAACATTAAAAAAAAAAAATTAAAAACAAAGCAAGGGGTAGGAGTGCTGGCCAGAGAGAGAAAACCAAGGTAGAGGGATTCTCAGCCTGAAGAAGGGCCTGCCAAAAGGAGTAGCGCTGGAGGGGGAACACTGGCACCCCAAGAGCAGGCAAAACAGATTTTAGATATGTGGTGTAGGGCGTAGAGCTCACTGGGGTCAAGGAACCAAAAGAAAAGAATGCAGGTCAAGGAACAGTTGGCCCAACAGCCTGTTTTAGGTCTGGGTTGGGGAGGGGAGATGGCGGAGCAAGAACTGGAGGGCGGCATGACCATGGGGCAGGAGTGACTGTGGGAGAACTTGAGGTAGGGTGAGGACAGGAGGGGAGGGTGGGACTTGGGAAAGATGAGAACTTGCTGAGGGCCCAAGGCAGCTGGGCAAGAAGTGAGAGCAGTGCAAGGTCCCAAGGTGGAGAGGGGCGGAGGGACCCGGGAGGGATGGTTCAGCACCTGTGGGTTGGAGGGTGGGGTCCTCAAGAGGGTAAGGCTGAGGATGAAGGAGTAGGGAAGGGGCCACCGTGAGGCAGAGCCCAGAGCAGGCACGTGTACTAGAGGGGAGGGGGCATCTGCGCTGCCCTGTGCCCTGCCTAAGGCCCAACTGCCATTAGCACCAGGGCTCCCCTTGGGTGGTCTGGAGGGGAGTGGGATGGAGGGAAGATCCCCAGAAAAAAGGCAGTACAAGAAAGTTAGGGTCAGGGACAATTGGGAGTGGGAGGCATAGGGGCAGCACTGGGTGAAGGCTGCTTGTAGGAAAGGCCATAAGGGAGGCAGGAGGGACCTTCGGTGGCGGGGGCAGGGGATGAGGGCAGAGGACTCCCTAGAAATGGCGACAACGGCCGCGTCCAGCTCCCCGCACCCCAGACAGCGCACCTCAGCCCCGCCCTGACAGCACAGCGCTCGCCGCGACCCACCCGACGGCCCGAAACGCCCCGCTGCTCCCGCTCCGCCAAGGACCACCAGGAATGCCACTCACCAGCAGCGGCTCCCAGACGTGCAAAAGGGAATATGCTGGCCAGAAACAGCAAGACCGGACCCAGTCTCATGGCCCCGACGTCCCCACCCCCTCAGCGGCTCAAGCAGTGGCAAACTGAGCTAAGTCCCGGGGAAAGCGCAGCGTAAACTTATATAGTCAGCGGCTCCTTCTGCTCATGAACCTGGGGCCCGGAACTTATGAGAATCAGGGGCGGAGAGGGCGTGGCCACGCTCGGAGGAGAAAGTTCCAGTGGGCTGGAGACCTGGGGAGATTTAGAAGGCGGGATCTGGCGCCCAGAAAAGGGGAACACGCGGGAGCGCAGCCTAAAGCAGGGACCAGCTTCTAGTAGTTAAGAGTACAGCTCCAACTTCATGAGCACGGCCAGGGCCCTGCCCGCCCACCCGGCATCGCGACCACCCATCCCCGAACCCCCACCCCTAGGAGCGCGGGCCTCACCAAGCCCCATTTGCCGGCCGCCCCATCAGACCGGCTCTCACTGGCTTGTTCCTTCCGGGACAGACAACGCGTGGCTATTCTCCCAACACACTCCCTTAACCGCGCACAGGGTCACTGGCAATGAGACTAGTGACCAGATTTGCAGACCTGTTTCCAGATCTCAGCCACCTCTGCCTCTCAGAAGCACCTGCCTCAGTAGAACAGCTCAGACCACAAACTCTCTTAGACGTTTCAGCTTTATAATCTTCTTCTCTTCCCTTTGACTCAAAGCCAGGCGCCCCTTTCACCCCCTTATATCCTTTAAGTGTCTGAGGTCTCCCAGGGCTGCCTCTCTATTCCGTCCCTGGGTGGTCACAGGGCCAACGAGGAGGCTCCCCATGGTTCACTACAACACCAAGCTCTCTCCAGACTCCCTTTTCCAGCCTGTTTTAGGACATCTGTATCTCTGGGACCACAGTCCCCTCCAATGTGGCAGATCTACAAGGACTCTCTACACATCTCCCACCACATCATCCTCTCTTCCTCCTCAGTTTCTCTTAAGAGCATCACCATCCTTGATCCCTTCTGATTTCCTCTTTCCCCTTCATCTCCGGGAGTCAAAGTCAGCTCCTCCAACCCTATTTCAATCCCACAACCACAATGTTAGTCTAGGCTTTCCCCTCCCTGCAGCCTAGATTACTGCACAGGCTTCCTAAACACTGTGTCTGCCTCAGTTACACTCAGAGTGCTCCAAGCCACTCACAGCGCCCCATCTGCTGAGTGTCACACATGATGGATGCTTCTACTCTATCATGGAAACCACAGCTGCCACAACCTGCTGTCTGGCACCACCCCCATTTCTCTGGTGACATCTCCCCAGAGTTGCAGTAAAAGTGGGCTCTGGGATCTCCTCACCCTATCCCACCAGGATGCCACTTCCCAAGCAGTTTCCCTCGTCCAGGTTACTGTCACCTCTGACTTTGAGCCCATCAGACCATACTATAGCCTTAAAATCTTCCGAGTTAGGCTGGTCTGAGTGCAGTGGTGTTTACAACTAATTGATCGCAATCAGTTATAGATGTCTTTGTTTCTTCTTACTCCCACTGTTTCACTTGACTAGCCTTTAAAAGAAAAAGAAAAGAAAAAAGAAAAAAAGGAAAAAATCTTCCAGGGTAGATAGTGGTGATGGTGGCACAACTTTGTGATTATACCAAAAGCCACTGAGCTGTACACTTTAAAAGGATAAATTGTGTGGCATATGAATTCTCAATTCTCAATAATAAGAATGCTGTCCGGAAAGCCTCTTTCTACTAAGAGAATTGCCTTGTCCCCAATGCGTATCTCTTAGTCGTTGGGACATCTAGGCACTGGTCTTCAAACCTAGCCACTGCGTAGAACCACCTGGAGATTTTTAATATCCGTATTCCCAGGCCACAGCCACAACCTAGGTTGTTAAATCAGTAAACCTAGGTTAGACCTAAATCTTAGTATCTTTTAAAGTTCCCTAGGTGTTTCCAATGTATAGTCAAGTCTTAGAACTACAGATTTAGCCCGTGGTTTGAACCTTCCTGATAGTACTCACTGTGCCCTGCCTTGAATCTTTTTTTATTTTTTAAATTTTTTAAAGAGAGGAGTCTTGCTCTGTCACCCAGTTGGAATGCAGGGGTGTGATTATAGCTCACTGCAGCCTTGAATGCCTGGGCTCAAGCAATCCTCCCACCACAGCCTCTTGAGTAGCTGGGACGTGAGTGCCACCACACCCAGCTGTCACCCACCATCTTCTACCCTGTGAACCCTCCAAGATCAGGAAATGTGCCCATTTCTTCTTTGTCAGCCTCACAAACTTTCTTTTTAAGTTAAACTATACTTGTCATTACTAACTATTCCCCCATGATCCCTAGCCTATGCTTTTCTGCGGATTAAAATGTAGCGTATTTGAGAATTTTAACAATTTCTTAGTTTTCCCATTCACATTCACTGTTACTTTATTTTGATCCTCATAATTTATTGAGCACAGCAGGGACTGGGGTCCTTTCCCCATCTTAGAGAGATTATTTTCACTGCTAAAGATCGTAAGTCTAGTGAGAGACAGAGAGGGAGATGGACCCAGCCCTTCCCTCCACAATGTCTACCCTCCCTCCAGGACTTCCTCCCTGTGCCAGCTCCAGCAAAGGATCTCATTCAGCTCACCGCCAAAGAGACTTAATAGTTCAATAATAATAATGAATATGTAAGGTTTGTTCTAAGGCACTTAGAAGTGGTTTCAGGTAGACATGAAGCCAGTCCTCTCCGGGGCTAGGGGAGGCCAGTGTGGTCGAGCTCCAGGGGAGTTGCTTCTTAGTGCCCAGGCCTGGGCGTCCCTCTCCCACCAAGCCTCCCAGGTCTTCTGTCCAAAGCCCTCCCCCTCCACCCCACCTCCAACCCCGTCTGCTCTGCCCCATCAACTACGTTTTCTTCCTCAGCACTTGCCTTATACCCCATGCACTCCCGAGCATAGAGGCGATTTCCTTCTCGCAGACTTTAGGCGCCACTGCAGGGTCCGGAAAAGAAAAGAGAAACCGCCCAGCGCGGTCGCTCACATAACACAGGGCGGGGCTGCGCTCCGACCCCGAAAGCTTTTCTTTCTTTTTTTTTTTTCTACGGAGTTTTCCTTCTTGTTGCCCAGGCTGAAGTGCAATGGCGCGATCTCGGCTCACCGCAACCTCCGTCTCCTAGGTTTAAGCGATTCTCCTGCCTCAGCCTCCCTACTAGCTGGGATTACAGGCATTCACCACCATGCCCGGCTGATTTTGTATTTTTAGTAAAGACGGGGTTTCCCCATGTTGGTCAGGCTGGTCTCAAGCTCCTGACCTCAGGTGATCCGCCGGCCTCGACCTCCCAAAGTGCTGGGATTACAGGCGAGAGCCACCGCGCCCGGCCTTGCCCGCGTTTTGAATTCTGCGGCCCGGAGTTCACTGCGAGGAATGGGATCACCCGTCACCCCGCCCTGGTCTACGGAAAAAGAAACGTGTTTACTGATATAGAAACGGAATAACGGCGCTGCGGCTGGGGAGGGCCGAGCTGCCTTCAGGCTTCTGGTCTCCAGCTGCGGGTCACTCACACCTGCCGCTGTGAAATGCAGACCCGTGGGGCAGGAATTCCGAGTCCGGGCTGGAGCGCGATCTGGACTCTGACTGTCTTGAAACAGCACCGCGGTGGATTCGGATCCGGGTGAGTAGGGAAATGCGCCTCAGTCCCTCCCACGGGCCGCCCACGGATTCCAGGATCCGAAAACACTTCCTGCTGCTCCGCCACCCCTGGAAGGCAGCTCCCGCCTCTGGGCGGTTCTGATGGAAACGGGCTCCACGGCCCGCAGGAAAACCCACAACTAAGAGGCCAGGAAAAAGTCTCTCAGGGTCCCGCCACTTCAGTGAGGATCCTAATTTATGCCCCGAGTGTGGCCTCCATCAAAGACTGGAGTGACCTTCACTGAAATGATACAAGGAGCCCAGGTCGCTGCGGCTCTCAGAATGCGGTGACAGCGCCGCCTCGCGTCCCTTCCCAGACCTGCCTCGGCGGACTCGGACACGTTTGTTGGCCTGGAGGCTGGAATACATAAGGGGATCAAATGCAGAGAATGCAGAAAAGAGGGAAGGATGGGGGGACGTGTTGAAGAAAGCAGGGAAGAGACAGGAAGAAAAGGGGAGAGAAAAAGTCAAGGAGAGATTTTTTTTTTTTTTTTTGAGACGGAGTCTTGCTCTGTCGCCCAGGCTGGAGTGCAGTTGCAGGATCTCACTGCAAGCTCCGCCTCCCGGGTTCACGAGTAGCTGGGACTACAGGCGCCCGCCACCACGCCCGACTAATTTTTTGTATTTTTAGTAGAGATGGGGTTTCACTGTGTTAGCCTTGATGGTCTCGATCTCCTGACTTCGTGATCTGCCCGCCTCGACCTCCCAAAGTGCTGGGATTACAGGCGTGAGCCACCGCGCCCGGCCGGAGAGATAAAATTTAAAAGATGTAGTTTCATTATTTCTTTTATTTTTGCCCTTTATCTAGTTTTACTTATGAACATTTTTACCATAGCTTTCTCTGTCTCTGAATCTGTAAATATAATGCTATTATTGCTTTTTCAGAGCTTGTGAGGGTAAGTTGCAGAGAGCATGACCCTCTACCTCCAGATGTGTCAGGGTGTGTCTCCTGGGCACAAGAACAAGGTTTTTGTTTTGTTTTGTTTCACATAAGCAAAGTGCAAGTCTCAAAGAGGATAATATTTTTAAATCATCTTATTGGGGGTATACTTTTCATGCAATAAACTGCATCTATTTAAAATGTTCAACTTGTTGAATTTTAGCTATTGTACACAACCACATCTCCATTACCACAGTGAAGATAAAGAAGATTTCAATCATCTCCCAAAGAACAGCTACATGATAAAATTCTATGCTGTCATTAAAAAGAGTAAGAGCAATTTTAAGTATTGCTATGAAAAGATGTGCCAAGCATACTTTAAACCTTTTTTAAAAGGTTAAGGAGGCTGGGCGCAGTGGCTCATGCCTGTAATCCCAGCACTTTGGGAGGCTATGGCGGGCAGATAACCTGAGGTCAGAACTTCAAGATCAGCCTGGGCAACATGGTGAAACCCTGTCTCTACTGGAAATACAAACATTAGCCAGGCGTGGTGGCGGGTGCCTGTAGTTCCAGCTGTTCGGGAGGCTGAGGCAGGAGAATCACTTGAATCTTGGAGGCAGAGGTTAGAGTGAGCCGAGATTGTGCCACTGCACTCCAGCCTGGGCGAAAATGCCACTAATACCACTTACATAATATTAATATATATTTTAAGTAGGGGAAAACCTGGAAGATTCCTCATGAAAGTTTTGACAGTGACTCCGGAGACTGAGATAACTTCGTGACTTTCATTTCCTCTTAAATGTTGTGCTGGGGTCTGACCAGCAGACCCAGGCTGCACGATGGATGAATAACATACTCAGACACCGATATTCAGTGAAAGAGTGCGCCAGGGGGCCGGGCCACTCACAGAAAGGGTTGTGGCAGCTGGGTATCCTTACTAACTGGCCCTGTGGGCCTTTATTCAGCACAGATTTAATGACAAAGGCTTTGAGTCAACACATCTGTGGGTAATTAATCTGGTCACCAACCCCTGGAGAGAGCAGTACTACAAATGATCAAAGGTTGGTCTTAGGATCACATGAGTAAACATGCTCTTTAGATAAACTCCCTTACATGTCTTTGTACCTACTCGAAGCTATTAACTCAAGGTAAGAGGATTAGGCTAGTATCCAAGGTAGAGGATTTCAGCCATAACCCTATCCTGAGGCTTTTGCAAAACTTACTGCCTTCCAAGAAGGTTTGTGTCTATTTCCTATAACTTTATAATTATTCCCACCACCTGACCGATCCCCTACAATGTTGAAATTTTATCTTTTAGTATAAACTTGGATTTGGGTGGATTGCAGTGGTTCATGACTATAATCCCAGTTCTTTGGGAATCAGAGGCAGAAGGATCACTTGAGCTGGGGAGTTCCAGGCTGCAGTAAGCTCTGATTATGCCATTGCACTCCGGCCTGGGTGACAGGAGGCGACCCTGTCCCCGAAACAGAAAAATAAATAAAATTTTAAAATAATAAAAATTATAAACTTGTATTTATGTGGAGGTTAAGGAAGAGAATATTTCAGTTTGAAAATATGAGGCTAAGCCCCACAACGAAATAGTTACAGAGTTTTAAAAACCAAAATGTGGCCGGGCGCGGTGGCTCAAGCCTGTAATCCCAGCACTTTGGAAGGCCGAGACGGGCGGATCACGAGGTCAGGAGATCAAGACCATCCTGGCTAACATGGTGAAACCCCGTCTCTACTAAAAATACAAAAAACTAGCCGGGCGACCTGGCGGGCGCCTATAGTCCCAGCTACTCGGGAGGCTGAGGCAGGAGAATGGCGTGAACCCGGGAGGCGGAGCTTGCAGTGAGCTGAGATCCGGCCACTGCACTCCAGCCTGGGCGACAGAGCAAGACTCCGTCTCAAAGAAAAAAAAAAAAAAAAAACCAAAATGTTCATTAAAACCCACCACCAGAAACTCTCTTTCAAGAGGATCCTTCATATTTTCATGGCATTGAATCTTTCTTAAAATGCCTTTGAAAGCGATGTTTTCAGTGGAATAAAGAGATATGTAACAATATTTACAAAAGGGGTTGGCTGTAACAAAAAGGAAAATGCAAATGAGTGGGGACACAGGGGACCCCGTTCCATTTATTCTCAAAGCACGTTTGAAAACTGCGTTGCCATAGCGTCCTTGGGTGGAGACAAAGTCGAGGCAGATCTTGTTCCTGGAGTATTGATTTGATTTTGGAACCGATCAAAGGCTTTCAGAAATCAGGCTGACTTTCAGATCTAAAGTCTCAAGAATGTTCGTTCTAGCAGTGAGCCTGTGGCAAGAATCTAGCCCATCTGGGCGATGTTCGCTCTGCTTCCACCTAGTGGCAGTGGTTGGAAGGACAGGGCACAGTAATACTGCGTTGGTAGGTCTGAAGCCAAGGTGAAACCGCCTTTGCAAAATTATAACTAAGGAAATGATGACAGTGAAAGATATCAAACCTAACTGACCCCATCTTGCTTCTAACCGCTAAACTGCCCTTGTTCATTTCTAGGCGTAGGCTGAACTAGCCTTGGGAAGGAATTTAGTTTATAGTTTAAAGGAAACTGTTCTTGTAAAACGAAGAAAGGCCACCGGCCATTAAGTTAGGATGAGAGGGGCTGGAATTCTAAATATTACCAGCCATTATTCCGGAGGTCATAAGATTTGCAACTTCTCCTGTTACTCTTGTAGGTAACATCACTATTGTGAACCCCGGAGCGGCCTTTTGAGATGTCTTTTCAGGTTTTTTTATTTCTAACAACTGGAGGGCCCCATCTGGACCTGCCAACCAGTCCTGTGGCCCCGACTCAGGAACTGACTCAGCCTGAGAGAATAGCCTCCACTCACTATGATTTCATACCAGAGCCAACTAATCAGCTCTCCCGATTCACTGGCCCCTCCATCCACCAAATTATCCTTAAAAACTGATCAGAGTTTTCAGGGAGACTGATTTGAGTAATAAAACTCTGGTCTCCCGCATGGAGGGCTCTGCATGAATTACTCTTTCTCTATTGCAATTCTCCTGCCTTGGTAAATCAGTTTTGTCTAGGTAGCGGGCAAGATGAACCCACTGGATAGTTACAAAGGGAGTCCAGGCCAGTGTGCAGGATGTGCTTTGCTGTAGTGGGGTCCTGGTAGCGGAGGAAAGGCGAGGATACTCAGGGAATAAAGGGCAGAGGAAGAAGGAGCACAAGGGAGGACCCAAAGCCTCCAGACCTCTCCTTCCTTCCCTCCCTGTTAGGATTGGAGGGAACCAGCACTGCCCCAGGAGGGGCGGCCGGTGGGGTGCAGAAAACACCCTGGTTGCAAAGGGGTGTCATGTGCCCCACACAAGGGTCCTGGTTGTCAGCTGCTACTGATGAGTTCAAACTAGGAGGAGACTCACACGTGTCCTCTGCAAAGTAGACTCCTTATCTCCCCCTCCGGCTGGTTCCCCAAATCCATTCTTATAAAGCACAAAAACCAAGAGCCAAATTCTGCCTGACTTTGCTGACAGCTGGAAGGTCCTCCCCCTTCCCATTCCTCTCGTGCTCCCTTCTTGCCCTGCCTCCTCCTCTTTGTCTCCACTTCCTCATCCTTTTCCCTCTCTGGACCCGGCTCCTGAGTATCTCCCGCCTTCTTCAGAGGACGTCCCCTCATGGAGTACAGACTCCTCCACTTCCAGGAAAAAGAGACAAAGGCCACTGAGAGGGACCTGAGAAACGCCTGTGACCCCACCCCTGAGGTCAGCCTCTCCCTCAGGGCTGACTCTGGCTGTGTTTGTTTGTTTGTTTGTTTTTGAGACAGGGTCTTACTCTGATGGTCAAGCTAGAGTAGAGTCCCGATCACAGCTCATTGCAGGCTCCAACTCCTGGACTCATGTAATCCTCCCACCTCAGCTTCTCGAGTAGCTGGGACTACAGACTGGAGCCGCCACACCCAGTGTGTGTGTGTGTGTGTGTGTATTTTGTAGAGACTGGGTCTTACTTTGTTACCCAGGCTGGTCTCAAACTTCTGGCTTCAAACAATCCTCATGCCTCAGCCTCCCAAAGTGCTGTGATTATAGGCACAAACCACAATGCCTGGCTCCTGTGTGTGTACATACAAAGTCAAAGTGCTAAACCTGGTGCCTAGGAAACATCCCCACCTTGGCATTGCTTGCAAGAGTCGGTATTTTGTGCACCTGTGGTTTTATTTCAGGAGCTGGGACAATTATATTCATCAGAACAGCACAGTGTCAAGGCCCTCACCCCCAGAAAGCCCCCCACAAGGGTCCTGGCTGTCAGCTGCTACTCGTGAGTTCAAACTAGGAGGAGACTCATGCATGTCCTCTGCAAAGTAGACTCCTTATCTCTCACTCTGGCTGGTTCCCCAGATCCATCCTGATAAAGCACAAAAACCAAGAGCCAAATTCTGCGGGTGCTTTTTCTGACAGCTGGAAGGTCCTCCCCCTCCTTATTCCTCACATGCTCCCTTCTTGCCCTGCCCCCTACGCTTTGTCTCCACTTCCTCATCCTTTTCCCTCTCTGGACCCGGCTCCTGAGTATCTCCCGCCTTCTTCAGAGGACGTCCCCTCATGGAGTACAGACTCCTCCACCTCCAGGAAAAAGAGACAAAGGCCATTGAGTGGGACCTGAGAAACGCCTGTGACCCCGCCCCGAGGTCACCCTCTCCCTCAGCGCTGGCTCTGGCTGTGTGTGTGTATGTATTTTGCTTTGTTTTGTTTTGTTTGTTTGTTTTTGAGACAGGGTCTCACTCTAATGGTCAAGCCAGAGCAGTGTCCTGATCACAGCTCCTTGCAGGCTCCAACTCCTGGACTCAGGTAATCCTCCTGCCTCAGCTTCTCGAGTAGCTGGGACTACAGATTGGAGCCACTATACGCAGTATATGTGTGTGTGTGTGTGTGTGTGTGTGTGTATGTATAGACATATATTTTTTCTTTTTCTTCTTTTTTCTTTTTTTTTTGTAGAGACTGGGTCTTGCTTTGTTACCAATGCTGGTCTTGAATTTCTGGCTTCAAGCACTTCTCATGCCTCAGCCTCCCAAAGTGCTGAGATTATAGGCATAAACCACAATGCCTGGTCCTGTGTGTGTACATACAAAGTTGAAGTGCTAAACCTGGTGCCTAGGAAACATCCCCACCTTGGCATCGCTTGCAAGAGTCGGTATTTTGTGCACCTGTGGTTTTATTTCGGGAGCTGGGACAATTATATTCATCAGAACAGCACACTGTCAAGGCCCTCACCCCCAGAAAGCTTACGGGACACTATTTTTTGGAGGAGAGTGAGATTAGAGGAGCCCTTGACTCCAAGTCTCCTGATCCTTCTTACACAAAGAGATGCTGAAAAAAAGTGCAGGACATTCCATTTCCTCCTGGAACCAGACAGGGACGCCAGAGCCAGCGTGGATATCAAATTCCAGCAAGGAAACACCAGTATAGCAAAATCTCCACATCACATTTTAAAGCTCACACAATGGCTCAAAGAGAACCAACATCAAAAACCCGAATTCCTAGCTCAGGTGAGATCACTGAAGTTGCCTGTGAGGTTTCGTGGAACCTGCAGGTAGAAAGGGCATCTTTATTGAGAGCTGCAGCCCAGTTGCTCCTGCATCTTGGGACCCCTTGAAAGGACCCTCTCCCTTCAAGAGTGCATCGTGAGGCCATTTCCGGGGAGAAATGTAGACTCTCCTTGGACTCCTGAGGGTTTTACACTTACTTGCTGACTCTGTGGACTTTGACTTCATCATTAAACATCTTATAATGATGTAATTTGCTTTGATGGTACGTGTAGAACAGGATGCTGTTCCTGAATCAGGAAACAAGGGACTAGTGACCTGCACTGTCGCCCCGCTCCGTGGTGCTCAGATGCAGTGAAATCAAACAAACCTATGGCTAGGTAAACAGAGAACTCCATTGCAGCAAATGTTTCAGATGTTCCTTCTTGCCTGGTAATGTTCTAACCTTACCCCAGCCTTAATCTTTTAAAATGTATATTTTCCTTGGTGTTGATTTTAAAATAATTCGCATGTATTTATTACACTGGGTTTGTTGCAGTAAGCCACCTCGAAGGTTGCTGTAGAATTAAAGTAAGCAAATAAATGTGTGGTTCTCCATGGAGTTACTAACTCTAAAAAAAAAAAAAAAAAAAAAAAAAAAAAAAAAAAAAAAAAAAGTCCAAATGTCCATTCCCTACTCAGCTTCAAGGAAAGTCCCGTCTAGAGTTCACAGGGTAGAAATTCCTCTTGATGGCAGCTTCAGAAGGTAAGAAAGGAACTCTTCCTCCACAATGCCTGACCCATCTTTGGGTTTTAGGCATTGTCCGACTGATAAAGGCAACACTGAGAGTACGAAGAATGTATAGTGTCTCACGTGTGTCCGTATGAAGAGACTACCAAACAGCCTTTGTGTGAGCAACAAGGCTGTTTATTTCACCTGGGTGCAGGTGGGCTGAGTCCGAAAAAGGAGTCAGCAAAGGGTGGTGGATTATCATTAGTTCTTATAGGTTTTGGGATAGACGGTGGAGTTAAGAGCAATGTTTTGGGGGCAGAGGGTGGATCTCACAAAGTACATTCTCAAGGGTGGGGAGAATTATAAAGAATCTTCTTAAGGGTGGGGGAGATTACAAAGTACACTGATCAGTTAGGGTGGGGCAGAAACAAATCACAATGGTGGAACGTCATCAGTTAAGGCTATTTTCACTTCTGTGGATCTTCAGTTGCATCAGGCCACTGGATGTCTACGTGCAGGTCATGGGGGACATGATGGCTTAGCTTGGGCTCAGAGGCCTGACATATAGATGACCGATTGTCATGTAATATGAATCTCACCACACCTGAGAGTGGGATAGATTCTCTCATTTTCATAGTGTAGGCATCTGAGTCCCTGAGAGCCTGAATGCCTGACATGGATTCTCCAAGAATGTTGGCCTTGAGACTCTAAAGGGCCCCAGGTCTCTTGTGAAGCCCCCGTGCATGCACCACACCCGCAGAGGCCCCACACCCGCAGAGGCCCCACACCCGCAGAGGCTCCACACCCGCAGAGGCCCCACACCCGCAGAGGCTCCACAACAGCGGGAAGCACCCAGGGTCAGAGCCCAGGCAAGTTCACACTCAGGGACCATCCACATCCAGGGCGTGCAGAGGAGGGGCCGAGGTGAGAGCCCAACCCCTGCCTAGGCTGTGGTGACAGGTGGGCTGCATGGGGGTCCCAGTGCTCCTGGAGCTATCATTCTTTATCTCCTGAAGACCCTGGACCTGCACATACCAAAACTCTGCATTTCTGGTGGAGCGGTCTTCTCTTTTGAGATGTAAACACTACTTCTCGAATCTTAAAGCCAGCCATTGCCACTCCTAAGGGATAAGCCTCTAACTCCACTGAAATTAGCCTCAGAATTTCAGCTGAGGATTTGGAGCCACAGGCAGGAAGTCTGTGGGGTTTGTGCCTGGCTGATCTGGAAGGTGGTCGTGAAAGGTAGTGTGTGACTAAGTAGGCTCTGTGGGGCATGGATGTCCCTGAAGAGAGGAGGATGAGACAGATGGGAAGGTTCAAAAGTGAACTTTAGTGGGCCCCGTGCCCAGCACCAGGATTTGGAAAATCTCCCAGCCACTTTTGGCCTGTGGGTTTTCATTCTTCTTTCCTGTGTGCCAGGCCATTGCAGGCAATCCCTTCATTTGGCAAACATTTATCAAATACCTACTGCGTGCCGGGCATTGTTTTAAGAGGAGCTGGGACTGAGGTAAGAGGAAATAAACCCTCCTTGCCTTCAAGGTGTGCCCAGTCTTGCTCAGGCAGAGATCAGTAAGGAAATTATAACACAAATTGAGAGAGGAAAAAGGAAGAAACTGGTCAGGTGGGCAGTTATGGCGGGTCCTCAGTTGAATTATTTCAAACAAAAGAACAGCCTGCAGGCACAGAGAAGGGAACTTGCACAGGGGGGCTTGCCTAAGACATGCCCACAGCTGCACAAATAAGAAAGGCTACACAGGAAATTTGCCCAGACATGCCCGCAATGGAAAATTCTGTTCCCTGATACATGGGCAGTAAGGGAAACAAAGCAATGTGGAGTCAAGCTAAGGGTCCATATGGGCACTAGGAGGATGGGGTGGAGTTGCCATAAATTTGTGCCTCATTCAAATGAGACACCCAGCCCTCATCAGCCTTTGCATTCAACTGTAAAAATGGCAACCCTCTTCCAAGCCCCCTCTCTGCAGGGGAGAGCTTTCTTTTTTTGCTTATTAAACTTTTGCTCCAACCTCACTCTTTGTATCCATGCTCCTTAATTCTCTTGGTGGTGAGACAAAGAACTCCAGGTAACACCTCACAAGAAGACACTGAGAGGCTGCTACATTGTGGTGCATTGGCAAGACTAACAAACTGGCTAGTGAGACATGCACACTTGCTTGGTAGACATATATGTAGATCTTCAGCTCTGACTAATGAAGGAATACCAAAAATCTCATAAAAGAAAAGAATATTATTTGAGTTTTGTTTTGTGGTGTAAGTGGGAGCACCACAGACACCCAGGATAGGAGAGCTTTGCTCAGAATCCAGGAAGTGAACATCTTTCTCTGGGCCAGGCCAAGAATGAGAATAAGCTGATCAAGGAGCCTGGTGCTTCCTGGCAGAAAGGGTGTCTAACGTCTGACTATCCAGAAGTCACAGTTATTCAATATTGAGACTTGAAACAAAGAGTGAGAGACAGAGAGAGAGAGAGAGATCTGATTTGAAAAGCAGAATTCTGTTGGGGGCTTGTTAAAATGGAGAGTTTCTGATACAGTAGGTCCAGGCCAGGCCCTGAAGATTGCATATCTAAGTTCCCAGGTGATGCCAATGCTGCTTCCCCCAGGACCACACTTTGCGAACCACCACCCTAAGGCAATCTGTGTTGATTTCTAATATCAGAAGAGGGCTGGGAGTGGGCTGGGAGGCAGAAGTGTAGTGTCAATGAGACCACACCTGACCCATCCTGGACAGCTCCCCACCCCAAGCTTGCAGCATTTGATTTCCTTAGAGTCCCGGGAATATCAGACACCCAGGAAGGGACCAAATGTGGAGTCACAGAGTGATCCAAAGGCTCGGCTTCATACAGCACCTGGGACTCCCGCCACTCCACAACTGGTCCCCATACTCCCAGTGACACTGGCACCCCACTCCTCACGACACTGACCTCCAGACCTTCCTTGACTACCCTCAGCTGGTTGGGCCTGGGATGTGACCCTAGGAGCTCTGAGTGTACCTTCTGATTTAAAGATAGGGTGACCTCGTATGACAAGTACTCAGATGGGCCTTTAATAGGACCTTGAACATTTGGCAAATGGCTTCAGTCTTGTGTCCTTGAGAATTCCAGTGTTTTCTAGATATCACATCCATGAGCCCATATAAACACTAGAGGGCGGTGTGAGCATACGGAAGCCATAATTGTTGCACTGGATCCCCTAGAATCCCTTTCCCACTTAGACCAAGATTTGAACAAAATTTCCTTCACCAAACAAATTGCATTTAATTAATCACGCTGTTATTTTACATTGTGTTGGAAAAAAGACAGATGTAAGGAAAAATAATGCAATTAAAAAGAAAACAACATACTGAATTAAAATGGTAGTAAACCTTCTTATTAAAGGAATAATATAATATTTAGAAAATTTTTAAAATTTATTTTAATAAAGGTAAAAAAATTCTATTAGTTTTTAAAAGGTTTTGCGTTTTGAATTTTCTTGGGTTTGTTTGGTCTCCCTAGGAATTATCTTTTATTTCTTGATATAGTTCAAAATTCAAAATTTAAAATGTTCAAAAGGTAAAATGTCTCTCTCTTAACCCTGTCTCATCCCCAACAGGCAACCAGGGATATCAACTTCTTGTTTATACTTCCAAATATATTTTATGCATATGCAAGCAAATATAAATGTGTACATATATAGCTTTGTCCCTTTTCACACAAATTTTAGCAGACTCTATATGTTATTCTACACCTTGCTTTATTTCTTCTTAATAATGTATCATAGAGACCATCCCATGAGGGAATATCAAGAGTTTCCTATGTCTTTTTTCTTTTGTGTTAAATGTTTGTAGACTCCGCCGTGTAGATATGCAGTGCTTGTTTGGGTTTTCTTAGGAAGGTAGGGAGGCCTCCTTATGATATCCAGAGTGGAGTAGAGTGGCTATTCACAGGTGAGTGCTACCGTGCCCAGCTTGCAATGCTTTTTTAACCAGCCCCCTACTGACAGACATTTGGATTATTTTTTCTTTTATCTTTCATTTTCTTTCTTTCTTCTTTCCTTTTTGCTTTTACAAACAGGGTTGCAACATATAATTCTGAATACAGTCATTTTTCAGGAATGCAGGTGTAGTTTTGGACACATTTCTAGAAGTGGGACTGCTGGGTGTATGCATTTTTAACTTAGACAGAAATCGCCATACTGCCTTTCCTGAAAACATTTCCAGTTTGCAGGCCCATCTGCAATATATCGGGGTACCTGTTTTGGTACCATTATCTTTTTGATTATAGAAATATGTAGAGATATATATTTGGGAGCCATCTGTGTCTAGACGATGTTTAAAATCCTGGGAGTGGAGGACTCTAGAGTGGTTGGGAGGCAGTAAACCCCGGAGTGCTCCAGCATCTACAACAAAAGGAGCCAGTGAAGGGGGACTGAGGATGAGCAGTCAGTTGGGGAGGAAGAGAACTTGACCTGTAAAATGTCAAAGAAGATTTTAGAGGGGAGTTGATACAACCTCGTCAGAGAACAATTTGACATCCTATGACATCATGTGGTAAAAGCACAGTAATCCCGTTCCTCCATCCATATCTTGGGGAACTCACACAGGGACCAGAGAGAGATGACCCAGGATGTTCATTGTGGCAGTGTCTGTACCAGAAACAAGCTAAAGGTCTGTGGACAGGAGAAGAGATAAATTGTGGGATATTCCTCCCATGAATACTATCCAGCACTGAAAACAAATTAACTGTTTCTGTGGGTGTGGATTCACCTCACAGACCATGCTAAATGAAAAAGCAAGCCACAGAATGATACATTCAACAAAAAACAATTTATACAAAGTCTAAAATCATGTCAAACAAAGGGATTTAAAAAACTTTGTAACATTATAAAGGCATTCACCAAATTCAAGACATTGCTCACTTCTCACTGGCAGTCCTTGCTTTACTCAGTACAGTATCAACTGAAACACATACATAACAGAACTGTGGAAAATCAGGGCTATCTACATATATTTCTATTATTTTCTATGTATACTACATATAGCCAATAATATTAAAATGTTACAAATGGACAAACCTGGGTAGTGGCTTCACAAAGATTTCTTTTAATTCTCCATTCTTCTAGCTAGAGCTACTTCATAATAACTAGCAGCAACATGGATGGAACTGGAGGTCAGTATGTTAAGTGAAATAGACCAGGCAAAGAAGGACAAATATCACATGTTCTCACTCACATGTGAGAACTGAAAAAAAGTTGATTTTATGGAGGTAGAGTAAAATAATAGTTACCAGAGGCTGGGAAAGGTGTGTGGGGGGACCTGGGAGATAAAAGGAGGTAGCTTAATGGGTACAAAGATACAGTTAAATAGAAGGAATAAATTCTAATATTCGATAGCACAGCAGGCTGGCTATGGTTACAACAACGTATTGTATATTTCACAATAGCTAGAAGAGTGGATTTGAAATTCACCCAACACAAATAAATGGCACATGCTTGAGGTGATGAATATCCTAAATATCCTGACTTGATCATTTCACATTCTACACACGCATGAAAATATTATGTGTACCCCAAAATATGTACAAATATTATGTGCCAGTAATTTTTTATTAAAAAACCAATAAGCACAATACAATAAAGGATATCTTAAGACAATACAAAAATTATTTGTGTGATAATAATTTGGCAAATGTTTCCTGTTTATTAACATCAATTTTTTTCTCCTGTAAGTATAAGGAGAATAATACCTACATAGCATCAGAAGTGGTTGCTTTCCTGAGAGAGAATTATTTTCCCAGTTAAAAGTAGAGAATCAGAATCACTATAGTAAATAGCACTTTGGAGAACTACATAGCACTGGGTCTTGCTGCCCTGGGGCAGCCAGGCTCAGGGAGGGCTCACCTTCCAGGGAAAACTAAACTTTGGCTTCCTTGTTTTGGTGGTGTTCTTATTGCAAGACCAACATTTCAAAATATCAACAGAGTCCAGCCAAAGGTTGTATTCTCTTTTATTTCTTACAAAAGGCACTGCCAAGGATGGCACAGACTGTTATGGGCTAAACTATGTCCCTCTACACATATTTTGAGGCCTGTGTTGACAAGATAGAGGGAGAAGATGGCCATGTATAAGCCAAAGAGAGAGGCCTCAGGAGCAGTCAGCCCTGCAATACATTTGATCTTGGACCTGTAGTCTCCAGAACTGGGAGATGATACATTTCTATTGTTTATTATGGAAGTCTTAGCAAATTAAAACAGAGATATCACCTTTTCTACCCTGCCCTGCATATGGAAATGAGATTATTCAAGAGTATGAATTATGTAGGATTGCAAAGCATAGAACAGATAGATTGAAAATTGACAAGGGAAGGTGATGTAGAGTTTGGGCAGATGTAGGCTGGTTTCCAAACCTCTGTGGTCCATGGTCACCACACGAAGGCGGAGATGTTCTCATTCCTCTTCATTTTCACTCAGAGCAAAACATGTGGGTCCACACTGGTATATGATCAGAAGATATATTTAACTGGTTTGAGATATTGAGAGAGAAAGTCTTGCTGTACTTTAATAGAAAGATGAATGATAATTATCATCACTAAAGGGGATTTTAGGCAGGGCGTTGCTGGCCTTACGTTTTCCTCCTACTTTTAAGGTGCATGTTCCTAAAAAGCCCTGTCTAGGAGTAAATGCCATCACTTAAATTTTGCTCTGCCTGTCAACTCATTGGTCCTCACTTCATTTCGGTGAGGTTTCCGGAATGTCTGTGTTTATCCAGGGTTCACAGATGAATTTAAAAGTCCCTAGTGGTAGAGAGCTTCTCCTGAGGTCACACAGCAACCGAGTGTGGTGGAGCAACGACAGGTACATGGCAACCTGGGTCCGTACTCCAGTTCTCTAGGTGCCATGAGAATTGCAGCCTTTGGTTCACTTTGGTTCATTTTCTATGTTTTTTTTTTTTTTTTTTTCTGAATGAGTGAAGGAAAATGCATGTTGAGAACAAAGTGCCAGAGACCTAAGTCTGTTCCTTAAAACTACAGGGTTGGGGCCTGGAGAGACAGAGAGTCTGCCACTGATTCTCTGAATTCCAGCTCCTGTTGTCAGTCACGCAGCTGAAAGCAGGAAGAAGCTTTCTCTTCTGCACTTGGAACAACAGGATAAAGATGACAGAGAGTCCCACATCTACCATGGAAAAGACAATGGTCCTTCCCACTCCCTGAATCAGGCCAAGTTTTCTAATGACATGTGTTTTCCTGCAACATGTCACTATATCTCCTTCCTTCAAGCACCAGTTTTCACAGTATAAGCACAGCAACAGCACAAAGGAATGACTACTGAGCCTGAAGCTTTGATGGATGCTCTGAGTTGAGACTTTATTTTATACTTAGGTACCTGTGAGTCATTGCAGAATTTTACCTGACTCCACCATGACCCAATTTGATCAAGGTGTATATGCTATGGGACTTCTCTAGTTCCTCATCAGAAATTACAATGAATACCATGTCCAGCTCCTGGGTGCCTGATGGCAACGAGTGGCAGCTCCTCTTGGGGCAACACTTTGGGGGCGACCAAGGCCTCATAGACTTTATTATTGCTGGGCTACATGGCCCAAGGCTCCTGGGCACAATGGATCAGTGGTCTTGGATTCACCTCTGACATTTAAGGACATTTGTTCTTGGGCTTTCACAAGTGGTCTCTGATTGAGATGGAAGGAAGGGACACAGGGACACAAAATCTCTGACTGCCTAGGGACCACCGCCCCGTACCGCCCCACTCCCCGGCCCTCACTTCCACTCAGAGACTACATGGCCGTTCCATTGAATTCCTGAGGACATGGCCAACATGAGTAACAACACAGGAAAGTGCCTTAGACTGAGTTCCGTGGGAGGCTGGCTAGTGCCCTCTGGACCATTTACCTACACCTGTTAGGATTTCTCTAGAAGGAAATGCTCCAGAGGCAGTCATACCATAAGCTTGGATCCTCCAGCCATTGAGTGTGGGGGTGTTAGCCCTGGCTAAATGAGCACCGAATTTTAGAGAGACCAGGAGACCATCTAAGTTCTGAAGCCTGAGTCCTGAACCCTGGAAGTGGGCTTCTGGCCGGGGAGCAGGTGTCACTGCCTCCGATCCACAACAGCAGCTCCACAGCTCAAGATCCTCTTCTGAATTTCTGCTTCTCCTGGTTCCTGGCCAGGCAAGTCTTCACTGCTTTGTTAGCCCATCCATTTGCTCAACCAGATTTTTCAAATATGTGTGTTTTCCTCCTTTTCCAGTTGTACTCAGTGGAAGGAATGGTCTAAATTACCTAATCAGCAATTCCTGGAAACCAAGCCACCATGTACATACAATCTTATACGTTAATGTCACATACAAGAAAGAAAATGCAGAGATACCAGTAGTGACCACCTAAGCAGTGTAACATAGAGGTAATAAAGACAAATTGTTGGGTAGTATCTATCTACGCCATGATTAAAATACGTATCAATAAATTACAACTTCTAAGAAAATAATCTCTATATGTAATATATGACTGTGACTCTGAGAGACAAACCTCAGAGTATTGTCTGAAGACACTTCCCATCACCTTCACCTCCTGAGCCAGACGGTGTGAAATGAGAAGCAGAGATTTGAAATGTGTGGCAAGCCTCTCTGCAAAGCAGTAGAGTAACATTCTACATGAGCAAATGAAAACAATCTCACAAATGACATTGGATGTACGGTGTGGGATGTGTGTCCTTATTATAATGGAGTTAATCCTTTAAGTAGGTAATCTTTTTCCATGAATTGGATTCTAAACGACTTATTAGCTGTCAATTAGCCAGGAATTGTTCCCTTTACTAAAAGAGAGACCCTGCCATGAACCAGCATTTCCCAGGTGGAGGTCTCTGGCAGACATGAACTTCTAACAGGGTAAATGACCCGTTTCTTTAGTCAGGGAAAATTGACTTTCATAAGTGGTCTCTGGTTGAGGGATCCCATTTTGAGTGGGGGATTTGCAGAGTCACTTCTCCCTGTTCCTGCTGGGGCTGGGGATGGTGAACCGAATGAAGACACAAACTCTGAGAGGGAACCAGGCAGACAGGCACACTGACAGGGAGGGCACTGCCTGGTCTAGTTACCATTTGCACCCAGTCAGAAGAGGTGAAGGGTGAGAGAGGAGGCTGCTGGGAACCAGAATATTGGCAGCCAGGAAGGCCGAGAAAGTGCAGACTGACAATACAGGCCAGAGGCTGGAGACCCTGGGAGGCAGCTGTGTTGTTCCGTCTGAGCCCCAGAGTGCAGGAGAGGGTCATTTTCACCAGGGAACTTCAGCCTTCAGGATGATTTCTGAACTCTGCTCTCCACTGATCCTCCATCAGGACTTCAAACAGCAAGATGAGGTACCCAGGACCCTAGGAATCTGATTTTCATATCCCCTGAATTACCTTTACTAAAAATATCATCCCTATGTTTTGTTTATTTCTTATAACATATAAAACATTAAACCAAACCATTGTACAGAATTTATTAATATGTAGATATGAGGTGTCTGGTGACAGATCCTCCAAGTTATTTATATTAGAGGAAGAAAGGGATCCGGCCCCATTCATAGATGAGAACAACAGGGTAGCAACACTCAGGACCATGATACTGGGTGCTCCCAACCCTGAAGGGAAGCGTCTCACTGCACACAGACGGCCAGGAGAGTGATCACAGGGTCCTGCACTATCTCCTCCTCCTCCTCTCCTGGGTCCTGGGTTTCACTTCCAAATCCCAGCTGGTAGCAATATTAACTTGGTATTCAAGACCCTTGTGGCCCCTCTTCACCACAGCATCTCATCGGGTTTCTTTCCTCATACGAATTCCAGCAGGGGTGTATTCTAGAAATATCACCACGGAAAGGGTGGCAGAGGCAGCTCATCTCTAACCCCTCGAATAGAGAGGATAGAACCACAGTCCTGTGCCTCACCCATCCCATGGTCCTGCCTCAAATACAGTCTCCTCCTGCAGGCTGCTGGGTCCTCTTTATTGTCATTCTCCAGAAGGTGACAGGGTCCCAGACAGACGTGCTCACAGCTTCCTTGGGGCCTGATGCCAATAGGAGTTGAGGCCAGGGAGCATCTTTGGGCTGTAGGGATCTTCGGATTTGAAGGTAGGGGATCGTGATGGGCTGTCCATAATGCTCTAGGTTTCAAGGCTGAGAGTGGCTGAGCTGAACCTGGTCATTACCATGTTCTCCACAGTTCGAGAGCTGCCTTGTGCAGACCAGCAAGACACAGATTGTTTTCAGTCCCCTTATATTTCTGTGGACCCTGACTTTTCTTCCCCCAGGCTGCTGTCCTCCCAAGTATAGCCCCGGGAGGATGTAGGGAGAGGAACCCATTCTTCTGATGCCCCAGAACCCCTTGCATGTAATCCCAATATCCAGGCCTGGGGTCCCCTTCTTTGGATCAAACTTTCTTTTCTTGGAATGAAAGGCTTACAGGGTCTCCCTCCCAGATCGCCACTGTGACTCACTCACCCTAACTAGATGTCTTGCTCTACAGTTATCTTCTGCATATTGTTTTCTGAAGATGTGATAAAATATTATAAACCATAAATAAAACATGGAGGTTAGGTTCTCTTTGTGGATTCTGAGGATCTGCTGGGGAGAGAAGGGCAGGTGGAGGGGCAGGTGCTGAGTGGTGTGCAGCCTCCCTCTGTGCTCAGTAAGGCTCCCGCTGTGGTCATTTCTTGTGTATTTGTCTGGATCCCTCCATGTGGTGGGATTTGTGCCTGGTCTTTAGGGGCGGGTGCTGCTCCAGGTCGGAGGCTTCACACATCTCCAGGCTGAGCCTTTCTCCAAGTCCATGAAGGTCAAGGGCTGAGAATGGCCAGTCCCACTCCTGCCTTGAGTTTCACTTTATTTGGCATATTTTTATATGTTGATCTGATCCTTCTCACAAGGGCTGTATATGAGCATTATTTCATAGGAGAGCTGCTATCATCCTGCTGCGGCCACGCTCTGTCCCTGACACCAGCATCCTGTGTGCTTTGTTGTTGTTCACTATAGACCCGGGACAGTCTCTGCATGGGGGGCTTCTCAGATGACACAGACTGATGGCTCCCACCTTTGCCTTCTTTCCTGCTCCATTTCCAGAGCACTTCTATTTTTTTCTTTTATTATACTAAGTCGGATTTTCAAGTTAAGGGCTGGGGACAATGACTCACTCCTGTAATCCTAGCACTTTGAAAGGCCAAGGCAGGGGGATTGCTTGAGGCCAGGAGTTGAAGACCAGCCTGGGCAACATAGCAAGACCCTGTCTCTAGGAAACAAATTGAATTAACACCATGAATAGATGTGTTATTGCCATGTCATAAATAAATTCTTGACACTTCTTCTGTGAGGCAGTCAGGGTCCTGGCAGGAAAGAGATAACAAAGAAGGAAGACACATTACAGAGGTGCTGGCAGGGCTGAGAAAGCCACAAGGGGTGCTGAAGCTCCCTGGGATGATCAGTGGCAGGAAACTGTTTCCATCTCTGAGCTTGAAAAAACAAGGAAGAGGGAGCAGTTTCCAGAACCCAGGGAAATCTGTGGCTTTCACTAGGGGCAGCCCCGCATGCCTGTGGCTGTAGGTAGAGGGCGGCAATGATTACAGAACCCCAGACCTGTCCAGAGGGAGTTAAGGAAATGAAAACCCTGAGTTACTTCTCCCGCCATGCTCCCATCTCCTGCAGATGCCTGTTATCATCCACACTCAAGCAGAAGCCAGGTGGTGCAGGAGCACAGGCCATGCTGTCTGTTGTGGTCGCCTCCCAGTGCAGGGGGCAGGATGGAGGAGAGTGAACCACAGCTCTGTGGAGGGGAAGCAGAGAATAACGCACTCACCTGCTTACGGTGTTCACATTCCTCAGGGAATTTACTTAAATATACCAGAGTTTGTTTTAATCCAAAAGTATGACTTTAAAAAGAAGTATCTCACTTATAAATGCTTAGCAGGTAGTACAATTGAGTATTACCTCACTCTCCTTCTCTTTTCCCACATGAGACTATATAACTCATAAATGAATAACTTGAATTATTATTGTTTTCTAAAATAACTTGAATTATTTGGGTGTAAGCCATAAAAGCAGAGTCTGGCTTAGATCAGCAAAGGGAAGTTTTTGGGCAGCTGGGGGTTCAGTTCACAGAATCACAGATAGTTTCAAAGTACCAGGACAGCACTGAGGCAGCAAGACCTGACCAGTCTCATTGGACTAGACCATGGAGTGAAAGAATTGTCACTGATTCTGATATCTTGTCACTGCTGATGCTTTAAATTCTGAGACAGTTTACCCAAATATCTTAGTTTAGATTTCATGCATTTCTTATTTTCTTATGATTTAGTTTCAGGGATCGAGTCAATATCTTCCCTTAAGGGAAGCTCCTTTCCTCTGTTTATCTTGCCAAAATAGGGGGAAGGGGAAGAGTCTTTCAAGTTCCTATGGACCCATATACATCATGACATCAATCTAAATGCTCTCATCCAGTGATATGGTTTGGCTGTGTCCCCCTTCAAATCTCAACTTGAATGGTATCTCCCAGAATTCCCACATGCTGTGGGAGGGACCCAGGGGAAGTTAACTAAATCCTTGGGGCCAGTCTTTCCCGTGGTATTCTTGTGATAGTGAGTGAGTCTCGTGAGATCTGATGGGCTTATCAGGGGTTTCCGCCTTTGCTTCCTCCTCATTTTCTTTTGCCACTGCCATGTAAGAAGTGCCTTTCACCTCCCACCATGGTTCTCCCTAGCCATGTGGAGCTGTAAGTCCAATTAAACCTCTTTTTCTTCCCAGTATGTCTTTATTAGCAGCATGAAAATGGGTCATTGGGAGGGGCTATTTCCTCCACCACCAGTGGCACTGTGGGAGGCTCTTCTGCACCCACATTCCAGCTCAAACCCATTAAAAGGCAAATCAGAGAGCTGGGCTAAGGCATTTCCCTTCCCCACACTACAGGAATCCTAGTTGTATTTCCCTTCTCTTTAATACACTTAAACCTAGATGGTCACCAAGTTGCTGTGTGGTCAAATTTTGGAGAGAAAGGAAAGCAGGCAGGAGTGAGGACCCTGGGACCCCAACTGCTGCCTGTGGGCACCCACACACTCGTGCTCCACTCTCACACTCACACTTACACATGTGTACACACACTCCAATTCCCACTTGTGCACACATGAACACACCTGTGCAGATACACACACACACACCCACACACACTCAAGTCAGCACTGGAGCATGACAGTTACTGACACCCTCGTACCCACGTGCCATTCTCGGGGATTTGTGCAGCTGGAGGCGGGAGCTCCTGAGAAGGCACCACCAGGAACCACCTCTGGGGGGAGGGTTGAGTGAATGGGGTCCTGCCAAGGCACTGGCTGATGGGATGATACCTACGGGATACACTAGCAGGGGCAGACGTTTGCTCCAAGGCCATCTCCCTTCCATCTCCTCTCCCAGCTCAGGCTCATAGCCCTGACCTGAGGCCCCGCTAGAAAGGCAGAAGGCATTCTCCCACACAGAGCACACAGCTCCTTCCCTGCATCAGAGCCCTCAGTGGCACCGTCAAGTTGGACAGATACAGTCAGGCGAGGTGGGGGGTCACTGCAGGGGACAAGAAGGTCCTGTCCTGAAATCTGCAGCCAAACACCTTTGGCCACAGACTGAAGGCTGCACTGTCAGCTTCCCTACCTTTGAGGTTTTGGGACTTGGACTGATCCACCACTGGCTTTCTTGCACCTCAGCTTGCAGAAGGTCTGTCATGGGACTTCACCTTGTGATCGTGTGAGTCAGTTCTCCTTAATAAACTCCCTTACATTGTACATACATCCTATTAGTTCTGTCCCTCTAGAGAACCCTGACTCATACAGTGGGTGAGGCAGGGAGCTGTGTGAGCTGCCCAACAGCCACCAGGAGCCATTCTCTCCAGGCTTTGACCTCACTTCAGTGCCAGGCTCTGCCACAGCCCTTGCCCCCATCCTACTCTGCCATGCCCAGCTCCCTCCCAGCCTGGCCCCAGACAGAATCCAGAACAACTCCTGTTCCTGACCTGAAAAATGTTCTTGCCAGTTTAGGCAGAACTTGCTTTAGAGCACTGGTGTCCAACCCACTACAGGTCTTGTATCTGTTTCTCTTGGCACTGTGTCTTTTCTCATTTATTTTTCTGAAACTCTGCAAGGGAGGAATTATATCACTGGATATCCTTATTAGTTTTCTGTCTCGTTGATCTGTCTAATAATGACAGTGGGGTGTTAAAGTCTCCCATTATTATTGTGTGGTAGTCTAAGTTTCTTTGTAGGTCTCTAAGGACTTGCTTTATGAATCTGGGTGCTCCTGTATTGGGTGCATATATATTTAGGATAGTTAGCTCTTCTTGTTGAATTGATCCCTTTGCTATTATGTAATGGCCTTCTTTGTCTCTTTTGATCTTTGTTGGTTTAAAGTCTGTTTTATCAGAGGTAGGATTGCAATCTCTGCTTTTTTTTTTTTTTTTTTTTGCTTTCCATTTGCTCGGTGGATCTTCCTCCATCCCTTTATTTTGAGCCTGTGTGTGTCTTTACATGTGAGATGGGTCTCCTGAACACAGAACACCAATGGGTCTTGATTCTTTATCCAATTTGCCAGTCTGTATCTTTTAATTGGGGCATTTAGCCCATTTACATTTAAGGTTAATATTGTTATGTGTGAATCTGATCTTGTCATTATGATACTAGCTGGTTATTTTGCCCATTAATTGATGTAGTTTCTTCATAATGTCAAAGGTCTTCACAGTTTGGCATGTTTTTACAGTGGCTGGTACTGGTTATTCCTTTCCATGTTTAGTGCTTCCTGCAGGAGCTCTTGTAAGGCAGGCCTGGTGGTGACAGAATCTCTCAGCATTTGCTTGTCTGTAAAGGATTTTATTTCTCCTTCACTTATGAAACTTAGATTGGCTGGAAATGAAATTCTGGGTTGAAAATTCTTTCCTTTAAGAATGTTGAATATTGGTCCCCACTCTCTTCTGGCTTGTAGGGTTTCTGCCGAGAGATCCACTGTTAGTCTGATGGGCTTCCCTTTGTGGGTAACTCGACCCTTCTCTCTGGCTGCCCTTAACATTTTTTCCCTCATTTCAACCTTGGTGAATCTGACAATTATGTTCTTGGCGTTGCTCTTCTTGAGGAGTATCTTTGTGGTGTTCTGTGTATTTCCTGAATTTGCATGTTGGCCTGCCCTGCTGGGTTGGGGAAGTTCTCCTGGATAATATCCTGAAGAGTGTTTTCTAACTTGGTTCCATTCTCCCTATCACTTTCAGGTACAACAATCAAACATAGAAACAGTCCCATATTTCTTGGAGGCTTTGTTCTTTTCTTTTCACTGTTTTTTTCTCTAATCTTGTCTTCTTGCTTTATTTCATTAATTTGATCTTCAGTCACTGATATCCTTTGTTCCACTTGATCGAATTGGCTATTGAAGCTTGTGTATACTTCATGAAGTTCTCATATAGTGGTTTTCAGCTCTATCAGGTCATTTAATTTCTTCTCTACACTGGTTATTCTAATTAGCCATTTGTCTAAGTTTTTTTCAAGGTTTTTAGCTTCCTTGTGATGGGTTAGAACTTGCTTCTTTAGCTCCGAGAGGTTTGTTATTACTGACTTTCTGAAGCCTACTTCTGTCAGTACATCAAACTCATTCTCCATCCAGGTTTGTCCCCTTGCTGGCGAGGAGTTGTGATCCTTTGGTGGAGAAGAGGCATTCTGGTTTTTGAAAATTTCAGCCTTTCTGCTCTGGTTTCTTCCCATCTTTGTGGTTTTATCTACCATTAGTCTTTGATGTTGGTGACCTATGGATGGGGTTTTGGTGTAGATGTTCTTTTTGTTGATGTTTATGCTATTCCTTTCTGTTTGTTAGTTTTCCTACTAACAGTCAGGCCCCTCAGCTGCAGGTCTGTTGGCGTTTGCTGTAGGTCCACTCCAGACCCTGTTTGCCTGGGTATCACCAGCGGAAGCTGCAGAACAGCAAACATTGCTGCCTGATCCTTCGTCTGGAAGCTTCGTCCCTGAGGGGCACCCACCTATATGAAGTGTCTCTCGGTCCCTACTGGCAGGTGTCTCCCAGTCATGCTACACAGCGGTCAGGACCCACTTGAGGAGGTAGTCTGTATGTTATCGCAGCTTGAACACCATGCTGGTAGAACCACTGCTGTCTTCAGAGCTGTCAGGCAGGGATGTTTAAGTCTGCAGAAGCTGTCTGCTGCCTTTTGTTCAGATACGCCTGCCCACAGAGGTGGAATCTAGAGAGGCAGTAGGTTTTGCTGAGCTGTGGTGGGCTCTGCCCAGTTTGAGCTTCCTTGTCACCTTGTTCACACAGTGAGCATAAAACCACCTAGTCACACCTCAGCAATGGCAGATGCCCCTCCCCTTGCCAAGCTCCAGCATCCCAGGTTGATCTCAGACTGCTGCACTAACAGCGAGCAAGGCTCCGTGGGCATGGCACCTGCTGAGCCAGGTACAGGAGGGAATCTCCTGGTCTGCCGGTTGTGAAGACCGTGGGAAAAGCACAGTATTTGGGCAGGAGTGTGCCACTCCTCTGGGTACCATCTCTCACAGCTTCGCTTGGCTAGGAAAGGGAAAGCCCCTGAACCCTTGCACTTCCTGGGTGAGGTGATGCTCCGCCCTGCTTTGGCTTGCCCTCCGTGGGCTGCACCCACTGTCCAACCAGTCCCAATGAAATGAACCAGGTACCTCAGTTGGAAATGCAGCAATCACCCGTCTTCTGCATCGAACTCACTGGGAGCTGCAGACCTGTTCCTATTCAGCTGTCTTGGAAGCAACCCCTTTCTTTCTTCCTTTTTTCCTTCTTTCTTTTTTCTTGTTTTTTTTACAGACTGAATGTGGCAACCTATTGTCAAGCAGGTCTATTTGGCACCATTTTTCCAACAGCATGTGTTCACTTCACTTCATATATCTGTGTCACATTTTGGTAATTCTTGAAGTATTTCAACCTTTTCCATTATTATACCTGTATGGTGACCTGTGATCAGTGGTCTATGAAGTTACTCTTGTAATTGTTTTGGGGCACCATGACCCACACCCTTATAAAATGGTGAACCTTATTGATAACTGTTGTGACTTCTCCACCAACTGGCTGGTTTCTTGACTCTGTCTCTCTCTCGGCCTTCCCTATTCTGTGAGACACAGAAATATTGAAGGCAGGCCGATTAGCAACCCTACAATGGCCTCTAAGTGTCCAAGTGAGAAGAATCTTGCTGCAAACTTCGTTGTGTTACTTTAAGAAATTGCCACAGCAATTTTCAGCAACCACCCTTCTGATCAGTCAGCAATTATTAACATTGAGGCAAGACTCTCCACAGCAAAAAGGTTAGGATTAGCTGAAGCCTCAGGTGATTGTTAGCATTTTTTAGCAATAAAGTAATTTTACATTATGTACATAGTTCATTTTATACATAATGCTATTGTACACTTAAGAGACTACAGTCAAGTGTAAATATAACTTTTATATGCACTGGGAAACTGAAAAATTTGTGTGATTTGCTCTGTTGCCAGGCTCTGGAACCAAACCTGCAATATATCCGAAGTATGACTGTAATTTCTCTTTCCCTCTTCTTGCTGGCCTGTGCATGTGTGAGCCTGTGTAGAGATGTCGGCTTCCTGCAGGGTGTTCTGAAGAGGTGTCCTGTTGTGACTGGGGGCACAGCCACAGGCCACTGGGCAGAGGTGGTTCAAAAAGGAGTAGATGGCCCTAGTTTTGATCATCTGAAAACACGAAGGTCCTCAGACAAAAACCCATACTTCAGAAGGCAAAACTGCCTGAGAGTGGACACCTGCTAGCCAGCTCACTATCCGGGATATCACTCTGCAATGGGAGGGAAGATGGCGTCTGCCATGGTGTAAGGGTCCAGGAACCAGGCAGGGAGGCCTTCCTGGTGGGCAAGTGCTTCTCACAGTTGGTAGCTGAAGCATCTTTAGATGAGGCCAAAGACCTCATGTTCTTCACTAGCTGACTTGTTGCCAGCCAGTGGAAAAAGAACCCAGAAACTTTGTAAAATTTTAGGGGAGAGGGACTTTCCCTTGGGACTCTTAGTAGTAGGGTGATGGATGAATCACACTTGCATTGCAATGTGGACACAACTTAAAGTCTTAGTTATTAGAATATAAGAGGCCTGGCCAGGTGCGGTGGCTTAAGTCTGTAATCCCAGCACTTTGGGAGGTTGAGGTGGGCAGATCACGAGGTTAGGAGGTCGAGACCATCCTGGCTAACACGGTCTCTACTAAACCCCGTTTCTACTAAAAATACAAAAAAATTAGCCGGGCGTGGTAGCGGGCGCCTGTAGTCCCAGCTACTCGGGAAGCTGAGGCAGGAGAACGGCGTGAACCTGGGAGGCGGAGCTTACAGTGAGCCGAGATTGCGCCACTTCACTCTAACCTGGGGAACAAAGCTAGACTCCATCTCAAAAAAAAAAAAAAAAAAAAAAAAAAAGGCCCTCACATTTTGTAAATTTTAAAACAACATTGACAGGCATTTAGAAAAATAACAAATGAGACTTTTGCAAGACAAGGTAAATGATACCCTAATAATATTGCTTTGTGACAAGGACATTTGAACCATCTGAGTCTCTGCTTTAGGTTATAACTCCAAAATGGACTAACCCCCAATAATTTACAGTAGGCAGCCCCAAGCCACAAAGAAAGGTGTCAGGGCAGACCTGAGACCTGGAGTGAGTCACCCCCTCCCTCAGGGACAAGAGTGAATCCTCTAAGACCCCTCTTCCTCCAGGCCCTCCACCCAGTCATCAGGGAGACAAGAAGTCCACACAGCACTAAGGCCCAACTGTCTCACCATCCTCACCTCCATGGACAGAGCCCAGGTGAGAGCCATCCCTGAGCCTCCTCCGTCATCTCCCACAGCCTCAGCACTGTTGTCTGCCTTGAGTTCACCAGGCCTGAGCTCCTCATGCCCTTTCCCTGTTGGTGTCAGTCACACTGGGTCCCCCAAACACTCTGCATTCACATCCCCACAAGGCTCCGCACACCCCTATTCTGTCTCCCCATACCCGCTCCCGAATCCAGAAATCTTCCCGCTGTGCCCCTGGGAATTCTCAGCCCATGATCAGCAAAACCTCCACATCCTGCCTCAGATGTTCCTGCACCTCTCAGCTCCAGTGATGTCTGTGTCTCCCAGAGGACGTGGCCCCTTCCAAAGTCCTCCCACATGGGGGAGTTTCCACAGGGACCTTGTACCCTTGGCCCAGAGGTGGGGTGGCCTCCTCACTCCTCACTGTGGTTCTCTGATCTTTCTGCCTCCTTCATCCCTAAGTCCCCTAAGCTGTCATCAGATTTGGGCCCCACTCCCCTCATTGCAGTCATTCCCTGTGGGCTGCAGGCTGTTCCTCTCAGTCCTGACTCTTGTGGCTCCTGGTTCACTATTGCCCTCTCCAGCAGTGCTGTCTCCTTGATCCTTGGTGACTTCAACATATGCAGATGTGATGGGCTGAGTAATGGTTCCCAAAGATGTCCAATCTCAATCCTTGGCATCCTGGAGCAGGTTGCATTACACGGCAAAAGGGACAACACTGATGTGATAAAGATTAAGGACCTTAAAATTGCGAGATAATTTTGGACTATCAGTGTGGGCCCGATCAAATCTCACAAGCCATTAAAAGCAGAGAAGCTGCTCTGGCTAGAGTCAGATGCTGCAGAGGAGGAAGGCAGAGGAGTCACAGCAGAGCAGGGAGGTCAGAGGTTCCACACAGGAGTATTAGATATGTCATAGGGGACACATGTGAGGAACTGAGAGAGGACTCTAGGAGCTAAGGGTGGCTCCTAGACAACAGGCAGTGAGGAAGTGAGGACCTTAGTCCTATCTGTAGGAAGTGAACTCAGACAAGAACCTGAATGAGCTTGGGAGTGGATTCTTCCCCAGAGTCTCCAGGAAGGAACACAGACCTTCCCTTACCTTGATTTTAGCCCCATGAGACTGCTGAACTTGTAACCCACAAGACTGTGCCATGATAAAGAGATGCTGTTTAAAACTGCTTGGGTTGTGTTAATTTTTATGGCATCAATAGACACTCATACAGCAGATAGGATGCATCTCTCTCTGGCTTCTCAGATGCTGGGACTCTCCTCCTCCATGACCTCCTCTGCTATGCCTGGGCCCTGTGCCTTGTCATCCCCTAGGGCACATCCTGGCCAAGAACTCCAGCCTTTTCATATTATTAATCTCACACTTTCCACTCTCTGACCATCTTTCCACTCATCCCCTTGCATGGGGGCCACTTGCTCTGAGGATACTTAAACTAACATTTTATCACATGCTGTGATGTAATATCAGTGAACCACTCATTGCCTATGTGCCCACTTTCCACGCTTGAAGTCTGCTCTGTAATACATCAATTCCAACAATCCTTCCATCCAGCCTGGGATTCCCAATCCAGGGATCCTGCCATCTACTCACTGGCCCTCACTCTTGATGTCCTCTCCTCCCTCTTAAACCATTTTGGATTCTGTGGTAAATAATTTCCATCCCTCTCTTGCCCCTCCCTTGCATTGTCACACTTGTTTGGCAAAACTAAACAGCTGGTGGATTCCACCTCTGCCTACACTGCACCTGCCCGCATGAGCTGCAGGAGGCTGGAGAGCAGCACACAGCACACTGACTACTGTCTCCAACTTCATGACCCAAACCTCATGGGGAGCCCCTACCATGGCCAGCAATCCTCGCCACACGTGGTTCACCCTCAGCCTCCTGCTGGCCTGGGTGACTCTCACACACCTTCTCTCTGCTCACACATCCAACCCTCTATCTGCATTCTTACTTCAGCTAATGACCTTGCTTCCTACTTCACTGAGAAAACTGAACACACTAGAAGACAACCTCACAGATTCCATCTGCTCTTGCATTTGCAGCTGCGCTGCATGCTGGGCCTTCCACCACATGGATGGTTGTTGTGGGTTAACCTTCCTGCTCCCAGCCAGAGCCAGTCCCTCTACTGGTGTCCCAAACGTCATCCCTTCTCATTTACTTAAAGGTATCAGTTCATCAGTTCATACCTTTTTCTCTCTTTTATCATTACCCTTTGTGCTTTCTTCCCACTGGATCATTGTGGCAGTCTTGGGAATGCACATCCCAGCCCCTCAGCTAGAGGAAGCACAACTGATAATGCTCCAGCTGTTGCAGCCTGAAATCTGTTGCTATGTTTGCTCTGAGACCACACTTGCCATGGACTTCTTCAATTCAGTAATTGAGGGAAGAGGGGAAACTAAGACAGGAATGTTCCTCCTCTAAAGGCCCACTGAGGGTCCAGGGCTCACCCTTACTGAACTTCTCTTAACCTGCACTGGGTCTAGGATGCTTCCAGCCAAACTTCCTTCCCTCTCTCCTTCACTGGGGTTTAAACTCACATTGTAGTCTGGCCGGGCCCAGTGGCTCACACCTGTAATCCCAGTACTTTGGGAGTCCGAGGTGGGGAGATTAATTGAGGTCAGGAGTTTGAAACCAGCCTGGCTAACATGGTGAAAACCCATCTCTACTAAAAATACAAAAATTTGCCAGGTGTGGTGGTGTGTGCCTGTAATCCCAGCCACTTGGGAGGCCGAGGCATGAGAATCACTTGAACATAGGAGGTGGAAGTTGCAGTGAGCTGAGATTGCTCAAAAAATAAAAATAAAAAAGAAAGCCACTTGCGTCACAGTCTTATGGCTTTCCCAGTCTTTTCTGTCTTGGTCCCCAATTTCTTTCATGGCTATTTCCCCTAATAAATCCTGGCACATTTAATTCTGTATTGCAGTCTGCTCCTCAGGGGACGCTAACCAACACAAGTGGCTTCAGGAGTGGTCAATAAACACAGGCAAAAACGGGGATTGGAGCTGAGCTTGCCCACTGCCTGGCAGGCCGAGGATGCCATCCGCATTGGTGGGGGACACAGAAAGTCCACGGCACAAGGTGCAGCTGAGCTGCTGTGGATCTACCCAGCACTGACCTGAGAAGATGCCCTGGTTACCAGGTGCTAGGTGGGGTGATAGAAGCCTCTACACAATAATGACAGGGTGGGAGGGAAAACCTAGAACAGAGAAGTTGGCTGGTTACTGCTCAGCTATGTTGATGCCCTGTAAAAGGAGAATGAGAATCTAAGGGATTCTAACAGCTGTCACTGGCTACGTGTGAGGGCCTCTGCAGTGTCTCATGGAGAGGCCCTTATTTCCTGTGGAGAAAGGGTAGAGAGCATGCAATGGTAGCTGAAGACATTATTGTGAGGGTCACAGAACTCCAGAGATGTTTGACATTCAACCAAGGCAGACCTATTACGGAAAGTCAGGGCCCTGGTGGGGAAAAGTGAGATGCTGCAAACTAGGACAGCATTATCAGATGGGTGCCCTCCAGGACCCTCTGGGCATGCAGAGAAGGCCCATCCTTCTCTAGTAATGGTTCCCACTTCCTATGCTGGGAGATGCTGCAGAAGCCTCACCATTATAACGCAGCAGGAATCCCACTCAGGAGCTTTGCAGGAATCAGCCGGCATGTCTACATAGGACTCCGGGGAGCACTTCTGGGATTGGAATTTGAGGGCGTTTGATCAAAGGGAGAGAATTTCAAGCTAGATAAATAAAAATCCTTTGACTTGGGAACACTTTCTCAAGGCATGATGTATTAGTCTGTTTTCATGTTGCTGATAGACATACCCCAGAATGGGCAATTTACCAAAAGAGGTTTACAGCTCCCTGTGGCTGGGGAGGCCTTACAATCATGGCAGAAGGCGAAAGGCATGTCTCACATGGCAGCAGATAAGAGAAAAATGAGAACCAAGCAAAAGGGGTTTCTCCTTATAAAACCATCAGATCTCATGAGACTTATCCACTATCATGAGAACAGCATGGGAAAATTCTGCCCCCATGATTTAATTACCTTCCACAGAGTCCCTCCCACAACATGTGGAAATTCGAGATTTGGGTGAGGACACGGCCAAACCATATTACAAGGGTTTTTCAAAGACCCCAGGGCATGGGGCAAACCCACTGCTGGGGTGATCCATGTAGACTGCAAAAAGTGATGCCGGACTCTCACAAACTAGACCAGACTTAGTTGCCCTGGAACATGTAGAGGATAGAATAATGAGGCTGAGGGAATTTGGCATGCGGGATGGAGACATTAGGCGAGGCCAGAAGGCCCACCAGAACCACGCTTTATAAGAGGACCCAGGGGGCCCACCTTCCACCAGAGCCTCAGGAGCGTGCTGGCGACAGGGACCTGCATCACTAAGAAGTTTCATTGTGCTGTTCTCTGAAGGCTGGGGGTGATGGTAGGAAAGGTTGTCTCAGAGTTGGGCTCATGAATATCTGTGGGTAGAGTGTGGCTCTGAAGAGATAGAGAACAAGTGATGGCAGTGACCTGCAAAAGCCAGAGGACACGGTTACCATGGCAACCCCAGAGGAGCAGCCGAGGGGGCTTGACCTGCCTGGAGTTGTGGGGAAGGTTAATAGAGGGTGGTGTTCTAGGATCAGAACTGACGGGCAGCCAGCAAGGGCGCTGCTTGATATCTATGATAAGAAAGCAAGAATTGAGCAGGAGGCTGAGGGTGTTTGACCCAATACAAAATCATGATCCATTCTCAATGCCTAGATCTCAGCCAGGCTTCAGATTCAGACCCCAGAGACGGAGGAGGTGTCCATATTCCTAGGAGGGAGGATCCTGCAACCCTGTGGCAAGTATATGCTGGGTCAATTCCCTGAGCCATTCTGCAAAGGGACCTACAGCCATTTACTTTAGAGACTGTACCCTGGGAAAGGGAAATAGGGAGAACTTGGGCGAGTCTGACTTTGGGTGTGAGATGACATTGATGCCCAGAGGCCCACAGCACCATCATGACCCCCATCACATTGGGGATTAAGGAGGCCACGAAATAAACCTGGACACATGATGGCTCATCATGGAATCACTGAGTCCATAGACCCAGCCCTAGTTATGTCCCCATTCTCCTAATGCATAATTGACACTGATGCCCTGGCAGCTGGGGTCACCCCCACACTGGGTCCCTAGTCTGTGGAGTAAGGGCTCTCATTGTGCTGAAGGCCAAAGGGAAACCTCTGAAACCACCTCCATTCTGGCCAAATCACAAATGATCATGTGTCCCAGGGTGAATCTTGTGGAGGGCACTGCAAGTGTTGTGGGATTAGCACCAAAATTAGAGAGCTGAAGGATGTGGGGTGGTGTTGGGTTGCCTATTATCTCCGTGTAATCTGGCAAATAAGCCTGATAGGGCCTAAGGAATGAATGGGACTCCTCCAGATGTAACTAAGTGGGAGTCCTGTTTGCAGCTAGCATGCCTATATATATACCAATATGCCCGACAGCATCCATCATGAGATGGAAATGTTTCATGTGAGTTGAGACTGAATCTCATGTTAACATCCGCAGAAAACACCCAAACTTGAAATGGCCCTGAACCACCAAGCAGAAGCACTGAAATTAGCCAGCCTTCCCCATGGGTCAGCCAGGCCAGGTAGGATGGGTACATAAATGGAGCAAACGCAGTGGCAGGGATGAGGCTACCTATGGGTCCAACAGTACTGACTCCCTCTTACCAAGGCAGATCCAGATGCTGCCACCTCTAAATGTCCTACTCATCAGCATTTGAGGCCAATGATGTTACCTGGTAGGGCTCTATGTTTTCAGGTGACCAACCAGACTCTAAGTGAGGAGTTGAACTACATTGCACTCCTTCCATCCTGGAAGGGCCAGAGGTTCATCTTCACAGGGATAGGCACCTATTCCACAGGTGGGTTTTCCTGTCCTGCTCTCAAACCTTCAGCCAGCACCACTCTCTGGGGGCTGTGGATATTCCTGATCCACAGGCTTGGCATTGCTGTCCGTGCAGTAACTTCGTGGGGACCCACTTGACAGGGAAGGAGGTGCAGTGTGGCCATGGCTGTGGGACCCACTGGTCCTATCACCATCTGCACCAACCAAGGGCTGCTGGCCATAAAGAATGCTGAAAAGAGCTTCTATAGGCACAGCTCAACGCCAGCTTGCAGGAAGCTCTTTGGGGGTGGGAGGGTGCCATCTTTCAGGACACGGTGCATTTTTAAAATCAAAGACATCTCTACGGTTCTGTGATCTCAGTAGGAAGAACACGTGGGTCCAGATACCAAGGGGTGGAAGTGGAAGTGGCTCCATATCCCATTCCTTCAATTCACCTGCTGTGGGATTTTGCACTTCTCCTCTCCCAAAACCATGCTCTGCAGGGTAAGAAGGTCCTGGATTCTAAAGGAAAGTACTCTTAAAAGGGGACAAATGAGTGCCCACCGAACTACACATTACAGCTGCCACAGGGGAGCTTTGGACAGTGTGTGCCCAGAGACCAGCAGGTGAGGAGTCCCCTCCTCACCAGACTGAGAGGGTTTAACTTCCAAAAGCCCAAACCCCTCAGGAAGGAAGTTTTGAGCTGCATTTTCAGGTAATTTCCCAAGGCCTGGTTCCTGTGCTCTGACATCCTCAGCAGCATTGATGCAGAGGCCCTGCTTCCTGCGGGTTGTTCCCAACCAGTGATGGGTCACACCAGGGATACGAAAGCAGGACCATTCCTGGGACACAGAGGACTCCTTTGATGGCCAACGGTGGCTGCAGGACTCTTGGCCTTGCTCAACACTCCTTAGATTGCCTGTGTTCTAGAATGCATCCAAAACACCTTTTCTCCTTCTGCCCATCACTTGGGGTCACACTTGCATGTCAGTCTGTTGCCTTTCCCAGGGTTTCCTGGTTCCCTTCCCACATTGTCTAACAGGTACCTCCCCTAATAAAATGCTGCAACTTTCATCCCATGGTGGCATCTGCTTCTTGGAGGACTTGGACCAACAAAATCATTTCCATCTGCACACTGGTGACCTCTTACTTATTCCAAATTGTAAACTCCTTTTGTTTATTTAACTTCTCCCACCTGCAGTGGCTCCAGTTTCAAGTTGTTTTACATTTAAGTTGTTTTAAGTCACTAAACTTGGGGAACGTCTGTTACACAGCAACAGACAACTAATGTAGCTCTCTTATGTCTCCAAGATTCTAGAGTGGCTATCTATGTGTGTTCATTTCCTTCTATTTTGATAATACTGGCCATACATGGTGTTTCCAGTTCCTCTACATCTATTCTCTTCTTGATTTCAGTTTGTCTTTTTGCCTTTGTTGCTTCTTTTCCTTCCCTTAGTTTTTTCTTCTGTCCCTCTCCCTCTCTCTTTCTTTTCTGTTTGCAACCTCCCTCCTTCCTTCCCTTCCTTCCTTCCATCCTCCCTCACTTCCTCCATGTTTCCTTTTTATTATGAAACATTCCTAAGATATAAAATAACCCTATGTGGTAATGCTGTAAGGAAGCATTTTCTGAATCTATGTTATAAGTACAATGCCACTGTATGGGATACCAGTAAAGAGCAGGACGTTATTAACAGGGTCTGAATAAAAAATACCCATTGTAATTCTGCAGTCAAGACAGTGGCTTTTAACTCTTAATTCCTCACCTTTAAGCCAGTGTTTTCAGAAGACATCAACATCAGCTCTTCCACTGATGTAAAAGCTTCACTGTAAAAGTTTGAGTTGGTACAATCATTTTGAAAATCAAATTTTCATTATCTAGTATGGGTAAAGTCCATGCAACATATCATCCAACCATCCCACTCTTGATCATGTACTCTGGGAACCTTCTTGCCTATGTGTCCAGGAGACATGCACACTAATGTTTATGACAAAAACTGGAGTCAACCACATATATATGAATAGAAAAGCAGCAAAATGATAGTATAACAATAAAATGTAAAGCTTCAGCAGTCTAAAAATGAATGGATGACAGCCGCCCACACCAAAGAGGACTCCTGCACAGAATGTGCATCCTGGAAACATAAATGCAGTATGAGTTTACAGTACAGGAAGTTCCCAAACTGACAAATAACTCATATTTGGTTTGGGGGTATATATACCTATTGTACACATTTCTATAAAAATACAAAGGAATAATAATCACAAGACCCAGGATGGAGGCTCTTTCTGGGGGATGGAATTGGGCAGCAGCCCAGGGTGGTCTCACAGGTTCTGTGTCTTCTGCCAGTGCTGGTTGCCCAGTTAGTTACTTGATTATGACTTTTTAATTGGAACAAAGCCATAGCCAATAGTAAGGAGGCATGTGACAGAGAGGACCAGGATTTCATGAAAATGGCCTTGGCTAGAAATAGGTCATTTGATCCTTGGCTCACTGGCATCTCTCTAGATTTTCTGGTATACAATTTTCAAGCTGATGTACAAGCCAATTTCATCTTGCAAAGGATTTAATGTGTTATATATCACCACACATACACCTAAATTAAACTTTTACAGAATTGGAAATGCACATGGTTGGTCAAAATAAACTAAACAGAAAAAGGTTATATAGGAATAACCAGTGAGGGAACAGCAAATGACTGGAAAACACAACAGGGCTGCTTAAAAAAAAACTTCAGAAGCACATATTGAGGGAGTTACATAAAAACTAATAAATGTTAGAGATTCTCTACCCAGAAATATTTCCAAACACAAGAAAATATAAATATCAGTATAAAACATCAGTGTGCACCCAGATCTTATGAGATCTTACAAACCTGGGTGTTTCAGTCCTAGTAAGAGACAATGCCGAGGGGAGACGTTTGAATAATCATTTCACTATCACACAATCCCACTCCGATAATCTAGAGTATGAACGGGGACAGGCAAAAGCTTCACGTAATATCATACTCTCAAGGGAATGGGTGGAAAGATGTTATTTACTAGTCCCTGGTACATTCAGCCACTCTGTCTACCAGGTACCAGATAAAGTTCTCATCTTGGATCACTGCTCCAAGAATTAAAATTTGTCATTCTTTTCCCACCCCTCACACTCCAGCACTTGAACCCTCTTACTACATCAGAATTCCACACTGTTGATAAAAAGAGTCCAACTCGTAATACATTTGAAGAGATTTATTTTGAACCAAATATGAGTGACCACAGCCCATGACACAGCCCTCAGGAGACCCTGAGAACATGTGCTCACCGTGACTGGGGCACAGGTTGGTTTTATACATTTTAGGAAGATAAGAGACATCAATCAAATACATTTAAGATATACATTGGTTTGGTCCAGAAAAACAGGACAATTTGATTCAGGGTTGGGGAGGAGGAGCTTCTAGGTTTTAGGTAGATTTTAAAATGTTCTGATTGGCAATTGGCTGTTATCAATAGAAAGGAATGTCTGGGTTATGATAAGAGGTTGTGGAGACCAAAGTTTATCATGCCGATGACGCCTCCAGGTGGCAGGCTTCGGAGAGAATAATTCTGAAAGGGAAGAGACCATAATGAAGAATGTTCAGTGCCCCCTTGCCATCATGGCCTGAATTGGTCTTTCAGGTTAAATTTTGAGTGCCGTGGGTGAGGATGGTGTCCATTAAGAAGATGTTTGGGGTTGGGTCGGGGGTCCTTGAAGTTTATTTTTGCTTTATGACACTTAAAATCTTGAGAGGAGACAGAAACCACCTCCCTCCCTGGAACAGAACAATGCTCCAGTCACCCTGGCAGTTGGTCATGGACGTGAGGCTTAGGCTCCACCAGTCAGACGACCACCTACGGGACCCTGACCCAGGACGAGGCTGTGACTGTGCAGAACGCATTTTAGTAAAGATGACTGAGTGACAGTGGTGATGTCCAGTTGCCAGGTGCGGCAGTGACATCTGTCCTAGCCTCAGGGCCCAGTGTCCAGTACCAGGGTTTCAGAGATGTGAGCAGTGGTGTCTGTGCTCAGCAGCAGGGGCAGTTGTTTCTAGGAGGGACCTAGGGTGGACTGTGGATTCTGTCTCTGGGGCAAATAAAAATGTAAAAATTTTACAGGTAAAATTTTAAATTTTTATAATTTTTGGTGATGCAGTTAAATTTTAATACACTCATATTTCATTGATTCAATCAACACAAATTAAATTAGTGCCTATGATGAACCAAGTGTGCCCTCATATGCTCATGTGCCTGACATTCTAGAAGCTTCACAAGACTGAGATGGAACCACTGGAATGTGTTTTTTTTTTCTTTGAGACGGAGTCTCGCTCTGTCGCCCAGGCTGGAGTGGAGTGGCACGATCTCGTCTCACTGCAAGCTCCGCCTCCCGGGTTTACGCCATTCTGCTGCCTCAGCCTCCCGAGTAGCTGGGACCACAGGCGCCCGCAACCACGCCCGGCTAATTTTTTTTTGTATTTTTAGTACAGACGGGGTTTCACCGTGTTCACCAGGATGGTCTCGATCTCCTGACCTCGTGATCCGCCCTCCTCGGCCTCCCAAAGTGCTGGGATTACAGGCGTGAGCCACCGCGCCCGGCCTACTGGAGTGTTTTATGTGAAGAAATAACACACTCCGTGACAGAGCAGGAGCATCACCATCTCTGATAAGCCCCTCATTCTAAAGTTTACCTTAATAAAAAACCGCCTAAATCCAAAGGGCATCAGCCTAATGGCTAAGGCCAGCACGACCATAAACCACAAATAACATCTTCAACGAGAAACATTCCAAAGTCCTCCTGGACCAGAGACATGCTAGCTTCGAGAAAACGCCCCTGCGGCTGGCCGGGAAGATGTCTGCCCCAAGAGAAACTCACCTCCCCCAGAAACATTCCAACCTTGCCATAAAACTGAGGGGGATCACCCCCCACAACACTTTTGTACCTTCCAGCACTTTCCTTCCTTAATCTGCTTAGAGTGTATCTATCGTCTGCCTCTTTCCACTGGAACACATGCTCCACAAGGCCAAAGATTTTTCTGAGTTTACTTCATTTACGTTCCCCAGATGCAGAACCACTCTGTCCTAGATCTGTCAGACAACAAAGGTCATTGAATGAATGATCACTGTAGAGGACCTCCCTATTCTAAAGGCAATAGCTTTATTAACATAGCCTTAGGCCAAATGCTGTTTTTGTGATAGCTGCAGCACAAGGTCCCCTCTCTGCCTTGATCTCTTGTATCTCCATCTCTTGATGGAGAATCATTTGTGTAAAAATGTAAAAATAAGATCATTTCTGCCTTGATTGTAATTGTAATCTGTAATTAAATATATGTGCAGATTTACCCCGCCGGGCGGGCCCCTCGCTCCTTCCCGCAGAGGCCGTTTCCCTCCCGACCCCGCACTCATCCGCGCAGATCTGGGTCAGGGCCAGGACCCCCGAGAGCAGCAGGAAGAGGGTTCGAGTCGCCATGAACCGCAACCTTGGCGTCTGGGGAGAATGAGTACCGGTGGGCCGGCGAGAACGTTAAAACCAGGAATCACGGCGACGCTGATTGGCTGATCTAGGAACCCGACACCCAATGGAAGTGAGAACTGGGGCCGCGTCATGAGTATCCAGGAAAAAGGACCTGACACAGGCTGGGAAAGTTAGGAGAGAGAGGGGAGTTGGGTCCCAAGGCTGAGCCGCCCCACCCCAGACACAGCCCTCGGGGCCTGAAACCCAGAAAGCCAAGCCCCCGGGCCCTGGGACTTGGCTCTTACCCACTTCTTTTATATCAAACGCTCTGTCTCGATGTCTTCCCGAATCTTGGCCCCGGAGCTATCTGAGAAACCAGGGAAAAACCCTCGGCATGGGCTCAGTCTCTCTCCCGTCACTTTTCATCCCAGAATCCCCCTCCCTGAACTGGACTTCCTGCCTCCCACTCCTTGCCTGTCCCCTTGGACTCTTCTAGAAGAGAACTCACCCAGGAAGCTTGATGCCACAGAGTGAGCTTGTCCTGGGAATGGAGGTTCAAAGACAAGGGTTGTTTTTTCTTTAAATCTGAAAAAGTTGTGCACCTGGGGATTTATTTATGTGGTCTTTTGTCTTTACAGGTATTTGTTTAGGAACAAAAGAAAGGCAGTTTTTCCATGACTCAGATTAATCTGGAGCAAATCCCTGGAATACTGATCAGCAGTCCCCTTTGACCCCTGCAGCAGCCTTGGGCACTGTGACTTTCTCTCTCAGGCTTTGTTCTCTTCCTCACACTCAGTGTGTGTGGGGATCTGATTCCCGGTCTTCTGAGTCCCTCAGCCTCCACTCAGGTCAGGACCAGAAGTCGCTGTTCCCTCCTCAGAGACTAGAACTTTCCAAGGAATAGGAGATTATCCCAGGTGCCTGTGTCCAGGCTGATGTCTGGGTTCTGTGCTTCCTTCCCTACTCCAGGTGTCCTGTCCATTCTCAGGATGGTCACGTGAGTGCTGCTGGAGTGTCCCATAAGGAGTGCAAAGTGTCTGAATTTTCTGACTCTACATTTTTATTTGACCCAGAGAAAGAATCCACAGTCCACCCTAGATCCCTCCTAGAAACAAGGGTTTCTGCCTTACAGAAAGAGATAAGCACAGAAGCCTCTGTCTCTATGGAGATGGGGTGCACCATCCTCCCAGCACATGGACATGTGGATGTGCTCACCAATTGGGAAGCTCTGCAAAACCTGCTGTCTAGAGGTATCTATGGAATTTTCATTGTGTAGGCAAGATTGATTAAATCATTGGCCATTGATGGCTGAGCTCAATTTCCAGCCCCCTTTTCTTTCCCAGAGGATGGGGATGGCAGTGAAAGTTCCAATCCTCTAATCACAGCTGGTGTTTCTGGCAAGCAGCCCCCATCCTGAAGCTATCTAGGAGCCCCTCACCCCATAGTCATCTCATTGCCATATTAAAGTCATGCTTATCACTGAGGGGACTGCAAGGGTTTTAGGACCTGCTTGTCAGGGAACAGGAGCAAAGATCAAATATATTTATTGGACCACAGATCACTTCCTGCCTTTAACCACATTATCTCTTCTTTTTTTTTTTTTTTTTTTTTTTTGAGATGGAGTCTCGCTCTGTCGCCCAGGCTGGAGTGCAGTGGCCGGATCTCAGCTCACTGCAAGTTCCGCCTCCCAGGTTTAGTTTACGCCATTCTCCTGCCTCAGCCGCCCGAGTAGCTGGGACTACAGACGCCCGCCACCTTGCCCGGCTCGTTTTTTGTATTTTTTATTAGAGACGGGGTTTCACCTTGTTAGCCAGGATGGTCTCGATCTCCTGACCTCGTGATCCGCCCGTCTTGGCCTCCCAAAGTGCTGGGATTACAGGCTTGAGCCACCGCGCCCGGCCATCTCTTCTTATAATTATTTATTTATTTATTTATTATTTTATTTTAGAGACAATGTCTTGCTCTGTTGTCCAGGGTAGAATGCAGTGGCATAATCATAGCTCACTGTAACCTCAAATTCTTGGACTCAAGTGATCCTTCCGCCTCAGTCTCCTGAGTAGCTGGCAATACAGGTGCACACCACCATGCCTGACTAATTTTTAAATATTTTGTAGAAATGCAGTCTCATTATGTGCCCCAGGCCGTTCTCAAACTCTTGGCCTCAAAAGCAATCTTCCTACCATGGCCTCTCAAAGTGGTGAAATTATAAATGTGAGCCCCTTTGCTTGGCTAACCACAGATCTCCTATAGCAGAAGAATCATAACAGTAAAAAGATACTGGTGCATTACCAGAGTCCTGTTTAGTCATTATCAATTAGCCCATTGAAGTCCAAAAATAGCAATGGTCTCAGCAACATATGGCTGCAACCTTGCAGACATCTGGTAAAAATGAGATAAAAGACAATTCATCATTCGTTTATACCTCTTTTGAGGAGTTCATGTTATATTGGATTTTCCTTATTACATACCCCATTTATTCATTCATTTCACCTCAGCTACTATTCTTCCTCTTCTGCATTTATACCAAATATTTCTCGTTTTGGAAGGGGCATTAGGTTCTCCTGCTGTGCTGGCCTCACCTGCAGGGAGCTATAAGTGCTATTAACAACGAGTGTCTTCCATCAGTCCATTTCAGTTCACAGAGGTTAGGGTTATGCAAGCAGAGAACTGGTTGGCTATCTGGCTTCCAGGCAATACAGTTTCATTCAATGTTAGCTCCAACTTTGCCAGATGCAGTGAAGGCACATCTACTTCTCCAGGCCCTTAGGAAGTCTTGCATAATGGTTTTTAAATATGTTAACAGCTTCTTGCTTAGGAATAATTCCTGTTTCTGGACTTTTATTTGCATCCCTAGTCCTGAGACCACTGCATCGGGTATGAGAAAAGCAAGTTGAGGTAAAGTATAGTCATTAGTCTAGTGTCTTCCGGCCTTGGGAAGGATTTATGTGGAGTCACACCAGCACCTTTCCCCGATCCAGCAGGGAAAAAGAGGACACTCTCTAGTGGGGACACTCCTTTGTCCACACTCAAGTGTGAGCACACTCATGAAGGTGTGTAAGCCCGCCCTTCATGCTTATGTCCCCTACTCCTGATTTATACACTCAATGCTTCAATTGACTATTTTAATCCTCTCTGAAACTCTTCTTCTGAGGAAGAAATTTCTTTGACCATTGTTGAACATTGTGGGCAAGTGTGTTTCCTGGTGTAATGTGGCTCAGTGGTCCACATGGTGGCCATACCTCCCATTCATGTTTTTTTTTTTTTTTTTGTCTCTGTTTGTCTCTGTCTCTTTTCTTGTTAAAGAGAATACTTTTTTTTTCTTCCTTTGAGACAGAGTCTTGTTCTGTCACCCAGGGTGGAGAATAGGGGCGCCATCTCGGCTCACTGCAGCCTCTACCTCCCAGATTCAAGCTGTTCTCCTGTCTCAGTTTTCTGAGTAGCTGGAATTACAGGTGCACACCACCATGCCTGGCTAATTGCTGTAGTTTTAGTTGAGACAGGGTTTCGCCGTGTTGGCCAGGCTGGTCTCAAACTCCTGACCTCAAGTGATCCATCCGCCTTGGCCTCCCAAACTGCTGGGATTACAGGTGTGAGCCACTGCACCCAGTCTTGTTAAAAAGAACAGTTCTTATGAGTATTTTGTGCCTATGAGGTCGGGGATGCAAGAGGAATATGTCTTGATTCAGCCCATCTCTGGATGGCTGCAGCCCCAGTGTCTACTTATTTTGTAGACCCCGGTGATCTTCACAAGCAAACATAAATTTTTTTGAGATGTGGTCTTGATATGTTTCCCAGGCTAGACTCAAATATTTCTCAGGCTGAACTCAAATGCCTGTACTCAAGATATCCTTCTGCCTTAGACACTCTCATAGCTGGAATTACAGGTGCACCTGGCAAGCACTTAGAGGTAAATGCTTGTTGATTTCAATCACCTTCCAAACCTGGAGGGGAGTTATTCTGATTGATATTGAATAGCACTGAGGGAATGATACTAAACCATTCATGAGAAACCACCCCATGATCGAGTCACCTCCTGCCAGACCCCAACTCCAACATGGGAATTACATCTTGACATGAGATTTGGATGGGGACAACATCCGATCTATATCAGGCATCAACATGTCTTACGTTAATGCACCCCTCAAATTACCATAGTGATTTCCATAGGACTGTGTCTCATATGAGCATTCTTTTCATAGGCCAGTTTTCTGTTGTTTTCTTAATTAATTATATGGCCAGTCCATCAGTCACTGCCCATAAGTCAGTAAAAACTAAAACATGGTAGCTTTTTATCATTGTTCAATTCTTCCATCACTGCTAAGAAAACACCCTGCAATTCAGTCCACAAGAGCTGTTCTGTTTTTATCTTCTTTGATCAAAGGGGTGGACTTCCAAACAGGGTGTTGCCCATTCATCTTGCAAATGCTGTACACAAACCAACCAGCTCTTTATGGGTCAGGTGACTGATACTGCAGTTCAAATCCCAGGACAGAATTCCATCTTGCTTGGGGAAGGTCAGTGTTTCGTTCAATTTACACCTTCAATGAACTGAATGAAGCCTGTCCACATTATAGAGGTCAATCTACTTTACTCAAAGCATAGCAATTTATATGTTAATCATATCCAAGAAACATCCTAAAAAAATCATCCAGAATAATGCTTGACCACCTATCTGGGCACCAGGTCCAGGTGACAAATAAAATTATTTATGACATTCTTCAATACAATAATATTATAAGGAAATTAGCCTTTGTAAAACAAAGAATAAACAACTGTTTCTGAAAATTTATTCTGAAAATTTTCATGAAAAACCAATCATCAACAAACTCTCCCTACAGATTGTTTCCCAAGTTCACTTTATAGTTGTGAGTGATAGTAACATGTATTTGTTCAAAACCAGAGAAGGAGAGAAAATTGAAAAAGCAGAAAGCAAACACAAAAAACAAAAAACACAAAACATAAGAAGAATAATAAAGATGACCGTAGTTATTTCATTGGAAACAATGCAAATGAGGAGACAGATAAGCAACATCTCTAAAGTTCTGAAAGGAAAATGCTGTCAAACTAGATTCTATTTCCAGAAAAAAAAAACTTTTAAAAACATATATGTATATATGTATAATTTTAATTGACAAATAATAATACATTCATGAGGTACTGTGTGATGTACTGATATATATATATACCATGTGTAATGATTACATCAAGCTACTTAATGGACTCTAAAGATATCTATCAAAAAATACAGGGATTTTAGACTTATAGGGAGTGAAAAAATACATAACCAGCAGACATGAACTGTAATAAGTGGTTCAGTCCTTCAGGCAAAAAGAAAATGATACCAAATGCAAACATGTAATGAAGAGCACCAGAAATGGTAAGCATGTGGGTAGATACGTAAGACTTTTTCATAATTTTTAAATCTTATTAAAAGACAACTGTAATGCCTTCACCAAAAATGGTAGAGAACTCCAAAAACACACTCCCCTACTAAAGCAACTCTTAATCTGGAAAAAAATAACAAAATTAAGTTTTTCTGTACTCTGGAGCCTATGAATTTTTTTTTTTACAACAGCCAAAGTAGTGCTTAATGAAAAAGGAACTCTAGATTTTAGTAAGAGAGCATGGTGCCACTATTCCTTAGCCACCTACTCACTCCCACCCCAACACCCTCAGCTATGAGGCAGCCATGGGGATGGTGGCCCACATTCCTGGTGTAGTTTCCTGATGCCAGAAAAGGCAAAATGAACTTCCTTTTCAAATAATTGTGTTTGTGTCCTTTGACATGTATGATAGCCCCCAAAAAGATCAGCTTAGAGGCTGGTCTTTGCTTCACTCCTCTTGGAACTTTATTAAGATTGGAATGGTCTCCATAGCTATGTTTGTCAAAAGCATTTAAAGGCAAATACTAGTCACAGATGCCTGGGGCATGGAATGACGGATGGGTTAACAGGAGACAGACTGAAAAGCCTAGGAAGGTAGAGGCTGGAGATGGAGATACATAAGGCAATATGGCTTTCAAAATATCCCACATATACTGAGGAAATCAGAATGCCACATACATGGCCAGGGCCAAACACATTATTTAAAAAGACCTGAGATGACCTTAGGCTTTTACCTCTGGGTGATCTTTAGCCTCCAAGTAAGCAGCCAATGAAGGTTAAGGTGGATGTCTAAACTGCCTGGTTAAGTGTCGAAGGAGTATCCCAACTCAGAGTCCATCTGCAAAGTCTGGGAGGCATTATTTATTTATTTTTTGGCTCCAGCTGTTTAAGGAAACTTCTGTCAAATCACTGGCTGACCATGAAGCTAATAGAATAGATTTTAGTGGCCACACATGGCAAAGAAAAAGCTTAAAAAATATTGTAGAAAAATCACTAAGAAACAACTCCACCCACAAGCGGCAACAAGAAACTCTGAGGAGTGGAAAGAATATAATATCCAGAGTTACTAGATTGTTGTATTCAAAGTGTTCAGTTTTCAACAAAAATTCTTGAGGTATTTAGAAGTTTAAGAAAATGGCCATTCACAGAAAAAAACACATCAGCAGAAGCTGTCCCTAAGGAAGCCAAGTCATTAGATTTACTAGACAAAGACTTTAAACCAATAGTTTTAAATATGCTCAAATAAATAAAAAAGATCATGGACTATATATACTATATACACACACACATATATAGTGTGTATATATATATACACACACACACATATATGAACTAGAAGAACAATATCTCACCAAATAAAGACTGTCATTACAAATATAATAAGGAAACCGCAATTCTAGAAGGGAAAAGTATTATTACTGAAAAAAATTCATTAGAGATGTTTGATAGCAGACTTGAACAGATAGAAGAAAGAACAGCAAACTTGAAGCCAAATCATCTTAAATTGTAGACTGTGAGGAATACAAATGAAAAAAAGGGTAAAAAAAAAGTGAACAGAGCCTAAGGGACTTGTGGGACACCATCATGCTTACTAATATATACTGAGTTTAGCGGGCAGAAGAACCAGCAAATTGAAGATAGGCCAATTAAGATTATGTAATCTGAAGAGCAGGAAGAAAAAAAAATAAAGGGAAATGATCAGAGGCTATGACACCTCTCTATAGCATCAAGTGGACTGACATGCATAATGGGAGTTCCCAAAGTAGAGGAGAGATAGAAAGAGACAGTAAAAATATGGGGTAATGTTGGGAGCAAGCCCCCCAAAATCTGGCCATAAATTGGCCCCAAAACTGGTCATAAACAAAATCTCTGCAGCACTGTAACATGTTCATAATGGCCCTAATGCCCCCACACTGGAAGGTTGTGGGTTTACCGGAATGAAGGCAAGGAACACTTGGCCTGCCCAGGGCGGAAAACCACTTAAAGGCATTCTGAAGCCACAAACAATAGAATGAGCGATCTGTGCCTTAAGGACATGCTCCTGCTGCAGTTAACTAGCCCAACCTATTCCTTTAATTTGGCCCATCCCTTTGTTTCCCATAGGGATACTTTTAGCTAATTTAATATCTATAGAAACAATGCTAATGATGAGTTTGCTGTTAATAAATACCTGGGTAAATCTCTGTTTGGGGCTCTCAGCTCTGAAGGCTGTGAGACCTCTGATTTCCCACTTCACACCTCTATATTTCTGTGCGTGTGTCTTTAATTCCTCTAGCGTCACTGGATTAGGGTCTCCCTGACCCAGCTGGTCCCGGCAGGGTAGCATAACAGGTGAAACCTTGCCAAACTTGATAAAAATCTGTAAATCTACACATTCAAGAACTTCAATGAATGAACTCCAAGTGGAATGAACTCAAAGACATCCAAACCAAGATACGTTATAACCAAACTGTCGAAATAGAGGCAGAGAGAACTTGGACAGCAGCAGGTGACAAATAATGCATCATGTACAAGGGATCCTCATTGAGATTAACAGCCAATTTCATACCAGAAAACACCGAGGAAAGTCAGAGTGGTATGACATGTTTAAAGTGCTACAAAAAGAAAGCTGTCAACCAAAAGTTCTATATCCAGAAAACTTATTCTTCAAAAATGAAAATATGCAGTTTAACAAGATGAAAAGAGTTCTGGAGATTGGTTTGCAAAACAGTGTGAATGTTCTTAGCACTATGAACACTACCACTACAAATGGTTAAGATGGTAAATTTTATGTTATGGGCATTTTATCACAATTAATACGTTAAAATAAATGAAGGAGAAATTGAGATATTTCCAGTTAATTAACAGCTAACTGAGAGATTCCATTGCCAGTAGATTTTTCCTATAAGAAATACTAATGTGAGTCATTCAGATTAAAATGAAAGGGCACTAGACAACAACTCAGAGACACGTGAAGAAATTATATGCAAAGAACCCCAGTAAAGCTGTTAAGACAACTCAATGTGTTAAAGTATACACTCTTCATCTAATGGACACCTGGATGTCCACATTCTAGAGGATGAAGTTGGGGAGCTGGAAGTGGTGACTCCACCTGCAATCTTAGCATTTTGAGAGGCTGAGACAGGAGAATTGCTTGGACCCACGAGTTCAAGGCTACCATGAGCTCTGATTGCACCACTGCACTTTAGCCTGGGTGACACAGACACTGTGTCTGCAAAAGAAAAAACAAACAAACTGAAACCCTACCTCACAGCATATGCATAAATCAACACAAAATGGATTAGAGACATACATGTAAGGGTTAAATTATAAAACTCCTGGAAGAAAATACAGAGGACTCCATTTTAATATTTTTTTCTGTTTGTCTATCCCTGAACAAATATTTCATTCTTTTTTTTTTTTTGAGACAGAGTGTCGCTCTGTCGCCCAGGCTGGAGTGCAGTGGCACGATCTCTGCTCACTGCAAGCTCCGCCTCCCGGGTTCACGCCATTCTCCTGCCTCAGCCTGCCGAGTAGCTGGACTACAGGCGCCTGCCACTGTGCCGGCTAATTTTTTGTATTTTTAGTAGAGATGGGGTTTCATCATGGTCTCGATCTCCTGACCTCATGATCTGCCCTCCTCGGCCTCCCAAAGTGCTGGGATTACAGGTGTGAGCCACTGTGCCCGGCCCCTACTTCACTCTTTTAATCACTGTGGCTTTCAAGTATCTGTTGATATCTGATAGTTTAAGTACTCCAATTGTGTTATCTTCCAATATTGTTCTGTCTATTTTAAACTCCTTACATTTTCATATACATTTTAGAAGGAGCATGTCAATTCCCACAAAAAAAAAAAAAAAAAAAAAACTTTGGATTTTTATTACAATTGCATTGACTCCATGGATCATTTTGTGGATAAACAGTATCTTAGCAATATTATCTTTCTCATATATATGAAATAATTATCCATTTAATTTGTCTCAGTAATGTTTTGTAATTTTGAGTGATGAGATTTTGTGTAACTTTTATATTTTTTTCTAGAATTTCTGTTTCTTCATGGTATTGTACATAGTGCTGTTTAAAGAATGTCAGTTCTTCTCACTGTTTATTACTCACATATAGAAATGTCACTTTTTGCCAGGCGCAGTGGCTCAAGCCTGTAATCCCAGCACTTTGGGAGGCCGAGACGGGCGGATCACGAGGTCAGGAGATCGAGACCATCCTGGCTAACACGGTGAAACCCCGTCTCTACTAAAAAATACAAAAAACTAGCCGGGCGAGGTGGCGGGCGCCTGTAGTCCCAGCTACTCGGAGGCTGAGGCAGGAGAATGGCATAAACCTGGGAGGCGGAGCTTGCAGTGAGCTGAGAACCGGCCACTGCACTCCAGCCCGGGCGACAGAGCGAAACTCCGTCTCAAAAAAAAAAAAAAAAAAAAAAGAAATGTCACTTTTTGCTTTATACTAGCCTTGCCAAATTCACTTATTTTTAATAGTCTGTTCATAGAGCTTCTTAAGTTTTCTTCGTACAGAATAATGTTTTCCTTGAAGAAGACAGTCATATTGCTTATCTAGTCTAATTTTTTTTTGTTATTGGACACATGGTACAATGTTAAATAAAAGTGATGATAGTGGACATCCTTTTGTCCCCAACTCAGAGGAGTGTTTAATATTTCTTCATTAATTATGACTTTAGATATAGGTATTTCTTTGTTGTAAATAACTTTATTCTGTTAGGGAAGTTCTCTTTTATGTCTAGTTTATTTAGTTTTTATTATGAATGCCTATTGAACTTTATCAAATGGTTTTCCTGCATCTATTGACATAACTGTATGTTGTCCTACTTTTTTCTATTCTTGGGGTAGATTATTCTGACATTTTGAAGTTAAATCTACCATATATTTTTCTTATAAGTCCCATTTCATCATTATGTGTTATCCATTTCATATACTACTAGGTTATATTTACTAATCTTTTAATCGGAATTTTGGTGGCTATGTTCACCAGATCATTTCGATGATGGGTTTATTTTTCTTGTAATATCATTGTCATGTTTAGGTTCTTGTCTGAGTTATGTTGCCTCATAAAATTAGTTGGAAGGTGTTTACTCTTTCTTTATTATCTAAAAAATATAAGACAGTGTATTAATCCATTCTCATGCTGCTAATAAAGACATACTCAAGACTGGGTAATTTAAAAGGAAAGAGGTTTAATTGACTCAGAGTTCAGCATGACTGGGGAGGCCTCAGGAAACTTATAATCATGGCAGAAGGGGAAGCAAACACATCCTTCTTCACATGGCAGCAACAAGGAGAAGCCAAACAAAAGCAGAAAAGCCCCTTATAAAACCACGAGATCTTGTGAGAACACTCTCACTATCACGAGAACAGCATGAGGGGAACCACCCCCATGATTAAATTATCTCCCACCAAGTCCCTCCAACAACACGTGGGGATTATGATAACTACAATTTAAGATGAGATTTGGGTGGGGAAACAGCCAAACCATAGCACACAGTCTGCCTTTCATGTCTGTGAGTTTCACGTCTGTGAATTCAACTACCTAAGGACTGAAAATCTTATGTTGCTGCTGATGTATATTATGTAGTTATGACTACCTACAATGGTTATGTCTGTACAGAAGATGCACAGACATTTTTCTTGTCATTATTTCCTAAGCAATACAGTATAACAACGCTTTACAAATCATTTACATTGCATTACGAATTATAAGTAATCTAGAGATGATTTAATGTATACAGGAGGATGTGCATAGGTAATAGGCAAATACTAGGCTATTTTATATATGGGATTTTGGTATCCACATGGATTTTGGTATCCACAGGGGCCCTAAAACCCATTGTTTCTATGTTCCAGGGGAAGACTGTATAAGACTGACATGCCTTTTTAAAAGTTTTTGAAAGAATTGGCAGGTGAAGAAACCTGGAAGACATGGGGTTTTTCTGGTGGGAAGGAATTTATTTAGAATTCAATTTCTTAATGGATATAGGACTATTTATATTTTCTACTTAGTTTTCTTTTTTTCTTTTTTTTTTGAGACGGAGTCTGGCTCTGTCGCCCAGGCTGGAGTGCAGTGGCCGGATCTCAGCTCACTGCAAGCTCCGCCTCCCGGGTTCCCGCCATTCTCCTGCCTCAGCCTCCCGAGTAGCTAGGACTACAGGCGCCCGCCATCTCGCCCGGCTAATTTTTGTATTTTTTAGTAGAGACGGGGTTTCACCGTGTTAGCCAGGATGGTCTCGATCTCCTGACCTTGCGATCCACCCATCTCGGCCTCCCAAAGTGCTGGGATTACAGGCTTGAGCCACCGCGCCCAGCCTCTACTTAGTTTTCTTTTGGCTTTATTCAACCATCTTTTTCAAGAACTCATATCATTATACCCAAATTTTAAAAGGTCTTTCCATGAAGTTGTATCTAACTTTCTCTTATATTGTTTTAATAAAATTTACAGTTTTATAATGTCCCTTTTCATAGTGTTCATTTATGTTTCCTCTCTTCTTACAATTAATCTTTCTGGGGATTTGGAAATAGTTTGCCCATCTTTTCCTCTATTTTCCTTAATATATTAATCATAAATATTTTGAAGAATGTTCTTGCTTCCTGACTTCAATATCCAGACCATCTTTGAGTCTGCTTCTGTTGATTATTTCTTCTCTAGTTGTTGCATTCTCTCTGCTGCTAACATGGCACATATTCTAGATGATGGATTGTAGAGGCTCTGGGTTTTGTTTTCTTCCTCCAAAGACTGGTAATAGTTTGTCAGTTAGGTAATTATCAAAGAATCACCTTTAGTAAAAATCAGACCCACTTTGATTCTGCTTACTCTTGATTTTAGCCTTTGCTGGGGTGGGTCTATTTCAGTGTGGTCCTTACTCCGAGGTCAGGGTCCTCACTTATAGGGCTTCTCCATCCTGATGTCTCAACACAAGTTTTGCTTGGCTAAAATTCCAACATCTCCTCACACTATGGAGCCTGTGACATTTCTACTTAGCATGCAATCTCCAAGCAGCTGTTCTCTGGTGGGCTTCTTAGAGTGTCATCTGGAGCACATGCAGCTTAGGAGTGTAGACTTTGGGGGTTTCTTCTCTGTAACTCCCTCCCTCAGCACCCTACCCCTAAATTCCAGTCAATGTGCCAAGTCTGCACTCCCATCTCTGTTTCCTTTGCCAGTGAGATTGATTCTCTCTGCATGGGTTCCATTTCCCTTCTTTGTATTTTGGCAAATGCTTTTGGAAAGAAAGCTGATGAGGATGTGAATCTCCCTTTTAGGAACTTCCATTCTCCGAAGGGTGATAGTCCTGTGCTGGCTGCTGTTTTGTGGCTGCACAACTGCATTGTATGTTTTTTCTGACTTTTATGCTTGTTTACAGTGGGAGGATGAGTTAAAAATGAGCTATTCTGTGACAATTTGAACCAGAAGACCTCTAAGCCTCCAATGATCATTTGCATTTCAAATTCTGCATAGGGTAATTTGACACCTCACAGGAAAAGTTAGTATGTTTTTATATTGATGCCTAGTAGCAACCTCAATTTCAGTGTTAACAACCTTACACACACAAAGTACACACACACACACACACACACACACCCCACTGTGTTACACAGTCATGCATTGTATAATGATGTTTGGGTCAATGATGAATTGCATATATGACTGTTGTCCCATGGGAGTTTAATGGAGCTGAAAAATTCGTATCATCTAGTGACACTGAAGCCATCATAACCTCAGAGTACGGTGCATTAATCATGTGTTTGTGATGATGCTGCTGTAAACAAACCTACTGCACTGCCAATCCTGTAAAAGTCTAGCAGATACAGTTATGTACAGTACATAATACTTCATTAATGATAATAAATGACTATGCGGTGTTTTATGTACTTACTACAGTTTTTATTGTTATTTTAGAGTGTGCTCCTTCTATGTATCAAAAAAAGTTAACTTAAAACAGCCTCAGCCAGTTCCTTTAGGAGGTATTCCAGAAGAAGGCATTGTTATCATGGGAGATGGCAGCTCCATGCATGTTACTATCCCTGAAAATCTTCCAGTGGGACAAGATGTGAAAGCTGAAGATGGTTGATATTGTTGATCTTGACCCTGTGTCAGCCTAGGCTAATGTATGTCTTTATTTTTACCAAAAAATATTAAAAGATAAAAATAATTAAATAGGAATAAGCTTCTAAAATGGGAATATAAAGAAAAATATTTTTGTAGAGCTGTATAATGTGTTGATGTTTTAAACTAAGTGCTATTACAAAAGAGTAGAGAAGTTTAAAAAGTTTATAAAGTTAAAAAGGTTACAGAAAGCTATGGTAACTAATTTATTATTAATTAATTATTAATAAATAATAAAATTATTAGTTAATTATTAATTAATAAGACAATTTATTATTAAAGAAAGAAAACGATTGTTAAAATCAACTTAGTGTAGCCTAAGTGTACAGTGTTTATAAAGTCTAAGCAGTGTACAGTCATGCCCTAGCCTTCACATTCACTCGCCACTCACTCACCCACCCAGGGCAACTTCCAGTCCTGCAAGCTCCATTCATAGTAAGTGTCCTAGACTGATACGCCATTTTAAAAATCTTTTTTTAACCACATTTTTACTGTACCTTTTCTCTGTTTACACATGCTTAGATCCACAAATACTTACCATTGTGTTAGAATTGGCTGCAGTGTTCCATACAATAACATGCTATATAATTTGCAGCCTAGGAGCAATGGGCTTATCATGTAGCCTAGGTGTGAAGTAGGTTATACCATCTAGGTTCGTGTGAGGACACTCTGTGATGTCCACACATGACAAAATCACCTAAGGACTCATTTCTCAGAAGCTATCTCACCATTAAGCAAAGAATGACTGTGTATATATATATATATATATATATGTCCTCGGAAGTTTAAACATTTTCAATTTGATACATTTGTGTCTCATTTAAGAAATACTTGGCCGGGCGCGGTGGCTCAAGCCTGTAATCCCAGCACTTTGGGAGGCTGAGACAGGCGGATCATGAGGTCAGGAGATCGAGACCATCCTGGCTAACACGGTGAAACCCCGTCTCTACTAAAAAATACAAAAAACTAGCCGGGCATGGTGGCGGGCGCCTGTAGTCCCAGCTACTCAGGAGGCTGAGGCAGGAGAATGGCGTGAACCCAGGAGGCGGAGCTTGCAGTGAGCTGAGATCCGGCCACTGCACTCCAGCCTGGGCGACAGAGCAAGACTCCATCTCAAAAAAAAAAAAAAAAAAAGAAATACTTTCCATTCCAGCAGATGTTAAAAAAAAAAAAAAAAAAAGAAGAAGAAAGAGGCTGGCACAGTGGCACATGCCTGTATTCCCAGCACTTTGGGGGGCTGAGGTGGGTGGATCATTTGAACCTAGAAGTTTGAGACCAGCCTGGATAACAGGGCAAAACCCCACCTCTACTAAAAATACAAAAATGAGCTGGGTGTTGTCTCACACGCCTGTTGTCCCAGCTACTCAGGGGGCTGAGACGAGAGGATCACCTGAGCCTTGGGAGGTTGAGGCTGCAGTGAGCCATGATCGGGCCACTATAATTCAGCCTGAGTGACAGAATGAGACCCTGACAAAAAAAAAAAAGAAAGAAAAAAGAAAGATTTTCCTATTCAAATATTTTTAGGATATCCTTATAATAACTTTGGCAGTAATTTTACTTTTTCCTATTTATCTATACTGCTTATATAATTTTTTGTTTATATCAAGGCATAGAGATATAATTTAATCACGGCATGTTTAGTAGACTATCGGTGCTGGGAAAGGGCTTAGGAGATGACGATGAATCAAAACACAGGATAGAGGCTGGGTGCGTGGCTCAGCCGGTAATCCCAGCATTTTGGAGATCCAAGGTGGGTGAATTGTTTGAACCTGAGAGTTTGAGAACAGCCTCAGCAACATAGTGATACCTCATCTCTACAAAAAAATTTTAAAAAAATTAGTTGGGCATGGTGGCATGTTCCTGTAGTTTCAGCTTCTCAGGAGGCCGAGGCTGGAGGATTGCTTCAGACAGGGAGGTCAAGGCTGCAGTAAGCAATTATGGCGCCATTGCACTGCAGCCTGTAAGGCTGGTTTGTTTGTTTGAGACAAGGTCTCATTGTCTTTCAAAAAACCAACCAAACAAAAATTAAATAAAACCCCACAGAATAGAACTCTCTGTGGATAGTAATATATGAATTAAAAGAAAGAATAACAGGAATCAAATTAATGAAGTCATTTCTGTGTGGAAGACTTCCTGATGATTTTGATGCTTTTCCCAGAGGAATTTTTCCTTTTTTTTTTCCCCCAGGAAACATGTATGATTGAATTAAGATAAACTACCCTTTCCTCTGACTCCTGACTTTCTGGTTTCCCTTCATCTCTGCTGACATCAGGACATTCCTGAGTATCATAAAGGTCCTGCAATCATAGCCATTTAGAACTCTGAAAAACGCAGTCACTCTCTTCCAAACCAGTATTTATTAAAGTTGCAGAGAGAGTATTTTTTGGTTTCTTGGGAGACAGAGGATGAAGGGGGCACTCACGCACAGAACATCTATTCCAACACTTCTGTCCTCATCAGCCTTTCGTTCCTTCCTATACATTATACCAAAAAATTTCTCACATCTAATCCTGTTTAGCTAGGCCATGACTAAGTCAAATTTAAAAGCAACTCAATGTTTAGATCCATTCTGAGTATGGAAAATCTCAAATTGTTTTCCACTGCTCTCACACCACAACAACTATCAATGCAGAAGACTTCTCTGACCAAATGTAGGGAACTTCTCCATCAACCAAGCAATTGGCTCTGTGATGGGTGGGTGTCCTCTAACTGAATTCTGGCACTATCTCCCTGGAGATAGCATCACATCCCATGGGTTGAGAGCTCAGTCCCCACGACTGTCCCCCTCCCACTCCTGATGCCAATCTCTAGCCTCAGGTTATTTTGTCTGTGTTTCTAACTAACTCGCTATAAATCGGGGTTCCCATAACCCATTTCTCAGGTTTGATTAATTTGCTAGAATGGCTCACAGAACTCAGGAAAACACTTACATACATTTACCAGTTTATTTAAAAAGATAGTCTAAAAGATATAAATAAAGACCCCCATGAACAGACACATAGGGTTAGGTCAGAAGGGTCTCCAGTGCAAGAGCTTCTGTCCTGTGGGGTTGGGATGCGTCACCCTCTCTGGCACATGGTCAAGTTCTTGTTCACCTTCCTGTTAGCCTCCCTATGTTCACCTATCCAGAAGCTCTCCAAACTCTGCCCTTTTGGGTTTTGATGGAAGCCATATTTCTTAGGCATGATTCATTAAATCATTGGCCATCGGCTTAACCTTCAGCCTCTCTCCCCTCCCTGCTAATGATATGATCCTATATCTAGAAAACTCTGAAGACTCCATCAAAGAACTATTAGATCTGATAAATTCAGTAAAGTTGTGAGATGCAAAATCAATATACAAAAATCAGTATAATGTCTATATATTATTAATGAAACAGCTGAGAAAGAAATAAAAAAAGCAATTCCATTTACAATAACTAGAAAAAAATGCCTAGCAATTTTTATGCAAGGAAGTCAAAGATCTCTTAAAAAGAAATCTACACAACACTGATGAAAAAAAGAAGAGGACACAAACAAATGGAAAGATATTCCATGCTCATGAATCAGAAGAATTAATATTAGTAAAATGACCATAATTCCCAAAGCAATCTAAAGATTCAAGGGAATTCCAAAAAAAAACCAATGTTATTTTTCCACAGAATTAGAAAAAAAAATTCTAATATTCCTAAGGACCCAAAACATTTTTAAAAAGCCCAAATAGCCAAAGCAATCTTGAGCAAAAAGAACAAAGCTAGAGCCATCATACTAGTTGACTTTAAAATACATTACAAGGCTATAGTGTCCAAAACAGAATGGTATTAATATGAAAACAGACATGCCAATCAACGGAACATAATAGAGAATGCAGAAAAAAATCCATATATTTATAGCCAAATGACTTTTAACAAAGGTGCCAAGAACACACATTTGGGAAAAGGACACCCTCTTCAGTAAAAGGGCAGGAAAATGGATATCCCATATGCAGAAGAATGAAACTAGATTCCTGTCTCTCACCCTATTAAAAATCAACTCAAGTTGACTTAAAGACTTAAATGAAAGACTGAAACTATAAAACAACTGGAAGAAAATAGAGGAAACACTCTAGGTCAGTGGTCCCGGCAAAGGTTTTATGGCTAAGACTTCAAAAATATAGAAAACACAAACAAAACCAGACAAATAGGACTATAATAAGCTAAAAGCTTCTTCACAGCAAAGAAAACAATCAACAGAGGGAAGAAACAATCTGTTGAACAGGAGAAAATATTTTCAAACAATTTATCTGACAAGAGGCTAATATCCAGAATATTATAAGAAACTCAAACAACTCAAGAATTAAAAAAACCAAACAATCTTATTAAAAAGTGGGCAAAGGGCATGAATAGGTATTTCTCAGAAGAAGAATACAAATGGCCAACAGGTACATAAAAAAATGTTCAACATCACTAACCATCAGGAAAATGCAAATCAAAACCACAGTGAGATGTCATCTTACCCTAGATAGAATAGCCACAAGTGAAAAAACAAAAATAATAAAATAAAATAAAATAACAGATGCTGGTGATGTGAAGAAAAGGGAACCCTTATACACTGTTGATAGGAATTTAAATTAGTACAGCCACTGTAGAAGACACTATGGAGAGTTTTAAAAAATCTAAAAATAGAATCACTATATTATCCAGCAATTTGGGGGTGGCTTTGGAAAGCCCTGGAGTTCAGGGGTCAGGGTTGGCAGACAGCAGGGCCTGGGGGTGCTTGGGTAGCTGGAAGAGAATGAAGGAGGCAGACGCCTGGGTCCCAGGGTATCGAAGTGAGGGAGGTGTGGGGCTGTCCCAAGAGGGCAAGAGACTAAGAGAGAAGAATTCTTGAGACCTGTTGGGAATAGGGAAGGGTCAAACCCTCAGGATCCAGGGCAAGGGGTCAGAAGCTTGGGTCAGGCTCATCGCTGAGCTCTTTGTAACCCACCACCATCTTCAGACTCCCAGCTAAGTTGTGCACATGTCCTCTAAGAACATCTCCTTGGCTGCCAGCAGAGGGACCTGCTCTTTGCCTGTGACCCTGTGGCCACTGGGTCTAACAAGGTGGCTCCTCCTGTCAAAGACAATGAAGAGGCAGCCGTCCAGCAAGCCGAGTGCTGTGACCCCAGGCTTCCCGGGGCTGGACTCTGCTAGGACAGTAAGGCCCTAGCACAGAAAGTGGGGCCCTCAATCTACCAGGGCTGGGCCCCTTAGACCCTGTCCTTCACTCTCTTTTCTTCAGGACCCTAGGAACTCCCTCTTGCTTTACACACACCTACACATACACACACACACCCCTTCTAAAGAAACACTTCCCACTTTTCTCTCCTCCCTGACTCCTTTCACCTTCCTCCTTTTTCCTCCTCCTCCTTCTTCTTCCTTTTTCCTTCCTCCCTCCTCCTCTTCCTCCTCCTCCTCTTCCTCCTCCTTCTCCTCCTCTTCCTCCCTTCCCTTTCCTCCTCCTCCTCCTCCTCCTCTTCTTCTTCTTCCTCTTCTTCTTCTTCTTCTTCTTCTTCTTCTTCTTCTTCTTCTTCTTCTTCTTCTTCTTCTTCTTCTTCTTCTTCTTCTTCTTCTTCTTCTTCTTCTTCTTCTTCCTCTTCCTCTTCCTCTTCCTCTTCTTCTTCTTCTTTCTTCTTCTTCTGAAAAAGATTCAATTGACTCACAGTTTCAGTGTTGGGTGATTCCTTCTTCTCTTATGATCCATTTCATCTCCCTTCTGCTCTCTGGAGCCTCCCTCCTTCCTGGACTGAGGTCCCAGGGGCTGCTCTCCTCAGGCCCCAAGGTTGGAGCTCACAGACTGATTCCTGGCATGAGCAGCCTCCATCTGCAGGAGTAGTGGCAGGAACACGGGAGGGGACAGGAGGTCCTAGAGGCTGGGGGACTGGGTCGTGCATTAGGAAGGGGCTGGGGTTGAGTCAGCGCCAGACCTGATCCTGCTGTTTTGGGCTGGAGGCCTCTCTCTGCCCTGAGACAAAAGTCCAGTCAATCAGTTGTGGGAGAAAACGTTCATATCAACATGGATTTTGGGAGACTGGATGAACTCAGAGCCTGACGTGAGACCGGGAGACTCCCTTGTGTGCAGAGCCCTGTCCAGGTGCTGGGAACAGAGGGAGAGCCTGGGAGGTCCTGGCTGGGGAGACAGGGGAGCGGGGTCCTCTGTCCTCAGCCCTGTGGTGACACGGGGGCGCCGCCACGCTGCTCTCGGATTCTGACTGAGGGCTCTGGGGCACCAGGCTGCGGGCTGCCTGGGGCAGACAGTGCTGATCCTGAGGTCATCCACGCGGGGATGGAGGTTCCTTCTGAGCAGCCCTGGAATCCACAGGACTCAGGCTACATTTGCTTGTTCTGCAACGTGAGGCAATTGTGAAGTAACAAGGTCTGGCTCTAGAATTCTTACGGCAAACACGGCTGTCATAAAATCCAACCAGAATGAGAGTCCAGGGCCTGAGTTGACCGCCCTGGGCACACCTGGCTTTGATGGGGTTGCCAAAAATGTAACTTTGGCACTTACAGAAATTTCAATGGTTGTCAAAAACTCCAAATAAGTGTGTACACTTTCATTTCTCATGTCTCTGGCTGTGCTTTTCTTTTTTTTTTTTTTTTTTTTGAGACGGAGTCTCGCTCTGTCACCCAGGCTGGAGTGCAGTGACAGGATCTTGGCTCACTGCAAGCTCCACCTCCCGGGTTTACGCCATTCTCCTGCCTCAGCCTCCCGAGTAGCTGGGACTACAGGCGCCCGCCACCTCGCCCGGCTAGTTTTTCTGCATTTTTTAGTAGAGACGGGGTTTCACCGGGATAGCCAGGATGGTCTCGAACTCCTGACCTCGTGATCCGCCCGTCTGGGCCTCCCAAAGTGCTGGGATTACAGGCTTGAGCCACCGCGCCCGGCCCTGGCTGTGCTTTTAAAAGGGCAGAATGAGCCATGGAAAGAGGCTGAAAGGCTCCTCTGGGAATTCTCAAATCCTTTTCACAGCAGTAACTTGGACCTAGAAAGCCAAGACTGAAGGAAATAGGGAGAAGGATCTGGAGACGGAGCCGTCTTTTCTGATCAGCACGGGCATGGTGTCAGGGCGCTTTTCCCCTCTGTGTTTAGCAGGAGGGACTCTGCAGTGAGGTGCAGCCACTGTCTCCCGGGAGCCTCAGATCCACACATCCTCCCAGTGCCCCACGTCAGAATCATTTTTTTCCTTATCTTGTTTTTCACAGACTCCTTTCCTTTTTTGTCCTGTGGCTACTAATACAACAGACAGGCAAGATCTTATAAGACCAGGTAAAAGATGTCACTGATGATAGCTAAGACATGATTATGAAGGAACAGTGGCAGATACAGACAGAGCAAGAGACAGAGACAAAATAGAGAGACAGAACAGAAATAGAAAAACACAGAAAAAGAATATCCATTCATCCATCCCTCCATCCATGCTTCTGCTACCTATCTACCTCCTTGCAAATTAGGTACATCAACACTTTTTTTTTTTTTTTTTTTTTTTTTTGAGACGGATCTCGCTCTGTCACCCATGCTGGAGTGCACTGGCACGATCTTGGCTCACTGCAATCTCTGCCTCCTGGGTTCAAGCAATTCTCTGCCTCAGCCTCCCGAGTAGCTGGGATTACAGGTGTCCACCACCACGCCAGGCTAATCTTTGTATTTTTAGTAGAGACGGGGTTTCACCATGTTGGTCAGGCTGCTCTCCTACTCCTGACCTCATGATCCATCCACCTCGGCCTTCCAAAGTGCTGGGATTACGGGCATGAGCCACTGCGCCCGGTCACATCAACACTTTTAAATTCATGCTACAATAAAATCACAAGCATTTTTTTTGCTGGCTCACACCTGCCCTCCTTCATCCAGCTGACTGATGTATTTGCTGAAGTCTTGCCATGTTTTGCACTGGGTACTGAGCATTGGCATCTAAACAGGAACAGATCCCTGTGATGCACTCACATGGGGCCCTTTACTGTCCGGTCCCTGGCTGTGAGACATCCTCATCTCCCTGAGGCTCTTCCTTCTGAACTGGGAAAAGTCCCCGGCCCGCCTCCCTACTGACACCTGAGAGACTCCAACATCCTGGAACATCACTATCTTCGAATCGAGCACTGATTTTCAGCATTTATCCTGTGTCCACCACTTGAGTACTAAATACCCTTTTGATGATTTTCTCACTTAGAAGTGAAGCTGCTAGAAAAGAATGTGGTTGTAACTTCAGGCGTGTTAAGAGAATTCTAAAAATTAGGAAAATTCATGGAAAGGGCCTTTTCTGCTTTCTTTCAGAACACTTCATGTTCATCTTCTCATCTGTGGTTGGTAGATGGAAAAGTGGCTTCCATACCTGCTGACTTATTGCAAGTAGTGGAAACACCTGCTCAGTGAACAAGTACTTTGTAAAATGCCCTCAGAACTTCATACATCAGAAAGACATGTGTGTCTCCCTGCTCAATCCTGGAGCTGCCAATACGCTGCATGTTAATTCCTCACCGACCTTACTCAAGCCCTCTTGAAGAGGATGGTGCTCCTAAAAATGTCCCAGTGGTTTGGGACAGCAAATTCCTCTGTGCTCACTGCAAGCAAGCAAACAATTCAACTTTTCTATCCCATTGAGTATCTGAAAATGAACTGTGTTTTCAATGTATTCCCCTACAGACAGTACACTGCAGAGGAAACCTGTTCAAATCCACAAAATGATTTTGAGTCAAGAAGCTAAATGTGAGGTTCTTCAAGAAAAAAAAGTTAAGAGATTCCCTGACCTTACATTTCATGTTGCACTTGTAAGATGGAGCTGTTAGCATCTGTCCCTACCTCTGGGTACCCAGCAGAATGTGTTGTCTTTTGAGACTCAGGGAGATAGTCACCCACACCAGGGGCACCAAATAAATCCCTAGGAGGGACCCCGTGGTCCACCAAGGAGCCTCCTCAAGTAACTTCTTCCCAAAAAGAACCTTGAAGTCTTAGAAATCAACTAAGAAAAAAGATATTCATGTCTCTGATTAAAAAAATAATGAGGCCAGGCGTGGTGGCTCAAGCCTGTAATCCCAGCACTTTGGGAGGCTGAGACGGGTGGATCACAAGGTCAGGAGATTGAGACCATCCTGGCTAACACGGTGAAACCCCATCTCTACTAAAAAATACAAAAAACTAGCCGGGCGAGGTGGTGGGTGCCTGTAGTCCCAGCTACTCGGGAGGCTGAGGCAGAAGAATGGCCTAAACCCGAGAGGCGGAGCTTGCAGTGAGCTGAGATCTGGCCACTGCACTCCAGCTTGGGCGACAGAGCAAGACTCTGTCTCAAAAAAAAAAAAAAAAAAAAAAAAAAAAAAAAAAAAAAAAAAAAAAATGAAATGCCAACAGTCTGGCACCCAATAGGGAAGCTATGAGACTACATTTTCTGCATGTGGAGAAGACATTATCTAATGGAGAAATGGGAACTTGCCTCAAAAGTGTTGGGGCACAGTGAGAGAATGTGGTTGTTACCACCACCACCCACTGCCCACTCACTCAGTAAACCCTCCCCATTTTAACAAAAGCACCAATGATGAGAAACACTTAGCACCTTCCTCTACTGTAGTAAGCCTATTATAATGTCATCTTCTGTGGTTGATTTTTTTCACTTAAGTATGGCCTCTGGGCTTGTGATGGGAGAGGTTGCTGTGAAGGTTTCTGACATTCCCTGGAGACATTTTCCCCATTGTCTTGGTGATTAACATTGAGCTCCCCCTTACTGATGCCAATTTCTGCAGCGGACTTTAATTTCTCTCCAGAAAATGGGTTTTTATTTTCTGTTGCATCATCAAGATGCAAATTTTTCAAACTTTTATTCTCTGCTTCCTCTTGAACACTTTGCTGCTTAGAAATTTCTTCTGGCAGATACACTAAATCATCTCTTTCAAGTTCAAAGTTCCACATATCTCTAGGGCAGAAGCAAAATGCTGCCAGTCTCATTGCTAAAGCATAAATCACCTTTATTCCTGCTCCCAACAAGTTTCTCATCTCCATTGGAGGCCACCTTAGCCTGGACTTCATTGTCCATATTACTATTAGCATTTTGGTCAAAACCATTCTACAAGTCTTTAGGAAGTGTCAAGCTTTCCCATATCTTCCTGTCTTCAGAGCCCTCCAAGTCTCTAGGAAGTTCCAAACTTTCCCACATTTCATGTCTTCTTCTGAGCCCTCTAACCTGCCTCAGCCTCTGCTTGTTACCCAGTTCTAAAGTCACTTCCACATTCCTGGGTATCTTCATAGTAGCACCCCACTCCTGGTACCAATTTACTGTATTAGTCCATTCTCACACTGCTATGAAGAAATACCCGAGGCTGGGTAATTTATAAACAAGAGAGGTTTAATTGACTTACAATTCAACACTGCTGGGGAGGCCTTAGGAAACTTATAATCATGGCAGAAGGCACCTTGTCACAAGGCAGCAGGAGAGAGAATGAGTGCAATCAGGGGAAATGTCAGATGCTTATAAAAGCATCAGATCTCATGAGAATCACTCACTATCATGAGAACAGCATGGGGGATCTGCCCCCATAATTCAATTACCTCCTGCCACATTTCTCACATGACACATGGAAATTATGGGAACTACAATTCAAGATGAGATTTGGGTGGGAATACAGCCAAACTGTATCATTAATGCATTATGAAAGTCGGATTTATACATTCTAGATGTTTTGTGAGGCTGTCTAGAAAGCAGTTTGAGACATTTCCTTTAGGAAAAAAACAAATCATCTCTCCAAGATGTTATTGGGTTTAGAATTTCATGTTTATCATTATTAAAATGGGGCCATCCAACTCAATTATCTAGAAAACTAAGTGTAGGTGAATTACGCTGGATACATTTAGATTTAGCCATCACTCTTCAACAACACTAAGAAATGGAAAAAACAAGGTATTAAGGCAACAGCCTGCACGATGAATAAAATAGTACCTCACATCTCAACGCTAATGTTGAATGTCAATAATCTAAATGCTCCACTTAAAAGATACAGATTGGCAGAATTGGTAAAAATCCACCAATCAAGTATCTGCTGTCTTCAAGAGAATGCCTAACACATAAGGACTCACATAAACTGAAGGTAAAGGGGTGGAACTATTCCATGCAAATGGAAGCCAAAGGTGAGCAGAAGTAGCTATTGTTATATCAGACAAAACAGCCTTTAAAGTAACAACAATTTTGAAAAAAAGACAAAGAGGAACACTATATAATGATAAAAGGATTAGTCTAACAGGAAAGTATCGCAATCCTTAATATATATGCACCTAACACTAGGGGTTCCAAATTTATAAAACGATTATTACTAGAGCTAATAAATGAGACAGGTGGCAACACAATAATAGTGGGGGACTTCAATACTTCACTGATAGCACTAGACAGGTCCTCAAGAAAGTCAACAAAGACACAATGGACTTAAACTATACCCTGGAACAAATGGACTTAACAGATACTTACAGAACATTCTACCTAACAACTGCAGAGTATACCTTTTTGTCATTATCACATGGAACATTCTTCAAGATAGACCATACGATAGGTCACAAAATAAGTCTCAATAAATTTAAGAAAATCAAAATTATATCAAGTACTCTCTCAGACCACAATGGACTGAAACTGGAAAGGAACCCTCAAAACTGTGTGAATACATGGAAGTTAAATAATCTGCTCTTCAATGATCTTTGGGTCAACAATAAAATCAAGATGGAAATTTAAAAATTCTTTGAACTGAATGGTAACAGTAACATAACCTATCAAAACCCTGGAATACAGCAAAAGCAGTACTAAGATGAAAGCCCATAGCATTAAATGCCTATGTGAAAATGTCTGAAAGAGCACAAAAAGACAATCTAAGGTCAAACCTCGAGGAACTAGAGAAACAAGAACAAACCAAACTTAAACCCAGCAAAAGAAATGAAATAACAAAGATCTGAGCAGAACTAAGTAAAATTGAAACATGAAAAAATGATAAATGAAACAAAGCTGGTTCTTTGAAAAGATAAGCAATTGATAGACCATTAGTGAAATTAACTAAGAAAAGAAAAGACCCAAATGAGCTAAAGTAGAAATGAAACAGGATATATTACAACTGATACCACAGAAATAAAAAAGGTCATTCAAGGCTACCATGAATACCTTTACACACACAAACTAGACAATTTAGAATAGATTGATAAATTCCTGGAAATATACAATCCTACAGATTAAATCAGGAAAAAACAGAAACTGAACAGACCAATAACAAGTAGCAAGATTGAAAGAGAAATAAAAAAAATTGCCAACCAAAAAAGGTCCAGGACCGGATGAATTCACAACTGAATTCTATCGGACATTCAAAGAAGAATTGGTACCAATCTTACTGAAACTATTTCAAAAGAAAAAGAGGGAATCCTCCCTAAATTATTCTATGAAGCCAGTATCACTCTAACACCAAAAGCAGGAAAAGACATAACCAAAAAAGAAAACTACACACCAATATCCCTGATAAACTTACATGCAAAAATTCTCAACAGAATACTGGTTAATCCATCCAACAGCATATCAAAAAGATAATACACCATGATCAAGTGGGTTTCATACCAGGGATGCAGGGATGGTTTAACATATGCAAGTCAATAAATGTGATACATCACATAAACAGAATGAAAAACAAAAATAATTTTGTTATCTCAATAGATACATATATTAGGGTTCTCTAGAGGAACAGAACTAATAGCACATATACATATGTGTATGCATATATATATATATATAGGAGTTTATTAAGTGTTAACTTACACAATCACAAGGTCACACAATAGGCTCTCTGCAAGCTGAGGAGAAAGGAGAGCCAATTCAAGTCTCAAAACTGAAGAACTTGGAATCTGATGCTCGAGGGCAGGAAGCATCCAGCACGGGAGAAAGATGTAGGCTGGGAGGGTAGGTCAGTCTCTCTCCTTTTCAAGTTTTTCTTCTTGCTTTATATTTGCTGGCAGCTGATTAGATTATGCCCACCAGATTAAGAATGGATCTGCCTTCCCTGGCCCACTGTCTCAAATGTTAATCTTTTTTGGCAATACCCTTACAGACACACCCAGGATTAACACTTTGTATCATTCAATCTAATCAAGCTGACACTGAGTATTAACCATTACAAGTCCACCCCTTGTCAACTTGAACCCATACTCCTCTCCTGAGATCATATATAATCTTCAAACAAAGACAATAATAAGGTCGTAATTACACCTAAGATAATACAATGATCCTTCGTACAACTAGAAACACACAAATCCCCAACCCAAATACTATTACATAAAGTTAATAAAACTGAAATGATGACATGAAGTCAATAAATCTTAAGTCACATGATAAAGGCAAAGGAAATAAAATAAAGGTATTTTCTTCGTTCAAGTGTATACATGCACAAACATGATTTTAGAAAAAGGAGGCAATATTCATGACAATTACAGTCCCTGTTTCTGCAGGTGGTCATGTGGGCATAGCTGGTATCAATGACTACCTTCTTCTACTACCCATTCTCTATTCCCTTTGCCTTCAGCCAGCACCTCAGCAGGTTGTGAACTTTTTCCTGGTGGAGAGTGGCCCAAACCTTCATTCCTGAGTGATCTGGGCCATTTGTAGTCCTGCCTGGATTGGGCTGTTGTAGTTTCCCATTGACCCTAATTACAGGGCATGGTAATACTATGAGTCATCCTAATGGATCTTCCATGCATACTCTTCCTTACCTCTGTTGTGGAGTACTAGACTGATTTCATCTTGATAGTCCGGGTCGATCACCCCAGCCAACACTGTAACTCCGTTCATAGCCTGTTGACTTAAATATAGGAGGAGCCCAAAGTATGCAGGTGGCAATCTTAACTTCCAGTTTAATGAAATCGATGTTGTGTCTCCTGGTGGCAGCATTCCTCCCTCTGGAACTAAGACCTCTAGGCCAGCAGAATGTAATGTTGTGGGAACAGGAAGCAGAAATTTTGCTAGTGGATCACTAGGGGTGATGTTGAGTGGTGCCACTTCCAATCCTTGATTCCTGTACTCACAAATTCTGGCTATGGGAAAAACACTACCATATGTTGGACACTGACTCAGAGCATACACAGCCTTCTGGATAACTTTGCCTCATCCCTACAAAGTATTGTTATCTAGATGGCATTGTAATTGTAACTTCAAAAGGTCATTCCACCATTCTATCAATCCAGCTGCTTCAGGATGATGGGGAACATGGTAAGACCAGTGAATTCCATGAGCATGAGCCTACTGCTGCACTTCTTTAGCCATAAAGTGAGTGCCTTGGTTAGAGGCAATGCTGTGTGGAATACTATGATGGTGGACAAGGCATTCTGTGACTCCATGATGGTAGTTTTGGCAGAAGCACTGCATGCAGGATAGGCAAACCCATATCCAGAGTAAGTGTCTATTCCAGTGAAAACAAACCTCTGCCCTTTCCATGATGGAAGAAGTCCAATAATCAACCTGTCACCAGGTAGCTGGCTGATCGCCCAAGGAATGATGTCATATTGAGGGCTCGGTGTTGGTCTTTGCTGTTGGCAAATTGGGCACTCACTCAGAAGTGGCTGTAGTGAGGTCAGCCTTGGTGGGTGAAAGTCTATGTTGCTGAGCCCATGTATACCCTCCATCCCTGCTGCCATAGCCACTTTGTTCATGGGCCCATTGGGTGATGACAGGAGTGGCTGAGAAAACATGCTGAGTGTCCACAGAACGGGTTATCCTATTTGATTATTAAAATCCTCCTCTGCTTAGATCACCCATGGGTGAGCACTCACATGGGATACAAATATCTCGGTGGGTTTTGACCAGTCAGAGAAGCCCATCCACAAATGTCTTCCCCAAATATCTTTGCCACCAATTTTCCAATCATGCTTCTTCCAAGTCCCTGCCCCTCCAGCCAAAACATCGGCTACAGCCCATGAATCAGTATATAATCCCACATCTGGCCATTTCTTGTTCCATGCATAGTGCACAACCAGGTGAAGTGCTCAAAGTTCTTCCCACTGGGAAGATTTCCCTTCACTGCTGTCCTTCAGGGATGTCCTAGGAAGGGGCTGTAGTGCTGCAGCTGTCCACTTTTGGGTGATGCCTCCATATCGTGCAGAACAATTTGTGAACCAGGCTCTATTCTTCTGTTCCTCTGTCAACTGATCATAGGGAACTCTTCATGAGGCCATCGGTGCAGGCTGAGGAAGAGAAAGCAAGGTGGCAGGAGTGGAGACCCTGGGCATCTGAGCCACTTCCTCACGTACCTTACTTGTGCCTTCAGGATCTGCTTGAGCCTGATCATGTATATGCCACTTCCATTTGATGATGGAATGCTGCTGTGCATGACCCACTTTATGGCTAGATGGGTCACAAAGCATCCAGTTCATGATAGGCAGTTCAGTTGCATGGTGACTTGATGACCCACAGTCAAATGTTCAGTTTCCACTAAAGCCCAGTTACAGGCCAAGAGGTGTCTCTCAAAAGGAGAGTAGTTATCTGCAGAAGATGGCAGGGCCTTGCTCCAAAATCCTGGAGGCCTCTGCTGTGATTCACCTATAGGGGCCTGCCAGAGGCTCCAAACAGCATCCCTATCTGACACTGACACCTCAAGCACCACTGGACCTGCTGGGTCATATAGCGCAAGGGCAGAGCAGCTTGCATAGCAGCCTGGACCTGTTGCAGAGCCTTCTCCTGTTCTGGACCCTACCCAAAACTGGCAGCCTTTCACGTCACTTGATAAATGGGCCAGAGTAACATACCCAAATGAGGAATGTGTTGCCTCCAAAATCCAAATTGGCCCACTAGGCATTGTGCCTCTTTCTTAGTTGTAGGAGGGGCCAAATGCAGGAACTTATTCTTCACCTTAGAAGGAATATCTTGACAGGTCCCACACCATTGGAGCCCTAGAATTTTACTGAGGTAGAAGGTCCCTGAATTTTAGCCAGATTTATTTCCCATCCTCTGGCACGCAAATGTTTCATCAATAAGTCCAGTGTGTTTGCTACTTTTTGCTCACCAGATCCAATCAGCATAATGTCATCAAGGTAATGGACCAGTGTGATATCTTGCAGAAGCGAAAAGTGATCAAGGTTTCTTTGAATCAGATTATGACACGAAGCTGGATTGTTGATATACCCCTTAGGTAAGATAGTAAACGCATATTGCTGGCCTTGCCAGCTGAAGGCAAATTGCTTCTTGTGAGCCTTATGGACAGGAATGGAGAAAAAGGCATTTGCCAAGTCAAAGGCTGCATACCAGGTACAAGGAGATGTGTTAATTTGCTCAAGCAATGAAACCACATCTGGTACAGCAGCTGCAATTGGAGTTGTCACCACTTGGTTAAGCTTATGATAATTCACTGTCATTCTCCAAGATCTGTCTGTCTTCTGCACAGGTCAATTGGGAGAGTTGAATGGGGATGTGGTGAGAATCACCACCCCTGTGTCTTTCAAGTTCTTGATGGTGGCACTAATCTCTGCAATCCCTCCAGGGATGTGATATTGTTGTTGATTTACTATTTTTCCAGGTAAAGGCAGCTCCAATGGCTTCCGTGTGGCCTATCCCACCATAATATCCCTCACTCTACCAGTCAGCATGCCAATGTGGGGGTTCTAATAGTTAGCCAGCTGCTAACTATTTCTATGCCAATTATGCATTCCGATAGTGGGGAAATGACCACAGGATGAGTCTGGGGATTCATTGTACCCACTGTAAGTCAGAACTGAGCTAAAACTCCATTAATTACCTGACTACCATAAGCTCCTACTTTAACTGGAGGGCCACAATGACATTTTGGGTCCCCTGGAATCAACGTCACCTCAGAGCCAGTGTCCAGTAGTCCCTGAAATATCTGATCATTTTCCTCTCCCCAGTGCACAGTTAACCCTGGTAAAAGGCTGGAGGTCTCCTCACAGAAGGATGAAAGAAGATTCACTGCATAAATTGTCAGTAATGTAGTGGGGTCTTTCTTCAAGGGGACCCAGCCTCCCTTTCATTCAAGGGGTTCTGGGTCTGTAAACTGGCTCAAGTCTGAAAATTGACCGAGGGGCCATGATTCTTTGTTTTTATAATTCAAATTAGTTTTTTGCCCATTGCACATAGAAATTTTCTGCTTGTATAAATTAATTAGGAATGAAGTAGGCTTCCTATCAATTTAACTCCTAGGAACACCATGATTAATTAACCAATGCCAGAGCTCTACATGAGTCGGACTATTCTGATTGCCACTTTGCCTCTGCTATCCATTACGATAGCTACACTTACCTTGCCTTTGATGGTTGAGTGCTGCCACTTGGCCCCTACCACCTCGGGATCCAATTATTCCCATTGTATTTAAATTTTGTAGTTGAGTGACTGTGATTCCCACTGTTAGCTCTGACATACAGAGAAGAGCAATTACAGGGCTCTTCAAAGATGCAGGTGCTGCCCTCACAAACCTATTTCACAAGGCATTGGTCAAGGGTATATGTTCTGGACCTTCCTAGCTGGGATGAGTAGGTCTAAAGTGACTAATCCACTCCACCATCCCAATCTCCCTGAGCTTTTGGATTCCTTCCTCTACATTAAACCAAGGGAGATCAGGCATTTCCAGCTTGCTCACAGTGGGCCATCTTTTAATCCATATTTCAACTAACCAAGCAAATAAACTATTAAAACCTTTTTTAACTCCCTGAGTTGCAACATTAAAAGCAGAGTCCTTACTTACTAGGCCCAAATCAATAAATTCAGCCTTATCCAACTCTATGTTCCTTCCACCATTATCCCACACCTGTAATATCCATTCCCATGCCTGTTCTCCACATTTCTATTGATATAAATTAGAAAACTGAAACAGTTCTTTTCAAATGTAGTACACCTCCTCATGGGTCACACTCTCAATCTCACCTCTAGGGGCCTGCTGGGACTTTAGTCTAGTTATAGGTCTAGAAGCAAACAGAGGTGTTAGGGGCGGCTCCTGAGGAGAATCAACATTATCTTGGCTGGCAACTGCCTCAGGGCAGGCCATCACTGTTGCCTCAGGCAGTGCAGGGTTTGTCTTCTCAGACAAAGGTGGAAAGGCTGATGGCAGCATGGGCTGGGGAGGGGATGTTGCCTGTACTGGGGACGGGAAGCTGATTCTTCTAGCAAAAAAGTTTCATCACAGTTTACACACTCAGTGTCCCCACCTTCATTAGGATCCTCCCACATATCCCCATTCCAAGTTGCAAGGTCTCATTCTTTTCTGATCAATGCCAGTCACTTTAACAGTAGACACGTGGTGAGGTTGTGCATGCATCTTTCATTGCAGGTCAGCCACTCACATGAGAAAAGCTTGTGTCTGTCTTTCCACAATTTCAGCTTTTTCTCTGCAGGAGATAAGACTTTCACTCATGGGGCAATCTTAGCAGATTTGAGGCTCAGTATCTGCTTCTGAAGCTGGGAGACAGAATCCCTAGTTAATCATCTTCTTTCATCACTTTGTCCACTGAACTTGGGAGAAACCAACTAGCTTTATTATGCTCCCTGGTTCTCTACATATGGTCAAAAGTATTAGGTTTAGAGTCACTAAACTTGCCTCTCAGGAGCGGTGAATCAGGAGTGTCAAATGCATTTATTTTGCATAACTCTCTAAACAGTACATGCCAGGGACTATCAATGTTCTTCATACTATTAGAAGTAGAGTCCTTAGCATTTTTGGGTCTAATCATATTAAGCAACCAACTCCAGAAACCCCCAAACCAAAGAAAGAACTCCATCCTTAATATTCTGTTCCTCTAGAACCACTCCTGATACCAAAATCTGTATTAGTCAGGGTTCTCTAGAAGGACAGAACTAATAGAATATATACATACACATATATAGTAAGTTAGTACTTAATATATAAATTATTATATATATATTATGTTAGTACTTAATGCTAACAGAATAATATAACAGAATAATATATATTATAATGTATTATATATATAATATATATTATATATATATATATGCTTATTAAGTACTAACTTACACAATCATAGGGTCACATAATAGGCTGTCTGCAAGCTGAGGAGCAAGGAGAGCCAGCCTGATTCCCAAAACAGAAGAACCTGGAGTCTAATGTTTGAGGGCAGGAAGCACCCAGCATGGGAGAAAGATGTAGGCTGGGAGGCTAGGCCAGTGTCTCTCCTTTTCTTGCTTTTCTGTTTGCTTTATATTTGCTGGCAGCTGATTAGACGGTGCCCACCAGTTTAAGAGTGGATCTGCCTTCCCCAGCCCACTGTCTCAAATGTTAATCTATTTTGGCAACACCCTCACAGACACACCCAGGATCAATACTTTGTATCCCTCTATTCAAATCAAGTTGACACTTAGTATTAACCATGCACAAAAAAATTTGACAAAAATTTGACAAAATCCAGCATTGCTTTATGATTAAAACCTTCAACAAAGTTGGCATACAAGGAGCATACTTGAAGGTAGTAAAAGCCATTTATGACAAACCTACAGCCAACATTATATTGAATAAGGGAAATTAGAAATCATTCCCCTGATAACTGAAACAAGATAAGGATGCCCACTTTCACCACTTCTATTCAACATTGTACTGGAAGTTCTAGCCAGAGCAGTCAGACAAGAGAAAGAAATAAAGGGCATCCAAATTGGCAAAGAGAGTCAAACTGTTGCTGTTTGCTGAAGATATGATTGTACAGTCAGAAAACCCTAAAGACTCACGTAGACCAATGAAACAGAATAGAGAACCCAGAAATAAAACCAAATACTTACAGCCAACTGATCTCTGACAAAGGAAATGAAAACATAAGGTGGGGAAATGACACCCTATTCAACAAATGCTGCTGGGATAACTGGCAACTCACATGTAGAAGAATGAAACTGGATCCTATGTCTCACTGTGTACAAGAATTAACTCAAGATGGATCAAAGACTTAAATCTAAGACCTGAAACCATAAAAATTCTAGAGGATAACACTGAACAAAACCCTTCTAGACATTGGCTTAGGCAATGACTTCATGAGCGAGAACCTAAAAGCAAATGCAACAAAAACAAAAATAAATTCATGGGACCTAATTAAGCTAAAAAGCCTCTGCATAGCAAAAGAAATAATCAGCAGAGTTAACAGACAACCCACAGAGAGGGAGAACATATTCACAAGCTATGCATTTGACAAAGGACTGATGTCCAGAATCTACAAGGAACTCAAACAAATCAGCAAGAGGAAAATGAATAATCCCATCAAAAAGAAGGGTAAGTACAGGAATAGAAAATTCTCAAAAGAGGATATACAAATGGCCAGCAAACATGTGAAAAAAATGCTCAGCATCCCTAATTATCAGGGAAATGTCAGTGAAAACCACAATGCAATACCACCTTACTTCTGCAATAGTGGCCATAATTGAAAAATAAGAAAACAATAGGTGCTGGTGTGGACGTGGTAAAAAGGGAACACTTTTACACTGCTGGCAGGAATGTAAACTAGTACAATCACTATAGAAAACAGTATGGCGATTCCTTAGGGAACTAAAAGTAGATTTACAATTTTATCCAGCAATTCTACTACTGGGTATCTACCAGAGGAAAAGAAGTCATTGTATGAGAAAGACACTTGCACACACATGTTTATAGCAGCACAATTCACAGTTACAAAAATATGGAACCAGTCCAAATGTCCATCAATCAATGAGTGGATAATGAAAATGTGGTGTATATCATGGAATACTATGCAGCCATAAAAAAGGATGAGTTTATGTCCTTTGTAGGGACATGGATGAAGCTGGAAACCATCATTCTGAGCAAGCTATTGCAAGGACAGAAAACCAAACACCGCATGTTCTCACTCACAGGTGGGAATTGAACAATGAGATCACCTGGACACAGGGTGGGGAACATCACACACCAGGGCTTGTCGTGGGGCAGGGGGAGGGGGGAGGGATAGCATTAGGGGATATACCTAATGTAAATGACGAGTTAATGGGTGCAGCACACCAACATGGCACATGCATACACATGTAATAAACCTGCACATTGTGCACATGTACCCTAGAACTTAAAGTATAATAAAAAAAACAAACAAAAACCCCAACAATCTATTGATAGATACATCCAATAATATAAACTGAATCTTTTAATCTTTAGGGAGTCATGCTGAGTGGAAAAAAAAAGCCAATATCAAAAGAACACGTACTGCATGATTCCGTTCATATCACTTTCTTGAAATGACAAGTTTAATAGAAGTAGAGAACATATTAGTGGTTGCCAGGGGTTAGGCATGGAAGTGGGGAGAGGTCAGTGTGATTATAAAAGGGTAACATGAGGGCTCCTTGTGGTGGTGGAACTGTTCTGTGTCTTGACCATATCAATATCAGTGTCCCTTGTGATATTATGCTGTAGTTGTAGCATGCCGTTGAAGAATACTGGGTAAAGAATGTGTGACATTTCTCTTTATTATTATTATTATTATTATTATTGTTTTATTTGTAAGACACAGGGTCTTGCTGTGTTCCCCAGGTTGGTCTCGAGCTCTTGGGCTCAAGTGATCCTGCTGTCTCCACCTCCCAAAGTGCTGGGATTACAGGCATGAGCCACCACACTTGGCCTCTTTATTATTTCTTACAGTTACATGTGGATCTATGATTACGTCAAAATAAAAAGTGTAATTAAAAAAAAAAGAAAATGTGGTATGTATATATACACCACAGAACGCTACTCAGCCACAAAAAGAAGTGAAATAATGGCAATTGCAGCAGCCTGAATGACGTTGGAGGCCATTATTCTAAGTGAAGTAATTCAGGAGTTGAAATCCAAATGTCATGTGTTCTCACTTATATGAGAGTGCAAAGGCAAAAGAATGATATAATGAACATTGGGGACTCAGAGGGTAGGGCCATAGGATGGTGTGGGAGAAAAGACTACACAGTGGGTACAGTGTACACTCCTCGGGTGATGGATGCACCAAAATCTCAGAAACCACTGCAAAAGAACTTATCCATGTAACTAAAAACCACCCCCTCCCCCCACATCAAGTTTCTCTCTAAACTAGCAAGGTACATTCCTTGCTTGTCATGACCCATGGTCCTAGGATGTTTATAGCTAAGGAAGCAGTTTGGTAATACCTTCAAGGATAAACTCCTATGATGGCAAAATGTCCAGATATCCCAATATCACATAACAGTATTTGCTTTAAAACTGATTATGTAACTGATACAGGAATTAAAAAGAAATTATTTAGGCAGATAGTGAGAGTAAAGAAGTCCTTGGTAAGGTTTTCCTTTTAATGAAAAGCAGCCCCCAAATCATTTTCTTTTCTAACAAAGAGCAGCCTGTAAAATTGAGCTGCAGACACAGACAAGCAAGCTGGAAGCTTGCATGAGTGAATGCCTGCAGTCGTGCCAATAGGAAAAGTCTACCTGGGACTAGGCAAGTTCAAATGGTGGCTCCATTTTTCCTTTCCAACCACGTGTGCAGTAGGGAGCAGACAACATGGTGTCAGCCGAGTGGAAAGCCTATTTGCATAAGAAGATTAGGGTGGAGTGGCCAGCTTTCCCATGCACTATGTAAACATCACACCTGGTCCAACCAATCTGTGGGCCCTATGTAAATCAGACACCTCTTTCAGCCTGTTTCTAAAATCCAGTGCACTCTGCCATGGGCTGGAATTCCCAATTGGGTGCCCCTTTTCTCACAGGAGAGAGAGCTATTCTCCTTTCTCTTTCTTTTCTTTTGCCTATGAAACCTCTACTCCTAAACTCACTCCTTGTGCGTGTCTGTGTCCTTAATTTTCTTGGCATGAGGCAATGCACCTTAGGTATCACCCCAGACAAAGGTGTTGCTTTATTTTTGTTGCTCATTTGGGATCCCAAGGTACACTCATCAGAACGGTGAGTATAGAAGCAGACCTCCACTCTGCTTTTTTTTATTTTGAGGCTCTTGGCCTCCATTTTAGAATCAAATCAAACCAAATACTGGGTCCCCTTCAGCCATTTAAAAGTGGTTAGTGTGGGCCAGGCGCGGTGGTTCAAGTCTGTAATCCCAGCACTTTGGAAGGCCGAGACGGGTGGATCACGAGGTCAGGAGATCGACACCATCCTGGCTAACCTGGTGAAACCCTGTCTCTACTAAAAAATACAAAAAACTAGCCAGGCGAAGTGGCGGGTGCCTGTAGTCCCAGCTACTCGGGAGGCTGAGGCAGGAGAATGGCGTAAACCCGGGAGGCAGAGTTTGCAGTGAGCTGAGATCCGGCCACTGCACTCCAGCCTGGGCAACAGAGCAACAGTCCGTCTCAAAAAAAAAAAAAAAAAAAAAGTTTAGTGTGGCTCCCAGCATTACAAGACTTGGGATACAGGCTTCCTGGGGAAAACATGGAGAATCCCCCATTACCCATGGGTTGCTGGGCATATTGGCCATGTTTGAACCAGTTTCCTTTCATGGAGGACCTAGACATCACGTGGGGCTGGAAGAAGTCATGCAGCAACTGAGGATTTCTGGTTGGGGCTACCACGTGGTGCTATCAAAGGCTTCTAGACCGACCCCAGCCTCCGACTGCCTGATTGGGTGTTGGCAACAGGATCTCTAACTTTCCTATCATGATTTCCTCCTTTCTTGTCCATGATCGCCATGTCTCCTATTCTCTCTCTGTATACAATGCTACAGGAATTTTACAGTTTAGAGAAGTAATCCTGTTAGGCATGCTCAGGAAATGCTGTAGTAACCAGGGATATAGCTCAGGGGAATGTCATTTGGATATTCTAGGAACACATCTCCCCTACCCGCCACAGTGAGCATCTCTGTCTGCCCTTGGTCTGGAGAGCACATGACATTTTGAGGTCACTCTCTGCCCTTGGTCTGCAGTGCACATGGCATTTCAAGGTCAACAGCACCAACTAGGGGAATAGAAGTCCTATCCATGAGGCACATTGTTGGTCCTTTGCCAAAAATTCTAACTTCCCAATTCTCCTCCCTTTTTGCATCCCTCTACTAGAAACTAGGTTTTATGCTGCTTCTGTAAATGGGAAATCTCTGCCTTCAACAAGGAGGGAAATGTCCTCCAAAACCAAATTTTAGTCTCAACACTGTCCCATCAGCAGGAAAACCACCATTCCATCTCTATGTTCTTTTAAGGCACCTATTCTGCCTCCAATTAAAATGGTACCTAAATATTAAGGGGATTAAAGTCCAGAAGTTAGCCGGAACCATTCTATAAGGGTAAAGGCTTTAGCATGGCCCATAATAGCAGGATATGAAGTTCAATCTAGTATGCCCCTTCTATTAAAGGGGTCTTGCCGAAATGCGACTATTACGTAGTTTTTTCCAAGGCACTTCTTTCTGGGAGCCACGCAGACCATGTAAGTCTATGAAGTCAAAGGAAAATTGCAAGCAGAGGACTGGAGTCCCATGGGTAAGTGTGACTAATCCCAATCACTTAGTTTTTCTGGTTCCATGGCTGAGGGTCATGCCTTCAACCATGGACAGCACATTAAACAAGGTGCCAGGATCCAGACACCAAGGAGGGAAAACAGCAGGGGGGATGCCCCACTCTTCCCAGCCACCCTAAGTCACACCCAAAGGAAGGAGACTAAAGGGATGCCTTTTTCTTGCTTCTCTTTCTAGATAGGTGACACAGATTCTTCAGCTTGCACACCTCTGGAGTGCATTCTGAAGCACAAGGACTCCTTTGACCATGAGAGTTTGATGAAAAAGCAGCTCATTTTCTTTTGCACAAGAGCATAGCCTTTTTACTAGGCCTTTGCAAGCATTGCACAGTCAACTCAGCTCTTTTAGCAGTTGTATCAGGCAGGTCTATAGAGAATGATTCCCCAAAATTAGAGAAGCAACTTCCAGGGAACCATCTGAGGATACCCCTTATTTGGGGCCCCATCAAATTCCTTTCTCATTAAAGGACCTTAGGCAAATAAAGGGAGACTTAGGCCATACCCTGGCCCTACCTGCCTCTCCCATCCACATCGTCATCTCCTCCAGTTCTACCACCCAAACCCCCAGACTTTTCTATGGTATTTTTCCTTAGTTCTTTTAATGTTTTAAAATGGTTCCTATCTCTAGAAGGTTAACTGGAAAAAGTTAACCTCCCCAAACCTTAAAATGCTTGATTTAGAATTGAGCTTGGCAGGAAGGGAACCCAGAAGCCTGACATGCTGACAAAAGGGTAATAGTTATTTTACCAGCTTGGCTTTTGGTTTCTCTCTCCCTGTGCAAACCAGTAAAAGGGATAATAAATATCACTGTTTATACTCTCTGTAAAGTTTTAATGAAAAAGTATTTGTGAGGTTGGTCTTAAGTTGTAGCCAATCTGGTGTGCTTTTTGTCTCTTTCTGTATTGTGCTTATTTCACACATGCCTAAATGAAAACATCTCATGGATTCCATAAAATAAATACACCTACTATGTACTCAAAACAATTTTAAAAAATAATTTAAATTTTTTTTAAAAAGAAAAAGGGCCAGGCATGGTGGCTCATGTCTATAATCCAAGCACTTTGTGTGGCCAAGGCAGAAGGATTGCCTGAGGCCAAGAGTTTGAGACCAGTCTGAGACAAAGTGGGCAACAAAGTGAGACCTCGTCTCTACAAAAAATGAAAAAATTAGCCAGGCACAGTGACTTCTGCCTGTAGTCCCAGCTACTTGGGAGGCTGAGGTGGGAGGATCCCTTGAGTCAGGAAAGTTGAGACTGCAGCGAGCTGTGACCTTGCCACTGCACTCCAGCCTGAGCGACAGAGCAACACCTTGTCTCAAAAAAAAGTTATTTAGCCACTTACCCAACATCATATAAAATTGTGACTCAAATGAATTATAGACCTAGAGTTTATACTGTAAAATTTCTGAAAGAAAATATAATGGACAAATTTTGCAACTTTGGGCTAGGCAAAATTGTTACATAAAACACCAAAACCATGAGTCACAAATTTTTTAAAAAATGATAAATTGGACTTATTTTAAATGTAAACTTCAGTGCTAAAAAAAAATACCATTAAGGCTGGGCACAGTGGCTCACACCTGTAATCCCAGCACTTTGGCAGGCCAAGGCAGTTGGATCACCTGAGGTCGGGAGTTCGAGACCAGCCTGACCAACATGGCAAAACCCTGTCTCTACTAAAATTACAAAATTAGCTGGGCATCTTGGTGCATGCCTGTAATCCCAGCTACTCAGGAGGCTGAGGCAGGGGAATTGCTTCAACCCAGGAGGTGGAGTTTGCAGTCAGCCAAGATCATGCCATTGCACTCCAGCCTGAGCAACAAGGGCAAAACTCCATCTCTATATCTATATATCCTCTCTCTATATATCTCTATATCTATATATATATCTAATTATATATATATAATTTTATTTTTTTAAAGAAAATGAAAAGGCAAACCACAGGGAAAATATTTAAAAATTGTATATGTGATAAAGAACTTGTATCCAGAATATATGACAAGTTTTTGAATTCAATAAGAAGAAAGCCCAATTAAAAACTGATATTTTACAAAAGTGTAAAAGAAATTCAATGGAGGAGGGAGAGCCTTTTGAACAAATGGTGCTAGAGCAACTGAACAACCACAGTGAAAAAAAAAAACAACAACCTTGGCCTAACCCTCATACCTTGTGCAAAAAATAACTCAAAGTGGATCACAAGCTTAAATGAAAAACATAATTTTAAAATGACAAACCTTGAGTCAGGCATGGTTGCATAGGCCTGTAATCCCAGGTACCTGAGAGGCTAAGGTGGGAGGATGCTTTGAGCCCAGGAATTCGACGCCAGCCTGTGCTACATTTTTTTTTCAAACAAACAAACAAACAAACAAATAAATAAATACATATTACAACCCTTTTACGGAAACATTGTCAGATTAGGAGAGGACAAAGAGCACTTAGATATAACCCCAAAAGTATAGTCCATAAAAGAAAAAGTTAATAAACTGGATCTTAAGAAAATTTAAAACTTTGCTCTGTGAGACACCCATGAAGAGCATAAAAAGACCAGCTACAAAATAGAAGAGACACGCAAGCAACATATTCTATAAAGAACTGTAGTTAGCGTATATGAAGAACTCTTACAACTCAACAGTAAAAAATAAATCCAAATACAAAATAGGCAATGAGCAAAAGACATGACCACACATGTCACTGAAAAGGATAAACACAGGGCTAATAAGCACTTAAAAATGCTCAACATCATTAGCCATTAGGGAAATACAAATTAAAACCACAGGAGATATCACTATACACCTGTGAGAATGGCTAAAATACAAAATAAAGGTAACATTAGATGTTGGCAAGGATGCAAAGAAATCTTATTGTTCATATATTGCTTGTAGGAATGAGAAATGGTACAGTCACTCTGGAAATGAGTATGGCAGTTTTTGGCAAATCTGAACATGCAACTACCATACAACAGGCAATTGTCCTCCTTGGCATTTATCCTGAACAAATACAAACTTATGTTCACAAAAAACCTGTATACAATATTCATAACTGCTCTATTCATAGTAGCCCCACACTGAAAATAATGCAAATGTCTTTTAATGAGATCAGCTAGTTTAACATACAACTCAGTCATCCAAGTGCCCTTCCTCAAGACTACCACCCTGTTTCCATATCCAGTAAGTTTTTTTGGTACACTTTCCATTTTCTTGAAAAGAACATTAAAAAGACATGTATTTGGGATCAAAATTTAACAGAAGTCATAATTTTTATTGCTCCATCAAAATATTCTTAAGCAGGAATTCAGTTTGACTCCACTGCCTTGATTTTTGTTAAGGTGCTGGATGTGTTACCTACCTTGGCATTTGCACCATCCATGGAAAGGTCAAGAAAACGTAACAGGCAGATTGCAACCTGGTCTTATTGTGAAAACAGATTTCTCTCCTGGATCCTCTGAAAGGCACCCAAAAATCTCAGTAATCTACAGCCACACTTTGAGAACTGCAAAAATTAAGCATATTTCCTAGTGGGATACAACTTCTAGGACCTTTAGATTCAGCTCTCTCTTTCTCTCTTTCCCTCATTCTTCCAACTGATAATTATATAAATGTTCAAATGTGCAAAAAAGCTGAAAGAATAGTGGAATGAAGTTCATCAGTTGTCATTGTGCCATATTTGCTTAATATCTCTTTAGATACATGGAAGCAGATTATGTGATGACGGACAATGGAGACTCGGAGGGGCTGAGGTAGATGAGAGGGAGTGTATGATGGGAGGTTGCTTGGTGGATACAGTGGTGCTTGATGGATACACTGCTCCTGTGATGGATGCACTGAGGGCCTGCCTTCACCACAGTGCAATACATCAATGTAGCAAAATTGCACTCGTGCCTCATGAATATATAAAACTTTTAAAAATACAATTTTTGTTAAATAATAAATAAAGGCTTAGCGTAGTGGCTCACATCTGTATTCTCAGCACTTTGGGAGGCCAGGTGGGAGGATGGCTTGAGGCCAGGACTTCTGGACCAGTCTAGGCAACATAGCAAGATGCCATCTCAAATATAATTATAACAAATAAAAAATATATATATATCTCTTTTTTTTTTGATATGGAATCTCGCTCTGTCACCCAGGATAGAGTGCAATGGCACAATCTCGGCTCACTGCAACCTCTGCCTCCCTGGTTCAAGTGATTCTCCTGCCTCAGCCTCCTGAGTAGCTGGGATTACAGGTGTCCACCATCATGTCTGGCTAGTTTTTGTATTTTTGTAGAGACGGGGTTTCACCATGTTGGCCAGGCTGGTCTCGAACTCCTGACCTCAGGTGATCCTTCCACCTGAGGGCTGGTCCTGGGCTGGTCAGGAGGTGTCATTACCAAGACACTCACTCATAAAGCTCACCTACGATAACCTAATTACTACACATGTAATCTCTTAAAATATCTTAAAATATAATAAAATAGGCCAGGCACAGAGGATAATAAAATAAAATAAAATAAATTAAAATGTAATAAAACAAGCTGGGCACGGTGGCTCATGCTTGTAATCCCAGCACTTTGGGAGGCTGAGGCAGGCGAATCAACTGAGGTCGGGAGTTTGAGACCAGCCTGGCCAACACGGCAAAACCTTGTCTCTATGAAAAATGCAAAAATGAGCCGGGTATGGTGGTGCGTGTCTGTAACCCCAGCTACTCGGGAGGCTAAGGCACGAGAAGTGCTTGAACCCGGGAGGTGGAGGCTGCAGTGAGTCAAGATTGTGTCACTGAACTGCAGCCTGGGTGACAGAGTGAGACTCTGTCTCAAAAAAAAAAATAATAATAATACAAAAACAACAGAAATAACGAACCAATTAATATGGTACAGCTGCAAACACCTCATATTTACTAACACTTTGCAGCATCCAACAACAATAAATAAGTGCTGATATTTTCTCTGTTTCATAGGTCAGGAAACAGAGGGAAAGTGCTGGTGAGATCCAGGCAGGGAGTTGAATCCCGGCCGCCTGTCTGTAGAGTCTAGACAACCCTCATCGGAGCCAGTGGACCCAGGAGCTGACATCAGAGGCTGAAATCCCAGCTGTGTGGCATCCCTGTGGTCTCCCGTCCCAACCGGGTGTTGATCCAGGGTCTGCAGACTCACGAGCTCTGGAGAAAAGAGGGAAACGGGTAAATGCTCCAGTGGGTGCAGTGTTGTGTTTATTCCCTGAGGACTTTTCTCTCTTCAGTTGCTCCAAAACCAGATTCACCCTTTCTCTGAGGGAAGATGAGGCCCCCTACTTTTTTCTTCCTCCCTCTTTGCTTTTCCCAGCTCCTGCCAGTTCCCTCCCATCACTCCATCAACATCAGCCCCTGCCCTTGCCCAACACCCATCGTGCAGGGAGTGAAAGGGCCACAAGACTAAAGGACAAGACCCAAGAGGGAACCCAGTGCCCTCCCCTCCTCTCAGACCTGACCAGTCCTGTTACAGTGAGAGGCCTCCCCAAAGAGAGGCCCTGACCCTTGCTCTCAGTCCCCAGGCCCTCCTCTCCTGCAGAGGCACCTGCACATCAGGGCAGGCCCTGCCCACTGTGGGCTCTGCCCTCGAACTGCAGCTCAGTGCTCCTCCCCTCCCAGCCCTGAGCAGACAGCTCCTAACTGGGAATCCCATCAGGAAGGCTGGGGGGCCCAGCAGGTCCAGCATGGAAAGACGTGGCTGCCAGAGGATCTGCACCTGATGTGACCCTGGGACCCCCCACCTTGCTCGAGGAGGCCTGGCCTCTCCTGACCCTCAGCACCCACCGAGGCCTGTGACCTGCTCTTGAGTCACCACTGCTCCTGCCTGGTCCACTTACTCCATCCCAGGGCTGCTGCTTGGTGAGGGTGCGAGGCCTTCCTGCTCTGTCCCTAGCAGGGATTCTACCTAGGCCACTGCCCTTGCAACCTACAAGGGATTTTCTCCATGTGGAGTAGGGGAGACCCCTTAGCCTGAGGCTGCCTCTGCTCACCCTCTGCACCTGGGGACTGCCACTGCCATAGCCACCATCTCCCACACAGATTCTCTTGGAGAGGGAGCTCCAAATTTGAGTTCCTGTTTCATTTAATATGCTTTACAGTATTACAGGAAATCCTATTAAGATGGCAGAGCTGAAATTATGAACATCTTTATTGGACATCGCAAGAATTTTGAGAAATTTGAGTTCCTGTTTCATGTAATATGCTTTACAATATTAGAGGAAATCGTATGAAGATTATAGAGCTAAAATTATGAATATCTTTACTGGACATCAACACTGAAGGCAGGAATTTTGAGAAACTGGCACATGAACTTCATACCCTTTTCCTGGCCAAAACCCCAGTGACCTATGTGGAAACCATTCCTGCCCACAGGGAAGCAGAACCGACAATCCCTCTATGGGAGACACCGCAGGTGAGAGCAGGAGCAACCACAGACCTGCACTGCCCCTGCTGTGGGTGCCTCCTGGACGGGGCCCTCTTGCTGCAGGGCAGGGGATGAACCTTCCCATCTGCTCAGGCCTGAGGGGCCGACTGACAGCGCAATTAGGTTCAAGGATGAGAAACCAGTGCCCTTACCGCTAGACATACAGAAGTGGGGAAAGACTCAGGTCTCCTGGACACGTGTCCCCAGCCTCTCACTGTCTCCTGCACTGCTTCTGTCTTTGCAGAAACACAAAACTTCCTGCTGTCTCTTTTCATCCCCCGCCAAACAACCTGACTGCGGGGGAAATGATTCTGACCATCCCTTACTCCAAACTTACCAGGCAATGACTACCTTGAGAAAGGGAAGTTGGCTCAGGGAGGGCAAGGTGAGGCCACAGAGCAGAGAACAAAGCCCCAAAAACATGGGCCCTGGGGACTGTGTCCCTCAGGGACTGGAGAAGAAAACACTCGGAGGTAGGATGAAAACAGGGACCACAGCTGCCCTGATGAGGGACTGGGTCCTGCTCCTCAAATGGCCCAGGAACATCTGCTTATCTACTCATCCATGTCATCTGCAAGGAAACTCTAGGAGGCCAGGCGGTAGGAACCTGGAAAGAGCGGGGCCTTGAGTGGCCCAGAGGACACAATACCCCCGAGAAAGCTCCTGGAGGAGGTGCATGGGGAGCTGCAAAGTGGACAGAGATGGTCATGTGTGCTCAGGACCCTCTCTGTTACAAGGGGTCTCCAAAGGGCTACACAGGCAGGGCCCCCAGGCTGGGCCTCACAGGTCTTTTTCTGGGTGTCCATCCCGATGGCTGCAGAAATAGGGGAGAGGGATGCAGAGAGGAAGAGACTAGGGGCACCGCCTCTCCTCAGATTCCTCTCCAGTTTCTGGCCATCCCAGATTATAGCCACCTTTACTATTTGCTCCCTCTGAGGCCATGATCATCCAGGCCCTCAGCAATCAGCATGTGATTCCCAGTTCACACCACCTGGATGCGCCCTAGTGAGCCTGAGAGACACAGAGACCAGCATGGGGACAAAGCAGGTACCGCAGCCCTCCCTGCTGCCCACTGCTCACCTGCAGCAGGAGGAGGCCACAGCTGGACATCTGACCCTCGCTTGGGAAGAACTTAGCGGTGTAGATGGAGATGCTGCTCCCATTCCCCTCCCAAATTTCCCAACTTCCATCCCCTGTTCCAGAAGCCTTGTCACCAACATGCCTACTTTTGCAAAAGCAATGAGGGGACTCTACTGCCCGGACAGGGGCCTTACCATCTCCAGAAACTGCTCCCTTTTCTCACCTGGACCCTCTGCAGCTGATGTTTTCTTCTTACAACAAAGGACATAGAGAATAATAACAAAAATAGCAGCAGTAGCAGCAACAGCAGCAGCAGCAACAGCAGGAACATATGGAATGTCTAGCCATTGACTCTGAAACACCAGCACTTTCCCTGAAAAAAAGTTATAACTTGTTATACACTGGGCAGAGAGCCACAGCCATCCCTGCTGTCCCTACCCTGGCCTGACCCTCTCCAGGGTCACCCCAGGCTCACCAGAGGGCAGAGGGTGAGTGCTGTGATTCCCGCTGTGTTCCATGTAGCAGGCGAACCTCTGCTCCTCTCCTTGGCGAATTCTGGTGGCCACCCAGGTCTGGTAGGTTCCATTCCAATCAGGCAGGACATCCCCCCACTGCTGGGCGTCGTGGCTCAAAGACACCCCATCCTGACGCCAGGTCAGTGTGATATTCCGGGGATAGAAGCCGGAAGCCCTGCATGTCACGGTGATGTTGCCCTCTGAGGCCTCGCCGTGGGTGACATTCACCATGGGGGGCACTGGAGAAGGAAGGGCAGAGCCAGTGAAGCCCTGCTCCCCTCTAAGGGAGATGCAGGGAACGGGTCTGCTCCTCTCCACTGTTCCCACTCTGGCTAAAGCCCTCCAGGACCCTTGACCTGCAAGTCTGTCCTCACCCTGGGGCCCAGTTCCTCCAGGCTAGCAGGAGGATGGGCCTTGGGACTGTGGCCTCAGGCTCTGGAATCCCCACATTGATGCTGAGGAGAGGGATGTTGGGGTGGACTCCTGGGTCGTGGGGCCAGGAGGGAACTCTCTGGGATGGGTAGGCTGGGAGGCAGAGGGGGCAGCCCTGGCCCTGAAGGCTTCCTCTCCTGCCTGACACCCACCACAGGCTCAGGATTTGGTCGGAGGGCCCTCTGCTTTCCCCGACTACAACACTGGAAGGTTCAGTCCCTGACTCACTTTATCCAGTGGCTCTAACAGGAGAGGCAAATCAGGACACAATATACCAACAGGAAACACCTTCATCCATAGCACAGGGAGGGTTTCCCTGGACAGAGCTGGGAGGCGAGGCAACTCTAGCAGAATTGGAGGGAGAGGAGAGCCCCTGGCCAGGGTTGGTACCTGTTCTCCTGACGGCCACCCCGAATTCTAGATATCGCTGTAGTTTCTTCAGGCAGTCTGCCTGCACAGCGCGATAGTGTGTCTTGGTCTTCATGGTATCTTCCTTCCAGAAATTCCTGATGTTCAGAGCCAGGGTCTGAGCTCTGGAGGACTGGGCCGCTGTCCATTTCTGAGTCTCCAGGTTTTGGGAGAGGAAGAGCTCGCCATCGTAGTAGAAATGCCGCAAGCCCCTGGTGCTGTTGTCTTCATGGATCTCACAGACCTTAATCTCCTGGAGGGAATGCAAGCCTGCCCCCACCCAGCAGTGACTTCTCCATTCCCGAAACCGTCACCTTTCTACTGAAGTGAGGAACTCAGCCAGGGGGTACCCCTCCCTGGCCCTCCTCCATGCCTCCCTGTGTGGGTTGAGTGCTGGCTCACCTCCCTGCTGAGATCCACTGACCCCCATTTGTCACCCCTAGCCCGAGCCAGATCCAGTGGGAAGACAGGTCCCTGCTCTCTCCCCCTAACTTTTCTGGAAAAGGCCTCTCCCCGCTGCCCACTCTTACCTCCTTTCTGGCCCTTGACATGAGCCAGGGTCATCCTGAGGTCCTTCCCGTTCTCTGTCAAGTCCCCAGTCTCTGTGTCCCAGGTCTTAGCTCCCAGGACATCTTCTGCCCACTGTCCCTGGGGCCTTGCCCTGCATTTCTGCCTGTCATAGAGCAGGAAGGGCTGACCATCCAGATGTCCCTCGGCGAGAAACCCTGACTGCACAGATCCATCCCGGGACAGCACCGTGACATTGTAACGAAGACTGTGGAGCTCTGGGGAAGAGGAAATCACAGATGAAACTTCTTCCTGGAAGTAATTTCACATCGATGTTTAACACACAAGTCTGCCGTCCCAAGCTTCCTGAGGAGGCAGGAAATGCACACGGGCAAAGGGGCAAGAATGAGGATTTCAGATACAAGGAAAACTGTGAGGGTGGGAGGACAGAGGAGGGGACTGACGAACGGAAGAAGGGGGAATGCAGATGGCAAACTTGTAGGCCAGGTGCCAGGACTGGGTGGCCACAAGCCCCCTAAGGGAATAGGGGCCATGGGGAGAGACTGCCCTGAAGGGGCAAGGGAAGGCAGTGGTGGAAGGAAGGTCTTGCCAGAGGGGACGGTGGGAATGGGAAGGGACTCAGGCTCAGGGGGACCCATGTCCAGTGTGGCTGTGGTGCACAGGTGAGGGTGAGATGGAGGCAAGGGGAGCTGCCTCGAGAAAAGACTCATCATGGGCATGGCGGAGGCAAGGGAGGGGGTGGTCATGAGGCACAAGGGGTAGGAAGGTTGTAGCCCCAGAGAAGCTTATAGTGGGGTCAGTATCCCAGAGGGGAGCAATGGTGTGGGCTTGGGTCCAAAGTGGAGGAGTGGCATGACAAGGCCCCAGGACAGCAAGTGGGTGGAACAGCTAGTGTCCACTGCGGTGAGCAGGTGACAAAGAGTCAGTTGCTCTTTTCAGCAAATAGTTCTGGGGGCACTGGTTGTTCAAATAAAATAAAATTGGACGCTTAATTTGTACTGTATACAAAAATTAACTCAAAATGAATCAAAGACCTAAACTCTACACTCAAGAACTAAAACCTAAAAATTTGTTAGAAGCAAACATTGGGGATAATCTTCATGACATAGGATTTGACAGTGCTTTCATGGATATGACGCCAAGGCACAGATAGAATAGAAAGAACTGACAAACTGGACTCATGAATATTCAAAACATCTGTGCATCAGAGGGCACAATCAGAGTGAAAAAGCAATCAACCCCTGAAATGAAATAAATATTGCAAGTCATATATCCGATAAGAGATTAGTTTCCAGAATATGTAAAAAAGTCTGACAAAAACAACAAAACAGTCAACCCACTAAAAAATGGGCAAAGTAGCCATGAGAAACTATATGAGGGAAAAAATGGGCAGAAGACTTAAATCGCCAATTCTTCAAAGAAAATATACAAATGATCAATAAACACATGAAAAGATGCTCAATATCAGTAGTCACTAGGAAAATGCAAATCAAAACCACAATGAGATACCACCTCAAACCAATCAGGATGGCTATTATCACACACACACACACACACACACACACACACACACACACACAGCAAGGTTGGCAGAGAGGTAGAGAAAATGAAGCCCCTGTGTACTGCTTCTATTTCTGGATATATACTCAAAAGAAATACCCAAAATAAATAAATATATACCCAAAAGAAATGAAATATTTGCCAATATCCGAAAGGTAGAAGTAACCCAAGTGTCCACTGTCTGAGGAATGGATAACCGAGATGTGGTACATACATATCATGAGTATTATCCATCTTTAAAAGGAATGAAATTCTGACCCACACTACAACCTGGATTAACTTCGAAAATACTATTATTATTGTTTTATTTTTTATTTTTTTAGAGATGGAGTTTCCCTCTTATTGCCCAGGCTGGAGTGCAGTGGCCTGATCTCAGCTCAATGCAACCTCCGCTTCCCAGCTTCAAGCGATTTTCCTGCTTCAGCCTCCTGAGTAGCTGGGATTACAGGCACCCTGCCACCATGCCCGACTAACTTTTAGTATTTTTAGTAGAGATGGGGTTTCACCATGTTGGCCAGGCTGGCCAGGCTGGTTTCGAACTCCGAAACTTGGGTGATCCACCTGCTTCAGCCTCCCAAAATGCTGGAATTACAGGCATGAGCCACTTTGCCCACCGAATCTCAAAAATATTATAAGTGAAATAAGCCAGAAACAAAAAGACAAACAACAAACATTACATGATTCTACTTAAATGAGGTATCTAGAGTGTCACATTCATAGAAACAAAAAGTAGAACGGTGGTTACCAGGGGCCAGAGGTAGCGAGGAATGCGGAGTTACCGATTAATGGGTACAGAGTTTTGGGTTGCACAAAAATGTGAATGTAGCTAATGCCACTGAGTATACATTTAAAAGTGGTTAAAACAGTAAAATTTATGTAATGTATACTTTACCACAATTAAACATTTAAAGAACAAGAAATATCAGTCCTATTCAAACTGTTCTGAAAAACAGAGAAGGAGGGAATACTTCCAAACTCATTTTACAAAGCCAGGAATATCCTGATACCAAAACCAGGCAAAGACACATCAAAAAAAGAAAACTACAGGCCTATATCCCTGATGAACAATGATGCAAAAATTGTCAAGGAAATACTAGCAAACCAAATTCAACAATACATTAAAAAGATCATTCTTTATGATCAAGTGGAATGTATTCCAGGTATGCAAGGATGATTTAACATACACAAATTAATCAATGTAATACGTCATATCAACAGAATAAAGGACAAAAGCCATATCACCATTTCAATTGACACTGAAAAAGCATTTGATAAATTCAACATCCCTTCATGATAAAAACTTTCAAAAAAATAAGCATACAAGAAACAGACCTCAATATAATAAAAGTCATACATGACAAACTCACAGCTAGTAACATACTGAATGGGGGAAAACTGAAAGCCTTTTCTCTAAGATCTGGAATAAGACAAGGATGACTAATTTTACCAGTTATGCAACACAGTACTGCAAATCCTAACTAGAGCAATCAGACAGGAGAAAGAAAGGGCATCGAAAACTGGAAAAGAAGAAGTCAAATTATCATTGTTTGCAGATCTTGTGGTCTGATACTTGGAAAAAACTAAAGACTCCACCAAAAAACTATTAGAACTGAAGAACAAATTAAGTAAAGTTGTAGGATACAAAATCAACAGTAAAAAATCTGTAGCATTTCTACATGCCAACAGAAAATAATCTGAAAAAGAAATCAAGAAACGAATCCCATTTACAACAGCTACAAATAAAATAAAATACTGAGGAATAAACTTAACTGAAGAAGTAAAAGATTTCTCCAATAAAAACTATAAAACAGTGATGTGGCTGGGCGTGGTGGCTCACGCCTGTAATCCCAGCACTTTGGGAGGCCGAGGCAGGTGGATCACCTGAGGTTGGGAGTTCAAGACCAGCCTGACCAATGTGGAGAAACCCTATCTCTACTAAAAATACAAAATTAGCCAGGCATAGTGGCACACGCCTGTAATCCCAGCTACCTGGGAGGTTGAGGCAGAAGAATCGCTTGAACCTGGGAGGCGGAGGCTGTGGTGAGCCAAGATCACTCCATTGCATTCTAGCCTGGGCAACAAGAGCGAAACTCCATCTCAAAAACAAAAAACAAAAAACACTTATGCAAAAAATTGAAGAGATATTCCACAAAAAATGGAAAACATACTCCACATGCATGGATTGGAAGAATCAATTTTGTTAAAATGTCCATACTACCCAAAGCAATCTACAGATTCAGTGCAATCCCTATCAACACACTAACGGCATTCTTCACAGAAATAGTAAAAATAATCCTAAAATGTATATGGAACCACAAAAAAACCAGAATAGATAAAGCTATCCTGAGCAAAACGAACAAAACTAGAGGAATCACATCATCTGACTTCAAATTATACTACAGAGCTACAGTAACCAAAACAGCATGATACTGGCATAAAAACAGACACACAGACCAATGAAACAGAATAGAGAACCTAGAAACAAATCCATACATCTACAGTAAACTCATTTCCAACAAAGGTACCAAGAACACACACTAGGCAAAGGAGAGTCTCTTCAATAAATGATGCTGGGGAAACTAGACATCCCTATACAGAAGAATGAAACTAGACCCTATCTTTCACCATATACAAAAATCAAATCAAAATAGATTAAAGATGTAAATCTATGACCTCAAACTATGAAACTATAAGAGAAAACATTGGGGAAACTCTCTACGATGTTGGACTGGGCAAAGATTTTTTAAGTAGTACCCCACAAGCACAGGTAACCAAAGTAAAATTGCATAAATGGGATCTACCAAGTTAAAAAGCTTCTGCACAGCAAAGGAAACAATAAACAAAATGAAGAGACCATCCAAGAATGGGAGAAAATATTTTCAAACTATTCATCTGACAAAGGATCAGTAACTGAAACATATAAGGAGCTCAAACAACTCTATAGGAAAAAAAAATCTAATAATCCGATTTAAAAATGAGCAAAAGATCTGAATAATCATTTCTCAAAAGAAGACATACAAATGGCAAACAGGTATATGAAAAGGTGCTCAACATCATGCTGCCATCAGATGAAGGCAAATCAAAACTCCTACGAGACAATATCCCACCCCAGATAAACTGGCTTTTATCCAGAAGACAGGCAAATAAGGAATGCTGGTGAGGATGTAGCAAAAGGGAACCCTTGTCCACTGTTGGTGGGAATGTAAACTAGTACGACCACTATGGGAAACAATGTAGAGGCTCTTCCAAAAACTAAAAATATAATAGAACTGTCATATGCTCCAGCACTCCCACTGTTAGGCATATACCCAAAAGAAAGGAAATCGTTATATTAAACAGCTGTCTACATTTCCATGTTTGTTGCAGCACTATTCAAAACAGCCAAGATCTGCAAGTAACCTAAGTGTCCACCAACAGACAAATGGATAAAGAAAATGTGGTGTACGTGTGTATGTGGAGTACTATTCAGCCATAGTGTCATTTGCAAAGAACTGGAGGTTATTATGCGAAGTGAAATAAGCCAGGCCCAGACAGACAAACTTTGCATGTTCTCACTTACTTGTGGCAGCCCAAAATTAAAACAATTGACCTCATGGGAAGAGACAATAGAATGATGATTACCAGAGGCTGAGAAGGGTAGTGGGGAGTGGGGGAGTGGGATGGTTAATGGGTACAAAATATAGTTAGAATGAATAAGATCTAGTAGATAGCAAGCCGGGTGAGTACAGTCAACAATAATTTATTGTACATTTAAAAATAACTGAAAGAGCATAATGGGATTGTTTGTAGCACAAAGAAAGGATAAATGCTTGTTGTGATAGATACTCCATTTACCCTGATGTGATTATTACATATTGTAAGCCTGTGTTAAAATATCCCAGGTACCCCATAAATATATACATATATATCTACTACATACCCAAACAAAAGTTAAAAATTAAAAACAAAGCAAGGGGTGGGAGTGTTGGCCAGAGAGAGAAAACCAAGGTAGAGGGATTCTCAGCCTGAGGAAGGGCCTGCCAAAAGGAGTAGCGCTGGAGGGGAACAGTTGCACTCCAAGCAGGCAAAGCAGATTTTAGGATATGTGGTGTAGGCAGTAGAGCTCACTGGGGTCAAGGAACCAAAAGAAAAGAATGAAGGTCAAGGAGCAGTTGGCCCAACAGCCTGTTTTAGGTCTGGGTTGGGGAGGGGAGATGGGCGGAGCAAGAACTGGAGGGCGGCATGACCATGGGGCAGGAGTGACTGTGGGAGAACTTGAGGTAGGGTGAGGACAGGAGGGGAGGGTGGGACTTGGGAAAGATGAGAACTTGCTGAGGGCCCAACGCAGCTGGGCAAGAAGTGGGAGCAGTGCAAGGTCCCAAGGTGGAGAGGGGCGGAGGGACCCGGGAGGGATGGTTCAGTACCTGTGGGTTGGACGGTGGGGTCCTCAAGAGGGTAAGGCTGAGGATGAAGGAGTGGGGAAGGGGCCACCGTGAGGCAGAGCCCAGAGCAGGCACGTGTACTAGAGGGGAGGGGGCATCTGCGCTGCCCTGTGCCCTGCCTAAGGCCCAACTGCCATTAGCACCAGGGCTCCCCTTGGGTGGTCTGGAGGGGAGTGGGATGGAGGGAAGACACCCAGAAAAAAGGCAGCACCAGAAAGTTAGGGTCAGGGACAGTTGGGAGTGGGAGGCATAGGGGCAGCACTGGGTGAAGGCTGCTTGTAGGAAAGGCCCATAAGGGATGCAGGAGGGACCTTCGGTGGCGGGGGAAGGGGATGAGGGCAGAGGACACCCTAGAAATGGCGGCAATGGCCGCGTCCAGCTCCCCCAACCACTGACAGCGCACCTCAGCCCCGCCCTGACAGCACAGGGCTCGCCGCGACCCACCCGACCCCCCGAAACGCCCCGCTGCTCCCGCTCCGCCGAGGACCGCCAGAAACGCCACTCACCAGCAGCGGCTCCCGGACGTGCAAAAGAGAATATGCAGGCCAGAAACAGCAAGACCCGGCCCAGTCCCATGGCCCCGACGTCCCCACCCTCTCAGCGGCTCAAGCAGTGGCAAACTGAGCTAAGTCCCGGGGAAGGCGCCGCGGAAACTTAATCACCACGCCCAGCCTCGACCGCTCACCAATGAAACTGGGACCCGGAACTTAGGACCAATCACAGGAGCGCAGAGGGCGTGGCCACGCTCGGAGGGGAAAGTTCCAGTGGGCTGGAGACCTGGGGAGATTTAGAAGGCCGGGTCTGGCGCCCAGAAAAGGGGAGCACGCGGGAGCGCAGTCTAAAGCAGGGACTGAGCTTCGAGTAGCTGAGAGTACAGCTCCAACTTCATGAGCACGGCCAGGGCCCTGCCCGCCTCTCCCGGCATTGCGACCACCCATCCCCGAACCTCCACCCCGAGGAGCGCGGGCCTCACCAAGCCCCATTTGCCGGCCGCCCCATCAGACCGGCTCTCACTGGCTTGTTCCTTCCGGGACAGACAACGCCGTGGCTATTCTCCCAACACACTCCCTTAACCGCGCACAGCGTCACTGGCAATGAGACTAGTGACCAGATTTGCAGACCTGTTTCCAGATCTCAGCCACCTCTGCCTCTCAGAAGCACCTGCCTCAGTAGAACAGCTCAGACCACAAACTCTCTTAGACGTTTCAGCTTTATAATCTTCTTCTCTTCCCTTTGACTCAAAGCCAGGCGCCCCTTTCACCCCCTTATATCCTTTAAGTGTCTGAGGTCTCCCAGGGCTGCCTCTCTATTCCGTCCCTGGGTGGTCACAGGGCCAACGAGGAGGCTCCCCATGGTTCACTACAACACCAAGCTCTCTCCAGACTCCCTTTTCCAGCCTGTTTTAGGACATCTGTATCTCTGGGACCACAGTCCCCTCCAATGTGGCAGATCTACAAGGACTCTCTACACATCTCCCACCACATCATCCTCTCTTCCTCCTCAGTTTCTCTTAAGAGCATCACCATCCTTGATCCCTTCTGATTTCCTCTTTCCCCTTCATCTCCGGGAGTCAAAGTCAGCTCCTCCAACCCTATTTCAATCCCACAACCACAATGTTAGTCTAGGCTTTCCCCTCCCTTCAGCCTAGATTACTGCACAGGCTTCCTAAACACTGTGTCTGCCTCAGTTACACCCAGAGTGCTCCAAGCCACTCACAGCGCCCCATCTGCTGAATGTCACACATGATGGATGCTTCTACTCTATCATGGAAACCACAGCTGCCACAACCTGCTGTCTGGCACCACCCCCATTTCTCTGGTGACATCTCCCCAGAGTTGCAGTAAAAGTGGGCTCTGGGATCTCCTCACCCTATCTCACCAGGATGCCACTTCCCAAGCAGTTTCCCTCGTCCAGGTTACTGTCACCTCTGACTTTGAGCCCATCAGACCATACTATAGCCTTAAAATCTTCCGAGTTAGGCTGGTCTGAGTGCAGTGGTGTTTACAACTAATTGATCGCAATCAGTTATAGATGTCTTTGTTTCTTCTTACTCCCACTGTTTCACTTGACTAGCCTTTAAAAGAAAAAGAAAAGAAAAAAGAAAAAAAGGAAAAAATCTTCCAGGGTAGATAGTGGTGATGGTGGCACAACTTTGTGATTATACCAAAAGCCACTGAGCTGTACACTTTAAAAGGATAAATTGTGTGGCATATGAATTCTCAATTCTCAATAATAAGAATGCTGTCCGGAAAGCCTCTTTCTACTAAGAGAATTGCCTTGTCCCCAATGCGCATCTCTTAGTCGTTGGGACATCTAGGCACTGGTCTTCAAACCTAGCCACTGCGTAGAACCACCTGGAGATTTTTAATATCCGTATTCCCAGGCCACAGCCACAACCTAGGTTGTTAAATCAGTAAACCTAGGTTAGACCTAAATCTTAGTATCTTTTAAAGTTCCCTAGGTGTTTCCAATGTATAGTCAAGTCTTAGAACTACAGATTTAGCCCGTGGTTTGAACCTTCCTGATAGTACTCACTGTGCCCTGCCTTGAATCTTTTTTTATTTTTTAAATTTTTTAAAGAGAGGAGTCTTGCTCTGTCACCCAGTTGGAATGCAGGGGTGTGATTATAGCTCACTGCAGCCTTGAATGCCTGGGCTCAAGCAATCCTCCCACCACAGCCTCTTGAGTAGCTGGGACGTGAGTGCCACCACACCCAGCTGTCACCCACCATCTTCTACCCTGTGAACCCTCCAAGATCAGGAAATGTGCCCATTTCTTCTTTGTCAGCCTCACAAACTTTCTTTTTAAGTTAAACTATACTGGTCATTACTAACTATTCCCCCATGATCCCTAGCCTATGCTTTTCTGCGGATTAAAATGTAGCGTATTTGAGAATTTTAACAATTTCTTAGTTTTCCCATTCACATTCACTGATACTTTATTTTGATCCTCATAATTTATTGAGCACAGCAGGGACTGGGGTCCTCTCCCCATCTTAGAGAGATTATTTTCACTGCTAAAGATCGTAAGTCTAGTGAGAGACAGAGAGGGAGATGGACCCAGCCCTTCCCTCCACAATGTCTACCCTCCCTCCAGGACTTCCTCCCTGTGCCAGCTCCAGCAAAGGATCTCATTCAGCTCACCGCCAAAGAGACTTAATAGTTCAATAATAATAATGAATATGTAAGGTTTGTTCTAAGGCACTTAGAAGTGGTTTCAGGTAGACATGAAGCCAGTCCTCTCCGGGGCTAGGGGAGGCCAGTGTGGTCGAGCTCCAGGGGAGTTGCTTCTTAGTGCCCAGGCCTGGGCGTCCCTCTCCCACCAAGCCTCCCAGGTCTTCTGTCCAAAGCCCTCCCCCTCCACCCCACCTCCAACCCCGTCTGCTCTGCCCCATCAACTACGTTTTCTTCCTCAGCACTTGCCTTATACCCCATGCACTCCCGAGCATAGAGGCGATTTCCTTCTCGCAGACTTTAGGCGCCACTGCAGGGTCCGGAAAAGAAAAGAGAAACCGCCCAGCGCGGTCGCTCACATAACACAGGGCGGGGCTGCGCTCCGCCCCCGAAAGCTTTTCTTTTTTTTTTTTTTCTACGGAGTTTTCCTTCTTGTTGCCCAGGCTGAAGTGCAATGGCGCGATCTCGGCTCACCGCAACCTCCGTCTCCTAGGTTTAAGCGATTCTCCTGCCTCAGCCTCCCTACTAGCTGGGATTACAGGCATTCACCACCATGCCCGGCTGATTTTGTATTTTTAGTAAAGACGGGGTTTCCCCATGTTGGTCAGGCTGGTCTCAAGCTCCTGACCTCAGGTGATCCGCCGGCCTCGACCTCCCAAAGTGCTGGGATTACAGGCGAGAGCCACCGCGCCCGGCCTTGCCCGCGTTTTGAATTCTGCGGCCCGGAGTTCACTGCGAGGAATGGGATCACCCGTCACCCCGCCCTGGTCTACGGAAAAAGAAACGTGTTTACTGATATAGAAACGGAATAACGGCGCTGCGGCTGGGGAGGGCCGAGCTGCCTTCAGGCTTCTGGTCTCCAGCTGCGGGTCACTCACACCTGCCGCTGTGAAATGCAGACCCGCGGGGCAGGAATTCCGAGTCCGGGCTGGAGCGCGATCTGGACTCTGACTGTCTTGAAACAGCACCGCGGTGGATTCGGATCCGGGTGAGTAGGGAAATGCGCCTCAGTCCCTCCCACGGGCCGCCCACGGATTCCAGGATCCGAAAACACTTCCTGCTGCTCCGCCACCCCTGGAAGGCAGCGCCCGCCTCTGGGCGGTTCTGATGGAAACGGGCTCCACGGCCCGCAGGAAAACCCACAACTAAGAGGCCAGGAAAAAGTCTCTCAGGGTCCCGCCACTTCAGTGAGGATCCTAATTTATGCCCCGAGTGTGGCCTCCATCAAAGACTGGAGTGACCTTCACTGAAATGATACAAGGGGCCCAGGTCGCTGCGGCTCTCAGAATGCGGTGACAGCGCCGCCTCGCGTCCCTTCCCAGACCTGCCCCGGCGGACTCGGACACGTTTGTTGGCCTGGAGGCTGGAATACACAAGGGGATCAAATGCAGAGAATGCAGAAAAGAGGGAAGGATGGGGGGACGTGTTGAAGAAAGCAGGGAAGAGACAGGAAGAAAAGGGGAGAGAAAAAGTCAAGGAGAGATTTTTTTTTTTTTTTTTTTTTTTTTTTTTGAGACGGAGTCTTGCTCTGTCGCCCAGGCTGGAGTGCAGTTGGGGGATCTCACTGCAAGCTCCGCCTCCCGGGTTCACGAGTAGCTGGGACTACAGGCGCCCGCCACCACGCCCGACTAATTTTTTGTATTTTTAGTAGAGATGGGGTTTCACTGTGTTAGCCCTGATGGTCTCGATCTCCTGACTTCGTGATCTGCCCGCCTCGACCTCCCAAAGTGCTGGGATTACAGGCGTGAGCCACCGCGCCCGGCCGGAGAGAGAAAATTTAAAAGATGTAGTTTCATTATTTCTTTTATTTTTGCCCTTTATCTAGTTTTACTTATGAACATTTTTACCATAGCTTTCTCTGTCTCTGAATCTGTAAATATAATGCTATTATTGCTTTTTCAGAGCTTGTGAGGGTAAGTTGCAGAGAGCATGACCCTCTACCTCCAGATGTGTCAGGGTGTGTCTCCTGGGCACAAGAACAAGGTTTTTGTTTTGTTTTGTTTCACATAAGCAAAGTGCAAGTCTCAAAGAGGATAATATTTTAAATCATCTTATTGGGGGTATACTTTTCATGCAATAAACTGCATCTATTTAAAATGTTCAACTTGTTGAATTTTAGCTATTGTACACAACCACATCTCCATTACCACAGTGAAGATAAAGATTTCAATCATCTCCCAAAGAACAGCTACATGATAAAATTCTATGCTGTCATTAAAAAGAGTAAGAGCAATTTTAAGTATTGCTATGAAAAGATGTGCCAAGCATACTTTAAACCTTTTTTAAAAGGTTAAGGAGGCTGGGCGCAGTGGCTCATGCCTGTAATCCCAGCACTTTGGGAGGCTATGGCGGGCAGATAACCTGAGGTCAGAACTTCAAGATCAGCCTGGGCAACATGGTGAAACCCTGTCTCTACTGGAAATACAAACATTAGCCAGGCGTGGTGGCGGGTGCCTGTAGTTCCAGCTGTTCGGGAGGCTGAGGCAGGAGAATCACTTGAATCTTGGAGGCAGAGGTTAGAGTGAGCCGAGATTGTGCCACTGCACTCCAGCCTGGGCGAAAATGCCACTAATACCACTTACATAATATTAATATATATTTTAAGTAGGGGAAAACCTGGAAGATTCCTCATGAAAGTTTTGACAGTGACTCCGGAGACTGAGATAACTTCGTGACTTTCATTTCCTCTTAAATGTTGTGCTGGGGTCTGACCAGCAGACCCAGGCTGCACGATGGATGAATAACATACTCAGACACTGATATTCAGTGTAAGAGTGTGCCAGGGGGCCGGGCCACTCACAGAAAGGGTTGTGGCAGCTGGGTATCCTTACTAACTGGCCCTGTGGGCCTTTATTCAGCACAGATTTAATGACAAAGGCTTTGAGTCAACACATCTGTGGGTAATTAATCTGGTCACCAACCCCTGGAGAGAGCAGTACTACAAATGATCAAAGGTTGGTCTTAGGATCACATGAGTAAACATGCTCTTTAGATAAACTCCCTTACATGTCTTTGTACCTACTCGAAGCTATTAACTCAAGGTAAGAGGATTAGGCTAGTATCCAAGGTAGAGGATTTCAGCCATAACCCTATCCTGAGGCTTTTGCAAAACTTTCTGCCTTCCAAGAAGGTTTGTGTCTATTTCCTATAACTTTATAATTATTCCCACCACCTGACCGATCCCCTACAATGTTGAAATTTTATCTTTTAGTATAAACTTGGATTTGGGTGGATTGCAGTGGTTCATGACTATAATCCCGGTTCTTTGGGAATCAGAGGCAGAAGGATCACTTGAGCTGGGGAGTTCCAGGCTGCAGTAAGCTCTGATTATGCCATTGCACTCTGGCCTGGGTGACAGGAGGCTACCCTGTCCCCGAAACAGAAAAATAAATAAAATTTTAAAATAATAAAAATTATAAACTTGTATTTATGTGGAGGTTAAGGAAGAGAATATTTCAGTTTGAAAATATGAGGCTAAGCCCCACAACGAAATAGTTACAGAGTTTTAAAAACCAAAATGTTCATTAAAACCCACCACCAGAAACTCTCTTTCAAGAGGATCCTTCATATTTTCATGGCATTGAATCTTTCTTAAAATGCCTTTGAAAGCGATGTTTTCAGTGGAATAAAGAGATATGTAACAATATTTACAAAAGGGGTTGGCTGTAACAAAAAGGAAAATGCAAATGAGTGGGGACACAGGGGACCCTGTTCCATTTATTCTCAAAGCACGTTTGAAAACTGCGTTGCCATAGCGTCCTTGGGTGGAGACAAAGTCGAGGCAGATCTTGTTCCTGGAGTATTGATTTGATTTTGGAACCGATCAAAGGCTTTCAGAAATCAGGCTGACTTTCAGATCTAAAGTCTCAAGAATGTTCGTTCTAGCAGTGAGCCTGTGGCAAGAATCTAGCCCATGGGGGCGATGTTCGCTCTGCTTCCACCTAGTGGCAGTGGTTGGAAGGACAGGGCACAGTAATACTGCATTGGTGGGTCTGAAGCCAAGATGAAACCGCCTTTGCAAAATTATAACTAAGGAAATGATGACAGTGAAAGATATCAAACCTAACTGACCCCATCTTGCTTCTAACCGCTAAACTGCCCTTGTTCATTTCTAGGCGTAGGCTGAACTAGCCTTGGGAAGGAATTTAGTTTATAGTTTAAAGGAAACTGTTCTTGTAAAACGAAGAAAGGCCATCGGCCATTAAGTTAGGATGAGAGGGGCTGGAATTCTAAATATTACCAGCCATTATTCCGGAGGTCACAAGATTTGCAACTTCTCCTGTTACTCTTGTAGGTAACATCACTATTGTGAACCTCGGAGCGGCCTTTTGAGATGTCTTTTCAGGTTTTTTTTTATTTCTAACAACTGGAGGGCCCCATCTGGACCTGCCAACCAGTCCTGTGGCTCCCACTCAGGAACTGACTCAGCCAGAGAGAATAGCCTCTACTCACTATGATTTCATACCGGAGCCAACCAATCAGCTCTCCCGATTCACTGGCTCCCCCATCCACCAAATTATCCTTAAAAGCTGATCAGAGTTTTCGGGGAGACTGATTTGAGTAATAAAACTCTGGTCTCCTGCACGGAGGGCTCTGCATGAATTACTCTTTCTCTGTTGCAATTCTCCTGTCTTGGTAAATCGGTTTTGTCTAGGTAGCGGGCAAGATGAACCCACTGGATAGTTACAAAGGGAGTCCAGGCTAGTGTGCAGGATGTGCTTTGCTGTAGTGGGGTCCTGGTAGTGGAGGAAAGGCGAGGATACTCAGGGAATAAAGGGCAGAGGAAGAAGGAGCACAAGGGAGGACCCAAAGCCTCCAGACCTCTCCTTCCTTCCCTCCCTGTTAGGATTGGAGGGAACCAGCACTGCCCCAGGAGGGGCGGCCGGTGGGGTGCAGAAAACACCCTGGTTGCAAAGGGGTGTCATGTGCCCCACACAAGGGTCCTGGTTGTCAGCTGCTACTGATGAATTCAAACTAGGAGGAGACTCACACGTGTCCTCTGCAAAGTAGACTCCTTATCTCCTCCTCCGGCTGGTTCCCCAAATCCATTCTTATAAAGCACAAAAACCAAGAGCCAAATTCTGCCTGACTTTGCTGACAGCTGGAAGGTCCTCCCCCTTCCCATTCCTCTCGTGCTCTCTTCTTGCCCCGCCTCCTCCTCTTTGTCTCCACTTCCTCATCCTTTTCCCTCTCTGGACCCGGCTCCTGAGTATCTCCCGCCTTCTTCAGAGGACGTCCCCTCATGGAGTACAGACTCCTCCACTTCCAGGAAAAAGAGACAAAGGCCACTGAGAGGGACCTGAGAAATGCCTGTGACCCCACCCCTGAGGTCAGCCTCTCCCTCAGGGCTGACTCTGGCTGTGTTTGTTTGTTTGTTTGTTTGTTTTTGAGACAGGGTCTTACTCTGATGGTCAAGCTAGAGTAGAGTCCCGATCACAGCTCATTGCAGGCTCCAACTCCTGGACTCATGTAATCCTCCCACCTCAGCTTCTCGAGTAGCTGGGACTACAGACTGGAGCCGCCACACCCAGTGTGTGTGTATGTGTGTGTGTGTGTGTGTGTGTGTGTGTGTATTTTGTAGAGACTGGGTCTTACTTTGTTACCCAGGCTGGTCTCGAACTTCTGGCTTCAAACAATTCTCATGCTTCAGCCTCCCAAAGTGCTGTGATTATAGGCACAAACCACAATGCCTGGCTCCTGTGTGTGTACATACAAAGTCGAAGTGCTAAACCTGGTGCCTAGGAAACATCCCCACCTTGGCATTGCTTGCAAGAGTTGGTATTTTGTGTACCTGTGGTTTTATTTCAGGAGCTGGGACAATTATATTCATCAGAACAGCACACTGTCAAGGCCCTCACCCCCAGAAAGCTTACGGGACACTGTTTTATAGAGGAGAGTGAGATTAGAGGAGCCCCTGACTCCAAGTCTCCTGATCCTTCTTACACGAAGAGATACTGAAAAAAAGTGCAGGACACTCCATTTTCTCCTGAGACCAGACAGGGAAACCAGAGCCACCATGGATGTCAAATTCCAGCAAGGAAATACCAGTATAGCAAAATCTCCAAGTCACATTTTAAAGCTCACACAATGGCTCAAGGAGAACCAACATCAAAAAACCGAATTCCTAGCTCAGGTGAGATCACTGAAGTTGCCTGTGAGGTTTCAGTGGAACCTGCAGGTAGAAAGGGCATCTTTATTGAGAGCTGCAGCCCAGTTGCTCCTGCATCTTGGGGCCCCTTGAAAGGACCCTCTCCCTTCAACAGCACGTCATGAGGCCATTTCCGGGGAGAAATGTAGACCCTCCTTGGACTCCTGAGGTTTTTACACTTACTTGCTGACTCTGTGGACTTTGTACTTCATCATTAAACATCTTATAATGATGTAATTTCCTTTGACTGTAAGTGTAGAACAGGATGCTGTTCCTGAATCAGGAAACAAGGGACTAGTGACCTGCACTGTCGCCCCGCTCCGTGGTGCTCAGATGCAGTGAAATCATGAGGCAACAAATCTATGGCTAGGATAAACAGAGAACTCCATTGCAGCAAATGTTTCAGATGTTCCTTCTTGCCTGGTAATGTTCTAACCTTACCCCAGCCTTAATCTTTTAAAATGTATATTTTCCCTGGTGTTGATTTTAAAATAATTCGTATGTATTTATTACACTGGGTTTGTTGCAGTAAGCCACCTCGAATGTTGTTATAGAATTAAAGTAAGCAAATAAATGTGTGGTTCTCCATGGAGTTACTGCTAACACCATGTTAAAAATGTATTAACCCCAAATGCAATAAATTCTCACTCCTCTACTGTCTTCTCACTGGAACCATCCTCTCCAAGATAGTAAACCAGAGGGCTTTCCAGCTGAGCTTCCTGCTGACTCTCATGCCTACTGTCCATCACCCACACAATAGGCAGAGTGAGTCTTTCAAATGGGAATTAGAACTCATCCTCACCACCACATCCCACAGACACTCCAGCCTCTTCCCTTCCCAGCACGTTGAAACCCCAGTCTCTCACTATTTCCTACAGCCACTTATCACAGGACCCCTCTGGCCACTGTGGCCTTATCCCACCCCTCTCAGCCCAGCTCACTCATCTCCACTAACACTGCTCAATCCTGTCTCAGGCACCTCCCCCTGGAACTCCCCATGTGCACCTGCTCCCCAGGGATCCAAAGGGATCCAAAGGCCCCTCACACCATTCAGGTCTCTGCTCAGATGTCCAGTGGTCAAATTCTCAGGAACATCTTGATCAACAAAATATATCTCCTACCATTCTCACCTCCATCAATCTTCTAGCTCAAGCATGTTTTCTCCGTAACAATTATCACCGATATTAATTGTTTTCATTTGTTTCATTTGTTGTCTGTATCAAGTGAAACAAGTTCTTTGAGGCAGGGACCTTGTCTAGTCACCACTTGGATTTCCAGCATCTAGAAATCCAAGTACAGAGACGGGGCTCAATAAATATGGGTTGAATAAATGGGTGAATATAATGGTACACTGCTTTTGAGAAGCAATTTGATAATATGTATGAGAAGGCTTAAAAATGTTCATGCCCTTTCACCTAATAACTTGTATTTGAGAAATCTGTGATTTTAAAACCAAATCCAATATCTGGAAAGATCTTTAGGTATAAGGATATTAATTACAATAATGAAAAAAAAAACATACAGAAGAAGAGTGGCTAGGTCCTTTGTTTGGAAATAACCTACAGCTATTTGGCACCATTTTTCCAACAGCATGTGCTCACTGTATGTCTTTGTGTCACATTTTGGTAATTATTGAAGTATTTCAACCTTTTTCATTATTATACCTGTATGGTGACCTGTGGTCAGTGGTCTTTGAAGTTACTCTTGTAATTGTTTTGGGGTACCATGACCCACACCCTTATAAAATGGTGAACCTTACTGATAACTGTTGTGACTTCTCCACCAACTGGCTGGTTTCTTGACTCTCTCTCTCCTGGCCTTCCCTATTCTGTGAGACATAGAAATATTGAAGGCAGGCCGATTAGTAACCCTACAGTGGCCTCTAAGTGTCCAAGTGAGGAGAAGAATCTTGCTGCAAACTTTGCTGTGTTACTTTAAGAAATTGTCATAGCAATTTTCAGCAACCTCCCTTCTGATCAGTCAGCAATTATTAACATTGAGACAAGACTCTCCACAGCAAAAAGGTTAGGATTAGCTGAAGCCTCAGGTGATTGTTAGCATTTTTTAGCAATAAAGTAATTTTACATTATGTACATAGTTCATTTTATACATAATGCTATTGTACACTTAAGAGACTACAGTCAAGTGTAAATATAACTTTTATATGCACTGGGAAACTGAAAAATTTGTGTGATTTGCTCTGTTGCCAGGGTCTGGAACCAAACCTGCAATATATCCGAAGTATGACTGTAATTTCTCTTTCCCTCTTCTTGCTGGCCCAGAATGATACTGTAGGGATTTGCCATCTCTGGTAGGTCTGGGCACTTTGTATCCCTTGGAATTTTGGCTCCTGGAATATGACACTGGTACAGGCCTCAAGCTCTGTTGGACTAGTGAGCCTCCTCCCATTCTTCCTGAACTAGAACCAAAGCTCCGTGCACACACTGTGCATGTGTGAGCCTGTGTAGAGATGTTGGCTTCCTGCAGGGTGTTCTGAAGAGGTGTCCTGTTGTTACTGGGGGCACAGCCACAGACCACTGGGCAGAGGTGCTTCGGAAGGGAGTGGATGGCCCCAGTTTTGATCATCTGAAAACAGGAAGGTCCTCAGACAAAAACCCATGTCTCAGAAAGCAAAACTGCCTGAGAGTGGACAGCTGCTAGCCAGCTCACTATCCAGGATATCACTCTGCAGTGGGAGGGAAGATGGCGTCTGCCATGGTGTAAGGGTCCAGGAACCAGGCAGGGAGGCCTTCCTGGTGGGCAGTGCTTCTCACAGTTGGTAGCTGAAGCATCTTTAGATGAGGCCAAAGACCTCATGTTCCTCACTAGCTGACTTGTCCCCCCTCAGTGGAAAAAGAACCCTAAAATTTCCTAAAATTTTAGGGGAGAGGGACTTTCCCTCTTGTCTCTTAGTGCTAGGGTTATGCATGACACATACTTGCATTGCAATGTGGACACAGCTTAAAGTCTTAATTATTAGAATATAAGCGGCCCAAGCTACTGTTGTTATATATATATGTGAAACTATACATATAATGTTAAACAACCTGCAACCAATTAACATTGAGGATACATTTATCACATTTGTAAATTTTAAAACAATATTGACAGGCATTTGGAAAAACAACAAATGAGACTTTTGCAAGACAATCTAAATGATACGCATATAATAACATTGCTTCGTGAAATGGACATTTGAACCATCTGAGTCTCTGCTTTAGGTTATAACTCCAAAATGGACTAATCCCCAATAGTTTACAGTAGGCAGCCCCAAGCCACAAAGAAAGGTGTCAGGGCAGACCTGAGACCTGGAGTGAGTCACCCTCTCCCTCAGGGACAAGAGTGAATCCTCTAAGACCCCTCTTCCTCCAGGCCCTCCACCCAGTCATCAGGGAGACAAGAAGTCCACACAGCACTAAGGCCCAACTGTCTGACCATCCTCACCTCCATGGACAGAGCCCAGGTGAGAGCCATCTCTGAGCCTCCTCCGTCATCTCCCACAGCCTCAGCACTGTTGTCTGCCTTGAGTCCACCAGGCCTGAGCTCCTCATGCCCTTTCCCTGTTGGTGTCAGTCACACTGGGTCCCCCAAACACTCTGCATTCACATCCCCACAAGGCTCCGCACACCCCTATTCTGTCTCCCCATACCCGCTCCCGAATCCAGAAATCTTCCCGCTGTGCCCCTGGGAATTCTCAGCCCATGATCAGCAAAACCTCCACATCCTGCCTCAGATGTTCCTGCACCTCGCAGCTCCAGCGATGTCTGTGTCTCCCAGAGGATGTGGCCCCTTCCAAAGTCCTCCCACACGGGGGAGTTTCCACAGGGACCTTGTACCCTTGGCCCAGAGGTGGGGTGGCATCCTCACTCTTCACTGTGGTTCTTCAACCTTTCTGCCTCCTTCATCCCTAAGTCCCCTAAGCTGTCATCAGATTTGGGCCCCACTCCTCTCATTGCAGCCATTCCCTGTGGGCTGTAGGCCGTTTCTCTCAGTCCTGACTCTTGTAGCTCCTGGTTCACTATTGCCCTCTCCAGCAATCCTTGATCCTTGATCTCCTCGATCCTTGGTGACTTCAACATACGCAGATGTGATGGGCTGAGTAATGGTTCCCAAAGATGTCCAATCTCAATTCTTGGCACCCTGGAGCAGGTTGCATTACACGGCAAAAGGGACAACACTGATGTGATGAAGATTAAGGACTTTAAAACTGCGAGATAATTTTGGACTATCTGTGTGGGCCCGAATAAATCTCACAAGCCATTAAAAAGCAGAGAAGCGCTCTGGCTGGAGTCAGATGCTGCAGAGGAGGAAGGCAGAGGAGACGCAGTAGAAAGGGGAGGTCAGAGGTTCCAAGCAGGAGGATTGGATATGTTGTAAGAGACATGTGTGAGGAACTGAGAGAGAGCTCTAGGAGCTGAGGGTGGCCCCTGGACAATAGCCAGCAAGGAGGTGGGGACCTCAGTCCTATCTGCAAGGAGGTGAATTCAGACAAGAATCTGAATGACCTTGAGAGTGGATTTTTCCTCAGGGTCAGAAGGAACACAGACCTTGATTTTAGCCCCATTAGTCTGTTGAACTTGTAACCCATATGATTGTGACATGACAAATAGATGCTATTTAAAGCCACTTGGGTTGTGTTAATTTTTTTTTTTTTTTTTTTTTAGAGACGGAGTCTCGCTCTGTCACCCGGGCTGGAGTGCAGTGGCTGGATCTCAGCTCACTGCAAGCTCCGCCTCCTGGGTTCACACCATTCTCCTGCCTCAGCCTCCCGAGTAGCTGGGACTATAGGCGGCCGCCACCTCGCCCCGCTAGTTTTTTGTATTTTTTAGTAGAGACGGGGTTTCACCATGTTAGCCAGGATGGTCTTGATCTCCTGACCTCGTGATCCGCCCGTCTCGGCCTCCCAAAGTGCTGGGATTACAGGCTTGAGCCACCGCGCCCGGCCGGGTTGTGTTAATTTTTATGGCAGCAATAGACACCAATACAGCAGAGAGGATGCATCGCCCTCTGGCTTCTCTGATGCTGGAACTCCTCTCCTCCATGACCTTCTCCTCTCTCTGCCTGAATCTCATGCCCTTGTCATCCCTAGGCCTCATCATGGCCAAGAACCCCAGCCCTTCCATACTCTCAATCTCACACTTCCCATTCTCTGACCATCTTTCCACTCATCCCCTTGCACGGAGGCCACAGGCTCTGAGGACACAGATACTATCGTTTGATCATATGCTGTGATGTAATATCAGTGAACCACTCATTGCCTATGTGCCTGCTTTCCAAGCTTGGAGTCTGCCCTGTAGTACATCAATTCCAACAATCCTTCCACCCACCCTGGGATTCTCAACCGAGTGATCCTGCCATCTACTCCCTGTCCCTCACCCTTGATGTCCTCTCCTCCCTCTTTAACCATTTTGAATTCTATTGTAAATAATTTCCATCCCTCCCTTGCCCCTCCCTTGCATTGTCAGACTTGTTTGGCAAAACTACACAGCTGGTGGATTCCACCTCTGCCTATACTGCACCTGCCCCCATGAGCTGCAGGAGGCTGGAGAGCAGCACACAGCACACTGACTACTCTCTCCAACTTCATGACCCACACCTCTTGGGGGCCCCCTACCACAGCCAGCAATCACCCTCTCCCAGCTTGGCTCACCCTCAGCCTCCTCCTGGCCTGGGTGACTCTCACACACCTCTCTGCTCACACATCCAACCCTCTATCTGCATTCTTACTTCAGCTAATGACCTTGCTTCCTACTTCACTGAGAAAACTGAACACACTAGAAGACAACTTCACAGATTCCATCTGCTCTTGCATTTGCAGCTGCGCTGCATGCTGGGTCTTCCACCACATGGATGGTTGTTGTGGGTTAACCTTCCTGCTCCCAGCCAGAGCCAGTCCCTCTACTGGTGTCCCAAACGTCATCCCTTCTCATTTACTTAAAGGTATCAGTTCATCAGGTCATACCTTTTTTTCTCTTTTATCATCATCCTTTGTCCTTTCTCCCCACTGGATCATTGTGGCAGTCTTGAGAATGCACATTCGGCCGGGCGCGGTGGCTCAAGACTGTAATCCCAGCACTTTGGGAGGCCGAGACGGGCGGATCACGAGGTCAGGAGATCGAGACTATCCTGGCTCACACAGTGAAACCCCGTCTCTACTAAAAAATACAAAAAACTAGCCGGGCGAGGTGGCAGGCGCCTGTAGTCCCAGCTACTCGGGAGGCTGAGGCAGGAGAATGGCGTAAACCCGGGAGGCGGAGCTTGCAGTGAGCTGAGATCCGGCCACTGCACTCCAGCCTGGACAACAGAGGGAGACTCTGTCTCAAAAAAAAAAAAAAAAAAAAAAAAGAGAATGCACATTCCAGCCCCTCAGCTAGAGGAAGCACAACTGATGATGCTGCAGCTGTTGCCGCTTGTTGCCTCTGATGCCGCAGAGGAGGAAGACAGAGGAGACACAGCAGAGCAGGGAAGGTCAGAGGTTCCGAGCAGGAGGATTGGATATGTCATAAGGGACACGTGTGAGGAACTGAGAGAGGGCTCTAGGAGCTAAAGGTGGCCCTTGGACAACAGCCAGTGAGGAAGTGGGGACCTCAGTCCTATCTGCAAGGAAGTGAATTCAGACAAGAACCTGCTATAAAATCTATTGCATGGCCGGGCACGGTGGCTCACGCCTGTAATCCCAGCACTTTCGGAGGCTGAGGTGGGCGGATCAGAAGGTCAGGAGTTCCAGACCAACCTGGCCAATATGGTGAAAACCCGTCTCTACTAAAAATACAAAAATTAGCCGGGGGTGGTTGTGGACGCCTGTAGTCCCAGGTACTCAGGAGGCTGAGGCAGGAGAATCGCTTGAACCCAGGAGATGGAGGTTGTAGTGAGCCGAGATCGGGCCACTGCACTCCAGCCTGGGAGACAGAGTGAGACTCCATCTCAAAAAAAAAAACATCTATTGCTACATGTGCTCTGAGACCACACTTGCCATGGGCTTCTTTGATTCAATAATTGAGGGAAGAGGAGAAACAAAGGCAGGACTGTCCCTCGTTTAAAGGCCCACTGAAGCTCCAGGGCTCACCCTTACTGAACTTCTCTTAACCTGCACTGGGTCTAGGATACTTCCAGCCAAACTTCTTTCCCTCTCTCCTTCACTGGGGTTTAAACTTGCATTGCAGTCTGGCTGGGCACAGTGACTCATGCCTGTAATCCCAGCACTTTGGGAGGCCGAGGTGGCCAGATCACATGAGGTCAGGAGTTTGAAACCAGCCTAGCTAACATGGTGAAAACCTATCTCTACTAAAAATACAAAAATTTGCCAGGTGTGGTGGTGCATGCCTGTAATCTCAGCTACTTGGGAGGCTGAGGTGTGAGAATCACTTGCACCTGGGAGGTGGAGGTTGCAGTGAGCTGAGATCACTCAAAAAATAAAAATAAAAAAGTCACTTGCATCACAATCTTACGCCTTTCCCAGTCTTTTCAAAATCATGATCCATTCTCAATGCCTAGATCTCAGCCAAGCTTCAGATTCAGACCCAGTGACGGAGGAGGTGTCCATATTCCTAGGAGGGAAGACCCTGCAACCCTATGGCAAGTATATGCTGGGTCAATTCCCTGAGCCATTCTGCAAAGGGACCTACAACCATTTACTTTAGAGACTGTACCCTGGGAAAGGGAAATAGGGAGAACCTGGGCGAGTCTGACTTTGGGTGTGAGATGACATTGATGCCCAGAGGCCCACAGCACCATCATCACCCCCATCACATTGGGGATTACAGAAATAAACCTGGACACATGATGGCTCATCATGGAATCACTGAGTCCATAGACTCAGCCCTAGTTATGTCCCCATTCTCCTAGTGCATAATTGACACTGATGCCCTGGCAGCTGGAGTCACCCCCACACTGGGTCCCTAGTCTGTGGAGTAAGGGCTCTCATTGTGCTGAAGGCCAAAGGGAAACCTCTGAAACCGTCTCCATTCTGGCCAAATCACAAGTGATCGTGTGTCCCAGGGTGAATCTTGTGGAGGGCATTGCAAGTGTTGTGGGATTAGCACCAACATTAGAGAGCTGAAGGATGTGGGGTGGTGTTGGGTTGCCTATTATCTCCGTGTAATCTAGCAAATAAGCCTGATAGGGCCTAAGGAATGAATGGGATTACTCCAGACATGACCAAGTAGGAGTCCTGATTGCAGCTAGCATGCCGGCTGGATATATCTGGTAGAGCAGATTAATAAGACCTCAGGCACACAGTGTGCAGCTGGGGATTTGCTGAGTGCATTCCTTTCCGTTCCAATTAGAAGTGGATATAGGCTGAGTGTGGTGGCTCATGCCTGTAATCCCAGCACTTTGGGAGGCAGAGGAGGGCCAAACACCTGAGGCTGGGAGTTTGAGACCAGTCTGACCAACATGGAGAAAATCCCTCTCTATTAAAAATACAAAATTAGCCGAGCATGGTGGTGGATTCCTGTAATCCCAGCTACTTGGGAGGCTGAGGCAGGAGAATCACTTGAACCTGGGAGGCAGAGCTTGCGGTGAGCCGAGATTGTGCCATTGCACTCCAGCCTGGGCAACAAGAGTGAAACTCTGTCTCAAAACAAAACAAGCAAACAAACAAAAACATTAGCCGGGGTTGGTGGTGTGCACCTGTCATCCAGCCTGGGTGACAGAGCAAGACTCTGTCAAAAAAAAAAAAAAAAAAAAAAAAAAAAAAAAAAAGAAGTGGATATAAAGTGACTCATGTGGGATCCACAACACATTTATTTATAGTTTGCCTCAGGGCTACTATCATTCCCCAGCCCTGTATAGTACAGTCTTAACAGATCTGGAGAACCTGGACATCCTATAGAATATTAAATTCCTTCATTTCACTGACAACATCATGTTGACTGGGATGGATGAGCAAGAGGAGGAAAGTACACTGGAGGCTTTGGTAAAACATCTTCTCTCCAGAGGGTGAAGATAAACCTAACAGACATTCAGAAATGGCCACTGCAGTGAAGTTTTACAGGTCCGGTGTTTAGGGGCATCCAGGTGTGTCCCCTCCAAAGTAAATGACAAACTTGCATCTCGCATCCTCATGCAAGGAAGCAAGCACACTGCCTGGTGAGCCTGTTTGAGCTCTGACATCAAATTCCACAGGTAGATATATTGCTTTAGCCAACACTCTAGGTGACATAGAAGGATGCCAGCTTTGAGTGGAGCCTCCACAGGAAAGGACACTGCAGTAGATCCAGGCCATGGTGCAGCCACCATCCCTCAGACCCCCTGGTGCTGAAAGTGCCAGTGGTGGGGTAAGATTTGGGATGGAGCCAAACCAAGCACCAGCAGGAGAGTCACAACGGAGGGCCTGGGATTCTGGAGTAAGGCCACGCCATCCACAGCAGAGACATATACCCCATCCAAAGCAGAGCAATATGTTAGAAGCAGCTTTTGGCGTGTTATGGGCCCTGATGAGATGAGAATCCTTGACGATAGGACACAAAACAACCATGTGATTCCAAGTGCCCATACAAATCAGCATCTGTGTAACTCATGAAGTCATACATTGGACATGCCCGACAGCATCCATCATGAGATGGAAATGTTTCATGTGAGTTGAGCCTGAATCCCATGTTAACATCCGCAGAAAACACCCAAACCTGAAATGGCCCTGAACAACCAAGCAGAGCATTGAAATTAGCCAGCCCTCCCCATGGGTCAGCCAGGCCGGGTAGGATGGGTACATAAATGGAGCAAATGCAGTGGCAGGGATGAGGCTACCTATGGGTCCAACAGTACTGACTCCCTCTTACCAAGGCAGATTCAGATGCTGCTACCTCTAAATGTCCTACTCATCAGCATTTGAGGCCAATGATGTTACCTGGTAGGGCTCTATGTTTTCAGGTGACCAACCAGACCCTAAGTGAGGAGTTGAACACATTGCACTCCTTCCATCCTGGAAGGGCCAGAGGTTCATCTTTACAGGGATAGGCACCTATTCCACAGGTGGGTTTTCCTGTCCTGCTCTCAAACCTTCAGCCAGCACCACTCTCTGGGGGCTGTAGATATTCCTGATCCACAGGCTTGGCATTGCTGTCCGTGCAGTAACTTCGTGGGGACCCACTTGACAGGGAAGGAGGTGCAGTGTGGCCATGGCTATGGGACCCACTGGTCCTATCACCATCTGCACCAACCAAGGGCTGCTGGCCATAAAGAATGCTGAAAAGAGCTTCTATAGGCACAGCTCAACGCCAGCTTGCAGGAAGCTCTTTGGGGGTGGGAGGGTGCCATCTTTCAGGATATGGTACATTTTTAAAATCAAAGACATCTCTACGGTTCTGTGATCTCAGTAGGAAGAACACGTGGGTTCAGATACCAAGGGCTGGAAGTGGATGTGGCTCCATATCCCATTCCTTCAACTCACCTGCTGTGGGATTTTGCACTTCTCCTCTCCCAAAACCATGCTCTGTGGGGTAGAAGGTCCTGGATTCTAAAGGAAAGTACTCTTAAAAGGGGACAAATGAGTGCCCACCGAACTACACATTACAGCTGCCACAGAGCAACTTTGGACAGTGTGTGCCCAGAGACGAGCAGGTGAGGAGTCCCCTCCTCTCCAGGCACAGGTAACAGATCCTGATCCCCAGGAGGAGGCATGGCTGCTGTCACACAATGAGAGTAGGAGGAGTTCGTGTGGAACCCAGGGATCCTCTTCGGGGCCTCCTGGTTCTGCTTGTCCCATTGTAAGTGTGAGGAGAATGGTCCACCAACCCAGACTGAGAGGCTTTTATTTCCAAGAACCCAGACCCCTCAGGAAGGAAGAGTTGAGTCGCATTTCCAGGTAATTTCCCAAGGTCTCGTTCCTGTGCTCTGACATCCTCAGCAGCAGTGATGCAGAGGCCCTGCTTCCCGCGGGCTGTTCCCAACCAGTAATAGTTCACACCAGGGACACCAAAGCAGGACCATTCCTGGGACACAGAGGACTCCTTTGATGGCCAACAGTGGCTGCAGGACTCTTCCATGTCCTTGCTCAACTCTCCTTAGATTGCCTGTGTTCTAGAATGCATCCAAAACACCTTCGCACCTTCTGTCCATCACTTGGGGTCACACTTGCATCTCAGTCTATTGCCTTTCCCAGGGTTTCCTGGTTCCCTTCCCACATTGTCTAACAGGTGCCTCCCCTAATAAAATGCTGCAACTTTTATCCCATGGTGGCATCTGCTTCTTGGAGGACTTGGACCAACAAAATCCTTTCCATCTGCACACTGGTGACCTCTTACCTATTCCAGTTTGTAAGATCCTTTTGTTTATCTAACTTCTCCCACCTGCAGTGGCTCCAGTTTCAAATTGTTTTACATTTAAGTTGTTTTAAGTCGCTAAACTTGGGGAACATGTGTTATACAGCAACAGACAACTAATGTAGCTCCCTTACGTCTCCACGATTCTAGAGTGGCTATCTATGTGTGTTTTATTTCATTCTATTTTGATAATCCTGGCCATACATGGTGGTTCCAGTTCCTCTACATCTATTCTCTTCTTGATTTCAGTTTGTCTTTTCCTCTTTGTTGCTTTCTTTCCTTCCCTTTCTTTTTTCTTCTGTCCCTCTCCCTCTCTCTTTCTTCTCTATTTTCATCCTCCCTCCTTCCTTTCCTTCCTTCCTTCCAACCTCCCTCACTTCATCCAGTTTTCCTTTTTATTATGAAACATTGCTAAGATGTAAAATAACCCTATGTGGTAATGCTCTAAGGAAGCATTTTCTGAAGGTATATTATAAGTATAATGCCACATATATGGGATACCAGTAAAGAGCAGGATGTTATTAACAGAGTCTGAATAAAAAAAAATAAAATAAAAAAGACTGTAATTCTGCAGTCAAGACAGTGGCTTTTTAAATTAAATTAAATTAAATTAAATTAAATTAAATTAAATTAAATTAAATTTTATTTTATTTTATTACACTTTAAGTTCTAGGGTACATGTGCACAACGTGAAGGTTTGTTACATATGTATGCATGTGCATGTTGGTGTGCTGCACTCATTAACTTGTCATGTACATTAGGTATATCTCCTAAAGCTATCCCTCCCGCCCCCCCCGGCCCCCCGCCCCCCCGCCCCACAATAGGACCCGGTGTGTGATGTTCCCCTTCCTGTGTCCAAGTGATGTTATTGTTCAATTCCCACCTATGAGTGAGAACATGTAGTATTTAGTTTTCTTTTCTAGCAATAATTTGCTGAGAATGATGGTTTCCAGCTGCATCCATGTCCCTACAAAGGACACGAACTCATCCTTTTTTATGGCTGCATAGTATTCCATGGTGTATATGTGCCACATTTTCTTAATCCAGTTTGTCACTGATGGACATTTGGGTTGATTCCAAGTCTCTGCTATTGTGAATAGTGCCTCAATAAACATACATGTGCATGTGTCTTTATAACAGCATGACTTATAATCCTTTGGGTATATCCCCAGTAATGGGATGGCTGGGTCAAATGGTATTTCTAGTTCTAGATCCTTGAGGAATCGCCACACTGTTTTCCACAATGGTTGAACTAGTCTACAGTCCTACCAACAGTGTAAAAGTGTTCCTATTTCTCCACATCCTCTCCAGCACCTGTTGTTTCCTGATTTTTTAATGATTGCCATTCTAACTGATGTGAGATGATATCTCATTGTGGTTTTGATTTGCATTTCTCTGATGGCGAGTGATGATAAGCATTTTTTCATGTGTCTGTTGGCTGTATGAATGTCTTATTTCGAGAAGTGTCTGTTCATATCCTTTACCCACTTTTTGATGGGGTTGTTTGTTTTTTTCTTGTAAATTTGATTGAGTTCTTTATAGGTTCTGGATATTAGCCAAGACAGTGGCTTTCAACTCTTAATTCCTCACCTTTAAGCCAGTGTTTTCAGAAGACATCATGAACATGAGCTCTTCCACTGATGTAAAAGTTTCATTGTAAAAGTTTAAGTTGGGCCGGGCACGGTGGCTCAAGCCTGTAATCCCAGCACTTTGGGAGGCCGAGACGGGCGGATCACAAGGTCAGGAGATCAAGACCATCCTGGCGAACACGGTGAAACCCCGTCTCTACTAAAAAATACAAAAAACTAGCCCGGCGAGGTGGCGGGCGCCTGTAGTTCCAGCTACTCGGGAGGCTGAGGCAGGAGAATGGCGTAAACCCGGGAGGCGGAGCTTGCAGTGAGCTGAGATCCCGCCACTGCATTCCAGCCTGGGCAACAGAGCGAGACTCCGTCTCAAAAAAAACAAAACAAAAAAAAACAACAAAAAAAGTTTAAGTTGGTAAAATCAGTTTGAAAATCAAATTTTCATCATCTAGTATGGGTAAAGTCCATGCAACAGATCATCCAACCATCCCACTCCTGATCATATACTCTGGGAACCTTCTTGCTTATGTGTCCAGGAGACAAGCACACTAATGTTTATGACAACTGGAGTCAACCACATATACATGAATAGAAAAGCAGCAAAATTGTAGTATAACAATAAAATGTAAAGCTTCAGCAGTCTAAAAATGAATGGATGACAGCCGCCCACACCAAAGAGGACTCCTGCACAGAATGTGCATCCTGGAAACATAAATGCAGTATGAGTTTACAGTACAGGAAGCTCAAAAACTGGCAAAATTAACTCATATTTGGTTTGGGGGTATATATACTTATTGTACAAATCTCTATAAAAATACAAAGGAATAATAATCACAAGACCCAGGATGGAAGCTCTTTCTGGGGAATGGAATCGGGCAGCAGCCCAGGGTGGTCTCACAGATTCTGTGTCTTATGCCAGTGCTGGTTGCCCAGTTAGTTGCTTGATTATGACTTCTTAATTGGAACAAAGCCATAGCCAATAGTAAGGAGGCATGTGACAGAGAGGACCAGGATTTCATGAAAATGGCCTTGGCTAGAAATAGGTCATTTGATCCTTGACTCACTGACATCTCTCTAGATTTTCTGGTATACAATGTTCAATCTGATGTGCAAGGCAATTTCATCTTGCAAAGGATTTGATGTGTTACATATTACCACACATATACCCAAATTAAACTTTTACGGAATTGGAAATATACATGGTTGGTCAAAATAAATTAAACAGAGAAATATTACATAGGAATAACCAGTGAGGGAACAGCAAATATGACTGGAAAACACAATAGGGCTGCTTAAAAAAAAACTTTAGAAGCACATAATAGAAGTGTTATTTAGAATCTGTTTAAGGAAAATAAATCTTGGGGCCACCAAATCACTAAGTTAAAGGAAAACTCAAGCTGGGAACTGCTTAGGGCCAACCTGCCCCCCCATTCTATTCAAAGTCACCCCTCTGCTCACTGAGATAAATGCATGTCTGATTGTCTCCTTTGGAGAGGATAACCAGAAACTCAAAAGAATTACAGTCATTTGTCTCTTATCTACCTGTGAGCTGGAAGCCCCTCCCTGCTTCGAGTTGTCCCGCCTTTGCTTTGAGTTGTCCCATTGTTCCAGAAGAAAGCAATGTTCATCTTGCATATGTTGATTGATGTCTCATGTCTCCCTAGAAGGTATAAGACCCAACTGTGCTCTGACCACCTTGGGCACAGTCATCAGGACTTCCTGAGGCTGTGTCGTGGGTGCGTATCTTCAACCTTGGCAAAATATACTTTCTAAATTAACTGAGTCCTGTCTCAGATTTTCAGTGTTCACAAATCATAGTGCTGTCCAAATCACTTCTATCACATCTCATTCAAAACCAGAACCAAAGATGTTAAAATTATTATACGATGCCCACCAAAAAGGTAGTTTTAGAAAAATCTTGTTCCTAGATTGGAGCTAACCATTTTGGGAAACTGCATCCAACCAAAGTTATTGGCATCATGCTAAGCTAGATATGTTGACTGAGGCATGAGAGTCACATTTTTCTACCTGAAAAGCAATCTGATTAGGCAAATATTGTTGAAGATGATATATGAATATGAAAATTGGCATTTGTAGCATTTTTAAATCACATTTGAGACACCTTAGAAAAAACAAAGACTTATTTTCAAGGCATTATTGTTGTGGCACTGAAGTCTTGGAACTATTTGATCCAGTTACTGTATGTTCTCAACTGTGTTGCAACAAATTAAAGAGATCATTGTTATCAAAGGTAATTGCAATAAAAACCCAGAGATATTGTTTTATCTCCTTCCTGTCTGAAACATTTTCCCCCTCAGCACCCAAGGCTTTGCGATGTCGCAAACTTCTAATCATTACTTTAAAAAGAGAAGCTGAAATCATTAAATAAAAGAATCAGATGAAAGAAGCTTTTGATTTACAAAATCCTGAAACAATAATTTTAATTTTGCTTTTAACATACATGCAAATTCTTTGAGAATCCTCCCTTCCAGAGGTGCAGCTTGATTCCCTCCTGGTGAGTGTGGTCTGGACTTAATGATGCATTTCTAACTGATAGAGGAATGCTGACATAACAGTTTGTGACTTGGGGTGTTAAACATAAAATGCATTGTGGCTTTTTTTGCTCTCTCTGTCTCTGGAATCATGAACTCTGGGGAAAGCCAGCTGCTGTGTCATTAGTAGCCCTGTAGAAAGATCCATGTGGCTAGGAAGTGAGGGCTCCTGGGACCAGGCAACAAGGAACTGAGGCCTTCTGGGACCAGACAACAAGAAACTGAGGACTCTTCCAATAGCCATGTGAGTGAGCCATGTTTCATGTGAATCTTAAAGTCTAGTTAAGCCCTGAGATAATGCAGCCCTGGCTGACAGCTGGACTGTAACCTTGTGAGAGGCCCTGAGCCAGAAGCACTCAGGGAAACCTCCCTGGGATTCCTGACCATTGGAAACTGCAGGAGATGATAAATATTTGTTGTTGTGAGCTGCTAAATTTAAATAATTTGTTAAATAACAGTAAATAACTAATATAGCTTCATAAGAGAGGAAAAATTATTGCACTTTAATTTTCATTTGCTCTACATTTACTATTATTATTGAGAAAAGGTCTTGCTCTGTCACCTGGGCTGGAGTGCCTTGGAAGGATGACAGCTCACTGCAGCCTCAACCTCCTGGGCTCAAGTGATCTGCCCACCTTAGCCATCCAGTACCTGGGAGTACAGGCATGCACCACCATACCTGGCTAATTTTTTGTATTTTTTGTAGAGATAGGGGTTTTGCCATGTTGTTCAGGCTGATCTTGAACCCCTGGAATCAAGCGATTTGCCTCTGCCTCTGCTTCTGAAAATATTAGGATTACAGGCGTCAGCCATGGCACCTGGCTTAAATTAATTATAAGACATTAAACATTTCATTTGGTTTTAAGAGGTAAGAAGAATTTCAATGGCTAGATAAGATGTATTTTATTACCATTCACAGTGATTGTTTTATTTGAATTTCAATTTCCAACTATATCCCAATTAAACACAAAAGAAAGATCCAGGCCATGCTAGGCTGATTCTATCATGGCCTCCAAAAATCACCCCCTGGTCATTCACCTTCCCCCAGTTACTCGACCAACACTAATGTCGGTGCTGCTGTGAAGGGATATTTGCACATATAATGAAGGTCCGAAATCAGTTGACTTTAAGACAGGGACTATCCTGGTTTGGGCTGTCCTCATGTCGTGAGCCCTTGAAAGGACTGGGTTCTTCCTGAGCATAGAGATTCACAGTGTGAGAGGAATTCAGCGTGAGTGGTTTCCTGCACTATGGACTTTGAAAATGGAGGAGCTGTGTGGCAAAGAACAGTGGTGGGAACCAGGAATTGAGTACAGCCCTCGCTCCTCCCCATCCTGACAGTCTGCAAGGAACAGGGACCTCAGTCCTACAACTGCCAGAAAGTGAATTCTGTCACCTCTGCATAAGCTTGAAGGAGGAACTCAAAATGAAAACACAGCTTTGGGAATCCCTGAACAGAGACCCTATCCACATCATGCCGGGATTTCTAAGGAGCTGTAAACAAATAAATAGGTGTTGCTTGGCTTGGTGTGGTAGCTGATGTCTGTAATCCTAACATTTGAGGGAATGACTCAGGAGAATCACTTGCAGCCGTGAGTTTGAGACTAGTCTGGGCAATTTGATGAGACCTTCCTCTCTACAAAAAAGGAAAAAAAATTTAATTAGCTGGGCATGGTGACACTTGCCTGTTATCCTAGCTACTCTGGAGACTGAGGCAGGCAGATCCCTTGAGCCCAGGAGTTTGAGGTAGCAGTGAGCCATGATTGTGCAACTGCACTTCACCCTGGATGACAGAGGCAGACTCTGTCTCTAAAAATAAATGAATAAATGGGTGCTGTTTAAAGCCAGTGTTTGTGACAATTTGTTATGCAGTCATATAAAATTCATACACAGGCTCAAAAGGTACATGGAATGAATTTATGAATTTATATACACACTAGTTGCATAAAATAAAATCTTTCTTACCTTTTCCCAGTGTTTTTCATTTTATAATTTTCCATGATGCAATTAAATTTTAATACACTCGTATTTCATTTATTCAATCAACAAAAATTAATTTAGTGCCTATGATGAACCAAGTGTGCCCTTATATGCTCATGTGCCTTACACTCTATAAGCTTCACAAGAGTGAGATGGAGCCATTGGAGTGTTTTATGTGAAAAAATAACATACTCTGTGACAGAGCAGGAGCATCACCATCTCTGATAAGCCCCTCGTTCTAAAGTTACCTTAATAAAAAAATGCCTAAATCCAAAGGACATCAGCCTAATGGCTAAAGTCAGCACGGCCATAAACCACAAATAGCATCTCCAACCAGAAACATTCCAAACTCCTGCCCAACCAGAGACATGCTAGCTTCGAGATAATGCCCCTCCGGCCAGGAAGATGTCGCCCCAAGATAAACTCACCTTCTCCCAGAAACATTCCAACCCTGCCATAAAACTTCTCCCTCACACAGGAAGATTTCAAGCTTGTAATAAGCTCCTCACCCTAAAACCAATATATATTCTTAGTCTGTAAAAGAAAGTGCTCTTGACCAAAATTGGTCAGAAGACCCTGTCAGGTTTTATCTAAAGTAAACCTGTCTTTAACTGCCAAGCCATGTTTCATGTTTCTTTCCTCTTTCTTTAACTCTTACACTCTAACTCACAGTAGCAGGACCACTGTGGAGAGAACAGTCATGTAGCAGGTAATGGGACAGTGCTAGAGGTGCTATTCAGGAGTGACAGAGTGGTGGGGACTAAGGTGCCGGGGTCCAGCCCTAGCGTGTCCAAGGTAACCCAAAGGGGAGAGGAATATTTATACTCTCCTTGTTGTAACTTGTGAATCTGGTTTTTCAAGTTTTGATGTGCTCTTTCAACAATGCCTTGCCCTTGAGGGTTATAAGGAACTCCTGTAACATGACTAATAGACATTTGTATACAGAAATTTTTAAAACCTTTTGCTGTATAAGCTGGAGCATTATCTGTTTTCAAAGTTTGGGGTTTTCCTAAAACTGCAAAGCTCGCAAAAAGATGCTGAATAACATCCTTTACAGCTTCTCCAGTTCTGGCTGTAGCCCACACAGCATGAGAAAATGTGTCTATAACTACATGTACATAAGATAATTTTCCAAATGAAGTTATATGTGTTACATCCATTTGCCAAATAGAATTTGCCCTTAGTCCCCTGGGATTTACTCCCATGGGTAATGAAGGGTGCTATTGAGGGCATATATGGCATTGCTTTACAATCTGTCTAGCTTGTTCCCTAGTTAGTTGAAACTGTAGTGCTAAAGCTCTAGAATTTTGATGATGTATAGCATGACTTTGTTTTGCTTCGTCCCACATGGAAAATATTTGCTGTGTTAATTTGTCTGCCATAGTGTTCCCTTCTTGGAGACTTCCTGGTAACTGTTTATGTGCTCTAATATGACCCACAAAGAACCTTTTTACTCTTTGTGTAATGACAGTTTGTAATTGTGCTAACATATTATGAATAGTGCTTTTTGTAGGAGAAAGAGGAGCTGATTCAATATGAGGAAATAGGTTCACAATATACATGGAATCCGTATACAAGCTAAATTCTTTTTCTGTAAGTTTACTAAATACTTCCATAACTGCTAATAGTTCTATCTTTTGAGCAGATTGCTTAGGATATAGTGTAGAAAACTGTTTCCCATCTATAATATAAGCTGCGGTTCCGTTAGAGGAACCGTCCGTAAAAACTAAACTAGCTGGAGGTGGCAGAGGGGTAGTACTAAATTTTCTATGGAAGATAACTGGATGTGTTTTGATAAATTGTAACAAGGGATGATTTGGCAAATGATATAAAGTTTGTCCCTTATAATTACTATAACAAATTTGCCATTGATCATTATTTATTAATAACATATCTAGTTGTTGAGCTGTATAAGGGACAATTATACTATCAGGTTCTTTTCCAAACAATTCTTTAGCTCTTTGTCTTCCCTTATGTAATAATGACGCAACTAAATCTGGATATGAAACTAACACTCTTTTTTGGGCTACTGGCAAATGTAGCCATTCTAGAGGCCCCTCCTGCCATAGACATCCGGTAGGGGTATATTCTGTATTTAACAAAATTAAAGAAAATGGTTTAGTATAGTCCAGACGTAGCAAGGTTAGGTTATTTAACTTTTGTTCTATAATTCTTAATGCTTGTTTAGCCTCCTGAGTCAAAACTCGAGAGGATGTGGGTTGCTGCGGCCATTAAATTATTCAAAGGAGAAAGTTTTTGTTCTTTGTTCTTGACCGACCCTGCTACGGAGGGCGGTTTTGATATTAATGGCATCTTTTCATCTTTAGTGTTTGGACTAGGGAAAGTTGAATAAGAAGGCGGATCTTTAAGATCACTAGGCTCTTTAGGCAAAAACAATGCATGTTTAATAATACCCCAAAAAGAAAATGCATAAATAGGCATGTCTTTCCCACCATTGGTCTGATACCATTGTGACATATTTTTTCCTACCCTATCCCATATTTTTTCATCTAAGGTGCCCTCTTCTGGGAACCAAGGACTTACCTTTTGCACAAACTGCAGAAATTCTACTAATTGATGTGTATTAGCCTTAATACCTACCCTTTTCAGGGTATATTTCAAAATATCTACATATAACCTTCTATCTGAACTATGGGAATTTCCCATGGCACCTGGCTTCTCAGTAATATGTTCTTGTACTTTTTACCTCCTCTCTCTACCTGAAACTTCCAGGGGGCCTGCAGAACCCTTGAGGTAAAGTCCAACCTTGCCCCGAAATCTTACCTTAATGTTATACTTACCCCTTCAGGTCCCTGGTTCGGGCGCCAATCTGCCGGGGTCCAGCCCTAGCGTGTCCAAAGTAACCCAAAGGGGAGAGGCAAGGTGGCGAGAGACAATAAAGACACCAGACACAACATGCAAGAGGACACAGACAAGACTGCAGCCCAGCAAAGGGCTGACAGCCCCGAATGATTTTTACTACAAGCTTATATAGTATCTTATAGAACAATTGTCAATTAGTAGAGCATCAGGCGATTACATAATTATAGAACAATTGTCAATCAGCAGAGTATCAGGTGATTACATAATTATATATAGATTATTAGGATAGTCTCAGAAGTACATCAAGAACAGTTCTCTTCATGGATGGTCAGTTTGTTCTTCTTTCCTTGGTTACCCTTTTGGGGAATAAGCAAGCTTAATAGTTAACATAACAAAGTCTTATATTAGACTTGGTGGCTCTTGCGGTTACAGGTGCTAGAAGGAACCATTGTGTGGTCTCTGAGGAAATGGTCATAGGGACAATTATAGTAGCACAATTGGTTATAGGCTTAGAACTGGCACAGCAGTCTCTATTAAGTGCAAGGTTATACTTTAACATTGATTATATAACTATGTACAACAATTTTTCTTTTTTCTAAGTTTAGTATTTTACTTTTATTTTTGTTTAGGGCACCAAATTTAATATCCTTGTCGTCTTACTGTGTCCCACAAACTTAAAGCTTTTTATAGAATTAACCTCCCATCTATCCACACCATTTTTTTACCATTTATATAATCCCCAGAATATGAAATAAGTTGGGAACTTTACCATGACAAATTTTGCATAGAATTTTTGCCTTTAGGGAAATACCATATTTCCTTTTTTCCCTTATGTGTTCCCATCACATACCCCCACTGGCCATTAACCCATATTGTAGGGACAGGCCCAGGGCCAAATCTTCCGAGGGTAATGTGGTAAGATTTTTCTTCTATCTTTCCAGCTCATGGGTATTGCCCCATTTTCCAAGATCTGGAGTGGGGGTGGGCAATACTATTACCGAATGAGTAACACTCCCCAGACCTCACCGTGAATCCCCTCCAATAGTTATCTGCATATATATGATCAACCAAATGCAAAGCAAAATAGCATAGATTATTCCAGCGATACAGAAGAGCCCACCAGCGCCACCTGCTGCACAGGCCTTGGAAGTGGCCTTGCCAACATCCAGAGGGCTCTGAGCCTTGCTCGAGAGCAGCCTTATGCGATCAGGGTCTGGGTCGTCCCTCTCCTGCATGGCCTGCGCCACTAAGGGGAGAGGAGGAATCCTGAGGAATGAGAGGGATGGAGGGAAGGACTGGAGAAGCAGGAGGTGAGGAAAAGGAGCAGAGGGAAAAAACTCGAAAGCAGCAGAATTCTTAGGTTTAAACACATTGTTTAATAGATTTTTAATACATTCATCTACAGAGACTCAAAGGGTGTTTTTTTTGCATTTGGTCTTTAATACCTATGTGGGACTGCCTAAAAACTAATTGCTTTTTAATCAGGTTTAAAACAATACTAAGTGTTCCTATGAAATATGCACACACCACTTAGATGTGGTTACTTCCTAAAAACAGGCAGTGCCTGAGCACTGATGAGGGGCATTGTGACTGCATTCATTGCTTGCAACTGTGAGGTGAATGAATGTACTAGCTCCTGGTTGCAACATACAGTAACACATTGTGCTACTTTGTATTGAGGAGATGTCCTGGCCTCACACAGAAACTCAGGGCTATGGGCCGGGCGCGGTGGCTCAAGCCTGTAATCCCAGCACTTTGGGAGGCCGAGACGGGCGGATCACGAGGTCAGGAGATCGAGACCACCCTGGCTAACACGGTGAAACCCCGTCTCTACTAAAAATACAAAAACTAGCCGGGCGAGGTGGCGGGCGCCTGTAGTCCCAGCTACTTGGGAGGCTGAGGCAGGAGAATGGCGTAAACCCGGGAGGCGGAGCTTGCAGTGAGCTGAGATCCCGCCACTGCACTCCAGCCTGGGCGACAGAGCGAGACTCCGCCTCAAAAAAAAAAAAAAAAAAAAAAAAAAAAAAAAAAAAAAAAGAAATGAAGGTAATTTTAAAATACAAGCCAGAGTTACAGATATATAGCCTGAAAGAGTAAAACTTAGGAGCCTTGTGTGTCCAGTTGTAATGACAAAGTCACATTTTTTACAGATTAGCTTCCTGATAATTCAGGGGTTACCAAGATTCTGCTACTCACTATAGCTAATAAACAAAATGGAAACTGGTCTCTATTCTATCTCATGGGCTTAGGCACAACTTTTTCAGATTTAAACAAAAAACAACCCCTGTCTTTGCACCTCCATTCCCAGGACAAGCTCACTCTCTGGCACCAAGCTCCCTGGGGTGAGTTTTCTTCTAGAAGAGTCCTGGGGGACAGGTAAGGAGTGGGAGGCAGAAAGTCTAGTTCAGGGACAGGGATTCTGGGATGAAAAGTGAAGGGAGAGGGCCTGGGCACATGCCAAAGGTTTCTGCCTGGTTTCTCAGACAACTCCTGGGCCAACAAACGGGGAGACATTGGGACAGAGCGCTTGATACAAAAGAAGCAGGGTAAGAGCAAAGTTCCAGGGCCCTGGAGCTTGGCTCTCTGGGTTTCAGGTACCGAGGGCGGTGTCTGGGGTGGTGAGGCTCAGCCTTGGGGATTCCCCAACTCCCCAGCGTCTCTCTTCTTCCTCTCCCAACCTGTCAGGTCCTTTTTCCCGGATACTGAGGACACAGCTCCAGTGCTCACTCCCATTGGGTGTCGGGTTTCGAGAACAGCCAATCAGGGTCGCCACGGTTCCTGGTTTTAAAGTTCCCGCGGACACACCCCGACGCCGAGTTTCCACAGACGCCAAGGATGGGATCTTGGCGCCCCGAACCCTCCTCCTGCTGCTCTCGGGGGCGCTGGCCCTGACCGAGACCTGGGCAGGTGAGTGCGAGGTGGAGAGGGAAACGGCCTTTGCAGGGAGGAGCGAGGGGCCGCCCGGCGGGGTGCAGGACTCGGGGAGCCGCGCCGGGGGGAGGGTCGGACGGGTCTCACCTCCTCCCCCACAGGCTCCCACTCCATGAGGTATTTCGGCACCTCAGTGTCCCGGCCCGGCCGCGGGGAGCCCCACTTCATCTACGTGGCCTACGTGGACGACACGCAGTTCGTGCGATTCGACAGCGACGCGGCGATTCCGAGGATGGAGCCGCTGGCGCCGTGGGTGGAGCCGGAGTATTGGGAGCGGGAGACACGAGGCGCCAAGACCCACGCAGAGAATTTCCAAGCGAACCTGCGGACCCTGCTCCGCTACTACAACCCGAGCGAGGCCGGTGAGTGACCCCGGCACGGGGCGCAGGTCACGACCCCTCTCCATCCCCAGAGGTTGGCCCGCGTCGTTCCCGAGTCTCCAGGTCCGAGATCCACCCCGAGGCTGCGGGACCGGCCCAGATCTTCGACCCAGGAGAGCCCAGGCGCCTTTACCCGGTTTCATTTTCGGTTTGGGCCCAAATCCCTGTGGGTCGGTCGGGGCGGGGCGGTGCTCGGTGGGCGGGGCTGACCGCGGGGGCGGGGCCAGGGTCTCACACCACCCAGGAGATGTATGGCTGCGACCTGGGGCCAGATGGGCGCTTCCTACGCGGGTACGACCAGTTAGCCTACGACGGCAAGGATTACCTCGCCCTGAAGGAGGACCTGCGCTCCTGGACCGCAGCGGACACCGCGGCTCAGATCTCCCGGCGCAAGTGGGAGGTGACCCGTGAGGCGGAGAGGGTGAGAGCCTACCTGGAGGACAGGTGCCTGGAGTGGCTCCACAGACACCTGGAGAACGGGAAGGAGACGCTGCAGCGCGCGGGTACCGGGGGCCACGGGGCGCCTTCATCTCTCGTAGATCTCCCGGGCTGGCCTCCCGCCAGGAGAGGAGGAAAACGGGAACAAAGCTAGAATATCGCCCTCCCTCTGCTCCTGAGTGGGAAGAATCCTCCTAGGTTTCCGGATCCTGTACCAGAGAGTGACTCTGAGGGCCCACCTGCTCTCTGGGACAATTAAGGGATGAAGTCTCTGAGGGAATGGAGGGAAGACAATCCCTGGAATACTGATCAGCAGTCCGCTTTGACCCCTGCAGCAGCCTTGGGCACTGTGACTTTATCTCTCAGGCCTTGTTCTCTGCCTCACACTCAGTGTGTGGGAGTCTGATTCCAGCTCTTCTGAGTCCCTCGGCCTCCACTCACGTCAGGACCAGAAGTCGCTGTTCCTCCCTCAGAGCCTAAAACTTTCCAAGAAATAGGAGATTGTTCCAGGTGCCTGTTTCCAGGCTGGTGTCTGACTTCTGTGCTCCCTTCCCCACCCCAGGTGTCCTGTCCATTCTCAGGATGGTCACATGGGCACTGCTGGAGTGTCCCATGAGAGGTGCAAAGTGCCTGAATTTTCTGACTCTTCCCTTCAGATCCCCCAAAGACACATGTGACCCACCACCGCATCTCTGACCATGAGGCCACCCTGAGGTGCTGGGCCCTGGGCTTCTACCCTGCGGAAATCACACTGACCTGGCAGTGGGATGGGGAGGACCGAACTCAGGACACGGAGCTTGTGGAGACCAGGCCGGCAGGGGATGGAACCTTCCAGAAGTGGGGAGCTGTGGTGGTGCCTTCTGGAGAGGAGCAGAGATACACGTGCCATGTGCAGCATGAGGGGTTGTTGGAGCCCCTCACCCTGAGATGGGGTAAGGAGGGGGACTGGGGGGTCATGTCTCTTCTCAGGGAAAGCAGGAGCCCTTCTGCAGGGTCAGGGCCCCTCACCTTCCCTTCCTTTCCCAGAGCCGTCTTCCCAGCCCACCATCCTCATCGCAGCCATCATTGCTGGCCTGATTGTCCTTGGAGCTGTGGTCACTGGAGCTGGGGTTGCTGCTGTGATGTGGAGGAAGAAAAGCTCAGGTAGGGAAGGAGAGAGGAGTGGGGCCTGAGTTTTCTTGTCCCACTGGGTGTTTCAAGCCTCAGGTAGAAGTGTGTCCTGCCTCGTTACTGGGAAGTACTATCCACACACACAGTCCTACCTAGGCTGGGCCCTGTGTGCCAATACCTACTCTTTATGAAGCACCTGTGACAATGAAGGACAGAGAATCACCTTGATGGCTGTGGTGATGGGGACCTGATCCCAGCAGTCACAGGTCGGGGGAAGGTCCCTGCTGAGGACAGACCTCAGGAGGGCAGTTTGTCCAGAACCCACACCCACTTTCCTCATGTTTCCTGATCCAGCCCTGGGTCTGCAGTCACATTTCTGGAAACTTCCCTGGAGCCCAAGACTAGGGGTTTCCTCCAGGACCTCATGGCCCTGCCTTCCCCCTAGCCCCTCACAGGACATTTTCTTCCCCCAGGTGGAAAAGGAGGGAGCTACTCTCAGGCTGTGTGTAAGTTGGGGACTGGGATGTGGAGGAGCTCACCCACCCCATAATTCCTCCTGTCGCACATCTCCTGCAGTCTCTGAGCAGCTGCTGTTTTTGTTCTACCCCAGGGAGCAATGGTGCCCAGGGCTCTGATGTGTCTCTCAGGGATTGTAAAGGTCAGACCCTGGGGATCTGAAGTGGGTGGGGGTGGGGCAGAGGGGAAAGGACTGGGTTGTGGGGATTCTTTGATTGGGACATTTTGAGTGTGTGGTGGGCTGTTCAGTGTCACTACTTACCATGACTGACCTGAATTTGTTCATGACTATTGTTTTCTGTAGCCTGAGACAGCTGCTTTCTGTGGTACTAAGATGATGGGATTTCCTCATGCCTCCCCTTTGTGACTTCAAGAGCCTCTGGCATCTCTTTCTGCAAAGGCATCTGAATGTGTCTGCGTCCCTGTTAGCACAATGTGAGGAGGTGGAGAGACAGCCCACCCCCGTGTCCACCGTGACCCTCATATCCACGCTGACTTACATTCCTTCCCCAATCATCTTTCCTGTTCCAGAGAGGTGGGGCTGGATGTCTGCATCTCTGTCTCAACTTCGTGGTGCGCTGAGCTGCAACCTGTTACTTGGCTAGTGAAAATAAGAATCTGAATATAAATTTGTTTTCTCAAATTCTTGCCATGAGAGGTTGATGGATTAATTAAAGGAGATGATGCCTAAAATTAGAGAGAGGAATTAAAGACCTGAGAACCTTCCAGAATCCACCTGTTTTCTGTGCAGAGTCTGTTGCAGGTAGGGACTGGAGAAGGCTGTGGGGGGCTGAGTGTGAATGGGGCCTGTGCCCAGTTGGTGTTGAATCCATCATGGGCTTTATGGGGTCAGTCCTCAGCTGGGTCACCTTCACTGCTCCATTGTCTTTATCCCTTCAATGGAAACTTGTCCTGCAGGAGCTGCAGGTCACAGAAACTCAGACATCGCCCAGGGTGGCCTCTGCACACAGCAGTCACTGTGCTATTGAGAGACAAATTTTGAGAGCCATTCAGCTCCTGCCCTCCTAATAGTCCTCTTTCCTAGATTGTACTTTCCATCTTCTCTTTAACATTTCTGTTTTATTTTTTATGAATTTTCTATTTTTATGGATACATAACAGTTGTACATATTTGTGGGGTACATATGATATTTTGGTACAGCATATGATGTGTAATCATCAAATCTGAGTAACTAGGATATCCATCTCTTCAAACATTTATAATTTCTTTGTGTTGGGAACATTCTAAATCTTCTCTTCTAATTATTTTGAAATATACAATACATTATTGTTAACTATAGTTTCCCTATTATGCTACTGAATACTAGATCATATTCCTTCTATCTGACTGTTGTACCCATTAACCAACCTCTCATCAACCCCTGCCTCCCTACTGCCCTTCCCAGCCTCTGGAAACCACCATTCTATTCACTACTTTTGAGATCAATTTTTGTAGTTCCCACGTATAGGAGGGAGTGATATTTGTCTTTCTGTGCCTGGCTTACTTTACTTAACCTAATATCCTCCATTTCCATCCATGTTGCTGCACCCAACCTTTGTAAAGGAACCAGTTTCTGGAATTAGTGGAGAGGAGGGATCCCATAATTTTTCTTCTTAGGTATGTTTCTGGTGGAACTGCTATTCTACTCTGCTCTCCTACCCTCTCTCCCTGCCCTGGTTCCAGTAATCTTGGTGTTGGCTCCAATCCAAACTCATGAATCTATAAAGCAGAGTCTAATTTAGAGTTATATTTGTTTGTAACATTGGATCCATAGTCTAGATTTTTTCTTTCCTGAAGAGAGAAACCTGATTATCTGCTGCAGAGTGTGTGTGTGTGTGTGCGCGCGCGTGCGCATGTGTGTGTGTATGTTGGGGGAGGGGAGTTGGTGTGGGGAGGGCACAAGCAGCCCTGTTGAGAAAAGCACAGGCCATCCCGAATGTCAGTGTGAGGGAACCTTGTGCTGTAGCTGTCACAAAACAGCATTTGGCCTGAGGCTATGTTAATAAAGCTATTGCCTTTAGGATAGGGAGGTGTGCTACAGTGATCATTCATTCAACTGACCTTTGTTGTCTGACAGACATACGACAGAGTGGTTTTGCATCTGGGGAATACAATTGAAGTAAAATCAGAAAAATCTTTGGCCTTGTGGAGCATGTGTTCCAGTGGGAAGAAGCAGAGGATAGATACACTATGAGCAGAGGAAGGAAGAAAGATGCTAGAAGACAGCAAGTGTCTGCGAGTAGGTGATCCAAGGTGGCTGTTGTACAGTGTGGCCTTGTTGCAAAGGTGACCTTTGAGGAAAGATTTGAGGGACATAAGTTATCCATGAGGATGTCTAGGGAAGTTCTTTCCAGACAGGGGAACCTCCAGTGGAAGTGCACTATGGCAGGAAGGTGTCTGTGTGCCAAGAAGAGCAAGGAGGCCAGGAGGGTTGGATAGAGAGAAACTGAGATGAAGGCAGAACTGTGGCCAGAGCAGGTGGGCCTGGAGGGTGTGGTGAAGGATCTGATTTTTGCTCTAAGTGAGATGGGAGTTAAAGGATAGTTTTGAGCAGAAGCAGGACATGGTACAATTTCTTTTTTAAAAGGATCTCTCTGGATTGCTGGCAAGACGGCCGAATAGGAACAGCTCTGGGTTCCAGCTCCCAGTGAGATCGACGCAGAAGGTGGATGATTTCTACATTTCCAACTGAGGTACCTGGTTCGTCTCACTGGAACTGGTTGGAGAGTGGGTGCAGCCCAAGGATGGTGGGCCAAAGTAGGGTGGGACGTTGACTCACTCAGCAAGCACAAGGGGTTGGGGAACTCCCTCTCCTAGCCAAGGGAAGCCATTAGGGACTGTACCTGTGCCCTCCGACACAGATACTGTGCTTTTCCCATGGTCTTTGCAACCTGCAGACCAGGAGATTCCCTCTGGTTCCTATACCACCAGGGCCCTGGGTTTCCAGCACAAAACTGGGCGGCCTGTTTGAAGAGACACTGAGCTAGCCGCAGGAGATTCTTTTCATACTCCAGTGGCGCCTGGGATGCCAGTGAGAAAGAACTGTTCAGCTACCCTGGAAAGGGGGCTGAAGCCAGGGAGCCAAGAGGTCTGGTTTGGTGGGTCCCACCCACATGGAACCCAGCAAACTAAGATCCATTGGCTTGAAATTCTCGTGGCCAGCACAGCAGTCTGAGCTTGACCTGGGACACTCGAGCTTCGTAGGGGGAGGGGTGTTCACCATTGCTGAGGCTTGAGTAGGCAGGTTTTACCCTCACAGTGTAAACAAAGCCACTGGGAAGTTCAAACTGGGCGGAGCCCACCACAGCTCAGCAAGGCTGCTGCAGCCAGACTGCCTCTCCTCTCTGGGCAGTCCATCTCTGAAAACAAGGCAACAGCCCCAGTCAGAGACTTATCGATAAAACCCCCACCTCCCTGGGACAGAGCACCTGGGGAAGGGGCAGTTGTAGGCGCAGCTTCAGCAGACTTAAGCATCCCTGCCTGACAACTCTGAAGAGAGCAGCAGATCTCCCAGCACAGTGTTCAAGCTCTGATAAGGGACAGACTGCCTCCTCAAGTGGGTCCCTGACCACCGTGTATCCTGACTGGGAGACACCTCCCTGTAGGGGCAGACAGACATCTCATACAGGAGAGCTCTGACTGGCCTCTGGTGGGTGCCCCTCTGGGACGAAGCTTCCAGAGGAAGAAACAGGTAGCAATCTTTGCTGTTCTTCAGCCTCTGCCAGTGATGCCCAGGCAAACAGGGTCTGGAGTGGAACTCCGGCAAACTCCAGCAGACCTGCAGTAGAGGGGCCTGACTGTTAGAAGGAAAACCAACAAACAGAAAGGAATAGCATCAGTGTCAACAAAAAGAACATCCACTCAGAGACCCCATCTTAAGGTCACCAACTTCAAAGACCAAAGGTAGATAAGTCCACAAAGATGGGGAGAAACCAGCGCAAAAAGGCTGAAAATTCCAAAAACCTGAACACCTCTTCTCCTCCAAAGGATCACAACTCCTTGCCAGCAAGGGAACAAAACTGGACAGAGAATGAGTTTGACGAGGTGACAGAAGTAGGCTTCAGAAGGTGGGTAATAACAAACTCCTCCAAGCTAAAGGAGCATGTTCTAACCCAATGCTAGGAAGGTGAGAAGCTTGAAAAAAGGCTGGATGAATGCTAACTAGAATAACCAGCTTAGAGAGGAACATAAATGACCTGATGGAGCTGAAAAACACAGCACGAGAACTTTCTGAAGCATACAAAAGTATCCATAGCTGAATCGATCAAGCAGAAGAACGGATATCAGAGACTGAAGATCAACTCAGTGAAATAAAGCAAGAAGACAAGATTAGATAAAAAAGAGTGAAAAGAAATGAACAAAGCCTCCAAGAAATGTGGGATTATGTGAAAAGACCAAATCTACATTTGATTGGTGTACCTGAAAGTGATGGGGAGAATGGAACCAAGGTTGAAAACACTCTTCAGGATATTATCCAGGAGAACTTCCCCAACCTAGCAAGACAGGTCAACATTCAAATTCAGGAAATACAGATAACACTACAAAGATAGTCCTCAAGAAGAGCAACTCCAAGACACATAATTGTCAGATTCACCAAGGTTGAAATGAGGGAAAAAATGTTAAGGGCAGCCAGAGAGAAGGCTCAGGTTACCTGCAAAGGGAAGCCCATCAGACTAACAGTGGATCTCTCAGCAGAAACCCTACAAGCCAGAACAGAGTAGGGGACCAATATTCAGCATTCTTAAAGAAAAGAATTTTCAACTCTGAATTTCATATCCAGCCAAACTAAGCTTCATAAGTGAAAGAGAAATAAAATCCTTTATAGACAAGCAAATGCTGAGAGATTTTGTCACCACCAGGCCTGCCTTACAAGAGCTCCTGAAGAAAGCACTATGCATGGAAAGGAACAACTGGTACTAGCCACTGCAAAAACATACCAAATTGTAAAGACCATTGATGCTATGAAGAAACTGCATCAACTAATGGGCAAAATAACCAACCAACAGTATAATGGCAGGATCAAATTCACACGTAACAATATTAACTTTAAATATAAACAGGCTAAATGCCCCAATGAAAAGACACAGACTGGCAAATTGGATAAAGAGTCAAGACTCATTGGTGTGCTGTGTTCAGGAAACCCATCTCACGTGAGAAGACACACATAGGCTCAAAATAAAGGATGGAGGAATATTTACCAAGCAAATGGAAAAAAAAAAAAAAAAAAAGCAGGGGTTGCAATCCTAGTCTCTGATAAAACGGACTTTAAACCAACCAAGATCAAACAAGACAAAGAAGGGCATTACAGAATGGGAAAGGGATCAATGCAACAAGAAGAGCTAACTGTCCTAAATATATATGCACCCAATACAGGAGCACCCAGATTCATAAAGCAAGTTGTAAGAGACCTACAAAGAGACTTAGACTCCCACACAATAATAGTGGGAGGCTTTAACACCCAATATTATCTGTCAGTATTAGACAGATCAATAAGACAGAAAATTAACAAGGATATCCAGGACTGGAACTCAGCTCTGGACCAAGTGGACCTAATGGACATCTACAGAACTCTCCACCCCAGATCAACAGAATATATGTTCTTCTCAGCACCACATGGCACTTATTCTAAAATTGACCACATAATTGGAAATAAAACACTCCTCAGCAAATGCAGAAGAATGAAAATCATAACAGTCTCTCAGACCACAGTGCAATCAAATTAGAACTCAGGATTAAGAAACTCAGTCAAAACCACACAACTACATGGAAACTGAACAACCTGCTCCTGAATGACTACTGGGTAAATAATGAAGTGAAAGTAGAAATAAAGGTATTCTTTGAAACCAATGAGAACAAAGACACAACATACCAGAATCCCTGGGACACATTTAAAGCAGTGTGTAGAGGGAAACTTACAGCAATAAATGCCCACAAGAGAAAGCAGGAAAGATCTAAAACTAACACCCTAACATCACATTTAAAAGAACAAGAAAAGCAAGAGCAAACAAATTCAAAAGCTAGCAGAAGATAATAATTAACTAAGATCAGAGCAGAATTGAAAGAGATGGAGACACACAAAAAAAAAACCCTTCAAAAAAATCAGTGAATCCAGGAGGTAGTTTTTTGAAAAGATCATCAAAATAGACCTGCTAGCCAGATTAATAAAGAAGAAAAGAGAGAAGAATCAAATAGATGCAATAAAAAATGATAAAGGTGGCTATCACCACAGATCCCACAGAAATACAACTACCATCAGAGAATGCTATGAACACCTCTACACAAATAAACTAGAAAATCTAGAAGAAATGGATAAGTTCTTGAACACGTACACCCTCCCAAGACTAAACCAGGAAGAAGTCAAATCCCTGAAAAGACCGATAAAAAGTTCTGAAATTGAGGCAGCAATTAATAGCCTACCAACCAAAAAAAGTACAGGACCAGATGAATTCACAGTTGAATTCTACCAGGGTACAAAGAGAGCTGGGACCATTCCTTTTGAAACTGCTCCAAACCATAGAAAAAGAGGGAATCCTTCCTAATTCATTTTATGAGGCCAGCATCATCCTCATACCAAAACCTGGCAGAGACACAACAAAAAAAGAAAATTTCAGGCCAATATCCCTGATGAACACTGATGCGAAAATCCCCAATAAAATACTGGCAAACTGAATCCAGCAGCATATCAAAAAGCTTATCCACCATTATCAAGTTGGCTTCATCCCTGAGATACAAGGCTGGTTTAACATATGCAAATCAATAATCATTATCCATCGCATAAACAGAAACAATGACAAAAACCACATGATTATCTCAATAGATGCAGAAAAGGCCTTTGACAAAATTCAACAGCACTTCATGCTAAAGACTCTCAATAAAATAGATATTGATGGAACCTATCTCAAAATAATAAGAGCTATTTATGACAAATGCACAGCTGATATCATACTGAATGGGCAAAAACTGGAAGCATTCCCTTTGAAAACCAACATGAGACAAGGGTGTCCTCTCTCACCACTCCTATTTAACATTAGTATTGGAAGTTCTGGCCAGGGCAATCAGGCAAGAGAAAGAAATAAAGGGTATTCAATTAGAAAAGAGGAAGTCAAATTGTCTCTGTTTGCAGATGACACGATTGTGTATTTAGAAAACCCCATCGTCTCAGCTCAAAATCTCCTTAAGCTGATAAGCAACTTCAGCAAAATCTCAGTATACAAAATCAATGTGCAAAAATCACAAACATTCCCTATACACCAATAACAGACAAACAGAGAGCCAAATCATGAGTGAATTCCCATTCACAGTTGTTACAAAGAGAATAAAATACCTAGGAATACAACTTAACAAGGGTTGTGAAGGACCTCTTCAAGGAGAACTACAAACCACTGCCCAAAGAAATAAGAGAGGGCACAAACAAATGGAAAAAGATTCCATGCTCATGGATAGGAAGAATCAATATTGTGAAAATGGCCATACTGCCAAAAGTAATTTATAGATTCAATGCTATCCCCATCAAGCTACCATTGACTTTCTTCACTGAGTTGGGAAAAAACTACTTTAAATTTCATATGGAACCAAAAAGAGCCCATGTAGCCAAGACCATCCTAAGCAAAAAGAACAAAGCTGGAGGCATCATGTTACCTGACCTCAAACTATATTACAAGGCTACAGTAACAAAAACAGCATGGTACTGGTACCAAAACAGATATATAGACCTATGGAACATAACAGAGGCCTCAGAAATAGCATCACACATCTACAACCATCTGATCTTTGACAAACCTGACAAAAACAAGCAATGAGGAAAGGATTCCCTATTTAATAAATGGTGCATGGGAAAACTGGCTACCCATATGCAGAAAGCTGACACTGGATCCCTTCCTTACACCTTATACAAAAAATTAATTCAAGATGGATTAAAGACTTAAATGTAAGACCTAAAACCATAAAAGCCCTAGAAGAAAACCTAGGCAATACCATTCAGGACATAGACATGGGCAAAGACTTCATGACTAAAACACCAAAAGCAATGGCAACAAAAGCCAAAATAGACAAATGGGATCTAATTAAACTAAAGAGCTTCTGCACAGCAAAAGAAACTATCATCAGAGTGACAGGCAACCTACAGAATGGGAGAAGATTTTTGCAATCTATCCATCTGACAAAGGGCTAATATCCAGAATCTACAAATAACTTAAACAAATTGACAAGAAAAAACAGCCCCATCAAAAAATGGGTGAAGGATATGAACAGACACTCCTCAAAAGAAGACATTTATGTGGCCAACAGCATATGAAAAAATGCTCATCATCACTGGTCATTAGAGAAATGCAAATCAAAACTACAATGAGATACCATCTCACACTAGTTAGAATGGTGATCATTGAAAAGTCAGGAAACAACAGATGCTGGAGAGTATGTGGAGAAATAGGAACACTTTTACACTGTTGGTGGGAGTGTAAATTAGTTCAACCACTGTGGAAGTCAGTGTGGCCATTCCTCAAGGATCTAGAACTAGAAATACCATTTAACCCAGCAATCTCATTACTGGGTACATACCCAAAACATTATAAATCATGTTGCTATAAAGACACATGTACATGTGTTTATTGTGGCACTGTTCACAATAACAAACACTTGAACCAACCCAAATACCCATCAATGATAGACTGAATAAAGAAAATGTGGCACATACACACCATGGAATATTATGCAGCCGTAGAAAATGATGAGTTCATGTCATTTGCAGAGACATGGATGAAGCTGCAAACCATCATTCTCAGAAAAGTATCATAAGAACAGAAAATGAAACACTGCATGTTGCCACTCATAAGTGAGTTGAACAATGAGAACACATGGACACATGAAGGGGAACATCACACACCGGGCCCGGTTGTGGGGTGGGGGCTTAGGGGAGGGATAGCATTAGGAGAAATACCTAATGTAGATGATGAGTTGCTGGGTGCAGCAAACCACCATGGCACGTGTATACATATGTGACAAACCTGTACATTCTGCACATCTACCCCAGAACTTAAGGTATTTAAAAAAAAAAAAAAAGGATCTGTCTGAATGCTGTGCTGACAACAGAATTGAGAGGCGAGGGACGAGGGAGGCAGAAGGGAAAACAGTGGGAAGCCAGTGCAGTATTCCAGGCTGGAAATGTCGGTTACCTTGACTGGGGTGTGAGCAGTGGAAATCGTGGGACGTGAGCAGATTCTGGATGCATTTGAAGATGGACTTCGCAGTATTTGCTAATGGATTATATCTGTGGTGTAAGAAAGTGTAAGAAAGAGGAATCAAGGACCCCCATAGTTTTAAAATGAGTGAGTAGAAGGGTGGAGCTGCTGTCAGTGGAGATGGGGAGACTCTGGCAGGCACTTATTTGAGGAGGGGGCTTTGCAGACATTCAGTGGAGGAGATGTCTACCAGTCATGCAGGTGAGGGAGCTGGGGTGGCAGTTGGACAGACAAATCTGGAGTTTAGGAGAAAGGACTGCGCTGGAGGACTCGATTAGGGAGGTCACAACTTATAAATGATACTTAAAACCTCAGGCATGGATGACGGCACCAAGGAAGTGACTGCCTGTAGAAGAGAATGAGTGCAAGAACTGGGCCCTGGACCTCCAGTGCTACACTCAGAGCAGACTGCACAGTTCTGAACACCAAGTTTAGAAGGCACATAGACCAAGGAGTCCCAGACTTTACTGTGCACAGGAATCACCTGGATGTGATGCTAAGATCCAGGAAGTCTGGAGTGGAGCAAGAGATTCTGGATTTGTGACAAGGCTGGAGCTCAGTGCTGCTGGTCTCCAGATCACACTTGGAGTAGCAAGAACATCAGGATCCCAATGCCTGTGCATCAGCCTCAGCTGTAAGGCATGTTAGGTAAGCGTTTTCTGAGTCTTGTGCATAATACTCTGATCCAGGGGGTTTTGGGGAGTGGCCTGAGTATTTCCTGAGCCTCCACTAGCAATCCTGTTGATCAGCTAGAGTGGGAACCACTGATATGAGTGATCAGAGAGTGCCCAGGGTGGGTTCGCTGGGTGGGCTTTGAAACCCTGTTTAAAAGTGGGTTTTCCCCTCAGAAAGAAAAGGGAAGACATATATCATCAAATATGAGATGTGATGTCCTTATTATTCTCTGTACCATGGAGTGGAGGCCAGGTAGACGATTCAAGATGTGGCCCTCAGCTCTGCACAAAGAAACCCCTGAATGCTGCTGTCTGACACTGGTGCACAGATTGTTACCTCACTTCTTGGAGCAAACACAGAATCCAAATTTTTCTAATTTATACATAAAGTATTATAAATGGTATTGGGAGATAATTTTATTATGGGGAAGGCCACAGAAGCAGGCTTGAAACAGCACAGCCAGGAACAGATTCCACAGTCTACCCGAGGTCAGGTCCAGGTCCCTCCTAGTAACAACTGCCCCTGCTGCTAAGCACAGATGCCACTGCTCACATCTCTGAAACCCTGGTGCTGGACACTGGACCCTGAGGCTAGGACAGATGTCACTGCTGCACCTGGAAACTGGACATCACCACTGTCACTCAGCTATCTTTACTAAAATGCGTTCTGCACAGTCACGGCCTCATCCTGGGTCAGGGTCCTGCAGGTGGTCGTCTGACTGGTGGAGCCTAAGCCTCATGTCCATGACCAACTATTGGGGTGACTGGATAGTCCTGTTCCAGGGAGGGAGGTGGTTTCTGCCTCCTCTCAAGACTCTAAGTGTCATAAACCAAAAATAAACTTCAAAGACCCCCGACCCAACCCCAAACATCTTAATGGACACCATCCTCACCTGCGGCACTCAAAATTTAACCGGAAAGACTGATTCAGACCATGATGGGAAGTAGGCATCGAACATTCCTCATTATGTATGTCCTCTTCCCTTTTGGAATTCAGGAAAAGCTGACCAGCATTTAACATCAACACAGACCTTAAGTATGATAAGAAACACTTACAATCTAATCTCTCTGAAACCTGCCAACTGGAGGCATCATCTGCATGAGAAATTTGGTCTCCACAACCTCTTATCGTAACCCAGACATTCCTTTCTATTGATAACAGCCAATTGCCAATCAGAACATTTTAAAATCTACCTAAAACCTAGACTGCTCCCCACCCCCAACCCTGATTCAAGTTGTCCTGTTTTTCTGGACCAAACCAATGTATATCTTAAATGTATTTGATTGATGTCTCATGTCTTCCTAAAATGTATAAAACCAACCTTGGCCCCAACCACCTTGAGCACATGTTCTCAGGGTCTCCTGAGGACTGTGTCATGGACTGTGGTCACTCATATTTGGCTCAGAATAAATCTCTTCAAATATGTTACAGAATTTGACTCTTTTCATCAACAGTGTGGAATTCTGGTGTAATAAGAGGGTTCAAGTGCTGGAGTGTGAGGGGTGGGAAAAGAATGACAAATTTTAATTCTTGAGCAGTGATCCAAGACAAGAAATTTATCTGGTACCTGGTAGGCATGCAGAGTGGCTGAATGAACCAGTGACTAAGAAATAATATATTTCCACCCATTCCCTTGAAAGTATTTACATCAAGTTTTTGTCTATCCCAGTTTATAGTCTAGATTATTGGGGTGGCATTGTGTGATGGTGAAATGATTATTCAAACATCTTCCCTCAGCATTGTCTCTTACTAGGATTAAAACACTCAGGTTTGTAAGATCTCAGAGGATCTGGGTCCACATCGATGTTTTACATTAATATTTGTATTATCTTGTGTGTGGAAATATTTCTGGGGAGAGAATCTCTAACATTTATTGGTTTTTATGTGACCCTCTCAGAGGCCTAAAAGAAAATCTTAACTTCTAGATTAGAGATAGGGCCACTCCACGTCTGGACAATGAACAGCTGGTTTAGCTGGTTGAACACCTGTGTTTAGCAGACTTAGGGACATGAAATAAATGCTTACATTTTGTTTATCTTTTCCTCTGGGACCAAAGAAGGCAGAGGTGTACTTGCTTACTCTTACTATAAGTTTCTCTCTGTGATGGGGTTTTCCTCCACCCAAATAACTTTCCGATTCTCTAACAGCAGCTGGGAGTCCTAAAGTTCGACTCCATTCTGACACTAACTACCTGGAGTTCACCTCAGGCTCCACAGGTTTAAGGGCTCAGTCCCACAAGACTGTCCTCACTTCAGATGCAAGTCACAAGTATTGGGTCCCAGGTTACCTGCACTTCTGTCTGTCATGGTTGCAAAGTCAGGGGTCTCTAATCTCCCAAGGACTGATAATTCTTAAACTAACTCAAAGAACTCAGGAAGTTGCTATAGTCATGTAAACTAAAAAACGTCTGAGACAGGTCTCAATCGGTTTAGAAATTTATTTTGCCGAGCTGAAGATTAACCTTGGAAGAAGAGACACAAATTGTCGTACCATCTGTGGCCCATGCTTTTTCCTAAGAGGGGTTTGAGGACTGCAATATTTACAGAAGAAAGAGCAGGCAGGAGAGGAAAAAGGAACAGTCAACTATGCTTTCATCTCGTGCTCAGTAAATCTGCATTTTACATACGATAAAGTAAATGTTGGGTAGAGAAGTCAAATATGCGTTTGTCTCCAGGTAGATGGAGGGAAGATTTCTAGTCTTATCTTTGTCTTGTACCTGTGAAGATAAGCTGTTAATTTACATTGGCAGAGTGAAATTAAACAAAACTCAGTTTTAGAGTAAAGATGTTGGGGCCCACAAGGAATTATCTTGTGAGCAATTCTTGAGGGAGGCCATCTGGGGAGATATGTGGTCTTCTGTCTTTGCAGTTATTTGTTTAGGAACAAAAGAAAGGCAGTTGTTAGGAATAACGCTCAAAATCCTAAGGAAATTGAACACTCGAACAAAGGATTCTTAGCAAAGCAATTTTACTTCTTTGCAGAGGGGTGCCTCCTTGGCCAGTTGCCATGAGAGCACACCTGAATAAAGGCACACGAGAGCCTTTATTCCTGATGCAAGTCCTGCCCGGTACCCTTTCCCCGTTGGCTGGGGTCGAGTCGTACAATCTAAACTAATCCCGGTTGGCTAAACATCTGATTTTTTTAAGATAAGATGGGCATGTAAAAGAAAGCAGAGAGGAAAGGGGAAGAGGTGTCTGTAATGAGCTAGAAAGTTAGTCCTCTTTCCAAATAAGGAAAGGAATGTGAGCTAGTACTGATAACGACTGGTACTGTGGTGTGCCTGGGCATCAACAAAGACAAAAAGAAAAAAAAAAAGAGGAGAAAAAGGGAAAAAAAGGGGGTGCTATGAATTAAAGAATAAAAGATTGATTCGGTTATTTGAAGAGAAACCTCATCATAACCCGCAGCTTCCCCCACTTCCTTTTTTCTTTTTTAAATAACTCTTTCTTTTCAAATTTTTCTAGCATAATTTGGTTCTACTTGGTCTTCTAGAAGGAAAAGCTTATTTGAATCAGGGAGAGGAGGATCGTAAGAGGTTTTAGTGGGAGCTGTTTCAATAAGTCTTTGTATTAATCCTCAGGCACAGGGTATGATGCAGCATCCTACGAGAATAAGAAATGCTAATCCAATGGCCAGAGAGATAAGGATTGATGACATAAGTCCCTTCCATCTACTGAACCAATTTTCCAATTAAATTTGTGAAGGGATCATTTAGTCCAGAATTTTTAGCTCACTCGTTTGATAAGGCAGTAAGACACTGTAATGCTTTAGTTATGGTCCTACTGGTAGCAGTATTATTAGGGATATAAGTACAGCATTGGGTCTTGATCATGACACAAACTCTACCTTATTTTGCTAGTGTCATGTCTAATGCTATCCTGTTTTCCCAGGCCATTTGGCTGGTAGGTCCTAATTGATCACCTATTCCTTTAATAGCATCTCTAGTATAATTAATAAATCATTGCTGAATGTAATAAATGTAATTTATCTAATTCACATTTTTATTTACAGTTAACCACTAGAAGAATGTAGATTCAAATCTGACAGTTATTTGATTTCGGGCCTTAAATTCATTCGGCATTCCTCTTGGGACCTTAATGGCATCTATATAAACATGAGAATCGAAGGACCCATGGGGGGCCTCTTTTGTTTGACGATGTTTGGTTCTTACCCTTTCTGGTTGATGAAATGCCGGGGTGAAAGGGATGGCCAATTGAATTAGAGCACAAATTCCACTACAGTCACTTGGCAGAGTGTCCAGTATTGGTGCACCACAATACCACCACACGTCTCCTCAAGGATGGCTAAGGGCAGACTGATGGATAAGCTCTTGGAAGGGCTTAAGCTCACTGCATCCCGTTAAAGATCCCAGGAACACCAAGTTCTCTCCCTGTCGTGAGAGACACGAAGTAAAATTGCCATTGGGAGATGGACGCTGAATGGTCTTTGGGGGCTGACCCACAGGGTGTTGAACTTTGGGGAACAGCAGAGAAAGAGCTTGACATGATTTGTTGCCCCAGGCTGAGGGGTTTTGGAAGAGAGCGAACATACAGTCCATGCTCGGTCGGTTGGAAGACCATCCAAGTGGGAAGGGGACAATCTGCGCCTCCGATCTACTGTGCGCACAAGGGTAGCATTCACTTTTGTTTAAAGTGCGAAAAGAATATTTAATCCATTCCAGCCAATATTTGCATCTTGGTATCCTGTCTCTAGAGCTATAGTTTGCCTTAAGTTTTCTACCTCCACAATTGTTTCCTTGGTTAGGTCATTCTGGAGATGGGAGGAGGATGTTGGACTCGCTATTCGTGGGGAGAGCGTTGGGTTCCACGTGTCTCCAGAACTTTGGGTCTGAACTCCTTTATTAGTGTTAATCAGTGTTTTAACTAACCTTAGGGAGAAGATTCCTATAGGATCCTGTCCTTCAGTGTCTGCTTCTAACCCATACCGTTTGAATATAGAGGGATCTTGGACCATTGTCCGGGGATTATTTATAATCAGCAACAAGGGGTTACAGTGTAATGGCTTACAATTTGGTGGAGTGGGACCACGGACTAGTTGGAGTTTTTGTTTCAGTCCCCATAACTTATTTGAAGCAGGGGGCTTGGCTGTCCACATTTTGTACTTAGTAGTTCACCAAACATCTGCCTAGTCACCACAAGGACTTTTTAAAGCTCCATACTTACCCTTGCTTGATTCTTTGCAGTATGGACATAGATACTTATCAACATGGGATAGCCTCCTTTGAGCTTGCTTGTCTCCACGTGGGATGACTGAACAGGCATCGAACTGAAGGGTTAAAGGATGACTAGCCTGAGTTACATTGATGACAAGGTGACCTTCTGCTGAAAAGAAAAAAGATAATAAACAAGTGATTATTAAGCTCTTTTTTTTTTTTTTTTTTTTTTTTTTTGAAATGGAGTCTCACTCTGTAGTCCAGGCTGGAGTGCAGTGGCGTGATCTTGGCTCACTGCCAGCTCCACCTCCCGGGTTAATGGCATTCTCCTGCCTCATCTTCCGGAGTAGCTGGGACTGCAGATGCCCTCCAGCATGCCTGGCTAATTTTTTTGTATTTTTAGTACAGACGGGGTTTCACCGTGTTAACCAGGATGGTCTTGATCTCCTGACCTCGTGATCTACCCACCTTAGCCTCCCAAAGTGCTGGGATTATAGGCGTGAACCACTGCGCCCTGCCCTAAGCTCGTTTTTATAGTTGGTTTGGTGGGGGTTGGCCCTGGAGTGACAGTCCATGATTCTGAAGGTGGTGGTGCCTTCTTGAGTTGGGTGCGATGAGTCCATCCTCTTTCCACTGTCCAGACTGCAGTCTCAGTAGTTAGGAGCACTAGGTAGGGTCCTTCCCAGACTGGTTCAAGCTTCCCTTCCTTCCACCCTTTGATGAGAATGTGGTCTCCAAGCTGATGCTGATGTGCTGGAAACTCCAGGGGCAGCGCCTGTGCTAGGAGACCTTTAGTTTTAAGGGAAGAGAAGGTACAGCATAGACCAAGTACATAATTTTTGAGGAACTGATCCTTTGTTTCAAACATAGGGATGTCAGCAGTGGAGTGTAAGTAGGGCATTCCATAGAGCATTTCACAAGGGGAGAGGCCAATATCTCTCCGAGGGGCAGTCCGGATTCTTAACAAAGCAATAGGAAGACATTTAGTCCATGGCAATCGAGTTTCTAAAACTAACTTAGTGAAGTGGTTTTTTAGAGTCTGATTCCTCCACTCTACTCTTCCTGAGGAGGATGGATGCCAAGGGGTGTGGTATTCCCAAATTATATCTAGTACCTGGGCTAACTTCTTAATGACATGCGCAGTGAAATGGGTTCCTTTATCTGAATCAATATTTTCTTCTAGTCCAAATCTGGGTACGATGTTTTCAATTAATGCTTTAACTACATTACTGGCAGTTGCACATGAGAATGGGATTGCCTCTATCCAGTGGGCAAAGTGGTCTACTATTACTAATAAGTATTTTAAATGACCAGTTGGAGGCATTTCAGTGTAATTGATCTGAACACTTTGAAATGGTTTCAGCCCTGGATTTCTTCCTCCAAGGGGCGATTTCCTTAGAACCTGTTTATTAGGTTTTTTTTTTTTTTTTTTTTTTTAACATATTAAGCAACTATCTATAACTTGTTTGGCCAGGGTATAAATTCCTATACACCCATAAACCCAGATAACTGCATCGCACATTGCTTGGGGTCCCCAGTGTGTCCCTTGATGTAATTGAGACAAGACCTCCCTTATGAGAGGTTTGGGCAACATCTCCCTCTGATCGGGTAATATCCATTGCCCTTCCGCCTTCTCTTTAGCTCCTATTTTTATCAACTTCTCTTTTTCAATGGAAGATAAAATGGGGGTTGCAGTAGGAGAAGGAAGGCATGGAGTTAAATGAAAAGCAGACGTTTTGGAAGAAATGGCAACTTGTTTTGCTATTTGATCTGCAAGATTATTCTAACCCTAACCCTTTGGTGCCCTGGGACATGTACAGTAGCTATTTCTTCCAGCAATTGGAGGTTGTTGAGGACATGAGCAATCAGTTCTCTATGAACTAAATCTTGGCCTATACTACTGATAAGACCCTTCTCTATCCAAATTTTCCCATATATGTGTGCCACCCCAAAGGCAGTATAAATAGTTCCTTCTTTGTTTTGTAAATGTCCTAAAGCTTGGCTGAGTGCAAACAGTTCACACATTTGGGCAGACCAATTGTTAGGCAGCCTTCCTGATTCTACTTCTTCAAGTGTCTTTCCATCAATCACTGAATACCCATTATGTCTTTTCCCTTCAGTCACCCAGGAGTACCCATCTATGAATAAGTGCCGCCCTGTCTTGAAGGGAGTTTCTCCTAAGTCTGGTCAAACTTTTGTATGGTAATCAATCAGATCTAAACATGCATATTCTCATTTTAAGTTTGGATCCCCCATTAAAAAGCCCGCTGGAGCCGGGCGCGGTGGCTCATGCTTGTAATCCCAGCACTTTGGGAGGCAGAGGTGGGCGGATCATGAGGTCAGGAGATCGAGACCATCTTGGCTAACACGGTGAAACCCTGTCTCTACTAAAAATGCAAAAAAAAAAATTAGCATTGTGGTGTGTGGTGGTGGGCACCTGTAGTCCCAGCTACTCGGGAGGCTGAGGCAGGAGAATGGCGTGAACCCAGGAGGCGGAGCTTGCAGTGAGCCGAGATCGTGCCACTGCCTCCAGCCTGGGTGACAGAGTGAGACTCCGCCTCAAAAAAAAAAAAAAAAAAAAAAAAAAAAAAGCCTGCTGGATTAAGTGAATTATCAGTAGTTATAATATTAAATAGTCTTGTTCTAGTAAGATAGCCTCATATTTTAAAATTCTAGAGTCAGTGATCCACCTCCCTGCTTTCTGATTTAATATAGTTCTAACTTGGTGGGGCATGCTTACTGTTAACTTTCCTCCAAAGGTTAACTTCTTACTTTCTTCGACTAATACTGCTGCAGCTGTAATGGGTTGGATACGTTGGGGTCACCCACGAGTGACTGGGTCTAAGACCTTTGACAAGAAGGCCATGGGCGGTTGGCAACCTCCATGTTCTTGGGTGAGCACTCCTAGGGCTAACCCATTATTTACATTAACTAAAAGGTGAAATGGCTTTTCTAGGGAGAGTAGAGCTAGAACAGGGGCGGTTATGAGCATCTCTTTTAATGCCTCAATTTGCTGGATTTCCTGGGAAGTCCACAAGAGATGATCAGGCTTCCACTGGGCAAGTTTTTCATATAGAAGTTTACTTTCTAATGCATATGAATCAATCCATAAATGACAATACCCAATTAGTCCTAAAAATTTCCTGAGTTCTTGTTTAGTTTGAAGCAGGGATAGGGAAACAATTCCCTCCACTCTTTCAGGTCCTTTATTTTGTTTACCTGCACTGATTAGGTGGCCTAAGTATTTAACTTCAGGTCCTACATACTGAAGTTTCCATTTTGAGACCCACAACCTCTCTTTTTGCAAGTGATTGAGAATGTGTGTAGAGAAGTCACCTACTTCTTTTATGTCTTTACCAGATATTAGAAGATCATCCACGTACTGAAGCAGACATATTTGTTTAGGGACTGCAACTTTCTCTAGTACTTGTTCTAGGATCTTACCAAAGATGTTGGGGGAGTCTGTGAACCCCTGGGACAAGATTGTCCATCGATATTGCTGTCTCCACCCTGTATAGGGGTCTTCCCACTCAAAAGCAGATATGTCTCAGCTATCCTCAGCCAAGGGGCATGCCCAGAAAGCATCCTTCAAGTCTATCACTGTAAACCACTGATGATCATATGGAATTTTGCTAAGAGTGGTGTAAGGGTTAAGAACAATGGGGTGAGTGGTCTGGACTATTTGATTAACAGCTCTAAGGTCTTGCACCAATCTATGTGACCCATCTGATTTCTTGACAGGCAGGATTGTGGTATTGCAAGGAGACATACAGGGTTCAAGAAGCCTATCTTTAACGAGACCCTCAGTTACAGGCTTTAGCCCTACCCTGCCCTCTGGAATGGGGTATTGCTTTCTCCTTACTATTTCCCCAAAAGTTTTTAGTGTGATACGTATTGGAGGGATTTGGAGTCTCCCTCTATTTGCTTCTTTTGACCAGACATTGGGATGAATATATTTCTCATCCACAGCAGTGAGTAAATGTAGTGAAGTGAGGAATCCTTTAGGGCCCACTTGAAGGCCTATGCCTAGCCTTAACATTAAGTCCCTCCCTAATAAATTAGTTCCCGCTTCAGAAATTAATAAAAACTGAATATGAGTAAATTGATCTTGATATCTGACTTCTGTGCTTTCTAAAATGTTTGCCTTAAATCCTTCTCTTTTTACTCCAGAGACTAAAAGTTCTTCTGAAGAGCAGGTGAGACCAGGTGGAGGGAAACAGGAGCGTGAAGCCCCTGAATCAACTAAAAAGGTGATAAATTCATATTTAGGTCCCACCTCCAAATTTATCAAGGGCTTCTGGTGGGACTTAAAATAGAAGAGGTGGAGCCCTTGACTCCCCCATTGTTCTTCAAAAGTCCTGAGTGTGAGAGTTTCTCTCTCTCTCTCTCTAGTTCAGGACACTCCCTCTTGAAGTGGCCTGTTCTTCCACATCAGTAACATCTATCTTGTCCCTCTCCCTTCTCAGTCTTAGCATTCTCTGCGCTTGCCCCCCTATACCCCTTAGGGGGCTTGTGAGTTGAGGTCCTCAGCCCTCCAGATGGAGGCTTGCGTCCTCTCAAGACCGGTCTAGGCCCCTTATAATCTCTGGCTCCTTGGAAACCCTGCTTAGAGGTATATGGATTTGGAGCTGTCTGCTGGAAGGTAGATAATATAAATTTTGTGTTTTGTTTTTGCTTTTCCTCATCTCTTCTGACATATACCTTTGGAACCTCCCTGAGCAGTTCACTCAGGGGATGGTCCTCCCAATTTTCTATTTTTCATAATTTTCTTGAAATGTCTGGCCAACTTTTAGCAACAAAGTGAAGTTTTAACATTCCCTGTCCAAGGGGTTTTTCCAGATCAAGGCCTGCGTACAGTCTCATTTGTTCCCTCAATCTAAGAATCTAGAGGGTTCCTCATCTTTTTCCTATTGAATATCAAATGCTTTAGAAGGATTTCGAGTTCGGGCTACTGATTCTCAAATTCCTTTTATTATCATCTCCCTTAGATCCTGCATGTTTTCCCAGTGATTGGCATTGTTATTGTCCCACTGGGGTCTCGGGTGGGAAATTTATAGTCCGCGGGAGGAACATTTTGACTGGGAGGGTGCTCGCGTTCCCAAACCGCCATAGCAGCCCTCCGAATCATACTTCGTTCTTCCCCTGAAAAGAGGATGCCCAAGATGGACACCAACTCGGCCCAAGTGTATACCTGAGGCCCTAAAAATTGATCAATTTGATCTGCTATTCCGTAAGGGTCATCCAGTAATGGCTTAAGCTCCTTTTTAAAATTCCGGACCTCTGAACTAGTGAAGGGAGAGCTTACAAAGCCAATAGTCCCTCAGCCTTGTGGTACCTCTCTTAAAGGAAAGAAAGTTGGATCTGGCTCTTTGGGTGTGGAGGGAAATGGAAAGTTCTGAATATCCTTTTTACATCGTTCTATTTCACATTGAAGCCCTTTTAAAGAGGAATACTTAATAGGTTGGGAGGGGGCAGGTTCCCAAGACGGTAATTCTGCAGAGTTGGGATTATAAGGAGGGGGAGCAACATGAGCAGAAGCACCACAAGCAGAGGAGGGATCCACAGCAGCAGCTGGGGGAATAGAACAGGCTGGGATGCTGCCTGAAATGGCTGGGGAGTAACCCGAAATCACAGCTGGAGGGACAGCACAGCCTGGGGCAGCTGGAAGAGTGACGCAAACAGGGGAGGAACCTGAAAAGGGAACCGGAGGGGTGGGATCCGGAGCGCTGAATGAAGGAAGATGATTTAGAAGATCCCACGTGTTAGTAGGTGTAGGTTGTCTAGGAACGGGAACTTTTTCTCTTTCAGAAGGGGTGGCTTCTTTCTCCCTCCGAAGTCTAAAAGGTAAGGAGACCCAGTCCCTGCTGCCAGCAGAGGGCGCAACCGATTTTTTTTTTTTCCCTGGGAGACAGGGCTCTTATCAAAAATATGTTCCATTAAGAGCTGACAAATCTGCTCCTCATTAGACCCAAATTTTGGCCAGAAAAGTGAGGGTTTAAGGATGGGTTCTCGAATCCAAATAAAGCAACAATATTTTATCATCTGCTGTTTTCGTTTATACTTGATTCTCTCATTATCTTTCCAATACTTTGGCATAAACCCCCAAGGGGCTACCAGAAGGAATTCCATCACTCTCTAGATTCTTTGGTTTTCCTGTCTTACTTGAAACGTTTCCCATCTTAGGCGTTATGGGGGGGTCCAACCCCTCGTGTTAGAGATTTCTACCCTCCCCCTTCCTGGAGGCTTACTGAGGCTTTGGGAAAAGGCTCCAACCCCACCTGTTTGGGATTTCTACCCTCCCCCTTCCTCTTTGTCTACTCTGTTCCTGCTTCTAGTAGATAGATGGCAGCAACAGACGGCAAAGAAGACTCACTCACTCTACATAACCACAATACTACTTAGTTCCATTCACACACTCTCAGCCTCCAACTTATCTCGACCACTCAGGAAATACTTAGTGGCCTTTGCAAAGTTTCCTACCTTATTCCATGCACAAGAATTACCTGGTACTCTTATTGCTGCAGTCTTGCAAGCCTCTCCTCTCTGCTTTGCTGAGAATCCAGATTTATTAGTCACAACGGGTGGGCCTTATCTCCCTCACCCCAGGGCCACCATAACTAGATAGTAGGATGCATCCCCCTGGGGGGGATGCCCCGAAGGCTCCCTTCCCAAAGGAGAATATTCGATCCCCAAAGTTGGATGCCAGAACTGTTAGGAATAACGCTCAAAATCCTAAGGAAATTGAGCACTCGAACAAAGGATTCTTAGCAAAGCAATTTTACTTCTGCACAGAGGGGTGTCTTCTTGGCCAGTCGCCATGAAAGCACACCTGAAAAAAGGGGCATGAGAGCCTTTATTCCTGATGCAAGGCCTGCCCCTGTACGCTTTCCCCTTTGGTTGGGGTTGGGTCATACAATCTAAACTAATCCCAGTTGGCTACACATTTGATTTTTTTAGATAAGGTGGACATGTAAGAGAAAGTGGAGAGGAAATGGGAAGGGGTGTCTGTAATGAGCTAGAAAGTTAGTCCTCTTTCCAAATAAGGAAAGGAATGTGAGAAGGTACTGATAATGCCTGGTACTGTGGCGTGCCTGGGCATCTAACAAAGGCAAAAAGGACAAAAAGGAGGGAAAGGGAAAGAAGGGGGGCACTATGAATTAAATAATAAGATTGATTGGGTTATTTGAAGAGAAACCTCATCATATACCACACAGTCTTTCCATCACTCAGTTTCCAAACTTAACTTTTCCCTTTGGTATAGTGAATTTGTTGTCCTGAAATTTTACTTTCCTTTCACACTCAGTATTGCAGTTTATTATTGTTATAGCTTAAATTAGCAGTCCCCAGCCTTTTGGGCACAAGGGACCGGTTTAATGGAAGACAATTTTTCCATGGACCAGTCGGGGGTGGAGGGGAGTGGTTTTGAGATGAAACTGTTCCACCTAAGATGATCAGGCATTAGCGTTTCATAAGGAGCATGCAACCTAGATCTCTTGCATGCGAGGTCACAGTAGGGTTTGTGCTTCTATGAGAATCGAATTCTGCCGCTGATCTGACAGGAGGCAGAGCTCAGGTGGTCATGCTCATGCTCTCTCACCCACCCCTCACCTCCTGCTGTGTGGTCTGGTTCCTACTGGGCCAGGAACCTGTACCAGTCTGCAGCTCGGAAGTTAGGGACCCCTGGTTTAAATTATGCCACTATAGTAGAACACCTGAGACTAGATAACTTATAACGAACACAAATTTATTTGGCTCATGGTTGTCGAGGATGGAAATTCCAATATCAAGGGACTGTATCTGGTAGAAAGCAAAAGGGCAAGAGAGGGTAAGAGGTAGGGGGAATAAGAGGTTAGACTCACAGACTCAGATCCTTTTATGATCAGACTTAATTCATTAATGGGGGCAGAGCTCTGATGGTCCAATCACCTCTCAAAGGTCTCACCTCTTAACCCTGTTGCATTGTGGATGAAGTTTCCAGCAGATGCTTTTTTGGGGAAACATTGAAACCACAGCAGTTGTAAAGGATACAAATGGGCAACCAGATGAAGAGGTGCATAGGGTGGGGTCTGGAAGGGCTCTGAGTACAGGAGCCTCTGTCCCCATGGAGATGGGGTTCACCATCCTCCCAGCACTTGGACACACGGAGAGCTTCAATTGGGAAGCTCTCCAAAACCCACTTTCTAGAGGTTTCTATGGAAGTTTCATTGTGTGGACAAGATTAATTAAATCATCAGCCATTGGTGACCAACCTCAGCCTCCAGCCTCTCTTTCCTTCCCAGAAGTAAGAGATGGGGCTGAAAGCTCCAATCCTCTAATCACAGCTTGGTGTTTCTGACAACCAGCCTCCATCCTGAAGCTATCTAGGAGCTCCTCACCCCATAGTCATCTCATTGCCACATTAAAGTCATGCTTATCACAGAGGAGATTGCAAATGTTTTACAACCTGCTTGTCAGGTAACAGGGACAAAGACCAAATATTATATTGGACGACAGATCACACCCTGGTCTTTGACCACATTATCTCTTTTTATAATATTTATTTATTTCAGAGGTAATCTCTTGCTCTGTTGCTCAGGGTAGAATGCAGTGGCACAATCATAGCTCACTGTAACCTCAAATTCCTGGACTCAAGTGATCCTTCTGCCTTGGCCTCCTGAGTAGATAGCATTACAGGTGCACACCACCATGTCCAACTAATTTTTAAATATTTTGTAGGAATGGGTCTCACTATTTTGCCCAGGCTGGTCTCGAACTCCTGGCCTTAAACAATTCTCCTACCATGGCCTCCCAAAGTGGTGGAATTACAAGCGTGAACCACTGTGCCTGGTCAATTACAGATCTCTTATACCAGAAGAATCATAACAGTGAAAAGATCCTGGCACATTACCAGAATCCTTTCTTGTCATTAACAATTATGCCAGTGCAGTCCAAAAATAGGAATAGTCTCAGCAACATATGGCTGCACCCTTTCAGGCATCTGGTAAAATTGAGCTAAGAGACAATTTTCTTGCTTATACCTCTTATACCTTGCTTATACCTCTTATACCTCTTATACCTTGCTTATACCTCTTATACCTCTTATACCTCTTATACCTCTTATACCTCTTATACCTCTTGCTTATACCTCAATTTTCTTGCTTATACCTCTTTCGAGTAGTTCATGTAACATTGAATTTTCCTCATTACACAAACCATGTGTTCATTCATTTACCCTCAGCTACTATTTCTTTTTCTCTTCATTTATACCAACATTTCTGGTTTTGGAAAGGACATTAGGCTCTGCTGCTGTGCTGGCTTAGACTGCAGGGACCAATACTGTTCTAGCAATTGTCTCACATCATCCATTCCAGTTCATAGAGGTTAGGGTTATGCAGGTAGAGAACTGGGTGGTTATCTGACTCCAGGCAGTACAGCTGCAGTCAGTGTTAAACCCAACTTTGCTAGATTCAGTGAAGGCACAACCTTCTTCCCCAGGCCCTTAGGAATTATTGCATAATGGACGTAAAATATATTTACAGTTTCTTGCTTAGGAATAATTGCTGTTTCTGGACTTTTATTTGCATCCCTAGTCCTGGGACCACTGCATCAGGGATGAGAAAAGCAAGTTGAGGTGAATTACAGTCATCATTCCAGTGTCCTCCCACCATGGGAAGGAATATATGTAGATCACACCAGCACCTTCCCCTGATCCACCAGGAAAAGAGAGGATACTCTCATGTCAAGTGTGAGCACACTCATGAAGGTGTACAAGCCCAGTCTTTATGCTTGTTTCCCCACTCTTGCTTTATACACCCAATGTTTCAGTTGACTATTTTAATTCTCTACAGACCTCTTCCTTTGAGGATGGTATCACTCTGACCATTGTTGGACATTTTGAGCAAGTGCATTTTCTGGTGTAAAGAGATGTGACTCGGTGGTCCACATGGTTGCTGTACCTCCCATTCACGTTCTTTTGTAGCACTCCGTTCATGTGCATCTGAGATAAAGGAGGGACCTCTCTTAGAAGACTACCAGGGCCTCCCAACATGAAATAAAGGAAAACCTTCAGTTTCTTCAAGAGAAATTCCAGGCACCTAGCCAGCCCTAAAAAGTAAGTGAGTGACTTTATAAGTAAGAAGGTAATGATAGCTTAAAACAATAGCCAAGGAAGTTAGAGTCACAAGATGTTTGAATCTCTATACAAACCGACAATAACATCTTAATATATGTCCCTGAGTTGTTTTTCAGAAACATGGAATCCCACCTAATAAATCCACTGACAGGGAGACCTCAGATAAGGGGAAACTGTGGACTGAACTCTGACCCCCGTTCTTTGTTCTAAATTTTTTCCTGAGGGGCCTGGAGAGAGTCAAGCCCACAGGCCAGGCCTGAACATTCCTCTCTACTGCCCCCAACTATGTAAGGAAGCTTTGCTTCCTTATCAATCACAAATCAGAGAATCTTTAAATCTACCTAAGACCTGTAAGCTCCCTCATCAGGATATTCCGACTTTTAAGGCCAAACCAATGTATAATTTCCATGCACAGTTTTATGATGTCTGTAACTCTGCTTTCCTAATTAGCCCTGCCTTTAAAAACCTTTGCTTGTAACCCATCAAGGAGGTTGGGTCTTAAGTGTGAGTTGCCTGATTCTCCTTGCTTGGCGCCCTACATATAAATGCCCTCCTTTCTCCCACAACAAAATCTCGGTGTGGATGTTTGCCTTTACTGCACCAGGTGAGTGGACCCCATTCAGTTTGTTAACACACCTACCACCAGCTGAACAAGTCCCACTCCACGGTGAGTATCTATTCTTGCCAAGACCCATTTGCTGCCTCTTGGGGCCAAGGTATCTTGGCAACTTAGCAAGTCTAACTTGCCAGCTATGTATTTTCAAGGCCTTCCTGTAAGATAATCTGCCATGTAGCCATATGCTGTTTCTGTCTTTTTTGTTGTTGTTAAAGAAAACACTTCTTATGGGTGTTTTGTGCCTGTAAGGTGGGGAATGCAAGAGGAATATGTCTTGATTCCACCTCTCTCTGCATTGCTACAACCCCCAGTGTCTACTTAATTCGTGGACCTAGGTGATCACCACAAGCAAACATATGTTTTTTTTTTTTTTTTAGATGTGGTCTTGATATGTTTCCTTGGCTAGGATCAAATGTTGCTCAGGCTAAACTCCACTCTCTGGACTCAAGCTATGCTTCTGCCTCAGACACTCTCACAGCTGGAATTACAGGTGCACCTGGCAAACCCTTGGAGGTAAATGCTTGTTGACTGCAATCACCTCCCAAACCTGAAAGGGAGTTATTCTGAGCGGCATTGAACAGCACTGAGGGGATGGTGCTAAACCATTCATGAGAAATTGCCCCCATGATCCAATCCCCTCCCTCTATGTCCCACCTTTAATGCTGGTGATCACATATCGACGTGAGATTCAGTCAAGAACAACATTCACTCTACATCAGCGATCCATGTGTCTTACATAAATGAACCTCTCAAATTACCATAGCGATTTCCATAAGACTGTGTCTTATACAGGGATTTTTTCATAGGCAACTTTCCCATTGCTCTCCTGATAAATTATATGGCCAGGCCATTAGTCACTGTCTGCAAGTCAGTAAAAACCAAAACGTAGGAGCTTTATCATTGTTCAGTTCTTCCCCCACTGCTAAGAAAACACCATGCAATTCAGTCCACAGGAACTGTTCTGTTTTTATCTTCTTTGATGAAGTGGTAGATCTCCAAACAGTGTGTTGTCCATTCATCTTGCAAATGCTGTACACGAACCAACCAGCTGTTTGTGGGTCAGTTGACTGATACTGCAGTTCAGATCCCAGCGCTGTCTGCTGCAGAGTTCCATCTTCCTCGAGGAAGGTCAGTGTTTTGTTTAATTTACATCTTCAATGACTTGGATGAACCCCACCCATATTATAGCATCAATCTACTTTACTCAGTCTAGCTATTTATGTGTTAATATTATCCAAGAAATATCCTCACAAATCATCCAGAATAATGCTCGATCACCTATCTGGGCCCCATGGTTCAGCCAAGATCACAAATAAAATTGTTTATGACATTCTTCAATATAAGAATACTCTGAGGAAATTAGCCTTTGACCTAATAAAACAAAGAGCAAACAACTGTCTCTAAAAATTTGCAACCAATAGTCAAAAGCCCTCTCTATAGATTGTTGCTCAAGTTCACTCTATAATTGTGGGTGAAAAAAACATGTATTTGTTGAAAACCATAGAAGGAGAGAAAATTAAAAAAAAAACAGAAAGTGAAAAAAATAATAAAGATGTCATCAGTTATTTCACTGGAAACAATGCAAATAAGGAGACAGATGAGCAACATCTTTTTTTTTTTTTTTTTTTTTTTTTTGCGACACAGAGTCTCGCTCTGTCGCCCAGGCTGGAGTGCAGCGGTGCGATCTCGGCTCACTGCAAGCTCCGCCTACCAGGTTCATGCCATTCTCCCGCCTCAGCCTCCCGAGTAGCTGGGACTACAGGCACCCGTCACCATGCCCGGCTAATTTTTTGTATTTTCAGTAGAGACGGGGTTTCACCATGTTAGCCAAGATGGTCTCGTTCTCCTGACCTCGTGATCCGCCCGCCTCGGCCTCCCAAAGTCCTGGAATTACAGGTGTGAGCCACCACCCCCGGCCAACATCTTTAAAAACATAAAAGAAAAATGCTGTGAAACTAGATTCTATTCCCAGAAAATAATACCTTTTTCAAACATATATCTGTATAATTTTAAGTGACAAACTATAATACATTCATGAGATATTGGGTGATATACTGATATATGTACACCATATGTAATGATTAAATCAAGTTAACTAACATACCCTGAATATGTCTATCAAAAAATACAGGGATTTTAGACATATAGGTAGTGAAAAACATTATAACCAGCAGACCTAAACTATAATACATGTTTCAGTCCTCCAGGCAAAAAGAAAATTTAGGGACTCATTGGCACAGCATTTAATGATGAAGAGACAACTTCATCGATCCCTCCCACTGAGACAGAGAACACAGGCCTGGGTCCTGGGAATTCCTCAACCCAATCCACCACCTTGGGCACCTGCACACTCCTCTTGGGTACCTGAGGTTGGGTGTTATTACCTTAGCTGTCACCTACATGCAATCACCACCTGTGGGCATCAAGGACTGTTCTTTCCTGAAGAGAGAAACCTGATTGTGTGCTGCAGTGTGTGGGGGTGTTGGTGTGGGAGGAAGGATGGGGGAGGGAGGACCACAAGCAGCACTGCTGAGAAAAGCACAGGCAGCCTCCGTGTCAGTGTGAGGAGACCTTTTGCTGTGGTCACCACAAAACAGCATTTGGCCTGAAGCTATGTTAATAAAGACACTAGCTTTAAAATAGGGAGGTGCTCTACATTGATCATTCATTCAACTGACCTTTGTTGTCAGCCAGACATAGGACAGAGTGGTTCTGCATCTGGGGAACATCACTGAAGTAAAATGAGAAAAATCTCTGACCTTGGGTAGCATGTGTTCCAATGCGAAGAGGCAGACGAAAGATACATTATAACCAGAGCAAGGGCAGAAAGTGCTAGAAGGTGGTAAGTGCTGTGAGACAGGTGATCCAGGGTGTGGGCAGTGGGAACAGGGAAGGTGGCTGTTGTGCTGGGGTGGTCAGTGTGTGCCACGTTGCAAAGGTGATCTTTGAGGAAAGATTTGAGGGACATGAGGAGTTGTCCACGAGGATGTCTGGGGAAGTTCTTTCCAGGCAGAGGAACTCCAGTTCAGATGTACCAGGGCAGGAAGGTGTGTGTGTTCCCAGAAGAACAAGGAGGCCAGGAGGGCTGGACAGAGAGAAACTGAGATGAGATCAGAGGTACAGCCAGAGCAAGTGGGCTTGAGGGGAATGGGGAAGCATCTGACCTTTGCTTTGAGTGAGGTGGGAGGTAGAGGACAATTTGGAGCAGAAGAGGGACATGGTAAAACTTCTCTTTTATGTATGTGTGTATGTATGTATTTATGTATTTGAGACACTTCCTTCATCAGTCATCTTCTTGTCTGATGTCTCCATGTTTACATTTTTCTTCTCTTCTGCCACTGTAGTTCTGCCTTGATTCTTCTGCCATTGCCTCCCTTTTATTTCTCCTTCACTTATGAAGCTTAGTTTGGCTGGATATGTCATTCTGGGTTGAAAATTCTTCTTTTTAAGAATGTTGAATATTGGTCCCCACTCTCTTCTGGTTTGTAGAGTTTCTCCTGAGAGGTCCGCTGTTAGTCTGATGGGCTTCCCTTTGTGGGTAACCCGACCTTTCTCTCTGGCTGCCCTTAACATTTTTTCCTTCATTTCAACTTTGGTGAATCTGACAATTATGTGTCTTGGAGTTGCTCTTCTCGAGGAGTATCTTTGTGGCATTCTCTGTATTTCCTGAATTTGAATGTTGGCTAGGTTGGGGAAGTTCTCCTGGATAATATTCCAAAGAGTGTTTTCCAACTTGGTTCCATTCTCCCCATCACTTTCAGGTACACCAATCAGACGTAGATTTGGTCTTTTCACATAGTCCCATATTTCTTGGAGGCTTTGTTTGTTTCTTTTTACTCTTTTTTCTCTAAACTGCTCTTCTCACTTCTTTTCATTCATTTGATTTTCAATCACTGATACCCTTTCTTCCACTTGATCAAATCAGCTAATGAAGCTTGCGCATGCATCACGTAGTTCTTGTGCCATGGTTTTCAGCTCCATCAGGTCATTTAAGGACTTCTCTACAATGTTTATTCTAGTTAGCCATTCATCTAATCTTTTTAAAAGTTTTTAGCTTCTTTGTGATGGGTTCAAGCATCCTCTTTTAGCTCAGAGAAGTTTGTTATTACTGATCGTCTGAAGCCTTCTTCTCTCAACTCTTCAAAGCCATTCTCCATACAGCTTTGTTCCGTTGCTGATGAGGAGCTGCATTCCTTTGGAGTAGAAGATTTTTTAAAGATTTTTTTGTCAAATTTTTTTGTAATCATTTTTATATCCCTATCAGCACCCCATATTGTGATGAATATGTTAGCTTCATTTGGGCAGAAGGGGCATGACACTGGTCCTTTTGAGCAAGAATTTTCTGGGTCTTTCCATGGGATTCAGTTTCTGCCATGGTGGATAAGGGGAGAGCTGTCGGTGTAAGGTTTAGTCTTCATAATGAACCACGCTGTTTGGGTGTGGGGAAAAGAAAGAGAGATCAGCCTGTTACTGTGTCTATATAGAAGGAAGTAGACATAAAAGACTCCATTTTGTTCTGTATTTGAGATGCTGTTAAACTGTGACCTTACCTCCAACCTTGTCCTTGCAAGAGACATGTGCTGTGGTGACTTAAGGTTAAAAGGATTTTGGGTGGTGCAGAATGTGCTTTGTTAAACAAGTGCCTAAAGGCTGCTTATGGTTAAAGGTCATCACCATTCTCTTTAATCTCAAGAAAGAGAAAAACATTTGTCTCCTGCCCCTCCCTGGGCTATGGAACATCTCCGGGTAATACCCATTGTGTGCCTTGTTTACTGAGTAAGGAGAAACCGCCTTTAGGAATAAGGTGGGACTTGCTGGAGCAATACTGCTAAAAGGTTTATGGAGATGTCGCATATACATCTCAAGGCACAGCATTTTCCTTTAAACTTATTCATGTTACAAGGATTTTTTGTTCATATGTCTTACTGCTGGTTTCCTCCCTACAATGATCCTATTGTCCAGCCACTCCCTTATCTTTTTGATGGTAAAGATAATTATCAATAAATACTAAGGGAACTCAGAGGCCGGTGCCGGCGTTGGTCCTCTGTAAGCTGAGCGCCAGTCCCCTGGGCCCCGCTTTCCTTTCTCTACACTTTGTCTCTGTGTTTTATTCCTTTTCTCAAGTCTTTCGTTTCCACCTAACGAGAAACACCCACAAGTGTGGAGGGGCAGGCCACCCCTTCATTTGGGCATCAGATTTATCTCTGGAAACTTGAAGGTTGGGCAAGAGTGCGATCCTCCGCCCCATTCAAAAGGTCAAGGTAGAGCAGGTTCTTGTTCAGGGTGCAGTGAGTGAGAGAAGGGAAAGTAAGAGAACATTCTTTCACCTTTTTGTGACCTGCATGCATCCAAGTCTCTGATGTTTTAAATAACTGAAACTGAGACCTAGATCCACTTGTCTGTAAAGCTGAACTGTGGAGGAGGAAGCATATCATCCCCGCCACTGGAGAGATCTCTGAAGAGTTTGTGAGCCCCCTCTTAATCGAAAATGACACAAAATTTAATCAAAATAAAGTGAAATTATGACTGTAGATGGGGCTTTATTTAGAGCTTCGACTCCACACCTGCTTCCTAAGACATGATCCTTCCCCAGGATACTATAGAATCACAGGACTCACACTGGAGGGGTCAGGCATGATGGTGTTCTTCCTTTTTGGCCAATAGGATGTTTTGGATTGCATGTATTTTCCAAAAAGGGCTACAAAAATATCTTCCATCACACTTGGTTTTCTTTAGTTTGACCCACCACTCCCTCATCAGGAGGTAAGTTCTCTCCACCCCCTTAAGCATGATCAGATCTGATAAATGTATTAGCCAATAAAATATGGCAGAAGTGTGATTGTGTAAGTTCTGGACACTGCCATTAACCATCCTGCCTGCATCTGGTTCCTTCTGCTTCATTTCCTGAACGATGTAAAACTCCCAGGCCATCATCTGAGCTCAGCCAACACATAGAACATTTTGAGAGATCATAAAAAATTCTTTTTTACTATTTTCATGAATGTCCTTTTCTATCCTTCCAGTTTCAACTAGTATGTGTCCTTAGATGCAAAGTGAGTATCCTGTAGTCAGCATGTGGTTAGATTCTTTTTATTCTATCCATTGTGATAATCTCTGAGTTCTGATTGGGCAGTTTAATCCATTTACCTTTAAAGTAGTTACTGATAAGGAAGGACTTACTTCTGTAATTTTGATGCTGGTTTTATGCATGTCTTATAGCTGTTTCATCCCTCATGTTCTTCATTCCAACCTTCCTTTGTGTTAACTCAATTTTTTCTAGCAATATATTTTGAATAACTTCTCATTCTCTTTCATGTATAGTTTATGTATGTTTTCTTTGTGATTACTATGGTATTACATGTAACAATACAGTTATAACAATCTCGAATTGAAACCAACTTCAATCATATATGAGAACTCCGCTTTTTTTTGGTTTTGTTTTGTTTTTTTTTAAGAGAGAGAGAATTTCACTCTGTCGCCCAGGCTGGAGTGTAATGGCATGATCTCGGCTCACTGCAACCTCCACCTCCTGGGTTCAAGTGCTTCTCCTGCCTCAGCCTCCCGAGTAGCTGGGATTACAGGTGCCTGCCATCAAGCCATGCTAATTTTTTGTATTTTTAGTAGAGACGGAGTTTCGCCATGTTGGCCAGGCTGGTTTTGAACTCCCAAGCTCAGGCAATCCGCCCGCCTTGGCCTCCCAAAGTGCTGGGATTTCAGACATAAGCCACCACACTTGGCTTGCTTCTTTACATCTTTTTCCAGCCCTCATTTTACGTTATTGATGTCACAAATTACACCTCGGCAGGCTGGCAGGCTGGAAAGTCACACTGTTGCAGGCTTCAGTCTGAAATTTGTAGACCAGGCTGGCAGACTGGAAGCCTAAACTGTAGTTGCTACTGTCAACCTCAGGCAGAATTTTTTCTTCTCTGGGAAGCCTCATATTTTGCCCAAAGGCCTTCAACTGACTCAAAATGTCCCACCCAGATTTTTGAGGGTAATTTCCTTTTCATAAAATCAACTGACATCAGATTTTAACCACAACTGCAAAACACCATCATATCAACATATAAATTAGTGTTTGATTAAATAACTAGGTGCTATGGATTAGTCAAACTGACACATAAGACCCACCATCCCAGCCCATGCTTGTGAACTTGGCACCCATTAACGTTTCCTTAAACCATACTTAGTCTCCAAATAAAAACAACTATAAAGTCACACATTTGCCAAAGATGATACAACTAGTTTGCATCCAACTAAAAACACACTAACCCTTTCCTCAGAAAAAGAATCAAACTGAATGCATGCATGATATGCACTCTTCTCTTTGATACACTATAACCTCAATACCATGTTTTTAAAAAGTTTAAAAATCATTAATAAAAGGGAACTATTAGCACATCTTATGTTTTATTATAAGACGATCAGGAAAAGATGAAAAGAAAGGTATTTGCTTAATGCATGTACAGATACATACACACAGACATAAATATCTTTATAAAATATAAGAAGGTAATACTCATAACGTTTGCCATCTTTATTTCTATAACAGGTCACATGGTTAGAGCTGATTATTTATTTACTTACTTATTTATTTGAGACAGGGTCTTGTTCTGTTGCCCAGGCTGGAGTGCAGTGGCATTACCTTGGCTCACCGCAATCTCCACCTCCTGAGCACAAGTGATCCTCCTACCTCAACCTCCTAAGTAGCTGGGACTACAAGCACATCACCAAGCCTGACTAATTTTTTGTATTTATTTTCAGTAGAGATGGAGTTTCAGCATGTTGCCCAGGTTGGTCTCACATTCCTAGACTTAAGCAATCCACCCACCTCAGCCTCTCAAAGTGCTGGGATTCAGGCATAAGCCACTGTGCCGGCCAAAACTAATATTTATAAATACTTTTCTCTTTTTTTACTAAGCATCCTATATTCCCATGGCCTTCAGCAAGTTCCTCAGCTGATTAGGTTTCTTTTCCTGCTTGGATGACTTAAACCTTCATTCCTAAAGGGTATGTGTCATTAGTAGTCCTACCTGACTTGGGTTGTTTTAGTTTTTATTGACTTTAATTATGGCAGAGTATTAGTAAGAGATGCTCTGAAAGATCTTCTGTGTTCCAGACATAGTCTTATTTGCTGCCATTGTGTAGTAGCAGACCAATTCCCCATGAAGACCAGGACCAATCACCCCAGACAGTGCAGTCACTCCTTCCTTTTCTGTTGATTCAGAAGTGTAAGGAGCTGAAGGGACCGGGTGGCTGTCTTAGCTTCCAGTTCAATGGAATCATTTCTGTGTCTCCTGAGGGCATATTCTTCCCTTTAGTAAACCTCTAGATCCTAATCTTGTTCCTCCTGACGGGGCAAGACCTCCCAACCAAGATCTCTAGCACCTCCTACAGGTGGGTTTGGCCTGCAACAGGTCTGTACCTCCCTGAGACAGAGCTCCCAGAGGAAGGGGCAGACTGCCATCTTGGCTGCTACATAGCCTTCGCTGGTGGTACTTCCAGGTACTGGAAAATCAGAGGCAACTAGGGACTGGAGCAGACTCCCAGCAAACTGCAGCAGCCCTACAGAAAAGTGGCCAGATTGTTAAAAGAGAAAACAAAAGAAGAGAAAAACAAAACCCATTCGAAGGTCAGCAACCTCAAAGATTGAAGGTAGATACGCCCACAAACATGAGAAGGAATCAGTGCAAGAATGCTGAAAACTCAAAAAGCCAGCACGGGTTTGGAACCAGGCTAAGGCTACGATGCCTGAAACAACAGAAGCAGAATTCAGAATATGGATAGGAATAAAGTTCACTGTGCTAAAGGAGCACACTGTAATCCAATGCAAGGAAGCTAAAAATCATGATAAAACATTGCTGGAGTGAATGACAAAATAGCCAGTATAAAGAAGAATGTAACCAATCAGACAGAGCCAAAAAACACACTACAGGAATTTCATAGTGTAGTCACAAGTATTAATAGCAGAATACAGCAAGTGGAGGAAAGAATCTCAGTGCTTGAAGACTGACTTTTTGAAATAAGACAGGAAGATAAGAATAGAGAAAAAAGAATTAAAAGGAATTAACAAAACCTCCCAGAAACATGGGATTATGTGAAGAAACTGAATCTACAAATAATTGGTATACCTGTCATGGGGAGAATGGAACCAATCTGGAAAACATTTCAGGATATCATCCATGAGAACTTCCCCAATCTAGTTAGACAGGCCAACATTCAAATTCAGAAATGCAGAGATGGCAAGTAAGTTACTCCATGAGAAGATCATCCCCAAGACACATAATCATCAGATTCTCCAAGATTGATATGAAAGAAAAAATGTTAAGGGCAGCAAGAGACAAAGGCCAGGTCACCTACAAAGGGAAGCCAATTAGACTAACAGTGGACCTCTCAGTGGAAACCCTACAAGCCTGAAGAGATTGAGGGCCAATATTCAATATTCTTAAAGAAAAGAATTTCCAACCCAAAATTTCATATCCGGCCAAACTAAGCTTCATAAGCAAAGGAGAAATAAGATTATTTTCAGACAAACAAATGCCATGGGAATTCATTACCACTAGACTTGCATTACAAGAATTCCTAAAAGAAGCACTAAACATGGAAAGGAAAGACAGTTACCAGCCACTACAAAAACACACTGAAATACACAGATTAGTGACACAATAAAGTAACCACATAAGCAAGTCTGCAAAGTAACCAGCTAACATCATAATGACAGGATCAAATCCATACATATCAAGACTAACTTTAATGTAAATAAGCTAAATGCCCCATTTAAAAGACACGGATGGGCAAGCTGGATAAAGAACCAAGACCTATCAGTATGCTGTCTCCAATACACTCATCTCACATGCAATGACACACATAGGCTCAAAATAAAGGGATGAAGGAAAATTTACCAAGCAAATAGAAAGCAGAAAAAAATCAGAGTTGTAATCTTAGTTTCTGACAAAACAGACTTTAAACCAACAAAGATGAAAAAAGATTTTTAAAAAGGGGCATATGTATGGGTAAAGGGTTTAATTCAACAAGGAGATCTAACTATCCTAAATATATATGCACCCAATACAGGAGCACACAGATTCATAAGCAGGTTCTTAGAGACCTCCAAAGAGACTTAGAATCTCACACAATAATAATGGAAGACTTGAATTCCCCACTGACAATATTAGACAGATCATCAAGACAGAAAATTAACAAAGGTATTCAGGACCTGAACTCAGCCCTGGATCAAATGGACCTGATAGATATCTACAGAACTCTCCACCCCAAAACAACAGAATATGCATTTTTCTCATTGCCACATGGCACTTACTCTAAAATCGATCACACGATTGGAAGTAAAACACTCCTCAGCAAATGCAAAAGAACTGAAATTGTAATAGTCTCTTGGACCATAGTGCAATCAAATTCAAAATCAAGAATAAGAAATTCACCTAACCATACAATTAAAGAGAAATTGAATAACCTGTTCTTGAATGACATTTGGGTAAATAATGAAATTAAGGCAGAAATCAAGAAGTTCTTTGCAACTAATAAGAACAAAGATACAATGTACCAGAATCTCTGGGAAACAGCTAAGGCAGTGTTAAGAGGGAAATTTATAGCTGTAAATGCCCACATCAAAAAGTTAGAAAGATCTCAAGTTAACAACCTAAAATCACAACTAAGAGAACTTGAGAACAAAGAGCAAACACATCCCTAAGCTAGCAGAGGACAAGAAATAACAACAACCAAAAAAAAATTAACAAAGGTGTTGTCTCCTGAAGGAGACAGAAACACACAAAAGCATTCAAAAGATCAATGAAGTCAGGAGGTTTCTTTTTTTTTTCTTTTTTTTCTTTTTTTTCTTTTTTTTTTTTTTGAGACGGAGTCTTGCTCTGTCGCCCCAACTGGAGTGCAGTGGCCGGATCTCAGCTCACTGCAAGCTCCGCCTACCGGGTTCACGCCATTCTCCTGCCTCAGCCTCCCGAGTAGCTGGGACTACAGGCGCCCGCCACCTCGCCCGGCTAGTTTTTTGTATTTTTTTAGTAGAGACGGGGTTTCACCGTGTTAGCCAGGATGGTCTCGATCTCCTGACCTTGTGATCCGCCCGTCTCGGCCTCCCAAAGTGCTGGGATTACAGGCTTGAGCCACCGTGCCCGGCCCAGGAGGTTTCTAAAAAAAAATACGAAAATATATAGACCACTAGCTAGACTAATAAAGAAGAAAAGGAAGAAAATTCAAATAAACGCAATCAGAAACAATAAAAACATTACCACTGACCCCACAGAAATGTAAGCAACTACCAGAAAATATTATGAATACTTCTATGCACGTAAACGAGAAAATCTAGAAGAAATGGATCAATTCCTGGACATATATACTGCCCCCAAGACTGAACCAAGAAGAAATTCAATCCCTGAACAAATAACGAGTTCTGAACTTAAGGCAGTAATAAACAGCCTACAAACCACAAAAAAGCCCAGGACCAGATGATTGATAGGTGAATAGGCTCAGCCCAAAAGCTTCTTAACCTGATAAGCAACATCAGCAAAGTCTCAGGATACAAAATCAATGTGCAAAAATTACTAGCATTTCTATACACCAACAACAGATAAACCAAGAGCCAAATCAGGAATGAACTCCCATTCACAACTGCCACAAAAAGAATAAAATACCTAGGAATACAGCTAACTTAGGAGGTAAAAGATCTCTACAAGGAGAACTACAAACCACTGTTCAGAGAAATCAGAGATGATGCAAACAAATGAAAAAATTTCCTGTGCTTATGGATAGGAAAAATCAGTATAGTAAAAATGGCCATACTTCCCAATGTAAAGTACAGATTCAATGCTATTCCTATCAAACTACCATTGACATTCTTCACAAAACTCGAAAAAAAAATTTTTAAATGCACATGGGACGAAAAAAGATCCCAAATAGCCAAGGCAATCCTAGGCAAAAGGAGCAAAACTGGAGGTACCCGATACCTGATTTCAACTATACTTCAGAACTACTGCAACCAAAACAGCATGGTACTGGTACAAAAACAGACACATAGACCAATGGAACAGAATAGAGAATCCAGAAATAAGACCACACACCTACAACTATGATCTTGGACAAACCTGACAAAAACAAGCAATGGGGAAAGGATTCCCTATTTATAAATGGTGCTGGGATAACTGGCTAGCCATATGCAGAAGATTTAAACTGAACCCCTTCCTTACAACATATACAAAAATTACCTCAACATGGGTTAAAGACTTAAATGTAAAATCCGAAACTATAAAAACCCTTGAAGACAACGTAGGCAATACCATTCAGGACATAGGCATGGGCAACGATTTTATGACGAAGGTGACAAAAGCAAGTGTAACAAAAACAAAAATTGACAAATGGGATCTAATTAAACCAAAGAGCTTCTGCACAGCAAAAGAAATTGTCAGCAGAGTAAATAGACAACTTACAGAATGAGGAAAATTTTTTGCGAGCTGTGCATTGGACAAAGGTCTAATATCTAGCATCTATAAGGAACTCAAACAAATTTACAAGAAAAAACAAAACAACCCCTTTAAAAGGTGGGCAAAGCGTATAAACAGATGCTTCTCAAAAGAAGACATACATGCAGCCAACAAACATATGAAAAAAAGCTCAACATCACTGATCATTAGAGAAATGCAAACCAAAACCACAATGAGATAACATCTCACACCAGGCAGAATGGCGATTATTAAAAAGTCAAAAAATTAAAGATGCTGGCAAGGTTTTGGAGAAAAAGGAACATTTATACACTATTGGTGAGAGTGCAAATTAGGTCAGCCATTGTGGAAGACTGTGTGGTGATTTCTCAAAGACCTAAAGACAGAAATACCATTATACCCAAAGGAATACAAATCATTCTATTATGAAGACATATGCACACATATGCTCATTGCGGCAACATTCACAATAGCAAAGACGTGGACTCAACTTAAATGCCCATCAATGATAGACCGAATAAAGACAATGTGGTACACATATACCATGGAATACTAAGCAGCAGAAAAAGGAATGAGATCATTTCCTTTGCAGGGACATGGATGGAACTGAAAGTCATTATCCTTAGCAAACTAATGCAGGGACAGAGAAGCAAATACTGCATGTTCTTACTTATAAGTGGGAGCTAAACGATGAGAACGCATGGAGACAGACAGGAGAACAACACATGCTGGGGCCTTTCAGAAGGTGGAGGGTGGAAGGAGAGAGAGGATCAGGAAAAATAATTAATGGGTATTAGGCTTAAAAACTGGGTGATTAATCTGTGCAACAAACTCCTACAACACAGGTTTACCTATATAACAGCCTGTACCTGTACCCCTGAACTGAAAATAAAATTTACAAAAGGAAGTGAACTGCGGATTCTGCCTGTTGCTGAGCAGGTCTATTTCAATTATGCAAACCAGTGCTGAGGAAATAATCACAGGGTGGTCAGGGGCCCACTGGACCTGCTATGAGAATGGTTCATGGATGTTAGGACTTCAGGTTTTCTATTCTTCCTAATTTAGTCTTGCTAGGTTGTATGTTTCCAGGAATTTATCCATATACTCCAGGTTTTCGAGTTTGTCAGTACAGAATTATTCATAATAGTCTCGGATAATCTTTTGTATTTTTGCGGTATCAGTTGTAATGTTTCTCTTTTTTTTCCTGATTTTGTCTGAGTCTTCTCTCTTTGTTTCTTGGTTTGTCTAGTTAGTGGTTTATCACTTTTGTTTATCTTTTTGTAGAACGATCTTTTCACTTTGTTGATCATTTACACGGTTTTTAGAAGTCTTTATTTAGTTATGTTCTGATTTTTATTATTTTTTCTGCTAATTTTGGATGTGGTTTGTTGTTGCTTTTCTAGTTCCTTGAGGTTCATTGTTATATTGTTAATTTGTAGTGTTTCTACTTTTCTAAGGTAGGTATTTATTGCTATAAACGTCCCTTTTAGCCCTGTCTAACTGTATCCCACAGGTTTTGGTATGTTGTGTTTCCATTGTCATTTGCTTCAAGAAACTTTCTGATTTCCAATTTAATTTCTCTACTGACTCAATGGTTATTCAGGAGCATGTTGTTTAATTTCCACGTATTTGTCTAGTTGCCAAAGTTTCTCTTGGTGTATATCTCTAGTTTTATTCCATTGTGACTGGAGAAGATATTTGATATGGTTTCAACTTTTGAAAATTTGTTGAGACTTTTTTGTGGCTTAACATAGGCTCTCTCCCGGAAAATGTTCCATATGTTTATGGAAAGAGTGTAGTATATTCTGTAGTGTTACATAGAATGCTCTGTAAATGTCTGTTAACTTTATTAGGTCTAAAATTTAAATCCAATGTTTCTTCTTGATTTCTGTGTAGATGATCTGTCTAATGCTGAGGGTTGGATGTTGAAGTCTCCACTATTATTATACTGGAGTCTATCTCTCTTATTAGATGTAGTAATTTTACAGGCTGCTCTTTGCTAGAAAAGAAAATGACTTTGGGGCTGCATTTCACTAAAAGGAAAACCTTACTGAGGACTTCCATACCCTCACTATCTGCCTAAATAATTTCTTCTTAACTTCTATATCACTGCCAGCCTCTGAGCCAGAATGAGGTGACACAGAGAGGCTGAGACTGTGCAGAACACATTTTGACAAAGATAGCTGAGTGACAGTAGTGATGTCCAGTTTCCAGGAACAGCAGTGACATCTCTCCTGGCCTCAGTGTCCAGTGTCCAGCACCAGGGTGTCAGAGGTGTGAGCAGTGGCGTCTGTGCTCAGCAGTAGGGGCAATTTTTCCTAGGAGGGACCTGATCCAGGGTGGCCTGTGGATTCTGTTCCTGGATGTGTAGTTTCCAGCCTGCTTCTGTGGCCATCCCCACGATAAAATTAGCCCCCAATACCATGTATGCTACTGTTTGTGTAAATTAGAGAAATTTGGTTTCCATGGTTTGCTCCAAGAAGTGAGTGGGAAATGAGTCTGTGGGCGGGTGTCAGAGAGCCGCATTCAGAGGTGTTCCTTGTGCAAGAGCCACATCCTGAACTGTCTACCTGGCCTCTACCCCGTGGTGGAGAGAACAACAGGGAATGTCACATCTCATAACTGATGATACACATCCTCCCTTTTCTTCCTGTGAGAAAAATCCTCTTTTAAACTGGGTTTGAAAACCCACCCCACCCACCCACACTGGGCACTCTCTGATCTCTGATCTCAGTGGTTCCCAATCTGGCTGAGCAACAGGATTGCTGGTGGGAGCTTAGAAAATACTCAGGCCACTCCCCAGAAACCCAGTCTCAGAATATTATGCAGAAGACCAAGGAATCACTTATATAACAAGCCCTGTAGGCAAGGCTGATGCTCAGACATGTGGGATCCTGGTGTTTTTGATCTGGAGACCAGCAACATGAGCTCCAGCCTTGTCATAAATCCACAATCTCTTGTTTGACTCTGGAGTTCTTGGATCTCAGCACCACGTCCAGGTGATCCCTGTGCATATGGGAGTTCCTTGTCTAAGTGTTCCCTAGACTTGGGGTCAGAACTGTGCAGTCTGCTCTGGGTGTGCTCTGATCAGATCCCTTAGAACTGGAGGTCCAGGGATCAGTCCTTGTGCTCATTCTTTTCCATAGTCAACCACTCCCTTGGCGCTTCGTCCATGCTTGAGATTTTAAGTATCATTAATATAGTGTGACCTCCTAAATCTATTTCTCCAGCCCGCTCTATTTCTCCTTTCCCCTAAACTCTGGAGTTGTCTGTCCAAATTCCACCCCATCTCCCCCACCTGCATTCCTAGTAGACATCTCCACTGAGTGCCTGTGATGCTTCCTCCTCAGTATGCTCCTGCCAGAGTCTCCCCATCTCCACTGACAGCAGCTCCACCCTTCTACTCACTCTTTTTACAACTATGGTGTACTTGATTCATCTTTCTCACATCACAGATACAATCCATTGGCAAATGCTGTGAGTCCATCTTCAAATGCATCCAGAATCCCCTGACGTCCCACTCTTTCCCCTGCTCACACCGTAGTCAAGGTCACCGACATCTCCAGCCTGGAATACTGCACTCGCTTCCTACTGTTTTCCCTTCTGCTTCCCTGGTGCCTCGCCTCTCAGTTCTGTTCTCAGCACAGCAGTCAGAGATTCTTTTAAAAGAGAATTTGTGGCCAGGCTCGGTGGCTCAAGCCTGTATCCCAGCACTTTGGGAGGCCAACACGGGCAGATCACTTGAGGTTGGAAGTTTTGAGACCAGCCTGGCCAACATGGCGAAACCCTGACTCTACTAAAAATACAAAAATTAGCTGGGTGCCAGAGTGAGACTCCATCTCAAATACATACATACATACATTGCCTCCCTTTTACATGCATGTGCTTCAACCAGTTCTCTAGGAAGACATTCCAGACAGCTCTTTATCATTTGTTACTATGTTTATTTGACTGCAGAGCTTTCAAGATTTGTAACATTTTATTTTTATATTTTTAGTGTAAAAATAATTCATGCTCACAATAGGAAATGAAACAATCAAAATATGCATAAATATACTTTTAAATCTCTCCTGTCACTAAATTCAAACCCACTTTACTAAGGTGATTACTATTGTATCAGCCTTCTCGCTGCGTGTCTACTTTCTTCACTTGCATGCAAACCATACTGAGTGTTTTTATCTGGTAGCTTTTGTTGAACTGCAATGACTGTAAATTTTACATGTAATTTAATCATTTGCCAGACAACTTCTGATATAACTTAAATAGTATAAAATCCACACATTCAAAATATACAATTCGGTGGTTTTTAGAATATTCACAGTTGTGCCTCCATTACCACAATCAATTACAGATCCTTTTATCTCCTCCCAGCCCTGCAGAAAAATCCGTATCCAAAGCCCAGGCCTAAGAAACTACCAACTTATGTTTTAGCTCTACAGATTTACCTATTCTGAACATTTTATGTAATGAAATTATACAACATGTGGCCGTTTGTGTCTGTCTTCTTTTACTTACTGGAACGTATTCAAAGTTTGAATGAGTCGTAGCTTGTATCAGTACTTAACATCTTTTTCATTGCTTAATTATATTCCATTGTATGGATATATCACAATTTATTTATTAGTTGGCAACATTTTGGTCCTTCTCATTTGGATTATGATGAATAATGCTGCTACTAACGTGGTATATAAGTTTTTATGTGAACTTATGTTTTCATTTCTCTTGGGTGTACTGTATACATAGGAGGGGATTGCTGGTTCATGTAATAACTTAATGTTCAACAATTTGAGCTACTGATAGCCTGCTTTCTAAAGGGGCTATGTCTCTTAAATCCCCACCAGCAAAGTGTGAGTGTTCTAGTATCTCCACATTTTCTCATCAACACTAATTATTACCTTTTTAATTATGGCCATTCTAGTGGGTGGGAAATAGTATCTCATTTTTGGGTTGATGGTCATTTCCCTGATGGTTAATGATGTTGAACATGTTTCTATGTGCTTATGAGCCTTTTGTATATTATTTGTCTTATTATTATTTTATTTATTGTTTATTATTATCTTATTATTACTAATATTATTATATTGAGTTACAACCATTCTTTATATATTCTAAATACAAGTCCTTTCCTTGCCAGATGTAAGATTTGCAAAACTTTTCTCCCATTCGATGAATTTCTTTTCACTTTCTTGGTGGTGTCCTTAGACTCACACATTTTTAATTTTGATGATGTTCGATTTATCTTTTATTTCCCCTTTTTGCTTGTGCCTTTGGTATCATTTCAGATCAGGTATTTTTACCTAATCCAAAGTCATGAAGATATATACCTATGTTTTCTTCTAAAAGTTTTCTAGTGTTAAGTCTCACATTTAGGTCTTTGATACACTTTGAGGTAATTTTTATATGTAGTGTGAAGTAGGGATCCAGCTTTATTCTTTTGCATATAGATAGCCTGTTGTCTCAGCACCACTTGACGAAAAGATAATTTCTTCCCCCACTGAATTATATTAGCACTGTTTTCAAAAACCAATTAACCATAGAAGTGAAGAGTATTGCTGGGCCCTCAATTTTGTTCTGACTTCATTCTTTTTAATGCTGTTGTAAGTTGGATTTTTAAATAACATTTGTATTAATGCATTGATACTCTATAGAAGCACATTCAATTTTTGTGTTTTGATCTTGTAGCCTACCAATGTGCTAAACTCATTTAGTATTAGTAGTTTAGTAGTTGCTAAACTCATTTAGTGTCCAGATAAAATATGCACACTGCTTAGATGTGCAGAGTTCAGGAAAACAGGCAGTGCTTGAGCGTCCGTGAAGAGCATTGGGACTGCATGGAGCACTCCCAAATTTGAGGTGATGACTACAGACTCCCGGTTGCAATAGACAGTAACAAACTCTGCTTCTTTGTATTCAAGAGATGTTCTGGACTCACACAGGGAAACTCGGGCTAGGGAATGAAAATAATTTTAAATGCAACAACTCAGACTAACAGATCCATAGTCTGGGAAAGTAAAACTTAGAAGCTTTGAGAGTTTAATTGTAATGCTGTTTTGACACAGGTCTTTTACAAATTGGAATTCTAATCATTCAGGGATTACCAATATTGTGCTACCTACTGTATTAATAAACAAAAAGGAAACTGGTCTCTATGAGAATCTCTATGTGGTGCCTTCAGACAAAACTTCACCAGGTTTAGAGAGAAAACCCCTGTCTCTACACCTCCATTCCCAGGGCGAGCTCACTCCACATGAAGTTCCCCGTGGTCAGTTTCCCTGTACAAAGGTCCAAGGGGAGAGGTAGGGAGTGGGAGGCAGGGAGTCCAGTTCAGGGTCGGGGATTCCAGGACGAGTAGGGAAGGGGAAGGGGCTGGGTGCAGCCTGGGGGTCTCTCCCTGGTTTCCACAGACAGATACTTACTTGTCCAGGAGTCAGGCAGACAGGGTGTCAAAGAGGCTTGGTGTAGGAAAAGAGGGATCAGGACGAAGTCCCAGGTCCTGGGCGTGGCTCTCAGGGTCTCGGGCCTTATCTGCATTGGGGAGGCGCAGAGTTGGGGATTCCCCACTCCCCTAGTTTCACTTCTCCCAACAGGTGTCGGGTCCTTCTTCCAGGATACTCGTCATGCGTCCCCAGTTCCCACTCAAATTGGGTGTCGGATGTTTAGAGAAGCCAATCAGCGTCGCCGCGGTCTCAGTTCTAAAGTCCCCAGGCACTCACCCGGACTCAGAGGCTCCTCAGACGCCGAGATGCGGGTCATGGCGCCCCAAACCCTCCTCCTGCTGCTCTCGGGGGCCCTGGCCCTGACCGACACCTGGGCCGGTGAGTGCGGGGTCGGGAGGGAAATGGCCTCTGCGGGGAGGAGCGAGGGGACCGCAGGCGGGGGCGCAGGACCTGGGGAGCCGCGCGGGGAGGAGGGTCGGGCGGGTCTCAGCCTCTCCTTGCCCCCAGGCTCGCACTCCTTGAGGTATTTCAGCGCCGGCACGTCCCGGTCTGGCCGCGGGGAGCCCCGCTTCATCTCCGTGTGTTACGTGGAGGACACGCAGTTCGTGCGGTTCGACAGCGACGCCGCGAGTCCAAGGATGGAGCCGCGGGCGCCGTGGGTGGAGCAGGAGGGGCCGGAGTATTGGGAGGAGCAGACAGGGCTCGCCAAGGACTTTGCACAGACTTTCCGAGTGAGCCTGAGGAACCTGCGCGGCTACTACAACCAGAGCGAGGCCGGTGAGTGACCCCGGCCCAGGGCGCAGGTCACCACCCCTCCCCACCCCCCACGGACGGTCCGGGTATCCCCGAGTCTCCGGGTCCGAGATCCGCCCCGAGGCCGCGGAACCCGCCCAGACCCTCGACCGGGGAGAGCCCCAGGCGCCTTTACCCGGTTTCATTTTCAGTTGAGGCCAAAGTCCCCGCGGGGTGGTCGATGCGGGGCGGGGCTCGGTGGGCGGGGCTGACCGCGGCGGCGGGGCCAGGGTCTCACACCCTCCAGAGGATGTCTGGCTGCGATCTGGGGCCCGACCGGCACCTCCTCCGCGGGTATCACCAGATCGCCTACGATGGCAAGGATTACATCGCCCTGAACGGGGACCTGCGCTCCTGGACCGCGGCAGACACGGCGGCAGACACGGCGGCTCAGATCACCCAGCACAAGTGGGAGGCGGCCCGCGAGGCAGAGCAGTGGAGAGCCCACCTGGAGGGGACGTGCGTGGAGTGGCAGCGCAGACACCTGGAGAACGGGAAGGAGACACTGCAGCGCGGGTACCAGGGACAGTGGGGAGCCTTCCCCATCACCTCTAGATCGCCCGGGATGGCCTCCCATGAGGAGGGGAGGAAAATGGGATCAGCGCTAGAATGTCGCCCTCCCTTGAATGGAGAATGGCATGAGTTTCCCTGATTTCCTCTGAGGGCCCCCTCTGCTCTCTAGGACAATTAAGGGATGACCTCTCTGAGGACATGGAGGGGAAGACAGTCCCTGGAATACTGATCAGAGGTCCTCTTTGACCCCTGCAGCAACTTTGGGCACCGTGAATTTTTCTCTCGGACCTTGTTCTCTGCCTCACACTCAATGTGTTTGAAGGTCTGATTCCAGCTTTTCTGAGTCCCTCGGCCTCCACTCAGGTCAGGACCAGAAGTCCCTGTTCTTCCCTCAGAGACTAGAACTCTCCAAGGAATAGGAGATTATCCCAGATGCCTGTGTCCAGTCTGGTGTCTGGGTTCTGTGCTCCCTCCCCAACCCCAGGTGTCCTGTTCATTCTCAGGATGGTCACATGTGTGCTGCTGGGGTGTCCCATGAGAGATGCAAAGCCCCTGAATTTTCTGACTCTTCCCATCAGATCCCCCAAAGACACACATGACCCACCACCCCGTCTCTGACCATGAGGCCACCCTGAGGTGCTGGGTCCTGGGCTTCTATCCTGCGGAGATCACACTGACCTGGCAGGGGGATGGGGAGGACCAAACTCAGGACACCGAGCTTGTGAAGACCAGGCCAGCAGGAGATGGAACTTACCAGAAGTGGGGAGCTGTGGTGGTGCCTTCTGGAGAAGAGCAGAGATACACGTGCCATGTGCAGCATGAGGGGCTGCCGGAACCCCTCACCCTGAGATGGGGTAAGAAGGGGGATGAGGGGTCATGTCTCTTCTCAGGGGAAACAGGAGCCCTTCTGGAGCCCTTCAGCAGGGTCAGGGCCCCTCACCTTCCCCTCCTTTCCCAGAGCCATCTTCCCAGTCCACCATCCCCATCGTGGGGATTGTTGCTGGCCTGGCTGTCCTAGCAGTTGTGGTCACCGGAGCTGTGGTCGCTGCTGTGATGTGGAGGAGGAAGAGCTCAGGTAGGGAAGGGGTATGGGGTGGGGTCTGGGTTTTCTTGTCCCTCTGGGGGTTTCAAACCTCAGGTAGAAGTGTTCACTGCCTCATTTCTGGGAAGCAGCATCCACACAGGGGCTAACCCAGCCTGGAACCCTGTGTGCCAGCACCTATTCTTTTGTGCAGCACATGTGACAATGAAGGATGGATATATCACCTTGATGGTTGTGCTGTTGGGGTCCTGATTCCAGCATTCACAAGTAAGGGGAAGGTCCCTGCTAAGGACAGACCTTAGGAGGGCAGTTGCTTTTCCTCCTGTTTGCTGATCCTGCCCTGGGTCTGTAGTCATAGTTCTGGAATTTCTTTTGGGTCCAAGACTAGGAGGTTCCTCTAAGATCTTCATGACCCTGCTTCCTCCCAGTCCCCTCACAGGACAATTTCTTGCTACAGGTGGAAAAGGAGGGAGCTACTCTCAGGCTGCGTGTAAGTGGTGGGGGTGGGAGTGTGGAGGAGCTCAGCCATCCCGTAATTCCTCCTGTCCCATGTCTCCTGCGGGCTCTGACCAGGTCCCTGTTTTATTCTACCCCAGCCAGCGACAGTGCCCAGGGCTCTGCTGTGTCTCTCACGGCTTGAAAAGGTGAGATTCTTGGGGTCTAGAGTCGGCCCGGTGGGGGCGGGGGGAGACAGAGGGGAAAGGCCTGCGTAATGGAGATTCTTTCAAGTGTGTGGTGAGCGGTTTGGAGTGTCATCACTTACCACGACTGACCTGAATTTGTCCATGACTGTTGTTTTCTGTAGCGTGAGACAACTGTCTTGTGTGGGGCTGAGATGCAGGATTTCTTCACGCCTCCCTTTTGTGACTTCAGGAGACTCTGGCATCTTTTTCTGCAAAGGCATCTGAATGTGTCTGCGTCCCAGTTAGCATAATGTGAGGAGGTGGAGAAACAGCCCACCCCTGTGTCCACCGTGACCCCTGTTCCCACGCTGACCAGTGTTTCCTCCCCAGTCATCTTTCCTGTTCCAGAGAGGTGGGGCTGGATGTCTCCATCTCAGTCTCAACTTTATGTGCACTGAGCTGCAACTTCTTACTTCCCTACTGAAAATAAGAATCTGAATATAAATTTGTTTTCTCAAATATCTGCTATGAGAGGTTGATGGATTAATTAAAAATAAGTAAACCCTAGAATTTGAGAGATCAAATAAAGACCTGAGAACCTTCCAGAATCCGCATGTTCACTGTGCTGAGTCTGTTGCAGGTGGGGGTGGAGAAGGCTGTGAGGAGCCCAGTGTGGACTGGGCCTGTGCCTAGTTGCTGTTCAGTTCTTCATGGGCTTTATGTGGTCAGTCCTCAGCTGGGTCACCTTCACTGCCCCGTCGTCCTTGTCCCTTCAGTGGAAACTTGTCCAGCGGGAGCTGTGACCACAGAAACTCAGACATCACCGAGGGTGGCCCCTGCACACGGGGGTCTCTGTGCATTCTGAGACAAATTTTGAGAGCCATTCACCTCCTGCCCTGCTTCTAGAGCTTCTGTTCTGATCTGCTCTCCTGCCCTCTCTCCCTGCCCTGGTTCTCGTGATCTTGGTGCTGAATCCAATCCCAACTCATGAATCTATAAAGCAGAGTCTAATTTAGACTTATGTTTGTCTGTGAAATTGGACCCATCATCAAGGACTGTTCTTTCCTGAAGAGAGAACCTGGTTGTGAGCTGCAGTGTGCTGGGGGAGTGGGCACCAAGGGAGTGATTGACTGTGGAAAAGAATGAGGGCAAGGACTGAACCCTGGATCTCCAGTTGTAAGGGATGTGATCAGAGCACACCCAGAGCAGACTGCACAGTTCTGACCCCAAGTCTATGGAACACTTAGACAAGGAACTCCCGTGTGTACAGGGATCACCTGGACGTGGTGCTGAGATCCAGGAAGTCTGGAGTCGAGCTACAGATTCTGTATTTATGACAAGGCTGGAGTTCATGTTACTGTTCTCCAGATTACACTTGGAGTATCACGAACACCGGGATCCCACATGCCTGAGCATCAGCCTCACCTCTAGAGCCTGTTATATAAACGATTCCTTGGTCTTGTGCATAAAACTCTGACACAGGGGTTCTGGGGAGTGGCCTGAGTATTTTCTAAGCTCCCGCCAGCAATCCTGTTGCTCAGCCAGATTCAGAACCACTGAGATCAGAGAGTGGCCAGGGTGGGTGGATGGGGTGAGTTTTCAAACCCTGTTTAAAAGAGGATTTTTCTCACAGAAAGGAAAAGGAGGATGTGTATCATCAGTTATGAGATGCGACATTCCCTGTTGTTCTCTCCACCATGGGGTAGACGCCAGGTAGACAATTCAGGATGTGGCTCTCGCACAAGGAACACCTCTGAATGCTGCTCTCTGACACCCGGCCACAGACTCATTTCCCACTCACTTCTTGGAGCAAACCATGGAAAACAAATTCCTGTAATATACACATAAAGTCATATATCTGGTATTGGGGGCTAGTTTTATTGTGAGGAAGGCCACAGAAGCAGCCTGGAAACTACACATCCAGGAACAGAATCCACAGCCCACCCTGGATCAGGTCCCTCCTAGGAACAACTGCCCCTGCTGCTGAGCATAGACGCCACTGCTCACACCTCTGACACCCTGGTGCTGGACACTGGACCCTGAGGCCAGGACAGATGTCACTGCTGCACCTGGAAATTGGACATCACTACTGCCACTCAGCCATCTTTACTAAAATGTTTTCTGCACAGTCCCAGCCTCTCTGTCACCTCATTCTGGCTCAGAGTCTGGCAGTGATATAGGAGATAAGAAGAAATTATTTAGACAGGTAGTGAGGGTACAGAAGGGTTTTAATGAAAAGCGGGCTCCAAATTATTTTCTTTTCTAACAAGGAGCAGCCTGTAATATCAAGCTTCAGACACAGACAAGTAAGCTGGAAGCTTGCACGGGTGAATGCCGGCAGCTGTGCGAATAGGAATCGGACGCCTGGGACTGGGCATGATCACAATGGCGACTCTATCTTCCCTTCTCTTTGCCAGGCTCCTTCCTTACAGTAAGGAGCAGATAACATGGCACTGGCCAAGTGGCAAGCCCATTTGCATAATAGGATGAGAGTGGGGTGAACAGCCTTCCAGTTGCACTATGTAAATATCACACCTGGTCCAACCAACCTGTGGGCCCTACATAAATCAGACACCATCTCCTCAAGCCTGCCTGTAAAATCTGATGCACTCCCACTCCAGGCCGGAATTCCCTTCTGGGTGCCCCTCTCTCTCACAAGAAGAGAGCTGTTCCCCTTTGTCTTTCTTTTGCCTATTCAACCCTTTGCTACTAAACTCACTCCTCATATGTCAGTGTCCTTCATCTTCTTGGCATGAGATGACAAACCCTTAGTATTTACCTGAGACAATGACACCTCTTCAGCAGGTGGTCATCGGACTGGTGGAGCTTAAGACTCATGTCCATGATCAACTGCAGGGCGACTGGAGGGTTGTCCTCTTCCAAGGAGGGAGGTACTGTCTGTCTTCTCTCAACATTTCGCATGTTGTAAACCAAAAATGAACATCAAAGCCACCCTCTCCTAACAGTCTCAATTGACACCCTCAGCCAGGGTGCTCAAAAGTTAACCTGAAAGACTGGCTGAGGCCACCATGGGAAGCAGGTGTTGAACATGCCTCATTATGCCCTCTTCCCTTTTGGAATTCAGGAAAAGCTGACCAGCATTTACCACCAACACAGACCTTCAATCTGATCAGAAACATTTACAATCTATTCTCTCTGAAGCCTGGCACCTGGAGGCGTCATCTGCATGAGAAAATTTTGGACTCCACAACCTCTTATCATAACCCAGACGTTCCTTTCTATTGATAGTAACTCAACCAACTGCCAATCAGAAAAATTAAAAATCTAATTATAACCCAGAAGCACTACCCCACAACCCTTGCTTGCTTCAAATTGTCCCAACTGTCTGGATCGAAACAATGTATAGCTTATTGATGTCTCATATGTTCCTAAAATGTATAAAACCAACCTGTGCCCCAACCACCTTGATCACACGTTCTCAGGGTCTATTGAGGACTGCGTCATGGGCTGTGGTCCCTCATTTTTGGCTCAGAATTAATCTCTTCAAATATGTTATCGAGTTTGAGTCTTTTCATTGACAGTGTGGAATTCTGGTGTAGTAAGAGGGTTCAAGTGCTGGAGTGTGAGGGGTGGGAAAAAGTGACAAATTTTAATTATTGGAGCAGTGATCCAGGAAGAGAACTTTACCTGGTACCTGGTAGGCATGCAGAGTGGCTGAATGAACCAAGACTAATAAATAACATATTTCCACTCATTCCCTTGAGGATAGATTATTACATCAAGTTTTTGTCTATCCCAGTTTATAGTCTAGATTATTGGGGTGGCATTGTGTAATGATGAAATGATTATTCAAACAGCTTTCCTCAGCATTGTCTCTTACTAGGATTAAAACACCCAGGTTTGTAAGACCTCAGAGGTTCTGGGTCCACACCGATGTTTTATGTTAATATCTATATTTTCTTGTGTGTGGAAATATTTCTGAGGAGAGAATCTCTAGCATTTATTAGTTTTTATATGACACCCTCAAAGGCCTAAAAAATCCTAACTTCTAGGTTAGAGGTAGGACCACTCCACGTCTGGACAATGAACAGCTGGTAGTAACCTGTGTTTAATAGATTAGGGACGTGAAGTAAATGCTTACATTTGGTTTATCTTTTCCTCTGGGACCAAAAAGATAGAGGTGTACTTGCTTACTCTTACTGTAAGTTTCTCTCTGTGGGATAGTGATGGGGTTTTCCTCCACCCAAACTTCTGATTTTCCAACAGCAGCTGGGAGCCCTAGAGTTCGACTCCATTCTGACACTAACTACCTGGAGTTCACCTCGGTCTCCACAGGTTTAAGGGCTCAGTCCCACAAGACTGTCCTCACTTCAGATGCAAGTCACAAGTATTGGGTGCCAGGTTACCTGCACTTCTGTCTATCATGGCTGCAAAGTCAGGGGTCTCTCACCTCCCAAGGTTTGAGAATTCTTAAACTAACTCAAAGAACTCAGGACGTTGCTATAGTCATGTAAACCAAAAAACGTCTGAGACAGGTCTCGGTCAGTTTAGAAGTTTATTTTGCCGAGCTGAAGATGCACCTTGGAAACAGAGACACAAATCATTGTAGCATCTGTGGTCCATGCTTTTTCCTAACAGGGTTTTGAGGACTGCAATATTTATAGGGGAAAGAGCAGCCAGGAGAGGAAAAAAACAGTCAACTATGCATTCATCTCGTGCTCAGTACATCTGCATTTTACATAAGATAAAGTAAACGTTGGGTAGAAAAGTCACCGGGTGGGTGAAGGGATGATGTCTAGTCTTGTCTTTGTCCTGTACCTGTGAAGAAAAGCTGTTAATTTACACTGTCAGGGGGAAATTCAACAAAACTCCGTTTTAGAGTAAAGATGTTGGGGCCCACAAGGAATTATCTTGTGAGCAGTTTGTGAGGGAGGCCACCTGGGGAGATATGGGGTCTTCTATCTTCGCAGTTATTTGTTTAGGAACAAAAGAAAGGCAGTTTTTCCATCATTCAGTCTCCAAACTTAACTTTTTCCTTTGGTATAGTGAATTTGGAGTCCTGAAATTTTACTTTCCTTTCACACTCAGTATTGCAGTTTTTTTATTTTTATAGCGTAAATCCCCACCTTTTTGGCACCTGAGACCAGTTTCATGGAAGACAGTTTTTCCATGGACCAGTGGAGGTGGCAGAAGGCAGAAGGAAATGGTTTTGGATGAAACTGCTGCACCTCAGATGATCAGGCATTAGTGTTTCATAAGGAGCATGCAACCTACATCTCTCACATGCAGAGCTCACAATAGGGTTCGTGCTTCTATGAGAATCTAATTCAGCCACTGATCTGACAGGAGGCGGGACTCTGGTGGTCATGCTCATGCTCTCTCGCCCATTGATCACCTCCTGCTGTGCGATCTGGTTCCTACCAGGCCAAAAACTTGTACCAGTCCACAGCCCGGGGGTTAGGGACCCCTGGTTTAAATTATGCCACTATAGCAGAACACTTGAGACTGGATAACTTATAACAAACAGAAATTTGTTTCATTCATGGTGTCAAGGATGGGAATTCCCAGATCAAGGGACTGTATCTGGTAGAAAACAAAAGGGCAAGAGAGGGTGAGAGGTAGAGGGAAAAGGAGGTCAAACTGACAGCCTCAGGTCCTTTTATGATGAGCCCTAATGCATTAATGAAGGCAGAGCTCTGATGGTCCAATCACCTCTCAAAGGTCCCATTTCTTAAAAATGTTGCACTCGGGAAGAAATATCCAACAGATGCTTTTTTGGGGAAGCATTCAAACCACAGCAGTTATAAAGGATACAAATGAGCAGCCAGATGAAGAGGTGCACAGGGTGAGGTCTGGAAGGGTTCTGAGCACAGGAGCCTCTGTCCCCATATAGATGGAGTTTACCACCCTCCCAGCATGTGGACACATGGATGTGCTCACCAGTTGGGAAGCTCATGCAACCTCATTACAATCTCTAGAGGTTTCTATGTAAATTTCATTGTGCAGGCAAGATTAATTAAATCACTGGACATTGTGTGACTGAACTCAACCTCAAGCCTCTCTTTCCTTCCCAGACTTTAGGGATGGGGCTAAAAGTTCCAATCCTCTAATCGCAACTTCGTGTTTCTGACAACCAGCTCCCATCCTGAAGCTATCTAGGAGCCCCTCACCCCATAGTCATCTCATTGCCATATTGAAGTCATGTTTATCACTGAGGAGGCTGCATATGTTCTAGAACCCGGTTGTCAGGAAACAGGGACAAAGACCATATATTTTTATTGGACCACAGATCACACCCTGGTTTTGACCACATTATCTCTTTTTATAATATTTATTATTTTATTTTAGAGTTAATCTTTTGCTCTGTTGCCCAGGGTAGAATGCAGTGGCACAATCATAGCTCACTGTAACCTTGAATTCCTGGACTCAAGTGATCCTTCTGCCTCAGCCTCCTGAGTAGATAGCATTACAAGTGCACACCATCATGCCCAACTAATTTTTAAATATTTTATAGGAATGGGTCTCACTATTTTGCAGAGGCTGGTCTCAAATCATGACCTTAAACGATGTTCCTACCATTGCCTCCCAAACTGATGGAATTACAAGCATGAGCCACGTGCCTGGCCAATCACAGATCTCCTACACCAGAAGAATCATAACAGTGAAAAGATCCTGGCACATTACCAGAATCCTCTTTGGTCATTAACAATTATCCCAGTGCAGTCCAAAAATAGGAATAGTCTCAGCAACATATGGCTGCACCCTTTCAGGCATCTGGTGAAATCGAGCTAAGAGACAATACTCTCTCTTACTTATACCTCTTTCGAGTAGTTCATGTAACATTGGATTTTCCTCATTACATAACCCATGTGTTCATTCATTTACCCTCAGCTACTATTTCTCCTTCTCTTCATTTACACTAAACATTTACAACTTCGGAAGGAACACTAGGCTCTGCTGCTGTGCTGGCTTAGACTGCAGGGACCAATACTGTTCTAGCAATTGTCTCACATCATCCATTCCAGTTCATAGAGGGTAGCGTTATGCAGGTAGAGAACTGGGTGGCTATCTGACCCCAGGCAATACAGCTGCATTCAGTGTTAGCCCCAACTTTGCCAGACGCAGTGAAGGCAAAACCTACTTCTCCAGGCCCTTAGGAATTATTACATAAAGGACATAAAATATATTTACAGTTTCTTGCTTAGGAATAATTCCTGTTTTTGGACTCTATTTGCATCCCTAGTCCTGGGACCACTGTATCAGGGATGAGAAAAGCAAGTTGAGGTGAATTACAGTCATCATTCCAGTGTCCTCCCACCAGGGGAAGGAATATATGTAGATCACACCAGCACCTTTCCCTGATCCACCAGGAAAAGAGAGGGTACTCTCATGTCAAGTGTGAGCACACTCATGAAGGTGTATAAGCCCACCCTTCGTGCTTGTTTCCCCACTCTTGCTTTATATACCCAATGTTTCAATTGGCTATTTTAATTTTCTATGGAACTCTTCCTTTGAGGAAGGTGTCTCTCTGACCATTGTTGGACATTTTGAGCCGGTGCATTTTCTGGTGTAAAGAAATGTGACTCAGTGGTCCACATGGTTGCAGTACCTCCCATTCAAGTTCTTTGTAGCACTCCGAGCATTTGCATCTGAGATAAAGGAGGAACCTCTCTTAGAAGCCTGCCAGGGCCTCTGACCTGGAAATAAAGAAAAGCCTTCAGTTCCTTCAAGAGAAATTCCAGGCACCTAGCCAGCCCTAAAAAGCAAGTGAGTGACCTTATGAACAAGAAGGTAATGAAAGCTTAAAACAATAGCCAAGGAAGTTAGAGTCACAGGATGTTTGATTCTCTACAGAAACTAAAAACATCTTAACATACGTCCCTGAGTTGTTTTTCAGAAACACAGGATCCCACCTAATAGATCCACTGACAGGGAGACCTTATAAAGGGGAAACTGAGGACTGAACTCTGACCGCCGTTCTTTGTTCTAAATTTCTTCCTGAGGGGACTGGAGAGAGTCAAGGCCACAGGCCAGGCCTGAACATTCCTCCTACTCCCCCAATTGTGTAAGGAAGCTGTGTAAGGAAGCTTTGCTTCCTTATCTGTCACAAATCAGAGAATCTTTAAATCTACCTAAGACCTGTAAGCTTCCTCAACAGGATTTTCCACCTTTTAAGGCCGAAGCAGTGTATCACTTCTATGCATTGATTTATGATGTTGCCTGTAACTCTGCTTTCCTGAAATTTGCCCCTGCCTTTGAAAATCCTTGTTTGTGAGCCATCAAAATGATTGGGAGGTTAGCGTGAGTTGCCCGATTCTCCTTGTTTGGCGCCCTGCACATAAATGCCCTCCTTTCTCCCACTACAGTCTCAGTGTGGATGTTTGCTTTTATTGCAACATCCCAGGTGAGTGGACCCCAGTTTAGTTTGGTAACACACCTACCACCAGCTGAACAAAGCCCACTCCAGGGTGAGGATCTATTCCTGTCAAGACCCATTTGCTGCTTCCTGGGGCTAATGGTATCAGTCTAACTTGCCAGCTATGTATTTTCAAGGTCTTCTCATAAAAGAATCTGCCACATAGCCATATGCTGTCTCTCTCTCTCTCTCTCTTTTTTTTTTTTGTTCAAGAAAGCCCTTCTTATGTGTATTTTGTGCCTGTGATGTGTGGAATGCAAGAGGAATATGTCTTGATTCCACCTATCTCTGCATTGCTAAGGCCCCAATGTCTACTTATTTCACGGACTCAGGAGATTACCACAAGCAAACGTGGATTTTTTGTTGTTGTTGCTTTTGAGATGTGGTCTTGATATGTTTCCCACTTTATAAATTGCTCATATTTCCTGTCCCTTCACTATTGATAGACAATGGTGTTGTATCCAGATTTTACAAGTCGTGCTGCTATGAATAATATTTTCATATATTTTGGCACACACATACAAGCATTTCTACTGGTTGATAACTAAAAGTGCTATTGCTGGGTCATAGGTGAGTAGATGCTTGGCTTAGTCTCTGGTTAACAAATTTCTAGTAGTAAACAAACAGTAGAGGAGCGTGAATCTCTGACTTAGAAATTATTCGGATAATAATTAAGGAAGGAATGAGAGACCGAGACTATAATAACTCTTTTGCAAACCATCATGAGTTAACGAATTTAACCATTGAACAGCAATGGCAATTAACAACACAATAAAACAAAAAACTAATGTCAGGTTCTTCCTCTTGATGGAAGAACACATTACAGTACCATCAAACAAGTACAAGTGACAAAGAAACCAAGCCTGAATATGAGCTAGCCTCCATAGCCAATTACCAATTTAGAGGCAATACAGATAATAAAAATACATATTAAACAATGGCTTGGGGAGCAATCAGCAAACTGCACACTATGGGAAGCTCTACCATACGATATAAATTCAAGAAAGAATCTATAGAATAACAGAACAAAAGCATATTTCTAAAGGTAAAACTAAATTATAATTTTGGATGATAAAAGTATAAAATAGAACAAAGAAGTGATGATCATGAAAGTCAGGATGTATTTTCATTTGGGGGAGGAAAGAGTTTATTGCTGAGCTGGGGCAAATGATGGGGCTTCTGGTTTGCTCCACAAACGTCTATCCCTGGTGGTTAATGGGTGTTCACTTTTTATTCAAGGACACAAATTTTAGACCGTTTCTTTTTCCTTCTGGAGTCCTACATTTTATTTTATGACACAAAGATTAAGGAAAAAATAATTTATAGAGTATGGTTACTGTTTTGCACATAGTCCCCTCCCCATCTTCCCTCTGAGCACCCAGAACAACCAGCAGACCTAGGACCCCCAGCAGGGGTGACCTCACTTCTAGGTGTGTGTGCAGCTCACATCAGCAGAGGCAAATGCAGGTCTACTCCTTGACTCTTGGAAAAGCCTGATAGGACACAGCTGAGGGGAAGCCTTCCCCGCCGTCTGCAGGCTCTTGGCCATCAGTGTAGAGGGAGCGGGTCCTCACCTCTCCCACAGGCACCTTCACAGCCACAGCCTCCTCTCTGCATGGGGAGTTCATGGCCCTTCCCTTGAACACGGTGACATGGATCTCGCCAAAGGTGGAGATGACACCATTCCTCCCCCCACCATCTTTTGCTATAGAGCAGCTGGAGGATGTTCCACCCACACACAGGACAGGGAGCTGACAACCAAGGAGGGGAGGAGCAATCCTCCAGCTTTCTCTACTTGTAATAAGTTCTCCCCATTGACATAATCTTGTTCATAGTCTCAAAATTATTTAAACTGCTACTATATCTTTAGTGGCATATTTATCTATCATAATGTTATTTTATTCTTAATTACCATTCCCTGTTTTATTTCTCCGTCCAAAATAAAACAGCTGCTTTTGGTTGGCTGGACCCTCAGCAGTGGCAGCTGCCAGGTCAGCCTTGGTGAGTGGTGGCTCAATTGCTGTGCCCATGCAGTGTCCATCGCAGCCCCCACGGCCACTTTGTGCAGGGACTCCATGAGCAAGCCCTGTGCGCTTCTCTTGCTTTACAGGAAACTTGACTCAGGCTGGTGTCCAGTGAAGAAATCCCAGGTGCATGGAAAGGAGAGGAGGGTCTCAGGGCTGTGAGTGATCTGCAAAGGGAAGCGTATGACCACCAGGTGGCGCTGCTGCGCTGCCCCTTCTCCCAGGAGGTGAATGCTCAGGAGGAGCTTTGAGGTGGAGAGAGAGGTGTCATTGCTCATCCTCCAGGTTCAGAGTAAAAACCTTCCGGTCAATCTTGGCCGCGCGTTCTTGTGTAGCGAGCGGACTCGGAGGTGCTCACCGCTGCTGTCATGGTTCGTTTGCTAAACTGCATCGTCGCTGTGTCCCAGAACATGGGCATTAGCAAGAACGGGGACCTGCCCTGGCCGCCGCTCAGGAATGAATTCAGGTATTTCCAGAGAATGACACAGACTCTTCACTAGAAGGTAAACAGAATCTGCTGTTACGTGTAGGAAGATCCGGTTCTCCATTCCTGAGAAGAATCGACCTTTAAAGGATAGAATTAATTTAGTTCTCAGCAGAGAACTCAAGGAACCTCCACAAGGAGCTCATTCTCTTGCCAGAAGTCTGGATGATATCTTAAAACTTACTGAACAACCAGAATTAGCAAATAAAGTAGAGATGATTTGGATAGTTGGTGGCAGTTCTGTTTATAAGGAAGCCATGAATCACCCAAACCATCTTAAACTATTTGTGACAAGGATCATGCGGGACTTTGAAAGTGACACAGTTTTTCCAGAAATTGATTTGGAAAAATATAAACTTCTGCCAGAATACCCAGGTGTTCTCTCTGATGTCCAGGAGGAGAAAGACGTTAAGTTCAAATTTGAAGTATATGAGAAGAATGATTAATATGAAGGTGTTTTCTGGTTTATTTTAAGTTGTTTCCCCTCCCTCTGGAAAAAATTATGTATTTTTACACGAGAAGAAAAAGACTTTTGTTGACTTTGGATCTATGAATAATTATTTCTAAGCAACATGCTTTTATCCCACACTAGTCTTGAATATATTAGATACCATTTATGAAACATTCTTGCTGTAACTAAGTGCCTCTCCAAGACCCCAACTGAGTCCCCACACCTGCTACAGTGAGCTGCCATTCCACACCCATCGCACATGGGACTCTGGCCAGTCCTTGACATTGTCGGGCTTTTCAAATGTCGGTAGTATTTATTAAAGATGAAGATGCACATACCCTCCAACTGAGCAGTTTCACTAGTGGAAAATACTGAAATCTTCCTACGTGTATATCTAGAGGTTTGTAGACAAATGTTGCAGCCTTGTTTGTAACAGTGGAAAATTGAAAACAACCTGGAAGTCCAGTGATGGGAAAATGAATATATTTCTGTCTTTTGGGGAACCCAAAGCAGGTTCCAAGACTGAAATTTCAGTGAAAGCAGTTTATTTCCTAGGTCTTACCAGAAATCATCAATTGAGGTATGGAGAAATGAAACTCAGAAGGTAAGAAAAGCAGTTTAAAGTCAGTGAGCAGGTTCTCATCGGTATCAAGCTCCGTACTGCTGAGATACAGGGAAACGGAGGGGAGAAAGCTGGAGTATTGATCCTCCACTCCTTGGTTGTCAGCTCCCTGTGCTGTGTGTGGGTGGAACGTACTCCAGCTGCCCTATAGCAAGTCCCAGGTGTTTGCAGTAAGAAGCTGCTGGCATGCCTGGGAACAGTGAATGGCAAACACTTAAAGCTATTCCATGTTTAAGTATATAACCTCTTCATATCTTTTTTTTTTTTTGGAAGAGTTTCACTCTTGTTACCCAGACAGAGTGGAATGGCGCGACCTCAGCTCACTGCAACCTCCGACTTCCCGGGTTCAAGCGATTCTCCTGCCTCAGGCTCCCAAGTAGCTGGGACTACAGGCGCGTACCACGACACCCAGCTAATTTTGTGGTTTTGGTGGAGACGAAGTTTCACCATGTTGGTTAGGCTGGTCTTGAACTCGTGACCTCAAGTGATACGCCCGCCTCAGCCTCCCAAAGTGCTGGGATTACAGGCGTGAGCCACCGCACCTAGCAGACCTTTATTCTTTTTATGTAGTAAAAAGTATAAAGCCACATATGGTTTATTTGAAATATTTTATGATGTAAAAAAATACAGAAGCAGGAAAACCAATTCTAAGTTAAAGTGAGAGATCGTGGTAGTTTGAACCAGAAGGTTGCCTGTAGTAAGACACTGTGATTTAAGATATATTTTAAGGTTGGAAGTAGCAGGATATTCTGGTGGAGTTTGACTTTGGTTTTGGGCCTATTGAGTTTGAGATGCCTTTGAGAAATGAAGGAAGAAGAGAGAGAGTAAAAGAAAAACTGGCCAGGCACAGTGGCTCACGCCTGTAACACATTGGCTCAGCATTTTGGGAGGCAGAGACAGGCAGATCCCTTGAGACCAGCTTGGGCAACATGGTGAAGCCCCGTCTCTACAAAAAATACAAAAGTTAGCTGGGCACTGTGGTGCCCACCTGTAGTCCCATCTGCTCAGGGGCTGAGGTGGATGAATTGAGCCTGCGCGGTCACGGCTGCAGGGAGTTGTGATTGCGCCACTGCACTCCAGCCTGGGTGACAGAAGAGACCCTGCCTCGAAAAAGAAGCTGAAAACAATGGAAGCATGCCTTCAGAATTCTAGAAAGAAAGTTATTTTCAACAGATAAATCTATATTCAGCCAAATAATCAAGGGTGAAGGTAAAATCATACATTTTTAGGCAAGCAAAGACTCAGGGGTTACCTCCATGGACCCTTTCTTGGGAAACTATTGGAGAAAATACTCCCGCAAAGTGAAGGAGGAGACAAACCAGAGAATGACACGGATCCAGCAAATAGGATCCAACACAGGAAATATTCCAGCTATGGAGCTGGCTTAAAAAAAAAAAAAAAAAAAAAACGATAAAAATATTAATAGGTTAGGTGGGTGGAATGGCTCATGTCTGCAGTCCCAGCTACTCAGGAAGCTAAAAGCAAGAGGTTGGCTTGAGTCCAACATTTCCAGACCAGCCTGGCCACCACAGTGAGGTCCCTTCTCTTAAAAATAATAATAGGTTATTGCCAGATTTGGGGCATTTGGAGAGAAGTTCATTGAAGATAAAGCAAAAGTGAAAAAAACAAGAGGGAAGGCTGGTTAGGCAATCATTAATTTCAGGGCAGAAGGAAGTACAGGATAGGAAGTAAGAGCACATTACGCTGTTTTTCTCAACAATGAGCAATATGTACATAGTGATAATGATGCGGTGGCTGCTTAGCCCCTAACTCTGGTAACTACTTTGGGACAATACGGGAGGAAAAGTAAAGATAGTGATGGTGTAAGAGCTAAATCCTCATCTGTCATTCAAGAAATCACTATAAAATGTATAAAATAATCAAGAAATGACTAAGTTATTATGTGAGGAGAAAGAAGACATTGCTAAAAGAGTTAAAAGTCATTGCTTTGAAAGATTAGGAGGGATGGGGCAGGGAACTGTTAGGATGCATTGTAAACAGAAGAGGCTTTTAAAAATTACATGTATTAATATATGCACCCACTTGAAAAACTGAAAAAAATAATAATTTGGAAAAACCCATGAAGGCAGCTACCAGAAGGAAAAGCTGAGAGAATGAAAAGTGCTTGTCTCTGGAGAGAATAAATGGAAGGACTGTTGCTTTCATTGTAAGACTTTTAGAGCCATTTGATTTTACTTAACCATTTTCATCTACTTCTTTAATAAAACAACTCTATCATAATAAAAAGTTACATTCATTCATAAAAAACAAACAAACAAACAAAAACCCTTCGTGCCCAGCCCATCTCATTCTCGGAGGGTGTGAGGGATGAGGGCAGAGGGAAGGGCTGGGGAAGCAGGAGGTGAGGACAAGGAGCAGGGGAAAGGACTCCAAAGCAGTGGAGGACCTAGCAGGGGGTTCTCTGCATTCGGAGTTTCTGTACTGGGCAGTGTGGTAGTTACACGACTATAAATAATTACCAAAATTCACCAAAAAGCGCATCTAAAAGTGGTGAATTTTATTACACATAAATGCCCTAAAAGCAAAAAAAAAAAAAAAAAAAAAAAAAAAAAAAAAAAAAAAAAAAAAGAAAAAGAAAAAAACAAAAACAAAAACAAAAAAAAGCGGGGGGGAGGCAAAAATAAAGACATTTTTAGATCATCAAAGCCATAGAATTCATTTCCTAGGGATCCTGTACTATATTTAATTTTAAAGGAAGTTCTTCAGGGTGAAGGGAAATGATACTAGATGGTGACCCGGATACACAGAAAGGAACAATTAACAACAGGAATGATGCACACACACGTGTCACATTCACACTCATTTTCTTAATTTCCTGAAGACATATGGCTGCTTGTCTAAAACAAAAAGTATTACACTGTATCATTGAGTTTATAATATAGATTGACGTAATATATAAAACAGTAATAGCATAATGGTAGGTTAAATGAAACTACACTGTTACAAGTATCCTTTATTTTGCCAGATGTAGTTTAATAGAACCTGAACTTCACTGTGAGAAGTCAAGAAATTGGGTTTCCATTCTTACAACAATAAAAAACTAGTGTAAAGAAATATAGCTAAAAGCCACTAGCAGAATTAAAACTATAAACTAAAAACTGTTTATTTGACACATAAGAAAGTAGCAAAGGAGGAACAGAAACAAAAAGATATGAGACAAATTGAAAACATTTAGCAAAATTGTAGACCAAAATCCAACCATTGTAAGTGAAGAAATGACACGACCTTGCTCACTTTAGCAGGACCGCTGAGCACTGTGGGGAGAACACACATGGGCAGGAGGTGAGGGACCGTGTTAGTGCCACAATTCAGGAGTGACAGGGTAGCGGGGACTAAGGGGAAGGGGGGGGTGTGAGGGATGAGAGGGGCAGAGAGAATGGCTGGAGAAGCAGGAGGTGAGGAAAAGGAGAGAGGAAAGAATTCTAAAGCAGTGGAAGAGCCTAGCAGGGGGTTCTTTGCATTCAGTATTCAATACATTTTGTTGGACTCCCTAAAAACTAATTGGCTCCTTATGATAAAAAAAAAAAGAGTTACAAAAATGCCAAGTGTCCAGATAAAATATGCACACTGCTTAGATGTGCAGAGTTCAGGAAAACAGGCAGTGCTTGAGCGTCGGTGAAGAGCATTGGGTCTGCATGGAGCACTCGGAACTTTGAGGTGATGACTACGGCCTCCTGGTTGCAAGAGACGGTAACAAACCCTGCTTCTTTGTATTCAGGAGATGTTCTGGACTCACACAGGGAAACTCGGGCTAAGGAATGAAGGTAATTTTAAATGCAACAACCCAGAGGCACAGATCCATAGTATGGGAAAGTAAAACTTAGGAGCTTTGTAATGCTGTTTTGACACAGGTCTTTTACAAATTGGAATTCTAATCATTCAGGGATTACCAATATTGTGCTACCTACCGTATTAATAAACAAAAAGGAAACTGGTCTCTATGAGAATCTCTGTGTGGTGCCTTCAGACAAAACTTCACCAGGTTTAGAGAGAAAACCCCTGTCTCTACACCTCTATTCCCAGGGCGAGCTCACTCCGGCATGAAGTTCCCGGTGGTGAGTTTCCCTGTACAAAGGTCCAAGGGGAGAGGTATGGAGTGGGAGGCAGGGAGTCCAGTTCAGGGTTGGGGATTCCAGGACGAGTAGGGAAGGGAAAGGGGCTGGGCGCAGCCTGGGGGGTCTCTCCCTGGTTTCCACAGACAGATCCTTTTCCAGGACTCAGGCAGACAGTGTGACAAAGAGGCTTGGTGTCGGAGAGGGATTAGGACGAAGTCCCAGGTCCCGGGCGTGGCTCTTAGGGTCTCAGGCTTCGAGAGCCTTGTCTGCACTGGGGAGGCGCGGAGTTGGGGATTCCCCACTCCCCTAGTTTCACTTCTTCTCCCAACCTGTGTCGGGTCCTTCCTCCAAGATACTCGTGACGCGTCCCCAGTTCCCACTCTCATTGGGTGTCGGATGTTTAGAGAAGCCAGTCAGCGTCGCCGCGGTCTCAGTTCCAAAGTCCCCACCCGCCCATCCGGGCTCAGAGTCTCCTCAGACGCCGAGATGCGGGTCATGGCGCCCCGAACCCTCCTCCTGCTGCTCTCGGGGGCCCTGGCCCTGACCGAGACCTGGGCCGGTGAGTGCGGGGTCGGGAGGGAAATGGCCTCTGCGGGGAGGAGCGAGGGGACCGCAGGCGGGGACGCAGGACCCGGGGAGCCGCGCGGGGAGGAGGGTCGGGCGGGTCTCAGCCTCTCCTCGCCCCCAGGCTCGCACTCCTTGAGGTATTTCCACACCGCCGTGTCCCGGCCCGGCCGCGGGGAGCCCCACTTCATCTCCGTGGGCTACGTGGACGACACGCAGTTCGTGCGGTTCGACAGCGACGCCGAGAGTCCGAGAGAGGAGCCGCGGGCGCCGTGGGCGGAGCAGGAGGGGCCGGAGTATTGGGAAGAGCAGACACCGAGAGCCAAGGCCCACGCACAGGCTCACCGAGTGAACCTGCGGAACCTGCTCCGCTACTACAACCAGAGCGATGCCGGTGAGTGACCCCGGCCCGGAGCGCAGGACACGACCCCTCCCCATCCCCCACGGACGGCCCGGGTGGCCCCGAGTCTCCGGTTCCGAGATCCGCCCCGAGGCCGCGGGACCCGCCCAGACCCTCGACCGGGGAGAGCCCTAGGCGCCTTTACCCGGTTTCATTTTCAGTTGAGGCCAAAATCCCCGGGGGTTGGTCGGGGTGGGGCGGGGCCCGGTGGGCGGGGCTGACCGCGGGGGCGGGGCCAGGGTCTCACACCATCCAGTGGATGTATGGCTGCGACCTGGGACCCGACGGGCGCCTCCTCCGCGGGCATGAACAGTACGCCTACGACGGCAAGGATTACATCGCCCTGAACGAGGACCTGCGTTCCTGGACCGCCGCGGACATGGCGGCTCAGAACACCCAGCGCAAGTGGGAGGCGGCCCGTGCGGCGGAGCAGGACAGAGCCTACCTGGAGGGGACGTGCGTAGAGTCGCTCCGCAGATTCCTAGAGAACGGGAAGGAGACGCTGCAGCGCGCGGGTACCAGGAGCACTGGGGAGGCTTCCCCATCACCTCTAGATAGCCCGGGATGGCCTCCCATGAGGAGGGGAGGAAAATGGCATCAGCGCTAGAATGTCGCCCTCCCTTGAATGGAGAATGGCATGAGTTTCCCTGATTTCCTCTGAGGGCCCCCTCCGCTCTCTAGGACAATTAATGGATGACGTCTCTGAGGAAATGGAGGGGAAGACAGTCCCTAGAATACTGATCAGGGGTCTCCATTGAACCCTGCAGCAGCCTTGGGCACCGTGAATTTTTCTGTCAGGCCTTGTTCTCTGCCTCACACTAAATACATTTGAAGGTCTGATTCCAGCTTTTCTGAGTCCCTCGGCCGCCACTCAGGTCAGGACCAGAAGTCGATGTTCCTCCCTCAGAGTCTAGAACTCTCCAAGGACTAGGAGATTATCCCAGATGCCTGTGTCCAGGCTGTTGTCTGGGTTCTGTGCTCCCTTCCCCACCCCAGGTGTCCTGTTCATTCTCAGCGTGGTCACATGGGTGCTGCTGGGGTGTCCCATGAGAGATGCAAAGCGCCTGAATTTTCTGACTCTTCCCATCAGATCCCCCAAAGACACACGTGACCCACCACCCCATCTCTGACCATGAGGCCACCCTGAGGTGCTGGGCCCTGGGCTTCTACCCTGCGGAGATCACACTGACCTGGCAGCGGGATGGGGAGGAGCAAACTCAGGACACCGAGCTTGTGGAGACCAGGCCAGGAGGAGATGGAACCTTCCAGAAGTGGGGAGCTGTGGTGGTGCCTTCTGGAGAAGAGCAGAGATACACGTGCCATGTGCAGCATGAGGGGCTGCCAGAACCCCTCACCCTGAGATGGGGTAAGGAGGGGGATGAGGGGTCATGTCTCTTCTCAGGGAAAGCAGGAGCCCTTCTGGAGCCCTTCAGCAGGGTCAGGGCCCCTCATCTTCCCCTCCTTTCCCAGAGCCATCTTCCCAGTCCACCATCCCCATCGTGGGCATTGTTGCTGGCCTGGCTGTCCTAGCAGTTGTGGTCACCGGAGCTGTGGTCGCTGCTGTGATGTGGAGGAGGAAGAGCTCAGGTAGGGAAGGGGTGAGAAGTGGGGTCTGGGTTTTCTTGTCCTTCTGGGGGTTTCAAGCCCCAGGTAGAAGTGTTCCCTGCCTCATTACTGGGAAGCAGCATCCACACAGGGGCTAACCCAGCCTGGGACCCTGTGTGCCAGCACTTACTCTGTTGTGTAGCACATGTGACAATGAAGGACGGATGTATCACCTTGATGATTATGGTATTGGGGTCCTGATTCCAGCATTCATGAGTCAGGGGAAGGTCCCTGCTAAGGACAGACCTTAGGAGGGCAGTTGGTCCAGGACACACACCTGCTTTCCTCCTGTTTCCTGATCCTGCCCTCGGTCTGCAGTCAGAGTTCTGGAAATTTCTCTTGGGTCCAAGACTAGGAGGTTCTGCTAAGATCTTCTGGCCCTGCATCCTCCCAGTCCCCTCACAGGATATTTTCTTCCCACAGGTGGAAAAGGAGGGAGCTACTCTCAGGCTGCGTGTAAGTGGTGGGGGTGGGAGTGTGGAGGTGCTCACCAACCTCATAATTCCTCCTGTCCCACGTCTCCTGCGGGCTCTGACCAGCTCCTGTTTTTGTTCTACCCCAGCCAGCGACAGTGCCCAGGGCTCTGATGTGTCTCTCACGGCTTGAAAAGGTGAGATTCTTGGGGTCTAGAGTGGGGGGCGGGGGGGCAGAGGGGAAAGGCCTGCGTAATGGAGATTCTTTGACTGTGACATTTCAAGTGTGTGGTGGGCTGTTCAGAGTGTCATCACTTACCATGACTGACTTGAATTTGTTCATGACTGTTGTTTTCTGTAGCCTGAGACAACTGTCTTGTGTGGGACTGAGATGCAGGATTTCTTCACGCCTCCCTTTTGTGACTTCAAGAGACTCTGGCATCTCTTTCTGCAAAGGCATCTGAATGTGTCTGCTTCTCTGTTAGCATAATGTGAGGAGGTGGAGAGACAGCACACCCCCGTGTCCACCGTGACCCCTGTTCCCATGCTGACCAGTGTTTCCTCCCCAGTCATCTTTCCTGTTCCAGAGAGTTGGGGCTGGATGTCTCCATCTCAGTCTCAACTTTATGTGCACTGAGCTGCAACTTCTTACTTCCCTACAGAAAATAAGAATCTGCTGGGCGCGGTGGCTCACGCCTGTAATCCCAGCACTTTGGGAGGCCGAGGCAGGCTGATCACGAGGTCAGGAGATCGAGACCATCCTGGCCGACACGGTGAAATCCTGTCTCTACTAAAAATACAAAAAATTAGCCGCGCGTGATGGCGCAGTAGATCGTGCCACTGCGCTCTAGCCTGGGCAACAAAGCAATACTCCATCTCAAAAAAAAAAAAAAAAAAAAAAAGGCAGTGGCAGTTTGATAGAAATAGCATTGAATCTATACATTGCTTTGGGCAGTATGGCCATTTTCACAATATAGATTCTTCCTATCCATGAGCATAGGAAGTTTTTCCATTTGTTTGCATCATCTCTGATTTCTTTGAACTGTGGTTTATACTTCTCCTTGTAGGGACCTTTTACCTCCCAAGTTAGCTGTGTTCCTAGGTATTGTATTCTTTTTGTGGCATTTGTGAATGGGAGTTCATTCCTGATTCGGCTCTCAGTTTGCCTGTTGTTGGTGTGTAAAAATGCTGGTAATTTTCCCACATTGATTTTGTATCCTGAGACTTTGCTGAAGTTGTTTATCAGCTTTAAAAGCTTTTGGGCTGAGACTATGGGTTTTTCTAGTTATAGAATCATGTAATCTGCAAAAAGGAATAGTTTGACTTCCTCTCTTCCTATTTGAATGCCTTTATTTATTTCTCTTGCCTGATTGCCCTGACCAGAACTTCCAATACTATGTTGAATAGGAGTAATGAGAGAAGGCATCCTTGTCGTATGTCAGTTTTCAAGGGGAATGCTTCCAGCTTTTTCCCATCAGTATGATGCTCGCTGTGGGTTTGTCATAATTGGCTTCTATTATTTTGGAGTCTATTCCTTCACTATCTAGTTTATTGAGAGTTTTAAACATGAATAGATGTTGAATTTTATCAAAGGCCCTTTCTGCATCTACTGAGACAATCATGTGGTTTTTGTCTTTAGTTCTGTTTATATAATGAGGCACATTTATTAATTTACATATGTTGAGCAAACGGTGCATACTAGGGATGAAGTCAACTTGATTGTGGTGGATAAGCTTTTTGATGTGCTGCTGGATTCAGCTTGCCAGCATGTTGTCGAAGATTTTTGCATCAATGTTCATCAAGAATATTGGCTTGAAGTTTTCTTTTTTGTTGTTGTTGTATCTCTGCCACATTTTGGTATCAGGATGATGCTGGCCTAATAGAATGAGTTAGGGAGAAGTCTCTCCTCCTCCTTTTTTTTTTTTTTTTTTTTTTTTTTGGAGTAGTTTCAGTAGTAATAGTACTAGCTCTTCTTTGTACATCTAATAGAATTTGCCTGTCAATCATCTGGTCCTGGGTTTTTTTTGGTTGGTAGGCTGTTTATTACTGCCTTAATTTCAGAACTCAATTTTAGCCTGTTCAGTGATTCAATTTCTTCCTGGTTCAGTCTTGGAGGGGGCAGGTGTATGTGTCTAGGAAATTGATCCTTGTCTTCCAGATTTTCTAGTTTATTTGCCTAGAGGTGTTAAACCCCATCTCTCTTAAAAATACAAAAAAATTAATGAGGCATGGTGACATATGCCTATAATCCCAGCTACTTGAAAGACTGATTCAAGTTCAATGAGTTCAAGCAATTCAAGGAGAATCGCTTGAACCCGGGTGGCGGCGGTTGCAGTAAGCCGAGATCACGCCACTGCACTTCAGCCTGGGTAACAAGAGAAACTCCATCTCAAAAAAAAAAAAAAAAAAAAAAAAAAAAAAAAAAAAAAAAACTCCTGAATTCGTTGATCTTTTGAGTGGTTTTTCGTATCTCTGCCTCCTTCAGGAGACAATGCCTTTGTTAATTTTTTTTATTACGTCTTGTCTTCTGCTAGCTTTGGGATATGTTTGCTCTTTGTTCTCAAGTTCTTTTGGTTGTGATCTTAGGTTATTAACTTGAAATCTTTCTAACTTTTTGATATGGGCATTTAATGCTATAAATTTCTCTCTTAACACTGCCTTAGCTGTTTCCCAAAGATTCTGGTACATTGTATCTTTGTCCTCATTATCTTCAAAGAACTTCTTGATTTGTGCCTTAATTTCATTATTGACCCAAAAGTTGTTCAAGAACAGGTTATTCAATTTCTATGTAATTGTATGGTTTGAGTGAATTTCTTAGTCTTTATTTTGAATTTGATTTTACTGTGGTCCAAGAGACTATTTGTTGTGATTTCAGTTCTTTTGCAAACAAACAAACAAACAAACAAAAACAGTAAAAATATTAATAGGTTAGCTGGGTGGAATGGCTCATGCCCGCAGTTCCAGCTACTCAGGAGGCTAAAATCAAGAGGTTGGCTTGAGTCCAACATTTCCAGACCAGCCTGGCCACCATAGTGAGATTCCCTTCTCTTAAAAATAATAATAGGTTATTGCCAGATTTGGGGTATTTGGAAAGAAGTTCATTGAAGACAAAGCAAAAGTGAAAAAAACAAGAGGGAAGGGTGATTAGGCAATCATTTATTCTAGGGCAGAAGGAAGTACAGGATAGGAAGTAAGAGCATAATACTCTGTTTTTCTCAACAATGAGCAATATGGACATAGTGATAATGATGCGGTGACTGCTTAGCCCCTAACTCTGGTAACTACTTTGGGACAATATGGGAGGAAAAGTGAAGAGAGTGATGGTGTAAGAGCTAATCTTCATCTGTCATTCAAAAAACACGGAATTTAAAAAAACACGGAACCCAACCATATGCTCTTTCCAGACATGCACTTTGTTTGTTTGTTTTAATTTAACTTTTATTTTTAGTTAAGGGGCATATGTGCAGGTTTGTCATATAGGTAAACTTGTGTCATGGGATTTTGTTGTACAGATTATTTCTATACCCATTAGTATCCACCCAAGTATTAAGCCTTAGTAGCCATTAGCTATTTTTTCTGATCCTCTCCCTCTTCCCACCCTCCACCCTCAAGTGGACCCCAGTGTGTGCTGTTCCCCTGTACGCGCCCATGTATTCTCATCATTTAGCTCCCACTTATAAGTGAGAACATGTGATATATAGTTTTCTGTTCCTGCGTTAGTTTGCTAAGAATAATGGCCTCCAACTCCATCCATGTTCCTGCAAAGGACATAATCTCATTCTTTTTATGGCTGTATAGTATTCTACAGTGTATATGTGTCACATTTTCTTTATCCAGTCTGCCACTGATGGTCACTTAAGTTGACTATTGTGAATAGTGGTTCAATAAACATATGTGTACATGTAAGACATGCACTTTCTTTTTTTATTTAACTTATTTTACTGTAAGTTCCAGGATACATGTGCAGAACATGCAGGTTTGTTACATATGTGTAGTCTGCCACGGTGGTTTGCTGCACCCATTCACCCATCTTCTAAGTTCCCTCCCCTCACCCCTGACTCCCCAACAGGCCTTGGTGTGTGTTGTTCCTCTCACTGTGTCCATGTGTTTTCATTGTTCAGCTCCCACTTAGGAGTGAGAACATGCAGTGTTAGGTTTTCTGTTCCCATGTTAGTTTGCTGAGGATGATGACTTCCAGCTTCATCCATGTTTCTGCAAAGGACATGAACTCATTCCTTTTTATGGCTGTGTAGTATTCCATGGTGTATATCTACCACATTTTCTTTACCCAGACTATCACTGATGGGCATGTGGGTTGGTTCCATGTCTTTGCTATTGAATACAGTGCTTCAACAAACATACGTGTGCATGTGTCTTTATAGTAGAATGATTCATATTCCTCTAGGTATATACCCAGTAATGGGGTTGCTGGGTCAAATAGTATTTCTGGTTATAGATCTTTGAGGAATGATCACACCATCCTCCACAATGGTTGAACTATTTTACATTCCCACCAACAGTGGAAAAGCATTCCTATTTCTCCACAGTCTCACCAGCATCTGTTGTTTCTTCACTTTTTAATAATTGCCATTCTGACTGGCAGGAGATAGTACATCATTGTGATTTTGATTTGCTTTTCTCTAATGATCATTAATATTGAGCTTTTTTTCATATGCTGCTTCTTCTGAGAAGTGTCTATTCATATCTTTTGCCAATTTTTGATAGTGCTGTTTTTTTTTTTCTTGTAAATTTGTTTAAGTTCCTTGTAAACAAACATGTGAGCTCTCATCGTTCTTGTTTAAACACCTAACAGGCATCCTAACCAGTGCAACATGGCAAGAAAATGAAATGAGACCAATAGAAGGACAGGGCACGGTGGCTCATGCCTGTAATCCCTGCATTTTGGGAGGCTGAGGTGAGATTATCACTTGAGTTCAGGAGTTTGAGACCAGCCTGATAGTGAGATCTCATCTCTACCAAATAAAAATAATTTTAAAAGAAAAAAGATCAATAGATAGGAAAGGAAGAAACAAAAGTCTTTCTTAGTCACCAGCTTCATTGCATATGTAGAAAACACTAGGAGATTCTGAAAAAGTCACTGGAATTAATCATTGAATTTGCAAAATAGTTCATAAAATATATGTAATAACTCACTTAGATGAACATGAAAAGATAGCAAACAATACTAGTCATCTAAGAAGTGCAAGTTGAAACCACAACGAGAAACCATCACATATCACCCAGAATAGGTAAAGTTGAAAAGACATTTGATAAGTCTAAATACTGTCAAGACTATGGAAAAATAGGAATGTCTGATATCGCTGGTAGGAATGCAAAAAATGTGGCAGTCAGCTTGTAAAGTGGTATGGTAATTTCTTATACAGTTACCCATCCATTACCACATGACCCAGCAATTCCACAAATATGTATTTATCCAAAAGAAATAAAAATGTAAGGCCACACTTGTAAGCAGTTATTTCTAGTGGTTTCATTAATAACAAACCCTAGCTGAAGTGATCCACATGTCAATCAACTAGAGAATAGAGAAAGCAATGCATAAACTGGGATTCCAGCAATACTCATTAGTTGCTCAGCAACAAAAATGAGTGAATGGCATCATCTCAAACATCATTATGCTAAGTGAGAGACCAAACGAAGGACTACATAACATATGATTGCATGTCCATTAAATTCTAGAAATTTCACTATTGCAGTGACAGAAAACAGAGCGGTGAGTGAGTGAAGGGAAGGGGTGAGGGTGGGAAGCAAGGATTAAACAGAAAGGGGCATAAAGAAAGTTTTTAGGGAAAAGAAACTGTTCTCTACAGTGCCACAATTCAGGAGTAACTGGGTGGTGGAACTAAGGGGAGAGGAGGGTGTAAGGGGAGAGGAGGGTGTGAGGGATGAGGGCAGAGAGAAGGGCTGGAGAAGCAGGAGGTGAGGACGAGGAGCAGGGGAAAGGACTCCAAAGCAGTGGAGGAGCCTGGCAGGGGGTTCTGTGCATTCGGTGTTTCTGTACTGGGCAGTGTGGTAGTTACAAGACTATAAATAATTACCAAACTTCACCAAAAACCGCAGCTAAAACTGGTGAATTTTATTACATGTAAATGCCCTAATAAGCAAAAAACAAAAACAAAAACAAACAAACAAAAAACGGGAGGGAGGCAAAAATAAAGACATTTTTAGATCATCAAAACCATAAAATTCATTTCCTAGGGGTCCTGTACTACATTTAATTTTAAAGGAAATTCTTTAGGGTGAAGGGAAATGATACTAGATGGTGACCCAGATACACAGAAAGGAACAATTAACAACAGGAATGATGCACATACACGTGTCACATTCACACTCATTTTCTTAATTTCGTGAAGACATGTGGCTGCTTGTCTAAACAAAAAGTATTACACTGTATCATTGAGTTTATAATATAGATTGATGTCATATATAAAACAATAATAGCATAATGGTAGGTTAAAGGAAACTACACTGTTGCAAGTGTCCTTTATTTTGCTGGATGTAGTTTAATAGAACCTGAACTTCACTGTGAAAAGTCAAGGAATCGGGTTTCCATTCTTACAACAATTAAAAAACTAGTGTAAAGAAATATAGCTAAAAGCCACTAGGAGAATTAAAACTATAAACTAAAAACTGTTTATTTGACACACAAGAAAGTAGCAAAGGAGGAACAGAAACAAAAAGATATGAGACAAATTGAAAACATACAGCAAAATGGCGGACCAAAATCCAACCATTGTTAAGTGAAGAAATGACAGGACTTTGCTCACATTAGCTGAACTGCTGAGCACTGTGGGGAGAACAGACATGGGCAGGAGGTGAGGGGCAGTGTCAGTGCCACAATTCAGAAGTGACAGGGTGGCGGGGATTTAGGGAAAGGGGGGGGGTGTGAGGGATGAGAGGGGCAGAGAGAAGGGCTGGAGAAGCAGGAGGTGAGGAAAAGGAGAGAGGAAAGAATTCTAAAGCAGTGGAAGAGCCTAGCAGGGGGTTCTTTGCATTCGGTATTCAATACATTTTGTTGGACTTCCTAAAAACTAATTGGCTCCTTATGATTAAAAAAAAGAGTTACAAAAACACTTGGCTCCTTATGATTAAAAAAAAGAGTTACAAAAATACCAAGTGTCCAGATAAAATATGCACACTTCTTAGATGTGCAGAGTTCAGGAAAACAGGCAGTTCTTGAGCGTTGGTGAAGAGCATTGGGACTCCATGGAGCCCTCCCAACTTTGAGGTGATGACTACAGGCTCCTCGTTGCAATAGACAGTAACAAACCCTGCTTCTTTGTATTCAGGAGATGTTTGGACTCACACAGGGAAACTCAGGCTAAGGAATGAAGATAATTTTTTTTTTTTTTGAGACGGAGTCTCGCTCTGTCGCCCAGGCTGGAGTGCAGTGGCTCAATCTCCGTTCACTGCAAGCTCCGCCTCCCGGGTTCACGCTATTCTCCTGCCTCAGCCTCTCCAGTAACTGGGACTACAGGCACCCGCCACCGCGCCCGGCTAATTTTTTGTATTTTTAGTAGAGGCGGGTTTTCACCGTGTTAGCCAGGATGGTCTCGATCTCCTGACCTCGTGATCCGCCCGCCTTGGCCTCCCAGAATGAAGATAATTTTAAATGCAACAACCCAGAGTCACAGATCCATAGTCTGGGAAAGTAAAACTTAGGAGCTTTGTAATGCTGTTTTGACACAGGTCTTTTACAAATTGGAATTCTACTCATTCAGGGATTACCAACATTGTGCTACCCACCGTATTAATAAACAAAAAGGAAACTTCCTCTGTATTAGAATCTCTACGTGGTGGCTTCAGACAAAACTTCACCAGATTTAGAGAGAAAACACCTGTCTCTACACCTCCATTCCCAGGGCGAGCTTACTCTCTGGCAGCAAGCTCCCCGTGGTGAGTTTCCCTGTACAAAGGTCCAAGGGGAGAGGTAAGGAGTGGGAGGCAGGGAGTCCAGTTCAGGGTCGGGGATTCCAGGACGAGCAGTGAAGGGGAAGGATCTGGGCGCAGCCTGGGAGTCTCTCCCTGGTTTCCACAGACAGATCCTTGTCCAGGACTCAGGCAGACAGTGTGACAAAGAGGCTTGGTGTAGGAGAAGAGGGATCAGGACGAAGTCCCAGGTCCCGGGCGTGGCTCTTAGGGTCTCAGGCTCCGAGAGCCTTGTCTGCATTGGGGAGGCGCAGAGTTGGGGAAACTCCCCTAGTTTCACTTCTCCTCCCAACCTGTGTCGGGTCCTTCCTCCAGGATACTCGTGACGCGTCCCCAATTCCCACTCTCACTGGGTGTCGGATGTCTAGAGAAGCCAATCAGCGTCGCCGCGGTCTCAGTTCTAAAGTCCCCTCGCGCCCATCCGGACTCAGAGTCTCCTCAGATGCCGAGATGCGGGTCATGGCGCCCCGAACTCTCCTCCTGCTGCTCTCGGGGGCCCTGGCCCTGACCGAGACCTGGGCCGGTGAGTGCGGGGTCGGGAGGGAAATGGCCTCTGCGGGGGGGAGCGAGGGGACCGCAGGCGGGGGTGCAGGGCCGGGGGAGCCGCGCGGGGAGGAGGGTCGGGTGGGTCTCAGGCTCTCCTCGCCCCCAGGCTCGCACTCCATGAGGTATTTCACCACCGCCGTGTCCCAGCCCGGCCGCGGGGAGCCCCGCTTCATCTCCGTGGGCTACGTGGACGACACGCAGTTCGTGCGGTTCGACAGCGACGCCGCGAGTCAGAGGATGGAGCCGTGAGCGCCGTGGGTGGAGCAGGAGGGGCCGGAGTATTGGGAAGAGCAGACACGGAGAGCCAAGGGCCACGCACAGACTGACCTAGCGGGCCTGGGGAATCTGCGCGGCTACTACAACCAGAGCGAGGCGGGTGAGTGGCCCCGGTCCGGGGCGCAGGTCACGACCCCTCCACATCCCCACGGACGGTCCTGGTGCCCCAGAGTCTCCCGGTCCGCGATCCGCCCCGAGGCCGCGGGGCCGGCCCAGACCCTCGACCGGGGAGAGCCCCAGGCGCCTTTACGCGGTTTCATTTTCACTTGAGGCCAAAATCCTCGCGGGTTGGGCGGGGTGGTCGGGGCGGGGCGGGGCGGGGCTCCGGGGACTGGCTGACCGCGGGGATGGGGCCAGGGTCTCACACCCTCCAGAGGATGTCTGGCTGCGACCTGGGACCCGACGGGCGCCTCCTCCGCGGGTATTACCAGCGCGCCTACGACGGCAAGGATTACATCGCCCTGAACGAGGACCTGCGCTCCTGGACCGCCGCGGATATGGCGGCTCAGAACACCCAGCGCAAGTGGGAGGCGGCCCGTTATGCGGAGCAGCTGAGAGCCTACCTGGAGGGCGAGTGCGTGGAGTGGCTCCGCAGATACCTGCAGAACGGGAAGGAGACGCTGCAGCACGCGGGTACCAGGGGCAGTGGGGAGCCTTCCCCATCACCTCTAGATCGCCCGGGATGGCCTCCCATGAGGAGGGGAGGAAAATGGGATCAGCGCTAGAATGTCGCCCTCCCTTGAATGGAGAATGGCATGAGTTTCCCTGATTTCCTCTGAGGGCCCCCTCTGCTCTCTAGGACAATTGAGGGATGACGTCTCTGAGGACATGGAGGGGAAGACAGTCCCTAGAATACAGATCAGGGATCCCCTTTGACCCCTGCAGCAGCCTTGGGCACCGTGAATTTTTCTCTGAGGCCTTGTTCTCTGCCTCACACTAAATACATTTAAAGGTCTGATTCCAGCTTTTCTGAGTCCCTCGCCCTCCACTCAGGTCAGGACCAGAAGTCCCTGTTCCTCCCTCAGAGACTAGAACTCTCCAAGGAATAGGAGATTATCCCAGATGCTTGTGTCCAGGCTGGTGTCTGGGTTCTGTGCTCCCTTCCCCACCCCAGGTGTCCTGTTCATTCTCAGGGTGGTCACATGGGCCCTGCTGGAGTGTCCCATGAGAGATGCAAAGCCCCTGAATTTTCTGACTCTTCCCATCAGACCCCCCAAAGACACACGTGACCCACTACCCTGTCTCTGACCATGAGACCATCCTGAGGTGCTGGGCCCTGGGCTTCTACCCTGCGGAGATCACACTGACCTGGCAGCGGGATGGGGAGGACCAAACTCAGGACACTGAGCTTGTGGAGACCAGGCCAGGAGGAGATGGAACCTTCCAGAAGTGGGGAGCTGTGGTGGTGCCTTCTGGAGAAGAGCAGAGATACACGTGCCATGTGCAGCATGAGGGGTTGCTGGAGCCCCTCACCCTGAGATGGGGTAAGAACGGGGATGAGGGGTCATGTCTCTTCTCAGGGAAAGCAGGAGCCCTTCTGGAGCCCTTCAGCAGGGTCAGGGCCCCTCATCCTTCCCCTCCTTTCCCAGAGCCATCTTCCCAGTCCACCATTTCTATCATGGGCATTGTTGCTGGCCTGGCTGTCCTAGCAGTTGTGGTCACCGGAGCTATGGTCGCTGCTGTGATGCGGAGGAGGAAGAGCTCAGGTAGGGAAGGGGTGAGGGGTGGGGTCTGGATTTTCTTGTCCCACTGGGGGTTTCAAGCCCCAGGTAGAAGTGTTCCCTGCCTCATTCCTGGGAAGCAGCATCCACACAGGGGCTAACCCAGCCTGGGACCCTGTGTGCCAGCACTTACTCTTTTGTGTAGCACATGTGACAATGAAGGACGGATGTATCATCTTGATGATTATGGTATTGGGTCCTGATTCCAGCATTCACGAGTCAGGGGAAGGTCCCTGCTAAGGACAGACCTTGGGAGGGCAGTTGGTCCAGGACACACAGCTGCTTTCCTCCTGTTCCCTGATCCTGCCCTAGGTCTGCAGTCATAGTTCTGGAAATTTCTCTTGGGTCCAAGACTAGGAGGTTCCTCTAAGATCTTATGGCCCTGCATCCTCCCAGCCTCCTCACAGGACATTTTCTTCCCACAGGTGGAAAAGGAGGGAGCTACTCTCAGGCTGCGTGTAAGTGGTGGGGGTGGGAGTATGGAGGAGCTCACCAACCCCATAATTCCTCTTGTCCCACGTCTCCTGCGGGCTCTGACCATGTCCTGTTTTTGTTCTACCCCAGCCAGCGACAGTGCCCAGGGCTCTGATGTGTCTCTCACGGCTTAAAAAGGTGAGATTCTTGGGGTCTAGAGTTGGGGGGGCGGGGGCAGAGGGGAAAGGCCTGGGTAATGGAGATTCTTTGATTGTAACGTTTCGAGTGCGTGGTGGGCTGTTCAGAGTGCCATCACTTACCATGACTGACTTGAATTTTTTGTTCATGACTGTTGTTTTCTGTAGCCTGAGACAACTGTCTTGTGTGGAACTGAGAAGCAGGATTTCTTCACGCCTCCCTTTTGAAGACATTCTGGCATCTCTTTCTGCAAAGGCATCTGAATGTGTCTGCGTCCCTGTTAGCATAATGTGAGGAGGTGGAGAGACAGCCCACCCCCGTGTCCACCGTGAGCCCTGTTCCCATGTTGACCTGTGTTTCCTCCCCAGTCATCTTTCCTGTTCCAGAGAGGTGGGGCTGGATGTCTCCATCTCAGTCTCAACTTTATGTGCACTGAGCTGCAACTTCTTACTTCCCTACTGAAAATAAGAATCTGAATATAAATTTGTTTTCTCAAATATCTGTTATGAGAGGTTGATGGATTAATTAAATAAGTCAATTCCTAGAATTTGAGAGAGCAAATAAAGACCTGAGAACCTTCCAGAATCCACATGTTCGCTGTGCTGAGTCTGTTGCAGGTGGGGGTGGAGAAGGCTGTGAGGAGCCCAGTGTGGACTGGGCCTGTGCCTAGTTGCTGTTCAGTTCTAAATGGGCTTTATGTGGTCCGTCCTCAGCTGGGTCACCTTCACTGCCCCATCGTCGTTGTCCCTTTAGTGGAAACTTGTCCAGCGGGAGCTGTGACCACAGAGGCTCAGACGTCGCCAAGGGCAGCCCCTGCACACGGGGTCTCTGTGCTTTCTGAGACAAATGTTCAGAGCCATTCACCTCCTGCCCTGCTTCTAGAGCTTCTGTTCTGCTCTGCTCTCCTGCCCTCTCTCCCTGCCCTGTTTCTAGTGATCTTGGTGCTGAATCCAATCCCAACTCATGAATCTATAAAGCAGAGTCTAATTTAGACTTACATTTGTCTCTGAAATTGGACCCATCATCAAGGACTGTTCTTTCCTGAAGAGAGAACCTGGTTGTGAGCTGCAGTGTGCTGGGGTGGGGGGCATGGGGGGGGCGTTGCTGTAGAAAGAGGGATGGGGGAGGGAGGGCACACAAGCAGCACTGCTAAGAAAAACATAGGCGGCCTCTATCTCAGTGTGAGGGGACCTTGTGCTGTACCTGCCACAAAGCAGCATTTGGCCTAAGGCTATGTTAATAAAGATACTGCCTTTAGAATAGGGAGGTCCTCCACAGTGATCATTCGTTCAACTGACCTTTGTCATTGGCCAGACATGGGACAGAATGGTTCTGCATCTGGGGAACACCATTGAAGTAAAATCAGAAAAATCTCTGGCCTTTTGTAGCATATGTTCCAGTGGAAAGAGGCAGACGTTAGATATGCTATAACCAGAGTAAGGAAGGAAAGTGCTAGAAGGTGGTAAGTGCTGGGAGGCAGGTGATCCAGGATGTGGGCAGTGGGGACGGGGTAGGTGGCTGTTGTGCTGGGTGGTCAGTGCGTGCCTTGTTGCAAAGGTGACCTCTGAGGAAGGATTTGAGGGACGTGAGGATGTCTGGGGAAGTTCTTTCCAGGTAGAGGAACCTCCAGTCCAAATGCACTATGGCAGGAAGGTGTCTGTGTTCCCAGAAGAGCAAGGAGGCCAGGAGGGCTGGACAGAGAGAAACTGAGGTGAGGTCAGAGGTGCGGCCAGAGCAGGTGGGCTTGAGGAAAATGGGGTTGGATCTGACCTTTGCTCTGAGTGGGATGAAGAGTTAAAGGACAGTTTTGAGCAGAAGAGGGCCATGATATAGCTTCTCTTTTAAAAGGATCTCTCTGACTGCTGTGCTGAGAACAGAATTGAGAGGTGAGGGACGAGGGAGGCAGAAGGGAAAACAGTAGGAAGCGAGTACAGTATTCCAGGCTGGAGATGTCGGTGACCTCGACTAGGGCATGGGAAGGGGAAAGAGTGGGACCTGAGGGGATTCTGGATGCATTTGAAGATGAACTCACAGCATTTGTCAATGGATTGTATCTGTGGTGTGAGAAAGACGAATCAAAGACACCCATAGTTGTAAAATGAGTGAGTAGAAGGAAGGGTGGAGCTGCTGTCAGTGGAGATGGGGAGACTCTGGCAGGAGCATACTGAGGAGGGGGCATCACAGGCACTCAGTGGAGATGTCTACTAGGAATGCAGGTGGGGGAGCTGGGGTGGAATTTGGACAGACAACTCCAGAGTTTAGAGGAAAGGAGAAATAGACTAGGCAGGAGAAATAGATTTAGGAGCTCATACCATATAAACGATACTTAAAACCTCAAGCATGGATGAGGAGGGCACCAAGGGAGTGATTGATTGTGGAAAAGAATGCGGGCAAGGACTGAACCCTGAACCTCCAGTTCTAAGGGATGTGATCAGACCACACCCAGAGCAGACTGCATAGTTCTGACCCTAAGTCTAGAGGACACTTAGACAAGGAACTCCCGTGTGCACAGGGATCACCCGGACGTGGTGCTGAGATCCAGGAAGTCTGGAGTCGAACAAGAGATTCTGTATTTATGACAAGGCTGGAGCTCATGTTGCTGTTCTCCAGATGACACTTGGAGTATCAAGAACATGAGGATCCCACATGTCGGAGCATCTGCCTCACCTCTAGGGCTTGTTATATAAACAATTCCTTGGTCTTGGGTGTAATACTCTCAGACTGGGGTTCTGGGGAGTGGCCTGAGTATTTTCTAAGCTCCCACCAGCAATCCTGTTGCTCAGTCAGATTGGGAACCACTGAGATCAGAGATCAGAGAGTGTCCAGGGTGGGTGGGTGGGTGGGTGGGTTTTCAAACCCTGTTTAAAAGAGGATTTTCCTCACAGAAAGAAAAGGGAGGATGTGTATCATCAGTTATGAGATGTGACATTCCCTGTTGTTCTCTCCACCATGGAGTAGACACCAGGTAGAGAATTCAGGATGTGGCTCTCACACAAAGAACACCTGTGAATGCCGCTCTCTGACACCCACCCACAGAATCATTTCTCACTCACTTCTTGGAGCAAACTATGGAAACCAAATTTCTGTAATGTACACAAAAAGTCGTATATCTGGTATTGGGGGCTAGTTTTATTGTGGGGAAGGCCACAGAAGCAGGCTGGAATCTACACATCCAGGAACAGAATCCACAGCCCACCCTGGATCAGGTCCCTCCTAGGAACAACTGCCTCTGCTGCTGAGCACAGATGCCACTGCTCACACCTCTGACACCCTGGTGCTGGACACTGGACCCTGAGACCAGGAGAGACGTCACTGCTGCACCTGGAAATTGGACATCACTACTGTCACTCAGCCATCTTTACTAAAATGTTTTTTGCACAGTCCTAGCCTGTCTGTCACCTCATTCTGGCTCAGAGTCTGGCAGTGATATAGGAGTTAAGAAGAAATTATTTAGACAGGTAGTGAGGGTACGGAAGGCTTTTAATGAAAAGCAGGCTCCAAATTATTTGCTTTTCTAACAAGGAGCAGCCTGTAATATCAAGCTTCAGACATAGACAAGTAAGCTGGAAGCTTGCACGGGTGAATGCCAGCAGCTGTGCCAATAGGAACAGGACACCTGCAACTGGGCATGTTCACAATGGCAACTCCATCTTCCCTTCTCTTTGCCAGGCACGTTTACAGTAAGTAGACAGCATGGCACCGGCCAAGTGGAAAGCCCATTTGCATAATAGGATGAGGGTGGGGTGAACAGCCTTCCACACGCACTGTGTAAATATCACACCTGGTCCAACCAACATGTGGGCCCTACATAAATCAGACACCATCTCCTCAAGCCTGCCTGTAAAATCTTATGCACTCTCATTCCAGGCTGGAATTCCCTTTTGGGTGCCCCTCTCTCTCACAAGAAGAGAGCTGTTCCCCTTTGTCTTTCTTTTGCCTGTTCAACCCTTTGCTCCTAAACTCACTCCTCATATGTCAGTGTCCTTCATCTTCTTGGCATGAGATGACAAACCCTTAGTATTTACCTGAGACAATGAACCTCTTCAGCAGGTGGTCATCGGACTGGTGGAGCTTAAGACTCATGTCCAAGATCAACTGCAGGGTGACTGGAGTGTTGTCCTCTTCCAGGGAGGGAGGTGGTTTCTGTCTCCTCTCAACATTTTACATGTTGTAAACCAAAAATAAACATCAAAGCCACCCACTCCTAACCATCTTAATGGACACCCTCAGCCAGGGTGCTCAAAATTTAACCTGAAAGACTGGTTCAAGCCACCATGATTATCCCATCTTCCCTTTTGGAGTTCAGGAAAAGCTGACCAGCATTTACCATCAACACAGACCTTAAATCTGATCAGAAACATTTACTATCTATTCTCTCTGAAGCCTGGCGCCTGGAGGCGTCATCTGCATAAGAATATTTTGGACTCCACAATCTCTTATCATAACCCAGACATTTCCTTTCTATTGATAGTAACTCAACCAATTGCCAATCAGAAAAATTAAAAATCTACTTATAACCCAGAAGCACTACCCCACAACCCTTGCCTGCTTCAAATTGTTCCAACTTTCTGAACTGAACCAATGTATAGCTTAAATGTATTTCACTGATGTCGCATATCTTTCTAAAATGTACAAAACCAATCTGTGCCACAACCACCTTGAGCACATGTTCTCAGGGTCTCCTGAGGACTGTGTCGTAGGCTGTGGTCACTCATTTTTCGCACAGAATAAATCTCTTCAATATGTTACCGAGTTGGCTCTTTTCATTGACAGTGTGGAATTCTGGTGTAGTAAGAGGGTTCAAGTGCTGGAGTGTAAGGAGTGGGGAAAAGTGACAAATTTTAATTCTTGGAGCAGTGATCCAGGAAGAGAACTTTATCTGCTACCTGGCAGGCACGCAGAGTGTCTGAATGAACCAGTGACTAATAAATAACATATTTCCACCCATTCCCTTGAGGATAGGTTATTACATCAAGTTTTGGTCTATCCCAGTTCATACTCTAGATTATTGGAGTGGCATTGTGTGATAGCGAAATGATTATTCAAACAGCTTCCCTCGGCTTTGTCTCCTACTAGGATTAAAACACCTAGGATTGTAAGATCTCCAAGGATCTGGGTCCACACCGATGTTTTATATTAATATTTATATTTTCTTATGTGTGGAAATATTTCTGGGGATAGAATTTCTAACATTTATTAGTTTTTATGTGACAGCCTCAAAGGCCTAAAAAATCCTAACTTCTAGGTTAGAGGTAGGGCCACTCCACGTCTGGACAATGAACAGCTGGTAGCAACCTGTGTTTAGTAGATTAGGGACATGAAATAAATGCTTACATTTTGTTTATCTTTTCCTCTGGAACCAAAAAGATAGACGTGTGCTTGCTTACTCTTACTCTAAGTTTCTCTCTGTGGGATGGTAATGGGGTTTTCCTCCAACCAAATAACTTTCTGATTCTCCAACAGCAGCTGGGAGTCCTAGAGTTCGACTCCATTCTGACACTAACTACCTGGAGTTCACCTCAGACTCCACAGGTTTAAGGGCCTAGTCCCACAAGACTGTCCTCACTTCAGATGCAAGTCACAAGTATCGGGTCCCAGGTTACCTGCACTTCTGTCTATCATGGCTGCAAAGTCAGGGGTCTCTCACCTCCCAAGGTTTGAGAATTCTGAAATTAACTCAAAGAACTCAGGACGTTGCTATAGCCATGTAAACCAAAAAATGTCTGAGACAGGTCTCAGTCAGTTTAGAAGTTTATTTTGCCAAGCTTAAGATGCACTTTGGAAACAGAGACACAAATCATTGTAGCATCTGTGGCCCATGCTTTTTCCTAACAGGGTTTTGAGGACTGTAATATTTATAGGGGAAAGAGCAGCCAGGAGAAGAAAAAAACAGTCAACTACGCATTCATCTTATGCTCAGTAGATCTGCATTTTACATAAGATAAAGTAAACATTGGGTAGAAAACTCAAATATGCGTTTGTCTCCGGGTGGGTGAAGGGATGATGTCTAGTCTTGTCTTTGTCTTGTGCCTGTGAAGATAAGCTGTTAATTTACATTGTTGGGGGAAAGTCAACAAAACTCCATTTTAGAGTAAAGATGTTGGGTTCCACAAGGAATTATCTTGTGAGCAGTTTGTGAGGGAGGCCACCTGGGGAGACATGGGGTCTTCTATCTTCGCAGTTATTTGTTTAGGAACAAAAGAAAGGCAGTTTTTCCATCACTCAGTCTCCAAACTTAACTTTTCCCTTTGGTATAGTGAATTTGGAGTCCTGAAATTTTACTTTCCTTTCACACTCAGTATTGCAGGTTTTTTTATTTTTATAGTTTAAATTCCCACCTTTTTGGCACCTGAGACCGGTTTCACAGAAGACAGTTTTTCCATGGGCCAGTGGAGGTGGCGGAAGGCAGAGGGAAATGGTTTTGGATGAAACTGTTGCACCTCAGATGATCAGGCATTAGTGTTTCATAAGGAGCATGCAACCTAGATCTCTCGCATGCAGAGCTCACAATAGGGTTCGTGCTTCTATGAGAATCTAATTCCGCCACTGATCTGACAGGAGGCGGAACTCCGGTGGTCATGCTCATGTTCTCTCGCCCACTGATGACCTCCTGATGTGCGGTCTGGTTCTTACCAGGCCAGAAACTTGTACCAGTCCCCAGCCTGGGGGTTAGGGACCCCTGGTTTAAATTATGCCACTATAGCAGAGCACCTGAGACTGGATCACTTATAACAAACAGAAATTTGTTTTATTCGTGGTGTCAAGGATGGGAATTCCCAGATCAAGAGACTGTATCTGGTAGAAAACAAAAGGGCAAGAGAGGATGAGAGGTAGGGGGAAAAGGAGGTTAAACTGACAGCCTCAGGTCCTTATATGATGAGCCTTAATCCACTAATGAAGGCAGAGCTCTGATGGTCCAATCACCTCTCAAAGGTCTCATTACTTAAAAATGTTGCATTTGGGATGAAATATCCAACAGATGCTCCTTTGGGGAAATATTCAAACCACAGCAGTTAAGGATACAAATAAGCAGCCAGATGAAGAGGTGCACAGGGTGGGGTCTGGAAGGGCTCTGAGCACAGGAGCCTCTGTCCCCATATATATGGAGTTCACCACCCTCCCAGCACGTGGACACATGGATGTGCTCACCAACTGGGAAGCTCTCCAAAACCCAATCTCTAGAGGTTTCTATGTAAATTTCATTGTTAGGCAAGATTAATTAAATCACCTGCCATTGTGTGACTGAACTCAACCTTGAGCCTTTCTTTCCTTCCCAGACTTTAGGGATGGGGCTAAAAGTTCCAATCCTCTAATCACAGCTTCGTGTTTCTGGCAACCAGCCCCCATTCTGAAGCTATCTAGGAGCCCCTCACCCCATAGTCATCTCATTGCCATATTGAAGTCATGTTTATCACTGAGGAGATTGCAAATGTTCTAGAACCTGGTTGTCAGGAAACAGGGACAAAGACCAAATATTTTTATTGGACCACAGATCACACCCTGGTTTTGACCACATTATCTTTTCTTATAATATTTATTATTTTATTTTAGAGATAATCTCTTGCTCTGTTTCCCAGGGTAGAATGCAGAGGCACAATCACAGCTCACTGTAAGCTCAAATTCCTGGACTCAAATGATCCTTCTGCCTTTGCCTCCTGAGTAGATAGCATTACAGGTGCACACCACCATCCCAACTAATTTTTAAACATTTTGTAGGAATGGGTCTCACTGTTTTGCAGAGGCTGGTCTCAAATCCTGACCTTAAATGATGTTCCTACCATTGCTTCCCAAACTGATGGAATTATAAGCATGAGCCACTGTGCCTGGCCAATCACAGATCTCCAACACCAGAAGAATCATAATAGTGAAAAGATCCTGGCACATTACCAGAATCCTCTTTTGTCATTAACAGTTATCCCAGTGCAGTCCAAAAATAGGAATAGTCTCAGCAACATATGGCTGCACCCTTTCAGGCATCTGGAGAAATCGAGCTAAGAGACAATACTCTCTCTTACTTATACCTCTTTCAAATAGTTCATGTAACATAGGATTTTCCTCATTACATAACCCATTTATTCATTCATTTACCCTCAGCTACTATTTCTCCTTCTCTTCATTTACACTAAACATTTACAATTTCGGAAGGAACACTAGGCTCTGCTGCTGTGCTGGCTTAGACTGAAGGAACCAATACTGTTCTAGCAAGTGTCTCCCGTCATGCATTCCAGTTCATAGAGGGGAGGGTTATGCATGTAGAGAACTGGGTGGCTATCTGATCCCAGGCAATACAGCTGCATTCAGTGTTAGCCCCAACTTTGCCAGGTGCAGTGAAGGCACAACCTACTTCTCCAGGCCCTTAGGAATTATTACATAAAGGACATAAAATATATTTACAGTTTCTTGCTTAGGAATAATTCCTGTTTCTGGACTCTATTTGCATCCGTAGTCCTGGGACCACTGCATCAGGGATGAGAAAAGCAAGTTGAGGTGAATTACAGTCATTATTCCAGTGTCCTCCCACCATGGGAAGGAATATATGTAGATCACACCAGCACCTTCCCCTGATCCACCAGGAAAAGAGAGGATACACTCATGTCAAGTGTGAGCACGCTCATGAAGGTGTGTAAGCCCACCCTTCGTACTTGTTTCCCCACTCTTGCTTTATACACCCAATGTTTCAATTGGCTATTTTAATTCTCTATGGAACTCTTCCTTTGAGGAGGATGTCTCTCTGACCATCGTTGGATATTTTGAGCAGGTGCATTTTCCGGTGTAAAGAAATGTGACTCAGTGGTCCACATGGTTGCAGTACCTCCCATTCAAGTTCTTTGTAGCACTCCGAGCATTTGCATCTGAGATAAAGCAGGGACCTCTCTTAGAAGCCTGCCAGGGCCTCCCAACCTGGAAATAAAGAAAAGCCTTCAGCTCCTTCAAGAGAAATTCCAGGCACCTAGTCAGCCCTAAAAAGCAAGTGAGTGACCTTATAAACAAGAAGGTAATGATAGCTTAAAACAACAGCCAAGGAAGTTAGAGTCACAACATCTTTGATTCTCTACAGAAACTAAAAATAACGTCTTAACATATGTCCCTGAGTTGTTTTTCAGAAATATAGATTCCCACCTAATAGATCCACTGACAGGGAGACCTTATAAAGGGGAAACTGAGGACTGAACTCTGACCTGCCGTTCTTTGTTCTAAATTTCTTCCTGAGGGGACTGGAGAGAGTCAAGGCCACAAGGCCAGGCCTGAACATTCCTCTCTACTCCCCCCAACTGTGTAAGGAAGCTGTGTAAGGAAGCTTTGCTTCCTTATCTATCACAAATCAGAGAATCTTTAAATCTACCTAAGACCTGTAAGCTTCCTCATCAGGATTTTCCACCTTTTAAGGCCGAAGCAGTGTATCACTTCTAGGCATTGATTTATGATGTTGCCTGTAACTCTGCTTTCCCGAAATTTGCCCCCGCCTTTAATAATCCTTGCTTGTGAGCCATCAAAAAGTTAGGTTTTAAGCGTGAGCTGCCCGATTCCCTTTGTTTGGCTCCCTATACATAAATGCCCTCCTTTCTCCCACTACAATCTCAGTGTGGATGTTTGCTTTTACTGCCCCAGGTGAGTGGACCCCAGTTTAGTTTGGTAACACACCTACCACCAACTGAACAAAGCCCACTCCAGGGTGAGGATCTATTCCTGTCAAGACCCATTTGCTGCTTCCTGGGGCTAATGGTATCAGTCTAACTTACCAGCTATGTATTTTCAAGGCCTTCCCATAAAAGAATCTGCTACATAGCCATATGCTATCTCTCTTTTTTTTGAAGAAAGCCCTTCTTGTGTGTATTTTGTGCTGTGATGTGTGGAATGCAAGAGGAATATGTCTTGATTCCACCTATCTCTGCATTGCTAAGGCCCCAATGTCTACTTATTTCACGGACTCAGGTGATCACCACAAGAAAATGTGGATTTTTTGTTGCTGTTGTTTTTGAGATGTAATCTTGGTATGTTTTCCCGATTGGTCTTAAATGTTGCTCAGGCTAAAATCTAACTCCTAGACTCAAGATATCCTTCTGCCTCAGCCGCTATCATAGCTGGAATTTCAGGTACACCTGGCAAACACTTGGAGATAAATTCTTGTTGATTTCAATCACCTTCCAAACCTGGAAGGGATGTATTCTGAGGGGCCCTGAACAGCACTGAGGGGACGGTGCTAAATGATTCATGAGAAACTGACCTCATGATCCAACCACCTCCCTCCCTCCAGGCCCCACCTATAATGTTGGGGATCACATCTCGACATGAGATCTGCAAAAGAACAACATCCAATCTTTATCAGGAATTAACAGATCTTGCATTAATGAACTCCTGAAATTACCGTAGTGATTTCCACAGGACTTGCCTCATATGGGCATTCTGTTCATAGGTAACTTTCCCATTGCTCTCCTGATTAATTATACAGCCAGGCCATTAGTCACTCCCTGTAAGTCAGTAAAAACTGAAACATAGGAGCTTTATCATTGTTCAATTCTTCCACTACTGCTAAGAAAACACCAGGCAATTAAGTCCACAAGAGCTCTTCTGTTTTTACCTTCTGTGATAAAAGAGGTGGACTTCCAAACAGGATGTTGTCCGTTCATCTTGCAAACGCTGTACACAAACCAACCCGCTGTTTGTGGGTCAGTTGACTGATACTGCAGTTCAAATCCCAGCGCTGTCTGCTGCACAGTTCCATCTTGCTCGAGGAAGGTCAGTGTTTTCTTTAATTTACACCTTCAATGAATTGAATGAAGCCCACCCACATGATAGATATCAATCTACTTTATTCAAAGTCTAGCTATTTATATGTTAATCTCATCCAACAAACATCCTCACAAATCATCCAGAATAATGCTTGACCACCTCTCTAGGCATCATGCTTTAGCCAAGATGACCAATTTCTTTTTTATTATTATACTTTAAGTTCTAGGGTACATGTGCACAACGTGCAGGTTTGTTACATATGTATACATGTGCCATGTTGGTGTGCTGCACCCGTTAACTCGTCATTTACACTAGGTATGTCTCCTAACGCTATCCCTCCCCACTACCCCCACCTCATAACAGGCCCCGGTGTGTCATGTTCCCCACCCTGTGTCCAAGTGTTCTCATTGTTCAATTCCCACATATGAGTGAGAACATGCAATGTTTGGTTTTCTGTCCTTGCGATAGTTTGCTCAGAATGATGATTTCCAGCTTTATCCATGTCCCTACAAAGGACATTTGGGTTGCTTCCAAGTCATTGCTATTGTGAATACTGCCGCAATAAACATACATGTGCATGTATCTTTATAGCAGCATGATTTATAATCCTTTGGGTATATACCCAGTAATGGGATCACTGTTCAAATGGTATTTCTAGTTCTAGATCCTTGAGGAATCGCCACACTGTCTTCCACAATGGTTGAACTAGTTTACAGTCCCACCAACAGTGTCAAAGTGTTCCTATTTCTCCACATCCTCTCCAGTACCTGTTGTTTCCTGACTTTTTAATGATCGCCATTCTAACTGGTGTGAGATGGTATCTCACTTGTGGTTTTGATTTGCATTTCTCTGATAGCCAGTGATGATGAGCATTTTCAGGTGTCTGTTGGCTACATAAACCTTTTCTTTAGAGAAATGTCTGTTCATATCCTTTACCCACGTTTTGCTTGATTTTTTCTTGTAAATTTGTTTTTAAGTTCTTTGTAGATTCTGGATATTAGCCCTTTGTCAGATGAGTAGATTGTAAAAATTTTCTCCCATTCTATAGGTTGCCTGTTCACTCTGATGGTGGTTTCTTTTGTGGTGCAGAAGGTCTTTAGTTTAATTAGATCCCATTCGTCAATTTTGGCTTTTGTTGTCATTGCTTTTGGTGTTTTAGACATGAAGTCCTTGCCCATGCCTATGGCCTGAATGGTATTGCCTAGGTTTATTTCTAGGGTTTTTATGGTTTTAGGGATGACCAATAAAATGAATTATGACATTCTTCAGTATAAGAATACTCTGAGGAAATTAGCCTGTGACCTAATAAAACAAGTAGCAAACAACTGTTTCTACTAATTTACAACCTAGTAGTCAAAAAGTCCTCCCTATACATTGTTTCTCAAGTTCACTCTATAATTCTGGGTAAAAAAAAAAAATCCATGTATTTGTTGAAAACCACAGAAGAAGAGAAAATTGAAAAAGCAGAAAGTGAAAATAATAATAATAATAATAAAGATGACAGTAGGTATTTCACTGGAAACAATGCAAATGAGGAGACAGATGAGCAACATCTTAAGGCCCTAAAAGGAAAATGCTGTGAAACTAGATTCTATTCCCAGAAAACAATACCTTTTTCAAATAGATATGTATACTTTTAATTGACAAATTATAATACATCTGGGAGATATTGCTTGATGTATTGATATATGTATACCATGTGTAATGATTAAATTAAGCTAACACACCTTCAATATAGCTATCAAAAAATAAAGGGATTTTAGGCCAGGCACTGTGGCTCATGCCTGTCATCCCAACACTTTGAGAGGCCGAGGTAGGCAGATCACGAAGTCAGGAGTTCAAGACCAACCTGACCAACATGGGGAAACCTTCTCTCTACTAAAAATACAAAAATTAGCTAGGCATGGTGGCACGCACCTATAATCCCAGCTACTCAGGAGGCTGAGGCAGGAGAATCACTTGAACACGGGAGGTAGAGGTTGCAGAGAGCCAAGATCACACCATTGCACTTCAGCCTGGGCAACAGAATGAGACTCTGTCTGAAAAATAAACAAACAAACAAACAAAAGAAGGGATTTTAGACATATAGGGAGTGAAAAAATAACCAGCAGATCTAAACTATAATAAATGTTTCAGTCCTCTAAGCAAAAACAAAATTAAGGGACTAGTTGGCACAGCATTTAATGATGAAGAGACAGCTTCATTGACCCCTCTACAAACACCACCTATGGGCATCCTACCCAGCCTATCACAGCTGCCGCTAACAATGCACACTGCTTGGGACCCAGAGAATCAGCCCACCATTGCCACTGCCAAGCTAGCTGCCCAGGAGCCAAGACCCCAACCACCCACCCACCCAGTCAACCACTGCCACTACTGGCATCCAAGTAAGCCACCTGGAGGCCCAGGAATAAGCCCACCAGTAACCACCAACACAAATGCCAGTATACACCACCTTGGGGCACAAAGATAGGAACACTCAGCACACCACTGCCACCACTGGAGCCTGAAGACTGTCTCATGTGGCATCCCCGTCCCCAGCACATCTTCACCACAGCCTCACTAATAACCACACCCTAATGCACAGAAGAAATCACAGATACCATTAACACTGTCTACAGCCAAATAAATTATACAGAGACCATAGTACTCTACTACGTACTACACCCAGAATCAAATCCAAAGTACCCCACACAACCAACACCATAGACTCATCTTCATGGAAAAAGTTCTCCACTATGAAACAAAATTCAAAAACAGGAAGAACTGACTGTTATATCAGATGCAAAAATATTAACATTAGGACAAAGAAACACAAAAAAGCAAAAAAGAAAAAAAAAAACCCAAAGGAACACAATAGATCTTAATCAAAAAGAAATTTTCAAGATTCCAGATAAAGGATTAAAAACATTTATTTTACAGAAGTTCAGTGAGATACAAAAGAATTCTGAAAAAAATACAAAGAAAACATACAAATAATTCAGGATATGAATAAGAAGTCCACAAAAGATATAGATTTAAAAAAAAAACAAACAAACAGAAATTCTGGAATTAAAGAATTCATGACATGGAATTCCAAATACATTTGAAAGCTTCAACAATATACTAGGTCAGGCAGAAGGAAGAATTCCAAAACTTGAAGATATACATTGTGAAATAATTCAATAAGACAAAAACACACAAACAAAAAAAGAATGAGCAAAGCCTTTGTGACATTTGGTACAATATAAACAACCAAATATTCAAATTATTGGTATCCTCAAGAGAAAAGAGACAAAGAACAGATTAGAAAACCTATTTAATGAAAAAATAGATGAATAATTCCCAAGTCTAGCAAGTGATTTAGACATTCAGATACAAAATGTTCAACAATTCTGAGAAAAATACAGGCAAAAAGTTCTTCTCCATGGCATGTAATCAGACTTTCTATAGTCTAAGGTAAAACACAAATCCTAAAAATAGCAAGAGAAAAGCATTTAGTCACCCATAACGGAAACCCCGTTAGATAAACTAACAGCAGATTTGTTTTCTTTTTTCTTTTTTCTTTTTCTTTTCTTTTTTTTGAGACAGAGTCTTGCTATGTTGCGAGGCTGGAGTGCAGTGGCGCAATCTCGGTTCACTGTAACCTCCGCCTCCTGGGTTCAGGTGATTCTCCTACCTCAGCCTCCCAAGGAGCTGGGATGTCAGGCACATGCCACCACACGCAGCTAGTTCTTTGTGTGTGCGTGTGTGTGTGTGTGTGTGTGTTTAGTAGAGATGGGATTGCACCATGTTGGCCAGGATGGTCTCTATCTCTTGACCTCATGATCTGCCCACCTCAGCCTCCCAAAGTGCTGGGACTACAGGTGTGAGCCATGGTGCCCAGCTCTAACAGCAGATTTCTTAGCAGAAATCTTACAGGCCAGAAGAGAATAGGATAGTATAATCAAAGTCCTGAAAGAAAAGAACTGCCAAGCCAAGAGTAATAAACCAAGCATAATTATTCTTCATAACTGAAAAGGAAATTATCTTTCCAAGACAAGCAAATGCTGAAAGGCTTCATTACCACTAGACAGGGCCTACAGGAAATGCTCAAGAAAGTCCTAAACCTGCAATTGAAAGGACAACATTTTCAACATTTCCACATTATCACCAAGAAAACATACACACAAGTATAAAACTCACTGGTAAAGCAATCACACAAAAGAGGAAAAGAAAGGTCTCAAATGGTCCTACTACAGAAATCCACTAAACCATAATGACAAGCAAGAAGAGAAAAAGACAAAGGACATATGAAACAACCAGAAAACAACAATGTGACAGGAACAAAGCTGTTGGGAACAGGCCCCCAAAATCTGGCCATAAACTGTCCCCAAAACTGGCCATAAACAAAATCTCTGGAGCACTGTGACATGTTCGTGATGGCCATGACGCCCACCCTGGAAGGTTGTGGGTTTACCAGAATGCGGGCAAGGAACACCTGGCCCACCTGGGGCAGAAAACTGCTTAAAGTCGTTCTTAAACCACAGATCGCTAAACAATAGCATGAGCGATCTGTGCCTTAAGGACATGTTCCTGCTGCAGATAACTAGCCAAACACATTCCTTTATTTTGGCCCATTCCTTTGTTTGCCATAAGGAATACTTTTAGTTAATCTATAATCTATAGAAACAATGCTTATCACTGGCTTGAGTTAATAAATACGTGGGTAAATCTCTGTTTGAGGCTGTCTGCTCTGAAGGCTGTGAGACCCCTGATTTCCCACTTCACACCTCTATATTTCTGTGTGTGTGTCTTTAATTCCTCTAGCGCCACTGGGTTAGGGTCTCCCCGACTGAGCTGGTCTTGGCACAAAGCCCCACATATTAATAAAAATCTGGAATGTAAACAGATTAAATTCTCCACTTATAAGATTTAGAATGGCTGAATGGGTAGAAAACATGATCTAACTATATTCTGCTTACAAAAACCTCACTGGTAATACCACCTCACCACAATCCATAGAGACAGAAGGTAAAAGAATGGCAAGAGGTTATCTATGCAAATGGAAACCAAAAGTGAGCAGGAGTAGCTATACTTACAGCAGATAAAATAAACTGTAAGTCAAGAACAATTTTTTTAAAAGATAAGGAAGGCCATCACATAATCATAAAGAGATCCATCCAAGAAGAGAATAGAACAATTCTAAATATATATGCACTAAGCACTGGAGCTCCTAGATTCATAAAACAGGTATTACTATATCTAGCAAGAGAGATAGACTCCAATACAATAAGAGAAGGGGACTTCAACATCCCGACCTCAGCATGAGACAGATTATCCACACAGAAAATCAAGAAAGAAACATTGAATTTAAACTGAATTTTACACCAAATAAAGCTAACAGATATTTACAGAGCATTCTATCTAACACTACAGAATATACACTCTTTTCATGAACACATAGGACATTTTCCAGGAGAGAGCCTATGTTAAGCCACAAAACAAGTCTCAACGAATTTTCAAAAATTGAAATCAGATTAAATATCTTCTCTGGCCACAGTGGAATAAAACTAGAACTGTACACCAAGAGAAATGTTGGCAACTAGACCAATACACGAAAAATTAAACAACATGCTCCTGAATAACCATTGAGTAAACAGAGAAATTAAGATATAAATCAAAAAGTTTCTTGAAACAAATGAAAATGGAAACACAGCATACCAAAACCTGTGGGATACAGCTAAACAGGGCTAAAAGGGAGGTTTATAGCAATGAATACCTACCTAAGAAAAGTAGAAACATTACAAATTAACAATATAACAATGAACCTCAAGGAAATAGAAAAGCAAGAAAAAAAACTCATCCAAATTTAGCAGAAAAGAAATAATAAAGATCATAGTAGAACTAAATAAAAGCTTTTAAAAGCCATGTAAATGATCAATAAAGTGAAAAGTTTGTTCTTCAAAAACATAAACAAAATTGACAAACCACTAGCTAAACAAAACTAGAAAAAAAAAGAGAAAATTGGTTAAGAATAAAAGTTCCTCTTCAAAGTTTTCCTTTTTGGTTTAGAATGAAAAGTGTTAAGAAAATAGTTCCTCTTATAAGCTTCCTATAAGTTTCTCTTGCTCTTCATACTAACAAATCTTCTATTTTACTAATGACTCCTTATTGTGCCCCCAAGTAGTTGTTAAATACAGTAAAGAAATAAATACATTCTATGTTCTTGTACTTGAACCAAGGCCTAACTCCTTTGTTCCCTAGTCTGCCTGGATCTGCTTGGACATGCCCAGTCGTGTCCCAGCTTGCAGCCTATGCTCTTTCCTTATCTGGAAATATTATTGTCTTCCTGGTTTCCCACAAGCAATCCCCTCCTTTACTTTGTTCCCCACTGGGCCTTTACCTTATTTGGGAAAGTTTAAGTTTTCAGCCAACTGGGATCAGTTTAGATTGTGTGGTCCAGCTCCAGCCAGTGGAGACAAGACACAATAGTAGAAACAACTTGCATTAGGAATAAAAACCCCTGCTTTCCTTTGTTCTGGGGGCTCTTGTGGCAATCAGGCTTATGGGTAGCACCCTTCTGAAGAAGTAAAAATTGCCTTGCTGAGATATCCTTTGCAAGTGTTCATTTTCTTTGTGACTCCGAGCTTTATTTCTAACAATTTTCTGATGGCTCATACAGGATTCCCATTCTTCTGTGGGAAGTGGGCTTGGCCTCCCCATCTAGGGGAGGTGCACCCCACTGCCCCACTACGGTGGCTCCAGGGACGGGAGATTGAGATTACCCATTGTGACGAAGAAATCCAGGCTCTCAGCAATGTGGAAGGAGAAGGCCTGCAAGTACCACAACGACCAGGTAACTCTGTGCACAGACCAAGGTAAAAAAAAAAAAAAGGTCACAAGGGCACCAGTATTTCCTTGGTGGACAGGATATTCTGGAGGTTAAGGGGTGTGAAAGGTAGCAAGCACTACTGCTGTGCAGAGTGAGTGAGTCCAATCTGCGGTTCTGTGGTCACCTCATACGGCTTATGGTGGCTCTCTTGTAGGGATCCTGATGGGGTTTATACAGTCCCGCTGATGCTAAGGGGAGCCTAATTTCCTCTGGGAAAGCAGCCAGAGTGGAGGAAGCAAAAGGAGAAGAGTGCAAGGAACCTCCAGGGTAAGGATTAAACCTCCAGGGAAGGATAGGTGAGAAATCTCTAGTTCGAGGGACTGAGCCTAATTCAACATGGGAAATACCCTGACTAAGATAGAAGGTAAAAAGGAAGGGCAGACAGTGAAATCACCTCTGATAGTCCTTTAGGACTCATGTTAAAATATTGGAAGGATACGAGTGGACTAAACATAAGAAAAAGCAACAGATGATAAAGTATATTGTTTCATTTGGACTAAGGAACCTATCCTAAAGCCTTCAGTTTTCTGGCCAAAATTCGGGTCAAATGAGGATTGGACTTGCCAGCTTTTAATAGAATATGTAAATGATAAGAGTCCTGTTTCCCAGGAAAAATACATTATGTTCTGTATTGGCAGCAAGGGCCCATCCTCCTTTGTCATCTAAAAACTAAAGGAGACAAGCCAGAAACTACTTCTCATTAAATTAATACTCCTTACTCCAAGAACCCCACCAACACGTGGGACCCCTTAGACCATCTTCCCCAACCAAACCTTCTTCCCCCCACCATGTAGACCAACATCCCCCAACTCCCACTCCAGTAGATGTAACAGTCCCAGACCTTTCCTCTACTCAGATTTTTTTCCCTGCTTATAACCCTGATTCTTGGGGTCATCCCCAGCTTGAATGCCCTCCCTCAGGAAGACTTCAACGTGAGTTAGAACACTGTAAGAAGGATATCCAAAACTTCCCTTTTCCCCCTTCCTCTAGGGGTTCGGCTATAAACCTCTTCCTATTAAGGGAAATGCCTCTAGGAGGAGGGGGCATCGGCTTTGTAAATACTCCCCTGACCAGTTCAGAAGTCCGGAGCTTGAAGAGGGAACTCAAGCCACTCTTAGACGATCCCTATGGAGTGGCAGACCAAATTGATCAATTTTTAGGATCCGAGTTGTATACTGGGGCTGAGTTAATGTCCATCATAGGCATCCTTTTTTCAGGGGAAGAAAGGAGCAGGATGCATAGGGCCGCTATGACCATTTGCGAGTGTGAGCATCCTCCCGGTCAAAACGTCCCTGCAGCCAAACAGAAATTTCCTGCTCAAGATCCCCAGTGGGATAACAACGACATAGCTCATAGGAGGAATATGACAGACCTGCAAGAAATGATAATAAAAGGAATTAGAGAATTGGTACCCCGCACCCAGAATATGACCAAAGCTTTTAATATACAGCAAGAAAAGGATGAGGGGCCTATGGAATGTTTTAATAGACTTAAGGAACACATGAGGAAATATGCTGGTTTGGATGGAGGAGACCCACTTGGACAAGGAATGCTAAAGCTTCACTTTGTCACAAATAGCTGGCTACACATTACCAAGAAATTACAAAAGATAGAAAATTGGAAGGACCATCCCATAGGGGAACTCTTAAGGGAGGCCTGGATGGTGTGTGTACGAAGGGATGAAGAAAAGCAAAAGCACAAAGCAAAGATTCTGTTGTCCTTACAGCAGGGAACTCCCCAACAGGCAGCTCAAAGAATTGTTGCTGGTAAATCTTTTAGGTACCCAAACTGCCAGACCGTACAACAGAGGTAAAGGAATCAAACCAGGGAACAAGGAAATAAAAAGAGGAATAGGGCAAAAGAAATGCTTCAAGTGTCGGAAGGAAGGTCACTTTATAAGAGAATGCCCTGAATGGAAAAAAGAAAAGGAAATCACCCCACTTATGATCTTTGAGGAGGAATGGGGGGCCAGGGGCTCTACTCTTTTTACCTCGAGTCCCACCAAGAGCCCCTGATAAATGTAGAGGTGGGACCCAAACCTGAGAATATCATCTTTTTAATTGACTCAGGAGCTGCTCATTCCTCAGTTTGTTATCTGCCCCCTGGTGCAACTTGGTCACAAGAAAAACTTTTTATTTTGGGAGCAAAAGGAGAGGGGTTTAAAGCAAAAGTCTTAGAAGAAACAAAAATTAAATATCAGAAACACTCAGTAAATATTAATCTTCTGTTAATCCGGAGGCAGGCATAAACCTACTAGGAAGAGATTTATTGCTAAAATTAAACCTAGGCCTTTATGTTAATGAAGGAAAATTCCTCCCCTCTTTAAATTTGCTCGCTACTCTAAATGAGGGACACATTCATCCAGATGTATGGTCAAAGGAAGGAAACTGAAGAAAATTACGAATTTCCCCAATCCAAGTTAAATTGAAAAACCCAGGGGAAGAAGTAAAAAGAAAATAATATCCAATTCCCTTAGAAGCTAAGATCAATTTAAAGCCCGTAATAGAAAGCCTCCGTGAGAGACTCATTGAACCCTGTATGTCTCCTTATAATACTCTGATACTGCCTGTGAAAAAGCCAGGTGGGTCCTATCCGCTAGTGCAAGATCTTCGAGCTGTTAACCAAATAGTTCAAACAACTCACCCTGTTGTTCCTAATCCTTACACTATTGTTAGTAAAATTGCATACAACCATGAGTGGTTCACAGTAATAGATCTAAAGGATGCCTTCTGGGCTTGCCCACTAGCAGAAGATAGCCAAGACCTGTTTGCCTTTGAATGGGAGGACCCTCACTCCAGTAGAAAATAACAGTATTGATTGACAGTTTTCCCCCAGGGATTTACAGAATCTCCAAATTTGTTTGGTCAAGTACTACAATAGATCATAGAAAAGTTTTACAGACTGCCATATATATGCCTGCTCCAATACATGGACAATATCCTTATTTCAAGGGAGGATAGACAAAAAGTAGAATGATTTTCAATAGGTTTTTAAAATAATTTACAACTGGAGGGATTACGAGTGTCAAAAAAGCAAACTTTGGTTTGTAGAACCTGAAGTCAAGTATTTAGGGCACTTAATCAGTAAGGGCAAACGGAGAATTGGATTTGAATGGATTGAAAGCATCCTATCCTTACCTCTGCCTGAGACGAAGAAGGAACTTAGAAAGTTTTTAGGGTTAGTAGGGTATTGTCGCTTATGGATAGACTCATGCTTTAGTAACCAAACCTCTATATAAAAGAACTTACACAGGATGAATCGGACCCCTTTATATGGTTTTTACCAGAAACACAGCAGACAAAAAAATTAAAAGAGTTACTAGTGACAGCCCATGTTCTACCCTTACCCTCTTTAGAATTGCCCTTTCATCTTTTTGCTAATGTAGGTAATGAAGTAGCCTTAGGGGTACTTACTCAAACACATGGAGGCCATTGGCAACCCCATAGCCTTCCTCTCAAAAAGTCTTGACCCAGTAGCCCACGGATGGCCCGAGTGTGTCCAACCAGTGGCAGCAACAGCCTTACTCAGAGAGGAGAGCAGAAAATTAACCTTTGGTGAAAACTTATCACTAGTTCTCCTCACCAAGTGAGAAAAATTCCCAATCAGAAGGTGGGAAGGTGGCTTACTGATTCAAGAATTTTTAAATATGAAGCCACCTTGTTAGAAAGAGATGATCTATCTAACCTTAACCCTGATGACTCAATTAATCCAGCTGCTTTCTTAACACGAAACCCCAACCCACAGACCCCTGAGCTTTGTCCAGAACACGGATGTTTAGATTTAATTAGTTATCAAGCAAAAGTCAGACCTGATCTAAATGAAACATCCTTTCAGACTGGGAAACACCTGTTTGTAGATGGTTTCTCCCAAGTAATCAAAGGAAAAAGGCATAACAAGTATTCAATGATAGATGGAGATACCCTCACAGAAACAGAGTCTGAAAGGTTACCAAATGACTGGTCTGCACAAACTTGTGAGTTGTTCACATTAAATCAGGCCTCAGGTTGGGCACGGTGGCTCACGCCTGTAATCCCAGCACTTTGGGAGGCCGAGGTGCGCAGATCACGAGGTCAGGAGATCAAGACCATCCTAGCTAACACGGTGAAAGCCTGTCTCTCCTTAAAATAAAAAAAAAAAATTACCCGGACGTGGTGTCCGGCGCCTGTAGTCCCAGCTACTCCAGAGGCTGAGGCAGGAGAATGGCATGAACCTGGGAGGTGGAGCTTGCAGTGAGCCGAGATGGTGCCACTGCACTCCAGCCTGGGTAACAGAGCGAAACTCCATCTCAATTAAAAAAAAAAAAAAAAAAAAAATCAGGCCTTTAAATTTCTGCAAATCAAGAAGGAACAATCTATACAGACTCCAAGTATGCCTTTGGGGTAGTCCATACTTTTGGAAAAATTTGGACTGAGTGGGGCCTCATTAAGAGCAAAGGTCAAAATTTACTCCATAAGGACCTAATAATACAAGTACTGGAAAATTTACAATTGCCAAAAGAAACAGCTGTTGTACATGTCCCAGGACATCAAAGGAATCCTTCATTTGAAGGCCAGGGAAATAATCTCACTGACCAAATAGCTAAGTAAGCTGCCTCTTCTCCAGAAGAACCTATTTTTCGACTAACCCCTTGTCTTCCATCTCCAGCTGCACTCTCTGTCTTCTCTCAAGTAGATCAGAAAAAAACTAAAAAAAATTAGGAGTTGAGGAAACTCAAGGAAAGTGGTTACTACCAGATGGAAGGGAAATGTTATCCAAACCTCTTATGAGGGAAATACTGTCACAGCTTCATCAAGGAGCTCACTGGGGTCCTCAAACCATGTGTGATGTAGTCCTTAGGGTTTATGGGTGCATAGGAATATACACCCTCACCAAGAAAATAGTGGGAAGTTGTATAGTGTGCAGAAAATCTCATAAGCAGACCCTAAAAAGACAACCTCCTAGAGGGAGAAATCCTGGGTTAAGGCCATTTCAAAGTGTCCAAGTCGACTATACTGAAATGCCCCCTATAGGCCACCTTAAGTATTTACTGGTAATAGTAGATCATCTTACCCACCCATCTATCCACCCACTGGATAGAAGCCATCCCTTTTCCAAGTGCAACAGCCAGTAATGTGGTCAAAGCCCTGTTAGAACATAGCATACCCGGGTTTGGAATAATAGAGAATATTGATTCAGATAATGGGACCCACTTTACCACACACATTATTAAAGGACTAATCCAAGTATTAGGGATAAAATGGGAATATCATACTTCCTGGCCTCCACCTTCATCAGGGAGAGTAGAAAGAACGAATCAAACTTTAACGAATCATCTAACCAAATTAATTTTAGAAACTCGGTTACCATGGACAAAATGTCATCCCATTGCTTTACTAGGAATCCAAACTGCCCCTCAGAGGGATCTTGGCCTGTCTCCTTATGAAATGCTTTATGGGTTACCTTATCTAAACACTACTACTGACCTTCCTACGAACAAAACAAAAGATCAGTTCCTTAGAAATGATGTATTTGGTCTGTCTTCCACTCTTTCTTCCCTCAGGACTCAAGGTCTCCTAGCACAGACTCCACCCCTTGAATTCCTGGCCCACCAGCATCAACCTGGAGATCAAGTCCTTATCAAAGGCTGAAAAGAGGGAAAGCTCAGGCCTACCTGGGAAGGACCCTATCTGGTGCTCACAACAACTGAAACAGCACTTCAGACCACTGAGAAAGGGTGGACCCATTATACTCGAGTCAAGAAGGCATCACCGTCTCCAGACACATGGACCATTACTCCGTCAACTCCCACCAGAGTAACGATAAAAAGAAAAACGTAATCTATCTCTTTTTCTTCTTTCTTTCCGTTAACTGCCCCCATCTCATCATTAATGTAACTAGATCAAGTTTGCCCAAAATTACTACCTTTGATGCTTGTCTAGTCATGTCTTGTGGAAATTTACAGGACCAAAGACAGCTGACTGCCTCAGATAAATATCTTTGTCCCTCTTGGACTTCCTCAGATTGGAAAGATACAGCAAATTCTTGTAAAGATCATGATAACCCCAAAAATAGTAGTTGTATTAACTGGTGGGAATGGGACTCTTGTCCCCTTAAAACAGAGTCCCTATGCTATACTTGATCTGATGTCCTATGGAACACCAAAGCTCCAGGCTGGACTGCTCCCACCAGTCTGCCAGTCCTTAAAGCCATATGTCCATTTTACAAAAGGGAATGCCTCTTCTAATTGTCCATATAACCAATGTAACCCTATTCAGCTTAATATTACTATTGCAACATCCCAAAACTCTTCCCCTTCATTAAGTCGTATTTATGGCATATGGGCCAACATCTCAGGAAAGGATCCAAGGGGAATTTTTGAAATCTGCTTTATTGCCCCTTCCACCTCTCTACCACATCTTCCTCAAACCATCACCCCACCTACACCCAGTGACAAAACCAAAGTAGCTCTAGTAGAAGTAAAAGACCTGAGGCAAACTCTAGCCATTGAAACAGGGTCTCAGGATGCAAATACCTGGCTGGAATGGATTAAATATTCCATCCACAGTCAAAATAAGAATGATAGTTATGCTTGGGCGCACAGCCGACCAGAGGCCCAAATTGTCTCCTTTCCATTCAAATGGTCTTGTAATAGACCAGAAATGGACTGCATGGTAGCTCTGCTCCAAGACCCCACAGCCTGGGGCAATAAATCATGTCAAACACTTTCTCTGCTATTCCCTGAAGTCCAGCACTCTACAGATCAGCCCCCAAAGGCCATTCAGCCTCCATCTTCTGGAACTAAATTTGCTTCGTATCTCTCACAACAGGGAGAAAATTTGGCTTTCTTTGGAAACCTGATGGGATGCAGTGAGGTCAAGCACTTCCAAGAGCTAAGCCATCAGTCTGCCCTTACCCATCCCCAAGCAGATGTATGGTGGCATTGTGGTGGACCTTTGTGGGATACTCTGCCAAATAACAGGAGTGGTACTTGCGCTGTAATTCAATTGGCTAGCTCTTTCACCCTGGCATTTCATTCACCAAAAAAAAAAAAAATTAACAAAAATGGCATTTTCGTTAACATTTTAAAAAGGCATCATAGTACAAAAAGTGTTCCTGTGAGTCTTTTGATCCCAACATTTATACATATGCTACCAGAGTACCAGATGAATTTAAAGCTTGAAACCAAATAACTGCAGGATTTAAGTCATTATTCAGGTGGGTGACTATCAATAAAAATGTAGATTGGATAGCCAGGCGCAGTGGCTCACGTCTGTAATCCCAGCACTTTAGGAGGCCAAGGCGGGCGGATCACGAGGTCAGGAGTTTGAGACCAGCTTGACCAACATAGTGAAACCCTGTCTCTACTAAAAATACAAAAATTAGCTGGGCATGGTGGCATGCACCTGTAATCCCAGCTACTCAGGAGAGAGTTGCTTGAACCTGGGAGGCAGAGGTGGCAGTGAGCCAGGATCACACCACTGCACTCCAGCCTGGGTGACAGACTGAGACTCCATCTTGAGAAAAAAGTGTAGATTGGATAAATTATATTTACTACAATCAGCAATGATTCATTAATTGCACAAGGGATACTATGAGTGAATAGCTGTGCAACTAGGACCCACCAGTCAGATGACTTGGGAAAATAGAGTAGCACTAGACATGATACTAGCAGAAAAATGCAGGGTTTGTGTTATGATTGGAACTCAATGTTGTACTTTTATCCCTAATAATACTGCCCCTGATGGAACTATAACAAAAGCACTACAACGTCTTACTGCTTTATCAAATGAACTAGTTAAAAACTCTGGAATAAATGATCTTTTCACTAGCTTAATGGAAAGGTGGTTTGGTAAGTGGAAAGGACTCATGTCCTCAATTCTCACCTCACTGACTCTCATAATCAGTGTACTGATCCTTGTAGAATGTTGTATTATACTTTGCATTCATGGATTAGTGCAAAGGCTTATAGCAAAGGCTCTTACCAAAACCCCTTTCAATTCTCCTCCCCCTTACTCAGATAAGTTGTTCCTTCTAACTGATCAAGAAGAGCAACAAAGTCAAGATATGTTAAGGAGATTTGAAGAGGAAGAACTGTAAAATCAAGAGGAGGAAACTGTAAAGAATAAAGTTCCTCTCCAAAGTTTTCCTTTTTGGTTTAGCATGATCAGTGTTAGGAAGATAGTTCCTCTTAAAAGCTTTCTTTAAGTTACCCTCGTTCTTCATACTAACAAATCTTCTAATTTACAAATGACTCTTTATTATGCTCCAAGTAGTTGTTACACACAGTAAAGAAACAAACGCATTCTATGTTCTTGTACTTGAACCAAGGCCTAACTCCTAGTCTGCCTGAATCTGACCAGATATGCCCAGACATGTCCCAGCTTGCAGCCTATGCTGTTGCCTTATTTGGAAATATTATTGTCTTCCTGGTTTCCCATAAGTGACCCCCTCAATTCCTTTGTTCCCCATTGCACCTTTACCTTATTTAGGAAAGTTAACATTTTTAGCCAACTGGGATCAGTTTAGATTGTGTGGCGCAGCTCCAGCCAAAGGACACAGGACACAATAGCAGAAACAACTTGCGTTAGGAATCAAAACCCCTGCTTTCCCTTGTTCCGGGTGCTCTCGTGGCAATCAGGCTTATGGGTAGCACCCTTCTGCAGAAGTAAAAATTGCCTTGCTGAGAAATCCTTTGTTCAAGTGCTCATTTTCTTTGTGACTTCAAGCTTTATTTCTAACAGACTCAAACAAAATCAGGAGAGAAAAGAGAAACATTGCAACTGATATTGCAAAAATACAAAAGACCATCAGAGACTATTATGTACAATTCTGTACATTCTGTGGATTTTGCCTGTTGCTGAGTAGGTCTATTTCGATTATGCAAACCAGCACTGAGGAAAAAATCACAGGGTGGTCAGGGGCCCACTGGACCCGCTGTGAGAATGGTTCATGGATGTTAGGGTTTCAGGTTTTCTATTCTTCCTAATTTAATCTTGGTAGGTTATTTGGTTCCAGGAATTTATCCATTTCCTCTAGGTTTTCCAGTTTGTCAGTACAGAATTGTACATAATAGTCTCTGATGGTCTTTTGTATTTTTGCAATATCAGTTGCAATGTTTCTGATCCTCTTCTTCCTCCCCACCTACACTTTCTGAAAGGCCCCAGTGTGTGCTATTCCCCTCTATGTCTGTATGCATTCTCATCATTTAGCTCCCACTTGTAAGTGAGAACATGAACTATTTGGTTTTCTGTTTTTGCATTAGTTTGCTAAGGATGATGGCTTCCAGCTCCATCCATGTCTCTGCAAAGGACATGATCGTGTTCCTTTGTCTGGCTGCATAGTATTCCATGGTATCTATGTATGACATTTTTTTATCCAGTCTATAATTGATGGGCATTTAAGTTGATTCCATGTCTTTGCTATTGTGAATAGTGCTGCAATGAACATATGTGTACCTATGTCTTTAAAATAGAATCATGTATAATCCTTTGGGTATAATGGTATTTCTGTCTGTAGGTCTTTGAGAAATCATCACACTGTCTTCCACAATGGCTGACCTAATTTGCACTCCCACCAACAGTGTATAGGTATTCCTTTTTCTCTACAACTTTGCCAGCATCTGTTTTTTGACTTTTTCATAATGGCCATTCTGACTGGTGTGAAATGGCATCTCACTGTGGTTTTGATTTGCATTTCTCTAATGATCAGTGATATTGAGCATTTTTTCATGTTTGTTGGCTGCAAGTATGCCTTCTTTTGAGAAGTGTCTGTTCTTATGCTTTGCCCACTTTTTAATGGGGTTGTTTTGTTTTTTCTTGTAAATTTGTTTAACTTCCTTATAGATATTACACTTTTGTCAGATGCATAGTTTGCAAAAAATCTTCCCCCATTCTGTAGGTTGTTTACTCTGTTGATAGTTTCTTTTGCTGTGCACAGCTCTTTAGTTGAATTAGACCCCATTTGACAATTTTTGCTTTTGTTGTACTTGCTTTTGGCATCTTTGTCGTGAAATCGTTGCCCATGCCAATGTCCTAAATGGTATTGCCTAGGTTGTGTTAGGGTTTTTACAGTTTTGGATCTTCAATTTAAGTCTTTAATCCATTTTGAGGTGATTTTGGTGTATGGTGTAAGAAAGGGGTTCGGTTTTCATCTTCTGCATATGGCTAGCCAGTTATCCCATCACCATTTATGAATAGGGAATCCTTTCCCCATTGCTTGTTTTTGTCAGGTTTGTCAACGATCATAGTTGTAGGTGTGTGGTCTTATTTCTGGGTTCTCTATTCTGTCCCATTGGTCTTTATGTCTGTTTTTGAACCAGTATCATGCTGTTTTGGTTACTGTAGACTTGAAATGTAGTTGAAATCAGGTAGCATATGCTGGACATGGTGGCTCACACCTGTAATCCCAGCACTTTGGGAGGCAGAGGCAGGTGGATCATGCGGTCAGGAGTTTGAGACCAGTCTGGTCAACAAGGTGAAACCCCATCTCTACTAAAGATACAAAATATTAGCTGGGTGTGGTGGCATGTGCCTGTAATCCCAGCTACTTAGGAGGCTGAGAAAAGGAGAATCACTTGAACTCAGGAGGCGGAGGTTGCAGTGAGCCGAGAGCTCACCATTGCACCCCAGCCTGGACAACAGGGTGAGACTCCATCCCAAAAAAAAAAAAAAAAAAAAAAAAAAATTTCAGGTAGTGTAATGCCTCCAGCTTTGTTCCTTGTGTTTAGGATTGCCTTGGCTATTCAGGCTCTTTTTTGGTTCCAGGTGAATTTTAAAATAGTTTTTTCTAGTTCTGTGAAGAATGTCAGTGGTAGTGGCTGGGCGTGGTGGCTCACACCTGTAATCCCAGCACTTTGGGAGTCTATTCCTTCACTAAACTATTATTGAGAGTTTTAAACATGAATAGATGTTGAATTTTATCAAAAGCCCTTTCTGGCCGGGCGCAGTGGCTCAAGCCTGTAACCCCAGCACTTTGGGAGGCTGAGACGGGTGGATCACAAGGTCAGGAGATCGAGGCCATCCTGGCAAACACGGTGAAACCCCGTCTCTACTAAAAAATACAAAAAACTAGCCAGGCGAGGTGGCAGGCACCTGTAGTCCCAGCTGCTCAGGAGGCTGAGGCAGGAGAATGGCGTAAACCCGGGAGGCAGAGCTTGCAGTGAGCTGAGATCAGGCCACTGCACTCCAGCCTGGGCGACAGAAGGAGACTCCGTCTCAAAAAAAAAAAAAAAAAAAAAATACAAAAAACAAAAGCCCTTTCTGCATTTACTGAGATAATCATGTGGTTTTTTGTCTTTAGTTCTGTTTACATAATGAGGCACATTTATTAATTTACGTATGTTGAGGAAATGTTGCATACTGGCAATGAAGTCTACTTGATTGTGATGGATAAGCTTTTTGATATGCTGCTGGATTTGGCTTGCCAGCATGTTGTTGAAGATTTTTGCATCAATGTTCATCAAGAATATTGGCTTGAAGTTTTCTTTTCTGTTGTTGTATCTCTGCCACATTTTGGTATCAGGATGATGCTGGCCTAATAGGATGAGTTAGGGAGAAGTCTCTCCTCCTCATTTTTTTTTTTTTTGGAATAGTTTCAGTAGTAATAGTACCAGCTCTTTTTTGTACATCTAATAGAATTTGCCTGTCAATCATCTGGTCCTGGGTTTTTTTGGTTGATAGGCTGTTTATTACTGCCTTGATTTCAGAACTCATTTTTAGTCTGTTCAGTGATTCAATTTCTTCCTGGTTCAGTCTTGGAGGGGGCAGGTGTATGTGTCTAGGAAATTGATCCTTGTCTTCTAGATTTTCTAGTTTATTTGCATAGAGGTGTCATAATATTTTCTGGTGGTTGCTTGAATTTCTGTGTGGTCAATGGTTATGTCCCTCTTATTGTTTCTAATTGTGTTTATTGGAACCTTCTCTTTTCTTCTTTACTAGGCTAGCTAGAGGTCTATTGATTTTATTAATTAAAAAAAAAAAAAACAAAACCTAGGCCAGGAGCGATGGCCTCACCCCTGTAATCCCAGCACTTTGGGAGGCTGAAGCATGTAGATCACCTGAGGTCAGGAGTTCAAGACCAGCCTGACCAACGTGGATAAACCCCATCTCTCTTGAAAATACAAAAAATTAACGAGGCATGGTGACATATGCCTACAATCCCAGCTACTTGAAAGACTGAGGCAGGAGAATCACTTGAATCCGGGAGGCAGCGGTTGCAGTGAGCTGAGATCGCGCTACTGCACTTCAGCCTGGGTAACAAGAATGAAACTCCATCTCAAAAAAAAAAAAAAAAAAACCTCCTGAATTCGTTGATCTTTTGAGTGGTTTTTCATGTCTCTGCCTCCTTCAGGAGACAATGCCTTTGTTAATTGTTTTATTATGTCTTGTCTTCTGCTAGCTTTGGGATATGTTTGCTCTTTGTTCGCCAGTTCTTTTGGTTGTGATTTTAGGTTGTTAACTTGAAATCTTTCTAACTTTTTGATGTGGGCATTTAATGCTATACATTTCTTTCTGAACACTGCCTTAGCTGTTTCCCAGAGATTCTGATACATTGTATCTTCGTTCTCATTATCTTCAAAGAACTTTCTGATTTGTGCTTTAATTTCATTGTTGACCCAAAAGTCGTTCAAGAACAGATCATTCAATTTCTATGTAATTGTATGGTTTAAGTGAATTTCTTAGTCTTCATTTTGAATTTCATTGCACTGTGGTCCAAGAGACTATTTGTTGTGATTTCAGTTCTTTTGCATTTGCTAAGGAGTGTTTTACTTCCAATCGTGTGATCGATTTTAGAGTAAGCGCCATGTGGCAATGCGAAAAATGTACATTCTGTTGCTTTGGGGTGAAGACTTCTGTAGATATTTATCAGGTCCATTTGATCCAGGGCTGAGTTCAGGTCCTGAATATCTTTGTTAATTTTCTGTCCTGATGATCTGTCTAATATTGTTAGTGGAGTATTAAAATCTCTTCCTATTGTTGTGTGAGATTCTGTGTCTCTCTGAAGGTCTCTAGGAACCTACTTTATGAATCTGGTGTTCCTGTGTTGGATGCATATCTATTTCAGACAGTTAGATCTCCTTGTTGAATTGAACCCTTTACCATTATGTAATGCCCTTCTTTGTGTTTTTTGATCTTTGTTGGTTTAACACCTGTTTTGTCAGAAACAAGGGTTGCAACCCTGGCTTTTTCTTCTGCTTTCCATTTGCTCATTAAATTTTCTTCCTTCTTTTTATTTTGAGCCTATGTGTGTGATTGCATGTGAAATGGGTGCATTGAAGACAGCACAGTGATAGGTCTTGGTTCTTTATCCAGCTTGCCACTCTATGTCTTTTAAATGGGGCATTTAGCCCATTTACATTTAAGGTTAGTCTTGGTATGTATGAATTTGATCCTATCATCATGATGCTAGCTAGTTACTTTGCAGACTTGCTTATGTGGTTGCTTTATTCTGTCGCTAGTCTGTGTACTTCACTGTGTTTTTGTGGTGGCTGGTAACTGTCTTTCCATGTTTAGTGCTTCCTTCAGGAGTTCTTGTAATGCAGGTCTGGTAGTAATGAATTCCCTTGGCGTTTGTTTGCCTGACAAGAATCTGATTTCTCCTTTGCTTATGAAGCTTAGTTTGGTTGGATATGAAATTCTGGGTTGGAGACTCTTTTCTTTAAGAGTGTTGAGTATTGCCCCTCAATCTCTTCTGGCTTGTAGGATTTCCACTGAGAGATCCACTGTTAGTTTGATGGGCTTCCCTTTGTAGGTGATCTGGCCTTTCTCTCTGGCTACCCTTGACACTTTTTCTTTCATTTTAACCTTGAAGCATCTGATGATTATTTGTCTTGGGGATGATGGATGATCTTCTCATGGAACAACTTACTGGAATCCTCTGCATTTCTGAATTTGAATGTTGGCCTGCCTAGCTAGGTTGGGGAAGTTTTCATGGATGATATCCTGAAATGTTTTCCAAATTGGTTCCATTCTCCCCATCTCTTTCAGGTACACCAATCATTCATACATTCAGTTTCTTTACATAATTCCATGTTTTTCAGACGTTTTGTTCATTCCTTTTCATTCTTTTTTCTCTAGTCTCATCTTCTTATCTTATTTCAGAAAGCCAGTCTTCAAGCACTGAGGTTCTTTTCTCCACTTGCTCTATTGTGCTATTAATACTTGTGAGTGCACTGTGAAATTCTTATAGCGTGTTTTTCAGCTCTGTCAGGTTGGTTATCAGATTCTTTTACTGATTTCTTCTCATCTTTGTGGGCTTACCTACCCTCAATCTTTGAGGTTGCTGATCTTCAAGTGGTTTTTTTTCTCCTTTTCTTTTGTTTTCTCTTTTAACAGTCTGACCACTTTTCTCATTTTTTTTTTTTTTGGAATAGTTTCAGTAGTAATAGTACCAGCTCTTCTTTGTACATCTAATAGAATTTGCCTCTCAATCATCTGGTCCTGGGTTTTTTTTGGTTGGTAGGCTGTTTATTACTGCCTTAATTTCAGAACTCATTTTTAGTCTGTTCAGTGATTCAATTTCTTCCTGGCTCAGTCTTGGAGGGGGCAGGTGTATGTGTCTAGGAAATTGATCCTTGTCTTCTAGATTTTCTAGTTTATTTGCATAGAGGTGTTCATAATATTTTCTGGTGGTTGCTTGAATTTCTGTGTGGTCAATGGTATTGTCCCTCTTATCGTTTCTAATTGTGTTTATTGGAATCTTCTCTTTTCTTCTTTACTAGCCAAGCTAGGGGTCTATTGATTTTATTAATTAAAAAAAAAAAAAAAAAAAACCCAGGCCAGGAGCGATGGCCTCACCCCTGTAATCCCAGCAGTTTGGGAGGCTGAAGCAGGCAGATCATCTGAGGTCAGGAGTTCAAGACCAGCCTGACCAACGTGGATAAACCCCATCTCTCTTGAAAATACAAAAAATTAATGAGGCATGGTGACATATGCCTATAATACCAGCTACTTGAAAGACTGAGGCAGGAGAATCACTTGAACCCGGGAGGCAGCGGTTGCAGTGAGCTGAGATCGCGCTACTGCACTTCAGCCTGGGTAACAAGAATGAAACTCCATCTCAAAAAAAAAAAAAAAAAAAAAAAAAAAACTCCTGAATTTGTTGATCTTTTGAGTGGTTTTTCGTGTCTCTGCCTCCTTCAGGAGACAATGCCTTTGTTAATTGTTTTATTATGTCTTGTCTTCTGCTAGCTTTGGAATATGTTTGCTCTTTGTTCACCAGTTCTTTTGGTTGTGATTTTAGGTTGTTAACTTGAAATCTTTCTAACTTTTTGATGTGGGCATTTAATGCTATACATTTCTTTCTGAACACTGCCTTAGCTGTTTCCCAGAGATTCTGATACATTGTATCTTCGTTCTCATTATCTTCAAAGAACTTCCTGATTTGTGCTTTAATTTCATTGTTGACCCAAAAGTCGTTCAAGAACAGATTATTCAATTTCTCTGTAATTGTATGGTTTAAGTGAATTTCTTAGTCTTCATTTTGAATTTCATTGCACTGTGGTCCAAGAGACTATTTGTTGTGATTTCAGTTCTTTTGCATTTGCTGAGGAGTGTTTTACTTCCAATTGTGTGATCGATTTTAGAGTAAGCGCCATGTGGCAATGCGAAAAATGTATATTCTGTTGCTTTGGGGTGAAGACTTCTGAAGATATTTATCAGGTCCATTTGATCCAGGGCTGAGTTCAGGTCCTGAATATCTTTGTTAATTTTCTGTCTTGATGATCTGTCCAATATTGTCAGTGGAGTATTAAAATCTCTTCCTATTGTTGTGTGAGATTCTGTGTCTCTTTGAAGGTCTCTAGCAACCTACTTTATGAATCTGGGTGTTCCTGTGTTGGATGCATATCTATTTCAGACAGTTAGATCTCCTTGTTGAATTGAACCCTTTACCATTATGTAATGCCCTTCTTTGTGTTTTTTGATCTTTGTTGGTTTAACACCTGTTTTGTCAGAAACAAGGGTTGCAACCCTGGCTTTTTCTTCTGCTTTCCATTTGCTCGGTAAATTTTCTTCCTTCTTTTTATTTTGAGCCTATGTGTGTCATTGCATGTGAAATGGGTGCATTGAAGACAGCATACTGATAGACCTTGGTTCTTTACCCAGCTTGCCACTCTTTGTCTTTTAAATGGGGCATTTAGCCCATTTACATTTAAGGTTAGTATTGATATGTGTGGATTTGATCCTATCATCATGATGTTAGCTGGTTACTTTGCAGACTTGCTTATGTGGTTGCTTTATTGTGTCACTAGTCTGTGTACTTTAGTGTGTTTTTGTAGTGGCTGGTAACTGTCTTTCCATGTTTAGTGCTTCCTTCAGGAGTTCTTGTAATGCAGGTCTGGTAGTAATGAATTCCCTTGGCGTTTGTTTGCCTGACAAGAATCTGATTTCTCCTTTGCTTATGAAGCTTAGTTTGGTTGGATATGAAATTCTGGGTTGGAAACTCTTTTCTTTAAGAGTGTTGAGTATTGGCCGTCAATCTCTTCTGGCTTGTAGGATTTCCACTGAGAGATCCACTGTTAGTCTGATGGGCTTCCCTTTGCAGGTGATCTGGCCTTTCTCTCTGGCTACCCTTGACATTTTTTTCTTTCATTTTAACCTTGGAGCATCTGATGATTATTTGTCTTGGGGATGATGGATGATCTTCTCATGAAGCAACTTACTGGGATCCTGTGCATTTCTGAATTTGAATGTGGGCCTGTCTAGCTAGGTTGGGGAAGTTTTCATGGATGATATCCTGAAATGTTTTCCAAATTGGTTCCATTCTCCCCATCTCTTTCAGGTATACCAATCATTCATACATTCAGTTTCTTTACATAATCCCATGTTTTTCAGATGTTTTGTTCATTCCTTTTCATTCTTTTTTCTCTAGTCTCATCTTCTTGTCTTATTTCAGAAAGCCAGTCTTCAAGCACTGAGGTTCTTTTCTCCACTTGCTCTATTCTGCTATTAATACTTGTGAGTGCACTGTGAAATTCTTATAGCGTGTTTTTCAGCTCTGTCAGGTTGGTTATCAGATTCTTTTGCTGATTTCGTCTCACCTTTGTGGGCTTATCTACCCTAAATCTTTGAGGTTGCTGACCTTTGAGTGGGTTTTCTCTTCTTTTGTTTTCTCTTTTGACAGTCTAGCCACTTTTCTGTAGGGCTGTACAGTTTGCTGAGGGTCTGCTACAGCCCATAGTTGCCTCAGATTTTCCAGTACCTGAAGGTATCACCAGTGAAGGCTATGTAACAGCAAAGATGGAGGTCTGCCCCTTCCTCTGGGAGGTCTGTTCCAGGAAAGTACAGACCTGTTGCCAGACTGAAAACACCTTTAGGAGATGCTGGAGACCCTGGTTGGGAGGACTTGCCCATTCAGGAGGAACAGGATCAGGATCTAGAGGTTTACAAAAGGAGGAGACACAGAAATGAACCATTGAGCTCCCTCAGGAGACACAGAAATGAACCACTGAGCTGGAAGCTTAGACAGCCACCTGGGCCTTCAGCTCCTCATGATTCCGAATCAACAAAGGAAGGAGTGACTGCACTGTCTGGGGTGATTGGTCCTGGTCATCACGGGGAATTGGTCTGCTACCACACAATGGCAGTAATAGGACTATATCTGGAACACAGGAGATCTTTTAGAGCATCTCTTAGTAATACTCTACCCTATAATTAAAGTCAATAAAAAACTACAACAACCCAAGTCAGGTAGGACTTCTAATGACCCATTCCCTTCAGAAATGAAGGTTTGAGTCACCCAAGCAGGAAAAGAAACCTGATCAGCTGACGGACTTGCTGAAAGCAATGGGAATATGGGATGATTGGTGAAAACCAACAAAAGTATTTATAAATACTAGTTGTGGCCGGCACAGGGGCTCATGCCTGTAATCCCAGCACTTTGGGAGGCTGAGGTAGGTGGATTGCTTAAGTCTAGGAATGTGAGACCAACCTGAGCAAAATGCTGAAACTCCCTCTCTACTGAAAATAAATACAAAAAATTAGTCAGACTTGGTGGTGTGCTTGTAGTCCCAGCTACTTCGGAGATTGAGGTAGGAGGATCACTTGTGCCCAGGAGGTGGGAGTTGCAGTGAGCCGAGGTAATGCCACTGCACTCCAGCCTGGGCAACAGAACAAGACCCTGTCTCAAATAAATAAGTAAGTAAATGAATAAATAAATAACCAGCTGTAACCATGTGAGCACTTACAGAAATAAGGATGGTAAATGTTATCAGCATTACTCCCTTATGTTTTTATAATGATATTTATGTCTGTGTGTATGTATCCAGACACGTTTTGAGCAAATACCTTTCTTTTCATCTTTTCCTGATCATCTTGTAATAAAACATAAGACGTGCTAACAATAGTTCCCTTTTATTAATGATGGCGTAACTTTTATTACACATGGTATTTAGATTACGGTACATCAAAGAGAAGAGTGCATATCATGCATTCAGTCTGAATCTTTTTCTGAGGAAAGTGTTAGTGTGTTTTTAGTTGGATGCAAGCTAATTGTATCATCTTTGGCAAAAGTATGACTTTATACTTGCTTTTTTTTTTTTTTTTTAGACGGAGTCTCGCTCTGTCACCCAGGCTGGAGTGCAGTGGCCAGATCTCAGCTCACTGCAAGCTCCACCTCCCAGGTTCATGCCATTCTCCTGCCTCAGCCTCCGGAGTAGCTGGGACTACAGGTGCCTGCCACCTCGCCCGGCTAGTTTTTTGTATTTTTTAGTAGAGACGGGGTTTCACCGTATTAGCCAGGATGGTCTCGATCTCCTGACCTCGTCATCCACCTGTCTCGGCCTCCCAAAGTCCTGGGATTACAGGCTTGAGCCACCGCTCCTGGCCTTATACTTGTTTTTATTTGGAGATGAAGTAAGGTTTAAGAAAATGTTAATGGGTGCCAAGTTCAACAGCACGGACTGGGATGGTGGGTCTTATGTGTCAATTTTACTGAACCATAGTGCCTAGTTATTTAATTAAACACTAATTTATATGTTGCTATGATGGTGTTTTGCAGTTGTGATTAAAATCTGGTATCAATTGATTTTATGAAAAGGAAATTACCCTCAATAATCTGGGTGGGACTTCTTGAATCAGTTGAAGGCCTTTGGGCAAAATATGAGGCTTCCCAGAGAAGAAAAAGTTCTGCCTGAGGTTGACAGTAGCAACTACAGTTTAGGTTTCCAGTCTGCCAGACTGGTCTACAAATTTTAGACTGAAGCCTGCAACATTGTGACTTTCTAGCCTGCCAGCCTGCCGAGGTGTAACTTGTGACATCGACAACGTAAAAGGAGGGGTGGGAAAAGATGTAAAGAAGCAGAGTTTCATATTGGCTTCAATTCAAGATTGTTATAACTGTATTGTTTGACTCTTTTTTTTTTTCTTTTTTTGAGACGGAGTCTCGCTCTGTCGCCCAGGCTGGAGTGCAGTGGCCGGATCTCAGCTCATTGCAAGCTCCGCCTCCCAGGTTCACGCCATTCTCCTGCCTCAGCCTCCCGAGCAGCTGGGACTACAGGCGCCCACCACCACGCCTGGCTAGTTTTTTTTTGTATTTTTTAGTACAGACGGGGTTTCACCGTGTTAGCCAGGATGGTCTCAATCTCCTGACCTCGTGATCCGCCCGTCTCGGCCTCCCAAAGTGCTGGGATTACAGGCTTGAGCCACCGCGCCCGGCCATAACTGTATTGTTATGTGCAATACCATAGTAATCACAAAGAAATAGACATGAAATATACACAAAAGAAAATGAGAAGGCATTTAAAACATATCACTAGAAAAAAATCGACTAAAAACAAAGGAAGGTTGGAATGAAGGAGATGAGGGAAAAAACAGCTATAAGACATGCATAAAACCAACATCACAATTACAGAACTAAATCCTTCCTTATCAGTAATTACTCTAAATGTAAATGGATTAAACTCCCCAATCAGAATTCAGAGATTATCACAATGGATAGAATAAAAAGAATCTGGCTGGGCACGGTGGCTCGCACTTATAATCTCAGCACTTTGGGAGGCTGAGGCTGGCGGATCACAAGGTCAGGAATTCAAGACCAGCCTGGCCAACAAGATGAAACCCCGTCTCTACTAAAAATACCAAAAAATTAGCCAGGTGTAGTGGCAGGTGCCCATAATCTCAGTTACAAGGAAGGCTAAGGCAGGAGAATTGCTGGAACCAGGGAGGCAGGGGTTAGACATGTTAAACGTTAAACATTAGACATGTTAAAACTTTCTCTTTAGCAATAAATTTTAAAACTATAGAAAATTCCAGCAAAGACCTAGAAAACCAAAAAGGATTAGCCACACAGTCTTTATTGATTTATACACATATGAACATCAGTGAAAAAATACATATTGTCTCAAGTGCAAATGATACATTTACCAAGAGAAACTGTATTTCAGGCCATAAAAAAATACATTTGAAAATATTGAAATCGGCCGGGCGCGGTGGCTCAAGCCTGTAATCCCAGCACTTTGGGAGGCCGAGACGGGCGGATCACGAGGTCAGGAGATCGAGACCATCCTGGCTAACACGGTGAAACCCCGTCTCTACTAAAAAATACAAAAAACTAGCCGGGCGAGGTGGCCGGCGCCTGTAGTCCCAGCTACTCGGGAGGCTGAGGCAGGAGAATGGCGTAAACCCGGGAGGCGGAGCTTGCAGTGAGCTGAGATCCGGCCACTGTACTCCAGCCTGGGTGACAGAGCGAGACTCCGTCTCAAAAAAAAAAAAAAAAAAAAAAGAAAATATTGAAATCATACAAGATGTATTTTCTGACCATATGAAAACACATTAGAAATCAGTAACAATAAGACGTTCCTGTGGACTGAATGTTTTTGTCATCCCCTAAATTCACATATTGAAACCTAATCCCTAATGTGATGGTGTTTGGAGGTGGGGCCTTTAGGAGGTGATTAAGTCCTGAGAGCAGAGCCCTTATTAGTGAGATTAGTCCCCTTATAAAAGGGACCTCATTGAGCTCCTTTGCTCCTTCCACCATGTAAGGACACCAAGAAAAGACACCATCTGTGAATCAGGACGCACCCTTCATCACACACTCTCTCTGCCATTGTCTTGACCTTGGACTTCCCAGGCTCTGGAATTGTGAGAATTGTGAGAAATAGATTTCTGTTGTTTATAAGCCACACAGACTACGGTGTTCTGTTTCAACAGCCCAAATGGACTAAGATACGTGATCACAAACATACCAAGTATCTGGAAATTAAACATCAAAATTCTGATCGACAATTTTGTCAATGAAGAAATCACAAGAGAAATTAGGACGTCTTCTAAACTGAAGGAGATGAAAGTACAATATATCAAAATCTGTGGGATGTAGCTGCAGTACTAGAGAAAAATTGGTATTTTTAAGTACCTCTATTAAAAAAGAAGGTCTCGGGCCGGGCGCGGTGGCTCAAGCCTGTAATCCCAGCACTTTGGGAGGCCGAGACGGGTGGATCACAAGGTCAGGAGATCGAGACCATCCTGGCTAACACGGTGAAACCCCGTCTCTACTAAAAAATACAAAAAACTAGCCGGGTGAGATGGCGGGCGCCTGTAGTCCCAGCTACTCGGGAGGCTGAGGCAGGAGAATGGCATAAACCCGGTAGGCGGAGCTTGCGGTGAGCTGAGATCCGGCCACTGCACTCCAGCCTGGGAGACAAAGCGAGACTCCGTCTCAAAATAAAACAAAAACAACAACAACAACAAACAAACAACAAAAAAAAAGAAGGTCTCAAATTAGCAACTTGGCTTCTGCCATAAAAAAACAAAAAAGAACAAATTAAACCAAAGCATGCAGAAGAAGGAAATAATAATGAAACAGAAGTCAATGAATCAGAATGATAAAAAAATTAATAAATCCAAAAGTTGGTTATATGGTAAAATAATCAGTAAATTTTATAAACCCCTAGCTAGATTGATTAAGGCAAAAAAACACAAATTAACACTATCAGGAAGAAAAGAACATCAGTGCACAGTCTTCAGGTCCTGAAAAGAAATATTAATCATTTCATGCCAATACGTTTGACAACCAACTGAACAATTTCCTTGAGAGAGAAAACTCAGGAAAATTGACTCAAGAAGAAATACAAAATGTGACCAGCTATATATAAATATCAGAAATTGAATTTGTAATTGAAATCCTTCCCACAGAGGAAATTCCAGGTCCAGAAGGCTTCAATGATGAATTATATGGAACATATAATTGAGAAATAACATCAATTTTTCAAACACCCTTTTAGAAATTAGAGGAGGCAACCATTTTCAAGTCAATTTATGAGGCAAACATTACTCAGATTTAAAAAAGAAGAAGAAAACCCAGACAACAAAATCACAAGAAAAAAGAATCAGGAACAACTATTTCTCTTGAGCACAGACCCCAGATTCTGAGCAAAAAGTTATTAAATTCAAATAAACATGAAAAGAACAATGTGTCATGCCAGATTGGTTTTTTTATGGGGAAGTGTTTGGTTCAACACCTGCAAATTAAATAACACAACTCACTCAATTAACACAATAAAAAACAGGCTGGGTGCAGTGGCTCATGCCTGTAATCCCAGCACTTTGGGAGGCCCAGGTGAGCGGGTGACTTGAGGTCAGGAGTTTCAAACCAGCCTGGCCAACATGGCGAAATTCCGTCTGTACTAAAAATACAAAATTAGCCCGACATGGTGGCGGACGCCTATAATCCTAGCTACTCAGAAGGGTGAGGCAGGAGAATCTCTTGAACCCAGAAGGCAGAGGTTGCAGTGAGCCAACATCACGCCACTGCACTCCAGCCTGGGTGACACACTGAGACCCTGTCTCAAAAAAAACCTTTTTTGTTTTGAGACAAGGTCGCACTCTGTTACCAAGGCTGAGTGCAATGGCACGATCATAGCTAACTGCAGCTTCGAACTCTCAGATTCAAGCAATCTTCCTGGCTGTCACAGCTGTCTGCGTGAGTGCCAGAGCAGACACCAGCAGCTCTGCCTCTGCCACACCACCACGACTGCTAGCACAAGCATTGCACAGGAATACCACAGCCCCACTCCCAGCGATACCCCACACCAGCTGATGTGCCTGCACCCCGCTGTGCTGCCTCAGCTTCTGATGTGTTAACACCTGAAACTAAGATAAACAGTAAAAAAACTAAATACCATTTTAAACTTTTTTTAAAGGTATCAAACAAAGATGCCAAAAGTCAAGTGCAACAAAAACAAAAATTGACAAATGAGACCCAATTAAAGAGCTTCTGCACAGCAAAATAAACTGTCAACAGAGTAAACAGCCTACAGAATGGGAGAAAATATCACAAACTATGCATCTGACAAAGGTCTAATACCCAGAACCTATGAGGAATGTAAAGATATTAACAAGCAGAAAACAAGCAATCGCATTTAAAAAGTAGGCAAAAACCATGGACAAACACTTTTCAAAAGAAGACATACACAGGGCCAGCAAGCATATGAGAAGATGATCGACATCACTAATCACTACAGAAATATGAACCCAAACCATAGTGAGATACCATCTCACACGGTCAGAATGGATGTTATTACAAAGCCAGAAAGTTACAGGTGCTGGCAAGGTTGCAGGGAACAGGGAACGCTTATACACTGCCAGTGGGAATGCAAATTAATTAGTTCGGCCAGTATGGAAAGCAGTTTGGTGATTTTTCAAAGAACTTAGAATTACCATTTGACCCAGCAATCACTTTATTGGGTATATCCCCAAAGGAATGTAAATCATTCTATCATAAGGACACATGCATGTGTATGTTCATTGCAGGACTATGCCCATCAATGGCAGACTGGATAAGGAACATGTGGTACGTACACACCATGGAATACTACACATCCATAAAAAAGAACAAGGTCATGTCCTTTGCAGCAACATGGATGGAGCTAGAGGCCATTATCCTGAGAACTACCACAGGAACAGAAAACCAAACACCACAAGTTCTCGCTGATAAGTGAGAGCTCAACAGTGAGTACACATGGACTCAGAGAAGGGAACAGTAGACACCGGGGCCTACTGGAGGGTGGAGGATGGGAGAAGAGTGAAGATTAAAAAATTTCCAATCAAGTCCCATGCTTCTAACCTGCATTGTGAAATAATCTGTACACCAAACCCCCATGACATGCAATTTAAATATATAACAGGCCTGCACATGTACCACAGAACCTAAAAGTTAAAAAATGATAATGAAAAATAGAATGTAACCCTCATTTGTGACAAAATTTGTCAGTAAATAGGAACCGTAGTCAAGTTCTTCAGTTCGGTAAAGGGCTTCTATGTAAAACCTACAACTCACATCATATTTTATGATGAAAATAGATTACTCTCTACCTAAGATCAAGAAAATGGCAAAGATATTGTCCTGGAGGTCCTGGCCAGAGCATTAAGCCAAGAAAAAGAAATGAAAGACTTATAAATGAAAGAGAAGTAAAATGTCCTAGTTTGCAGGTGACAATATTATGCAAGTGGAAAATATTAAGGCAAATAAAACTTCTAGAAGTAAGAAGCGAATTTATCAAAATTGTAGGGTACAACTCCTATACAAAAGTCAAGTCTCTGTAAGTAATGTAAACGCAGAATAAAGAAAAATTTAAAAATCCACTTATAAAACATTTATTAAAATAATACCGTGTTCAGACATTAATTTTTTAATAGTGTTTGTGATTTGTACACTAAGATCTACATGGCAGCACCGACAGAAAGTAAAGATGATCGAAATAAGCAGAGAAGTAGTGTATTCAAGAACTGGGATCTCCAATGTTATTAATTCTCCAAGACTGAACTATTAAATTAAGTGCAATTTGAATTAAAACACTGGTGAGCTTTAAAAGAAATGTTTAAAGAAATTGGCAAGCTGAAGCTACCATTTCAACGTAAATAAAAATAACTGAATAGCCAAAATAATTTTTTAAATGAAGAAATTTGGAGGATGCATAGTGGGTGATTTCAATATTTACTATAAATTCTAGTTATAAAAAGCAGTGTGATGTTGGCACAAAATAGGCATAAATCAATGGAATACAATAAAGCGTACATGAATAGAACCACACAGACCCCTGCTGATCCCAACCCTGACCTAGGGTAGGCGCGCCCTCTTGTGTTCAGACCCCTGTCCTGCTGCCTGGAGCCCAGGGAGACCCAGAGGTCTTGGCTGAGCAGGGGAGGTAGGACCTCAGGTCTACCATCCTTAGCCCTGTGGCCACACGGGGGACGCCGCCGCGCTGCTCTCAGATTCTCTGAGCAGAAGAGAGGAGTGGGCTGTAAGTCAGGCAGAGATGGCTGACCAGGGGCTGCGCATCAGTGGGGGTGAAGGAGCCTCTGGGCAGCAAGGGACTCCACAACGATGAGAGGAGAGGGAAGCTCTGGAGCCCTGTGCCGTCCCTGAGGTTTCTGTCTCCTCTCTGCAAACCCTCTCTCCAGCCCTTCATAACAACACTCTGGAAAACCGAAAAGAAGAAGCATTTTCTTTCTCTGCTTCTTTCTTTTCAGTGCTCCTTCTTCATGTAACAACAATAACACGTGCACAGCTGCTTTCCAGGAAGGATGCATGAGACATGGTCACGTGCTCGTTTCTGGCAGAGGACCTGGGGTCTGGGAATGGAGGAAAATGTCCCCTGTAATACCTTTGGAATGTTTTGAAGAATCTTTTCAAAACATGTTATGTGAAAAATCCCTCTCATTGACAAGGTCCTCTCCAGTGACCGCCCAGTTTACCCAGATGTGGCTGTGCAATGGGGCCAGATTGAGGCCCTCCACGTGTCGTTCATCCGGCTCGCCCAGGTGTCCATACCTCAGAACCTCTGCACAGCTGCTCCCCTCCCTGGAACTTCATCTCCAGGGCTCCCTTCTACCCTGACATTCTCCTCATTCCCACCACAACCCGTCCCTGCACTGCCCACTTCATGTGGCATCTCCCATCCCCTCTGACCCCACCCTGTTTTGTTTTTGTTCACAACACTTTTACTAATATTTAAGAATTATTTATTTATGTATTTATTTTCAGAGACCAGGTTGTGCTCTGTCACCTAGGCTGGAGTGCAGTAGTGCAGTCTTGTCTCACTGTAGCCTCAAACTCTTGGGCTCAAGAGATCCTCCCACCTCAGCCTCCCAAGTAGCTGGGGACTACAGGCGTGTGCCACCACACTCAGCTATTTTGTATTTCTTTTTGGTACATATGGAGCCTTGCTATATTTCCCAGGCTGGTCTCAAACTCCTGGCCTCAAGGGGTCCTCCCACTTCAGCCTCCCAAAGTGCTGGAATTATAGGCATGAGTCACTGTGCCCAGCTACAGATGTGTTTATTTTAATTGCTTATAGTCTCTCTCTCTTCTGGAATACAAGCCTCATGAGGACAAGGACAGTGATTTCGATTGTTCACAGCTGTATTTCTCTTGCCTTGAATAGTACCTGATTGTTACTTTAAATATACTAGTTGAGTGAATGAATGAATGAATGAATGCACACATAGACTCACACACCAACACACACAGACACAAAGATGCCGCCACACAGATTGACATATGTTCTTACTCAGATACTCTCCACACAATGACACAATCACACACAAAATACACACAACTGGCACACACTGACACCTTCTCACATACATGCTCTTGAATGCTCTTAAAGCTTAATATTCTCTTCTTTCTTTATTTTTAATTTTTTTATTTTTTGAGACAGGACCTCGCTCTGACACCAAGGCAGTGGGATGATCATAGCTCACTATAACCTTGAACTCCTAGGCTTCAGCAATCCTCCACCTCAGCTTCCCAAGTAGCTAGAACCACAAGTATACCTGCCACCACATTCAATTAATTGTTTAGTATTTTGTAGAGATGGAGTCTTCCTATGTTTCCCAGGCTGCTCTTGAACTCCTGGCCTAAAGTGATCCTCCCACCTCAGCCTCTCAAAGCTGTGGGATTATGGGCATGAGCCACCTCATCTGGTCTCGAATTTTAATTTCCAATCCACATGATGGGGTGAACATTTCTCATGTGATTATGTATTTTTACCTTTACTTTTTTCTCCAAATAATTACACAAAATTGCAAAGAGTCCAAAAGTTTGAAAGACTACAGTGCTCACCATAGATCTAATTATTTCCTTTGTGTACATAATAAATTATGTTTCTATAATTTGTGCTGAAACATTTAACAATCACTTGCCAACATCATGACCCTCATTCCTAAATACTTCAGTACTCGACTCTTAAAAAATAACATTTTTCCAACAATAATATTATTACACTGAAAAGAGTTACTACAATTCCCTAATATTATGAAATTTCCAAGTAATGTCAAATTGTCTTAATAATTTCCCAAAAGTCATTCTTGTGGAGGTAAGCGGAGCTCAGGAGCTCCAACCCTCTCTGAGGTTTCTGTTTTCCCTGCAACTTCTCTCTCCAGCACCTTGACAGCAACATTTGGGGAAACTGAAAAGTAGAAACATTTTCTTCTACTCTCCATTGCTCAGGTTTCTTAAAACTCCCATTTACTCAGTTTTCTTTTATTTGGAAACAACACCTCCATGTCCACATAGTATTCTAAGATGTGAACACGCTTATTGGCATTGTCAAATCTGAGCACAGCTCCCCTGGGCCTCTGTCTTCTCAGCAGGGAAGAAGAGGGCCCCTGTGCTGGGGTCACACGTGGGACTCAGAAGTGACACCACCTGCAGAAGGTGTCAGGGTAGACCTGAGACCTGGAATGAGCTCACTTCCCTTCCTCACGTTCAAGGGTCAATCCTCTAAGAATCCCCCTGTCTCAAGTACTCCATTCTGTCATTAGGGGGTCAAGAAAGGTCTAGACAGCACTAAGACCCAACCACTCCACCGTCCTCACCTCCATGGACAAAGCCCAGGTGAGAGCCACCCCTGCTCCTCCTCCCTCATCTCTCACAGCCTCAGCACCATGGTCTGCCTCGAGTCCACCAGGACTGAGCTCCTCATGCCCTTTCCCTGTTTGTGTCAGTCACACTGGGTCCCCCAAACACCCTGCACTCGCATCCTCAAAAGGCTCTGCACACCCCTATTCTGTCCCCCTCATCCTCCTCACCCCAACTCCAGATATCTTTCCACTGCACCCCCTGGAATTCTCAGCCCTTGATCAGTGAAACCTCCACATCCTCTCTCAGGATGTTTCTGCGCCTCACGGCTCCAGCAGGAACCTGAGTTTCCCGAAGGACACAGAGCCTTCAGAAGTCCTCCCACATGGGGACTTTCCCCGGGGACTTGTACCTTTGGACTCATTTCTCATTGTGGTTTTGAGACCTTGCTGCCTCCCTCCTCCCAAACCTCCCTAAGCTGTCATCAGATTAGGGCTCCACTGCCTTCATTGTAAGCATTCCCTGTAGGCCCCGGGCCATTCCACTCAATCCTGACTTGTAGCTCCTTGTTCCCTGGCTCCCTCTCCAGCAGTGCTGTCTCGTTGATATTGATGACTTCAACATGTGCAGATGTGGTAGGCTGAGTAATGATCCCCAAAGTAGTCCAGCCTCAATCCTTAGAACCTGTGAAAAGCTTGCATTACATGGCAAAAGGGACATTACTCATGAAATGAAGATTAAGGACCTTAAAATAGGGAGATTCTCCTGGACTATTTGCATGGGCCCAATCAAATCACATGAGCCATTAAAAGCACAGAGTCTGCTCTGGCTGGAGTCAGAGATGTTGCAGAAGAGGAAGAAGAGGAGACACAGGAGAGGAAGTCAGAGGTTCCAAGTGGGGACATTGGATGTGGCACAGGAGCCACGTGTAAGGACACAAGACAAGGCGCTAAGAGCTAAGTGTTGCTCTCAAATGACAGTCAGAAAAGAAACAGTGACCTCAGTCCTATCTGCAAGGAACTGAATTCAGATAACAGCCTGAATAAACTTGGGAGTGGATTTTTCCCCAGAGTCTCCAGGAAGGAACACAGACCTGCCCATACCTTGATCTTAGCCCTATGAGACTGGACTTGCAACCCACACATCTGTGATGTGACAAAGAGGTGCTGCTTAAAGCCACTCGGCTTGTGGTAATTTTACGACAGCAATAGACACCCATACAGCAGAGAGGATGCCCTCACTCTCTGGCATCTGAGATCCTAAAACTCCTCTCCTCCATGACCTTCTCCTCTGCTGTGCCTGGGCCCTGTGCCCCTGTCATCTAGGCCTCATCATGGCCAAGAACCCCAGCACTTAAATACTCTCAGTCTCACACTTTCCACTCTCTGACTGTCTTCCCACTCATCCCCTTGCAGGGTGGCCACAGGCTCTGAGGTCACAGATGCTATCATTTTATCGTATGTTGTAATTTGATATCAGCAAATAATTCATTCTATATGTACCTCTTTTTCAGGCTTGATGTCCACCCTGTAGTACATCAATTTCAGCAATCCTTTGATCCCCCGGCACCCCCCACCCTGGGATTCTCAATCTAGTGATCCTGCCATCTACCCATTGTCCCTGAGCCTTGAGTGTCCTCTCCTCCCTCCTCACCCATTTTGAATTCTATGGTAAATAATTTCCATCCCTCCCTTGTCTCTCCCTTGTGTTGTCACACTTGCTTGGCAAAACTACACAGCTGGTGAATTCCACCTCTGCCTACATTCACCTGCCCCCATGAGATGCAGGAGGCTGGAGAGCAGCACACAGCACACTGACTCTTCTCTCTACCTTCACGACCCAAACCTCTTGGGGAGCCCCCACCATGTTCAGCAATCACCCTCTCCCTGCATAGCTCACCTCAGCCTCCTCCTGGCCTGGGTGACTCTTACACACCTTCTCTCTGTGCTCACACATCCAACCCTCCTTCCCCATTCTTACTTCCGCTGATGACCTTGCTTCCTACCTCACTGAGAGAAGTGAACACATTAGAAGACAATTTCACAGATTCCACCACCATCAGCTCATGCATTTGCAGCTGTGCCACTTGATGGGCCTTCCACCACATAGACAGTTGTTGTTGGTTAACCTAGTCCCAGCCAGAGAGAGCCAGTTCCTCTGCCGGTGTCCAAACTGCATCCTATCTCATCTACTTAAAGATAGTAATTCATCAGTCCATTCTTTTTTTCTCTTTTATCATCATCATTTTTTCTCTGTCTACTGGACCACTGTGGCAGTCACAGGAATGCACACCTGAGGCCCTCAGCTAGAGGAAGTGTAACTGATGATGGTCCCAGCTATTCTAGCCTGAAGCCTATTGCCACATTTGCTCTGAAACCATGTTTCCATAGGCTTCCTCCAGACAAGGTTGAGAACAGCAGGGAAATTAAGGCAGGACCTTTCCTCCACTGAAGGCCGACTGAGCTCCAGGACTCCCTGATCCCCTTACCGAACTTCCCTTAGCCTGCAGTGGGTCTAGGCCACTTCCAGCTGACTCTCCCTCCCTCTCTCCTTCACTGGAGTTTAGACTTGCATCACCCTCTGATGGCTCTCCCAGCGTTTTCTATCTTCCTCCCTAATTTCTGTCACAGGCATTTCCCCTAATAAATTCTTGCACATCTAATCCTATATTAGGGTCTTCTCTGGGGACGCTAAGAAGAGTGATATCAGGAGTGTTCCAAGAACACAGGCCAAAGCATGGGGATTTGGGATGAGCTCACCCACTGCCTGGCTGGCCAAGAGGATGCCATCTGGGTTGGTGGAGGACACAGAAAGTGCATAGCACATGGTGCCGCCGAGCAACTGTGGATCTGCCCAGTGCTAACCTGAGAAGATGCCCTGGTTAGGGGAAGCTCTGGCAGTTGTGATGATAGAAGCCTCTGCACAATAACGACAGGGTGAGAGGGAAACCTACAAAGACAGTGAAGTTGGCTGAATACTACTCGGCTGTGTTGGTGTCCTATAAAAGGAGAAAGAGAATCTGAGGATTGTTAATAGCAGTCGGTGGCTATGTGTGAGTGCCTCTGCAGTGTCTCATGGACAGTCCTTTATCTCCTCTAGAAGAAGGGCACGTATCATGGAATAGCAGCTGAAGACATCATTGTGAGGGTCACAGCACTCCAGAGATGTTTGACACTCATCCAAAGCACTCCTGTTGTGGGAAAGTCAGGGCCCTGCTGGGGAAACCTGAGATTCTGCAAACTGGAACAGAGTTATCTGATGGGTGCCCTCCAGGACCCTCTGGCATGCGGGGGAGGCTCTCCTTTCTCTGGTAATAGTTCCCGCTTCCTGTACTGGAAGATGCTGCAGAAACCTCACCCCTGTGATGCTGCGGGAATCCCCCTCAGGAGCTTTGCAGGAACCAGCCGGCATGTCCTTGTAGGAGCACTTCCGGGATTGGAATGTGAGGCTGTTTGATCAAAGCATCAGAATGACAGGCTGGATGAATAAAAATCCTTTGGCTTGAGGGCAGTTTCTCAGGACATGGGTTTATCAGGGACTCCAGGGCATGGGGCACACTCACTGCTGGCTGGCTCTATGTAGACTGGAAAAAGTAATGCCCAACTCTCAACAAGTTAGCCATGACTTAGTTGCCCTGGAACATGCAGAGGATGAAATAAGAAGCCTGAGGAAAGTGGAGTGTGGATGGAGCCATTATGTGAGGTCAGAGGCCCATCAGGGTCATGTCCCACCAGAAGCCCCAGAGGGCACACCTTGCACCAGAGCCCTCATGAACGTGCTGGTGAGAGAGACCTGCATCACTAAGAAGTGTCGGGGTTCTGTCCTCTGTAGGATGGGCATGATGATAGGAAACGTGGTCCCAGAGTTGGGCTAGTTACTATTTGTTTGAGGATGTGGCCCTGAAAAGATAGAGATCAAGTGGTGGCAGTGACCTGCAAAAGTCAGAGGGCACAGTTACCATGACAACCCCAACAGAGCAGCCAAGGTTGTGCTTGACCTGCAGGGAGTGTAGGGAAGGTTAATAGAGGGCAGTGTCTCAGATTCAGAACAGAAGGACAGCCAGCAAGGGCGCTGCTTGATATCTATGGAAAGAAAGCAAGAGTTGAGGAGCAGGAGGCCGAGGGTGGTTGACACAATACAAAATCATAATCCATTCTCAATGCCCAGACCTCAGTCCACTTTCAGATTCAGATCCCAGTGACAGAGGAGGAGTCCATATCCGTAGGAGGAAGACCCTGGAACAGCATGGAAGTGTATGCTGGCTCAATTCCCTGAGCTCTTCTCCAAAGGAATCTGCAGCCATTTATTAAGTACACTGGGCAAGGGAAATAGGCAGAATTTTGGGGGAGGATTGACATTGGGTGTGAGCTGACATTGATGCCCAGATTCCCACAGCACCATCATGTCCCATCACAGAGGGGCTTCCAGAGGCCGGGACACATTATAGCTCCTAATCCCGTAGTCCCAGCCCTGTTTATTTCCTTATTTCCTGAGTGCATAATTGGTCTTGATGCACTGGCAGCTGGAGTTACCCCCACACTGGGTCCCTCGCCTGTGGAGTAAGGACTCTTATTGGGCTGAAGGCCAAAGGGACACCTCTGAAACTGCCCCCTTCTCAACTGAATCAGAAGTGATGTCACATCCCAGGGCAGGTCTTGCAGAGGTTACTGCAGGTATTGTGGGGGTAGCACCACCATTAGAGAGCTGTAGGAAGTGGGGTGGTGTTGGGGTTGCCTCTCTGTGTATTCTGTCCTTGCTGAAGTCTGATGGCGTCTAAAGAATGAACAGGATTACTTCAGACTTGACCTAGTAGCAGTCTTGATTGCAGCTGCCATGCTGGCTGGATATCACTGCTAGCAGAGGTTAACAAGGCTGCAGGCCAATGGTGTGCAGCCGTGGATTTGCTGAGTGCTTTCCTTTCCAATTAGAAAGTGGGTATGGGCCGCCGGCCGCGGCTGCACTCCCAAGATGGCGGCTCCTCCGGGCGAGTACTTCAGCGTTGGGAGCCAGGTGTCGTGCCGGACGTGCCAGGAGCAGCGGCTGCAGGGCGAGGTGGTAGCCTTTGACTACCAATCCAAAATGCTGGCTTTAAAATGTCCCTCTTCCAGTGGAAAGCCCAACCATGCAGACATCTTGCTCATAAACTTACAGTATGTTTCAGAAGTGGAAATAATTAATGACCGAACAGAAACCCCTCCTCCCCTAGCTTCACTCAATGTTAGTAAGCTTGCCAGCAAATCACGGACAGAGAAGGAGGAGAAGCTGAGCCAGGCCTATGCAATCAGTGCTGGTGTCTCTCTAGAGGGCCAGCAGCTCTTCCAGACCATTCACAAGACCATTAAAGACCGTAAATGGCAAGAAAAAAACATCGTAGTCATGGAAGAAGTTGTTATTACACCCCCATATCAAGTGGAAAACTGTAAAGGCAAAGAGGGGAGTGCACTGAGCCATGTACGCAAAATAGTTGAAAAACATTTTAGAGACGTGGAAAGCCAAAAGATACTGCAACGTTCACAAGCCCAGCAACCACAGAAGGAGGCTGCCCTGTCATCCTGAGTCCGTACACATGGAGGACTCTTCCAGCATCCAGCCAAGGAGGCGCTGGTGGTGGCTTCAGCGGAGGCAGGCCGGGGGAGGGAAGGGATCCTATATGTCCTGTTGGCTCTTAACAAAGGGTCAGCATTTCCAAATCTTAGACTTGAACAAACAAAACACCCAACAAAAAAGAACAAGAGAATAATTTAAAAGTTGAATCATGACTTGACTAACAGACTTCGGTCCACCATGTCCTTTTCACAGCCCTCTTCTGGAACAGTCACCTTGTTAATTTTATTTTTGAAAATTCTTTTCCCACTCTGCCCTTTTACTTCTGACTTTCCTTTCCTAGTCTGTTCCTGCCATTCTGTTTTTATAAGTGGCTACACTTGCCTTCTGAATGATTGAAAGAAACTTTTACATCTTTTCTTCCAAAATAAAAGTAACAAGCTGACTGTGACTCTTAAGTTGAGACCAGAGCAGCAAAGGTCTCACTTTAAATTTTTCTTTGTTTTCTTTTCCTTTTTTTTCTTTTTTTTTTTTTTTTTTGCACAGGACATGGCTTGAATTAGTTTTATTTTTCTTAACTTTAAATATATATATGAAAATATATATTAAAATGTTCTCTAAAAAAAAAAAAAAAAAAGAAAGTGGGTATGGAGTTATTCACATTCATATCATAGTTATTTACAGTTTCCCTGAGAGCTATTAGAACTCTCCCGCCATCTATAACAGAGGCTTCAGAAATTTCGAACATTCTACAGAATATTCAATCTGCTCATTTCATTGGCAACTTCATAGATTGGGATGGATGAGAAAGAAGGTGGAAAGTATGCTGGAGGCCTTGGTAAAACACATGCACCCCAGAAAGAGGAGGACAAATCTTACAGAACTTCCGGAGTGGCCATTACAGTGAAATTTTATGGGTGTGGTGGCTAGGGGCATGCAGGGATATTTCTTCCAAGTGAAAACAAAACAAAATAGAAAAAAAACCCAAAAAACCTGTTGCATCTTTCATCTTCACTGAAAAAAAAAAAAAGAAGCACACTGCCTGGTGAATCTCTTCGGGTTCTGACAACACTACATTCCGTATCTAGGTATATCATTTTGGCCACATTTTTGGTGACATACGAGGATGCCAGCTTCAAGTAGGGCCCACACAGGAAAGGACCCTGCAGCAGATCCAGGCTGTGGTGCAGCAGCCACCATCCCTCAGTCCCACTGGTGCTGGAGGTGGCAGGGGTGGGGAAAGATGCAGAATGGAGCTGAACCAAGCATTGGGGGAAAGTCACAGTAGAGGACCTTGGATTCTGGAGTAAGATCATGTCATCCACAGCAGAGACATATGCCTCCTTCTAGAAGCAACATTAGTGTTACTGGCCCTGATCAGATAGAATTCTTGACCGTGGGACACCGAGAATCATGTGATTCCAACTGCGTATATGAATTGGCTTCTCTGTGATCTACAGAGTCGTAGATTGGATGGGCCCAACAGTGTCCTTCATGAGATGGAAATGGTCCATGTGGATTGACCCTGAACCCCAAGTTAACACCCCATCCACGCAGAAAATACCTGCCCATGAGGTGTCACTGAGCAACCAAGTGGACAAATGGAAGTTAGCTAGCCTTCACTGTGGGTCGCTCAGACCTGGCAGGATGGGTGTGTGCATGCAGCTCCCTTCACATGCCCATCCTGCCAGGTCATTCGACTGCCTTGGCAGGTGCAAATCAGTCCTGCTGGACCCATAGGTAGCCTCATATTTGGAGGCTACAATGGGCCCAGCACAGCACGGACTCCCACCAACCAAGGCTGATCTAGCTGCTGCTGCCTCTGAATATGCAGCTTATCAGGATTAGAGGGCCATGATAGGCCCTGATGAGCCCTGCTAGGGCGCTATTTCTTTAGGTGATCAAATAGCCACTAAGTGACACACTGACCACACTGAGCCTCATCATGGAAGGGCCAGGGGTTCGTCCTCACAGGGATAGACGCTTCCTCCATGGGTAGGCTTGTTTTCCCTATTCTCAGACTCTCCGCCAGCACCACTATCCAGGAGCTGCTGACATTCCTGACCCAGAGGTTTGGAATTACTCTCAGCACAGTGTCTTCCTGGGGGACCCACCTCGCAGGGAAATGGAAGTAGGCACAGCATGGGCCATGACCAGGGGATCCACTGATCCTATCACCATCTGCACCATGCAGGGGCTGCAGGCCACACAGAACCATGGACAGGCCTTCAACAGGCACAACTCAGAACCAGCTTGGAGGAAACACTGAGGAATGTTTCTTGTGAGGGACTGAGATGCAGGATTTCTTCACGCTTCCCCTTTGTGACTTCAAGAGCCTCTGGCTTCTCTTTCTGCAAAGGCATCTGAATGTGTCTGCGTCCCTGTCAGCCTAACGTGAGGAGGTGGGGAGACCAGCCCTCACCCATGTCTACCATGACTCCCTTCCCCATGCTGAATTAGCTGACTTTACAAAAAGAAAATTACCATCAATAATGTGAATGGGCCTCATCCAATCAGTAGAAGACTCTGGAAGCCAGAAGCTGAGGTTTCTCAGAGAAGAAGATATTCTGCCTCAGGATTAGAACATGTTCTTTCTGTGTTTTCAGTCCGCTAACTTATCCTGCAGATTTTCAGACTTACCTCCCTAATAATCACATGAATAAATAGTGTCATATGAATACAAATACACACACACACACACACACACACACCCCCTATTGGTTCTGCTTCTCTGAAGAATACAGACTGATAGAGACTGTGGTATGAAGAGTGGTTCTAGAGGAACAGAATCCTTTTAAAAATTTTATAGCTAACCATAAAAAATACTTTATTAAAATGTTGAAATGTATATAAGCATAATTATAATTAGCAAATTAAGAATTAAATTGGCAAATAAGAAAAGAATTGTTTTCTTTTCTTTATACAGGACAAGCAACAGTAATCCGGACCTTCACCCCTTTCAGCCACCGTTTGCCCTAGGTGTCCTTCGCTTAAGTTTCTGGCTTGTGTTTTTGGGGTGAAAAGTCACATGGATACTAAGAAGCAATTCTAACAATGTGAATCAGGTATCAAAAACGCCTTATGGCGTGTTAACACGTGATGATGGTTCGTATATATTCCAACATCTCACACCAGGCAAGCATTATTTCCAGAGGAAAATTAAGTCACTTTTGTAGCTGCTAGCGAATGTTGTACAAATGAACACTGAAGATGTACGGCATTGTTCTGCTCTGCAGCGGTGCTTCTGTGGCTCCAGCAAACCGTGCAAAGGCTTTCTTTAATTATATATATATTTATTTTATATACACAAATGTAATATATATACACACCCTCTGAAACTGAAAGTTGAAAAAAGAAAAAATACAAACATATCTTCTGAGATACTTCAATCACTTCACTCCACTGATCATTTTCTTGGGCGTAGAACTGAAACTATCACTCAATAATGTGTTTATACACCTTGCTGTGATTCAGATGGTTATGAACACACAACCATTTATTCCATTTTCTGTTGTCACTAGAACATGGTTATTTGTCCCTGATCTAACAACTCCTTCTCCAGCTCCACTCTCTGGCCACTGAAATTAACAGTCCAGGTGGTCTTTTGAGTCACTAGGTGGTTTGCCAGGACAAGGTTGATTTGCGCTAATACTTCTGGCATGTCCGTTTGGATTTGTAACAGAAGCTTTTTCTGGATTCATCACCTACAAGGTGAGCTGGAAAACTGCAACCATCACCCACGCTTGAAAATACGGGAGGTAGCCAGTATTTCTCTTCATGGCCAAACACTTGTCTCCAGTTTTTACTATTGTCCTGTGTTTTTTAAACCAACACAGCGGTAGTAGCTGAAAAGAGAGAGGACACTGAAGAAGAACTTTGAAGGCACAAAGAAAAGGAAAACTGTGTGGAACTTTGCTGTGTATCTGTCAGTTCATTCTACTCCTCTAGAACACGGCGTTCTCAGGACTTGATGTCCTGCAGGCCCCAGCTGAGGGCAGCGAGCACCCTGAGAGTGGCCTGGACTCCCCTCTCGGAGTGTAATCGCACAGCCACAGCAGCTGCATGGGAAGCCGTCCTGCACTTCTGGAACCGTCTCTCTTGGTCACGGCGGCTACTGTGACATTGTCCTTTCTTCCGTTTTCCTTTCTTCCTCTGTCCTGTTGCTGGGGATAACTTTGCCCCTGCTGGCATCATGTCCTGAAGAGCTGAGGATGACACATCCTGGCTGGCAGCCTCCCTGGTCGGCCTTGGGTCACCATCTAAGTGCTGCCCGTGGCAGGAGGTTCTGGGAATGAGCGGCAGTGCCTCATAGAGCTGTCCCTGTGAGAGAGGCCCGCAGTTGTTTGTACCTGTGGCATTTTCACAACTCTTTCCAAGGAGTCTTGTGGTAGGAGACCAGGTCTGGGTCCTCACCTGTGTCTCCCATCTCTCATCTGGATGGCTATGGGGCCGACATTGTCGGAAATGAGAAACGCTGCCCCTTCACAAGCACTACCTAGTTTTTCTCTTCTGGAAGATGACAGCACAATGCCCAGGCTGAGATGGACACAGGAGTCAGCATCTTAAAGTAAAACATGTGATTCTAATAGAAATACCTGAGTTTGTCAATGCGAATGAACAGGACCTTCCGAACCCTCTGGCAACTGTGTATTTCTCCTTAAGATGTGACAAAGAAAGAAAAAGAAAGAAAGAGAGAAAGAAAGAGAGAAAAGAAAGAGAGAAAGAAAGAAAGAAAGAAAGAAAGGAAGGAAGAAAGGAAGAAAGGAAGAAAGGAAGAAAGGAGGGAGGGAGGAAGAAAAGCAGGAGAAGGAGTGGTGGCTGGGGTGTGGGGAGCTGGGACTCTGGCCCTGTGCAGGTGAGTTGCTATGTGCTTCTGGGGAGGCTGCCACCGTCCTGGGCTCTGGCAGGTTGGGGCACAACAGAGCCAGCCTTCCTGACAATGCCGTCTGTCCCAGTGACTCACCAGAAGTCACGGCACCCAGATTAGTTTTGTGTTGATAGAAAATTTTTAAGTGTTATGTAACATAATTTTACGCTTCTGAGGAGGGAAATAAGTCTCTCTGGCTCAGCTGCTACTCATGGCAATCTCTCTAATGTGCTTGAAGACGGTCAGATCTGTGGGGTTCCACCCTCAGTGAAGACTTGTTCTTCCCTGCTGGGTCTGTTCTCTGGTGTCTTTGCCTGTTGGTTGCCCCTGTGACTGCTGACCTCATGCCCTCTGGTGGATGTCATGCTTTCTTGCTCATTGAGGGTTGGAAAACTGGAAAATTACACTCAATGAGGATAGGCAGTAACATTTGTTCTGTGTGGCACTGTCATCACCCGCACTTGAAGGGGAAGCCGTGTTTCAGAAAGTACAAAACGTGGCCCCATCCCTTGGCTGCCAAGTGGCTGCCAGGCGGCCTAGTGGCAATGTGAGCCCGAGTGGACGACACTGTGATGCAGGACAGGGTGGATTCAAGGGCCCCTTCCCAGCTCAGGGATTGACTGCAGGGCTGGTGGTAACCAGGGCTGAGAGGAAGCTGGAGACATGCTGGGGCGGGGCCGGGTGAGAGCCTGGAGAGAGCCTCCACCTGTCCTCACAGGGCCTGGGGGAGACATACTGTGGAGGGGGCACCTGTCCCTCCGCTCTGCCTCACCATTGTCCCCCAGCCACACTGGCATCTCTGGTGTCCACCAGGCACTTTTCACGTGTCTCTTCCTTAACCTTCAGAACCTCTCTGTGAGGTCCATACTGGATTTGCATTTCCAGAGTTAAGGGAAGACTCTGGGCCTGGGAGACTCCATAGGGAGGGGTCCACACTCTATGACTGACGCCACAGTTGAGCCACAGCAGCTTGAACTTCGGATCCCAGAGTGCTCTGAGCTCTGAGTTGCTCTGGGCTGGCGGTGCCCTGTGCCAGCTGCACTGAGGCAGCCGTGTGCCTGCTGGTCCTACAGGATTTGCCACCTGAAACCAGAAACAGATCAGGATTTCCCAAATTGTCTCTAGCCCTGATGGGTGACATCTCCACTGTTTCAATAAGGCAATAATCGCAGCTACCACTTCTGTGGTGGGTGCTGCCATGTGCCAGGCATCTTTCTGGGTACTTGGCATATGTGAACACACACATTTACAATGGAAGCTCGTGAAGCACAGAGAGGTTAAGTGACTTGGCCAAGGTCACACAGCAGTAAGTAGTGGAGCTGGAATTTGAACTGAGACAGTCTGTTCAAGGGCTCAGGCCCTCAGTGCTGGCATCATGTCACATACAGTGAGATGACTGAAAGTGGGAAGAAGTTGGGGTGTGTGGATTACATGGAGTACACTTGGTCTTTGTAGTAAGCTGGAGCCTGTGGCCACCAAAGGTGGATTTGTGCATGAGCTGAGGACAGGTTTCTAATGTGCCAGATGAGGTGAGTAGGAGATTATGCAACTGTGTCTTCAGCCTTGTCCTCCCCATCTTTGTCATCTCCTGAGGATGGAGCATCTGTCATGTGCACACTGAGTGGCACCGCTCCTGCTGGGTGAGTTGCTGCAGCTGCAGGCCCCCAGGGTCCTCGTGAGAGGCAGTCAGCACCTGCAGCTGCTGGGGCTCCACCAGGATGCATTTTGAGGACACCAGCTCTGCACCATCCTTGGCCCAGAGAGCGGGCCCCATGGGACCACCTCCAGGCAGGGAGCAACTCAGCCCTGCGGTGTCCCCAATGCCAAAGAACAACTGCTCCTGCTGGTTTCAAGACCTCAGTGGGAGGCTGCAGCAGGCCTTGAGTGAGGGAGGATCGGCTCTCAGAGGCTGGGGTCCTGCCAGACAACACTCAAACCAGGGGCTGGTAAATAAACCCCAAAAGGACCCGGGGCAACATTTTCAACTTTGCCAACCAGTCTCTGTACCAAAGACTTAACTCCGCCCTTATGGCATGAAGCAGCCTTCCATAGACATCCTGCTGGTCTCCCCGAGACAGGCTGCTCCCAGTCCTAGGGGATCTGAAGTAGCGCCTGAATGGCCACAGCCATGCAAAGCACTAGGGTGCAGGCCAGGGTGTCTGTGGCAGGGGCTGGGGCTGCAGTTTGTCAGACAGCGTGCACAGGCATGCTGCTCCCCACAGCTTAGCTTGGCGCTAGCAGGAGGAGAGTGTCCCTTAGAAGCCTGGGGGCCACTGGAGCCCAACTCAGTGTGTGCAACTCCCAAATGGGCTTGGTGCCCATAAACCCAGCACCATTGTGGGCTGCTGACCCACCAAGGCACAGTGCACCCCAGCTGAGCCAGCTGTCCTTGACCCACCAGGCCTCAGACCATGACCAGCCCAGCTTGCTGGGGACAGAGACACTGGAACAGAATTTTAAGAATGAGTTCACTGAATTTGGTGGGGGGATTTCTTGAATTGTTTCTCTAATCTATTTGGATTTAAAGGCACAAATGACTCTATTTCCACTAGTACAGAGAGTGTGAATACTCAGAATATCACCACTGGATAGACCTAATCAAATAGTTAAAAGATCTGGGTGACCATGTATTTGACACCTTAGAAGACTTTGTTAAACTAGCAAATATAAGGTGATTGGCTGATTTTTGCCAGTTGTACTGGACAAAATGGGGGAAAAAAAGATGAGCTCAGGGCTGCAAACTTCTAACTCCTGAGCCACGTAAGTCACCTAAAAGTTTCTGTTTCCTTTGAATGAAATCCTAATCTCTTGTAGCTGCAGGGCTGAGCTTTCTGAAAAATAACCACAGAGTCTCATTCTGTGGGTGGCTAAATTACAACACTAAACAAATCCCAGACTCAAAGAATATCTGTTATTTAAGTGAAGTCATTGATTGGGAATAAATGGGATCCTGAAAATCAGAATGGGGACATCTGGGCAGATCCTGATGAAACTAAAGACACTGAATTCCCCTCTGAAAATTATTTGCCAGTTACATTCAACCACATTTGGCGAAATTAATCCAGTTTTCCCTAATGGAAAAATACTGGTCTTCTTTGAGGTAGTTGCCCTCAAGACCCTGTGATTCCACTCCACATTTACCCCCAACACCTCTCTGTGATTCCAGATCCGTAAATAGCCTTGAGTCCTAGCATGTCCTGAAAGGTGTGGTGGAATGTGTCAGTAAGATGATTTAGAGAAGCAATGTGACAATGTGATGAAAATAATTAAAAATGTTTAAAAGTCTGTGTCTTAATATTTATCGTTTGAGTAGCCTATGAATTTTCTAAAATTCTAAACATAGAAGATTCTCTCTATATAAAGATGCTTGTCAAAACATTATTTACAACAAGACAAAATGAAAGCAGATGGATCCCAAAGAAGTTGGGTTACATCTTCTTATCTGAAGTGGGATGCAGCTTGTAAAAGTGTATAAACTTTATGCAAAGTTTATAACATGGAAAACTACTTGTATAATAATACATTCCAAAAGCAACATCCAAGATAACCCATAACATATGAATGCAACTTTGTAAAATGACAGCATATACAAATATATATATATATATAGAAAATAACAAAATGAAAATGAGCACCACTGCACAAGACAGCTCCGGGGACTACCATTTGCACTGCAGTCTACAAAGATTCAACAATATAATAGCAGTGATTTTTTTAAAGAAAGGCCTAGGTGATGTTTCTGTCTGTGCATTTTAAAGTCTTCTGTGACCAAATAGGGTTTCACTTTTCTAATATAAAAGCATATATTTTAACATTTAAAATAAAGCATTTGACGTAAAACAACAATGAAATGAGGCCAGGCATGCACCTGTAGTCCCAGCTATTCAGGAGGCTGAGGCAGGAACATTGATAGAGCCCAGAAGTTCAAGGATGTAGGACACTATGATCACAGCTGTGAATAGTCACTGCACTCCAGCCTGGGCAACATATCAAGACCTTATCTCTATAATAATAATAATAATAATAATAACAACAATATTCACAATCTTCTTTCTGCCTCAAGCTAAATCTACTTTCTCATTTGAACCCAAAGGGCAGAAATGCCTACTAAGTGCTCCACCCGAGAAAAGAAATGAGTTAGTTCTTCCTTCACAATCCATGATCCAATTTTTGATTATAGAGTTCAGCTGAGCAATAAAGGCAACACTAAGAACACCATCAATATATAGATTATTGATTGTCATGTATGTATTCGTGTATAAATGTGTACCCCTGAAAGAGGGAGATGGATTCTTCCATTTCATAGATGAAAATCTGAGTCCCTGTGAATTTTGAGGCTTGTTCTGGGTTCACTGAATGTAAGCCTTGAGAATTGGGAGACATTCAGCCTTCTGCAGAGCCCACCTAGGTGTAAGCCAAACCAGTGGAGACTCCTCAACAGCAGGAAGAGCAACTGAGATCCAGGAAAGTCCACACTTGTAGAGGGTCCATGTCCAGTGGAATACAACTGAAGGATGGGCGGAGGGTAGAGTCTAGCTGTTTCCTTCAGCTGGGAGTGGCAGATGGGTGGGTCAGTGAGCTACCCATGAGGTGTATCATGTTCCTAGGGCTGTCTTTCATTCCTCTGCTGAGAGCTCCATCCTGCACAGACAAAAACCATATATTCACTGGTAGCAGGATCCCTTTTAGAAATGCAAACATAACTTCCCTAACACTAAAGTCAAACATTCTTTCTCCCAGTGAATCTTCTTATTTGGATAATCTCCTAACTTCCCCTGAAGTTAGCCCCAGAGTTGCATCTGAGCATTTGGATCCAAGATAGAAAGTCATTTTGGGGTTTGGACCTGGCTGATCTTGGACCGTGTTCTGAAAAGGAAGCTTTCTACTTCCAAAGAGCAAGGGTGAGCTCTGAATAGGAGATGAAATCATGAGGGGAAAAGACAGATGGGCAGATTCCCAAGCAAATTTGGAATATATTTGCCAGCCTCTTTTCAGTTGTAATAAAATACACATCAACACAAAATTTGCCATTGTAACCATTTAAGTGTACAATGCAGTAACATTTAGTAGGTGCACAACATTATGCAGCCATCATCACTATCAAGTTCCAGAGCATTTTCACCACCCTAGAAGGAAACTCTGTACCTGCTAAGCAGTCACCTTCCACTCCCCCCTGCCACCAGCCCCTGGCACCATTAACCCGGTTTCTCTCTCTCTAGATTTGCTTCTTCTGAATATTTTATTAAAATGGAATCATATAATAAATGGCCTTTTGTGACTGGCTTCTTTCATTTGACATGTTTTCAAGGTTCATCCAAGTTGTAGCATGTATCAGTACATTATTCCTTTTACGGTCAAATAATATTCCATTGCAGAATAGATTACATGTTGTTTATCCATTCATCAGTTGATGGGTATTTTCTTTTAAATTAAATAGAGAAAAACAAAAGAGGAGTTACAAATTACCACCCCTCAAAAAATACTTGCTTTTCTATTTACCTATGAAGTTACTTTTAGCTGTGTACTTCTTTGCTTCATATGGCTTCAAGTTGCTATCTAACATCCTTTTATTTCAGTGTGAAGCATTCCTTTCAGCATTAACTGTAGAATAGGTTTACCAGAGACAAATGCCATCCGTTTTTATTTACCTGTGCATGTCTGAATTTCTCCATTATTTCTGACAGAGAGTTTTGCCAAATATGCAACTGTCAGTTGAGACAGGTTGTTTTTTTCTTTCTGAACTTTAAGTTTGTCATGCCAATGTCTTCTGAACTCCATGGTTTCTGAAGAAGATTTGGTGGTTAATCTCATGGAGGATCCTTGTACTCAATGAGTCCCTTCTCTTGTTGTTTTCAAGATGCTCTGTTTGTCTTTGACTTTTGACAATTTCATTATAATGTCTCTCAGTTTGGACATATTTGAATTACTGCCACTTTAAATGTTTCAGGGTGTTGCATACCCAGATTCATGTTTTTAATAAAATTTCAGAAGTTTGGGGTCATTATTTCTTCAAATACTGTTTCTCCCCTCTTCTTCCTTCTCCCTTTTTGGGACTCCCAAAATGCATATACTTGAAGCTGTCTCTCAGATCTCTTCTGTTCATTTTTCTTCATACTTTTTCCCTTCTGCTCCTCAAATGGGCAATTTCAATTGGCCTATGTTTGAGTTTACTGATTCTTCATTCTGCAAACTAAAATCTACTGCTCTTGAAGTCCTCCAGTGAATTTTCCATTTTGCTTTCAGCTCCAGATTTCCATTTGCTTCCTTTTCACAATTATTTATTGATTTCTGCTATTTAGTGAAATGTAGTTCCCCTGATTTTCTTTAGTTATTTGTCCATGGTTTCCTTTAGCTCTTCGACTATGTTTAAGACAGTTGATTCAAAGTCTTTGTCTAGTAAGTCAGTCCATTCTTCTTCAGGAACAATTTCTTTCCATTTCTTTTCCTGTGAATGAGTCATACTTTCATACATGCATAATTCATGTTTTTTGAAGTTGAAAACCAGACATTTTCAATATTATAATGCGGTAACTGTGAAAATTACATTTTCTAAACTATTTTTATATAGACTGTATTCTTTATTGTATGTGGTCACTGCAGTCATATAGTTGTAGATGTGTGATCTTATTTCTGAGTTCTCTATTCTATTCCATTGGTCTATGTGTCTGTTTTTGTACCAGTACCATGCTTTTTTGGTTACTGTAGCCTTGTAGCATAGTTTGAAGTCAAGTAGCATGATACCTCCAGCTTTGTTCTTTTTGCTTAAGATTGTCTTGACTATAAAGCTCTTTTTGGTTCTATATGAATTTTAAAATCGTTTCTTCTAATTCTGTGAAAAATGTCAATGATAGTTTAATGAAAATAGCATTGAATCTGTAAATTACTTTGAGCAGTATTTTCACGATATTGATTCTTTCTATCCATTAGCATAGAGTGTTTCTCCATTTGTTTGTGTCCTCTCTGATTTACTAGAGCAGCAGTTTGTAGTTCTCCTTGAAGAGATCCTTCAATTCCTTTGTGATCTATATTCCTAGGCATCTTATTCTGTTTGTAGCAATTGTGAATAGAAGTTTATTCACGATTTGACTCTCTGCTTGTCTATTGTTGTACAGGAATGCTTGTGACTTCTGCCATTGATTTGGTATTCTGAGACTTTACTGAAGTTGCTTATCAGCTTAAGAAACTTTTCAGCTAAAACAATGGGGTTTTCTAGATATAGGATCATGTCATTTGCAAACAAAGACAATTTGACTTCCTCTGTTCCTATTTGAATATCCTTTCTTTCTCTTACCTGATTGCCCTGGCCAGAACTTCCAACACTTTGTTGAATAGGACTGGTAAGAGAGGGCAGCCTTGCCTTGCCTTGTGCAGGTGTTAAAGGGGAATGCTTCCAACTTTTGCCCATTCAGTATGATACTGGTTGTGAGTTTGTCATACACGACTTTTATTATTTTGAGGTATGTTCCTTCAATACCTAGTTTACTGAGAGTTTAAAAATATGGAATGCTTCATGAATTTGCATGTCACCCTTGTGTAGGGGCCATGCTGATCTGCTCTGTATCTTTCCAATTTTAATATACGTGCTGCCAAAGCGAGTACTAACCACAAGTTCTTAGAAGTGGAGATAAGTGAAGAAATGTGGGTGAGATGGAGTGTTGAATTTCATCTGCAGTAATTTCTGCATCTAACAAAATGTGATTATCTCTGTCTTTTATTCTTTAATTAAGTGGTAAAATGCATTACAGATTTAAAGTTTAAATATTCTTGTATCCTGGGGGTGAATAACCTGGGCAGGATATTTAATTTATTTATAGCTCATTGGTGGACACAGTCTAGTACTGTTTTTCTCAGTATTTTTACCTCTAATTGCTTTGAAGTGATTATCCTATCATGCTTTTCTCTTATGTATTCCCTTGCTGGATTTAGAATCAATGTTATTTACACATAAACAATAAAGAATTTGCTGGCTTTCTCTATGTTTCCTCATACTCTTGAATATTATGTATAAATTCAGTAACCTTCTTTGAAGTTTTGATAGAAGTAATCTGTAAAACAGTCTGGATATGCCTGAAGGGAAATAAAGTTTTAACTTCTTTACTTGTAATAAGTTCTCCCCATTGACATAATCTTGTTCATAGTCTCAAAATTATTTAAACCTCTACTATATCTTTAGTGGCATGTTTATCTATCATAATGTTATTTTATTCTTAATTACCATTGCCTGTTTTACTTCTCCATCTGAAAGAAACAGCTGCTTTTGGTGGGCTGAGCCCTCAGCAGTGGCAGCTGCCAGGTCAGCTTTGGTGAGTGGCGACTCAATTGCTGTGCCCATGCAGTGTCCATGGCAGCCACCACGGCCACTTTGTGCAGGGACTCCATGAGCAAGCCCTGTGCAGCTGAGTGGCATCGTCCATGAAGCCATCTCACTCACCTGGTCACAGGGAGCCCCAGCCCCTTAAAGACCCTCTGGTAGGCGTCCACACACAACCACTACGTCACACACTCGGCCTATAGCAAGAGGTCTATGCGTACCTCTCTCCTGTACCTCCCAATTCTCCAACTCTATTTTCCCCAAGTTCGTGACTGGCCAGCCAAGGCATGAGCCACTGCCCATGACTCATTCATTCATGCACTACTGGGCATCATTTCACACCCCCCACCTCCCATGGGCTTGTTTGGGTTTGATTCCTAGTTCCTGGCTTGAGAGCCATTTCCAAAGCTGTTCTGGTGTCAGCTCCCAAGCCTACTGCTGTTGTTGTAGATTTTCCTCTTTATATGTATTTATTTCCTGGAATTAAAAACAATTGCACTAATTTTTTCAATTCAGCATTTCCAAGGATATGCAGTAGGAGTGATTCTTCTTAGTGTACATAGAATTGCTTCAAAACACCAGCAATGTATATTTGAGGGAAGGACAGCATGCATGGAGAAAGGAGGACAATCCACAAGTGGGCAGTGGAGTTTCACAAAGTGAACATTCGGGTAAACAACACCCACATCAAAGTACACCAATCACAGCCTGCCGGAAACACCTTTGGGTCCTACTCAGTCATAAACCACCCTCCCGCCGGGCGTGGTGGCTCAAGCCTGTAATCCCAGCACTTTGGGAGGCCGAGACGGGCGAATCACGAGGTCAGGAGATCAAGACCATCCTGGCTAACACGGTGAAACCCCGTCTCTACTAAAAACTACAAAAAAAACTAGCCGGGCGAGGTGGCAGCGCCTGTAGTCCCAGCTACTCGGGAGGCTGAGGCAGGAGAATGGCGTGAACCCGGGAGGCGGAGCTTGCAGTGAGCTGAGATCCGGCCACAGCACTCCAGCCTGGGCGACAGAGCGAGACTCCGTCTCAAAAAAAAAAAAAAAAAAAAAAAAAAAAAAAAAAAAAAACCCACCCTCCCCACCCTAGAGTAGCCACTCTTGATTTCTAACACAGATGAATTCTGCCAGTTCCAGTTGAATGGCATTATACAGTCACCATCATGCCCCTGGGTCTCATCATCTCGCTGTGTGTGGCCGTAGCCTATTCACTCCCATGGCTGTCCAATGCTCCACTTTATAAATAGCTCATATTTCTTGTCCCTTCACTTTGATAGACAATTGTGTTGTATCCAGATTTTACAAGTCATGCTGCTGTGAATAATATTTTCATATATTTTGGCACACACATACAAGCATTTCTACTGGTTGATAACTAAGAGTGCTATTGCTGGGTCATAGGTGAGTAGATGCTTGGCTAAGTCTCTGGTTAACAAATTTCTAGTAGTAAACAAACAGTAGAGGAGCGTGAATCTCTTACTTAGAAATTATTCGGATAATAAATAAGGAAGGAATGAGAGACCGAGACTATAATAACTCTTTTGCAAACCATCATGAGTTAACAGATTTAACCATCGAACAGCAATGGCAATTAACAACACAATAAAACAAAAAACTAATGTCAGGTTCTTCCTCTTGATGGAAGAACACAATACAGCACATCAAACAAGTACAAGTGACAAAGGAACCAAGCCTGAATATAAGCTAGCCTCCATAGCCAATTACCAATTTAGAGGCAATACAGATAATAAAAACACAAACAATGGCTTGGGGAGCAATCAGCAAAATGCACACTACGGGAAGCTCTCCACACAATATAAATTTCAAGAAAGAATCTATAGAATAAAAGAACAAAAGCATATTTCTAAAGAAAACTAAATTATAATTTTGGATGATAAAAATATAAAATAGAACAAAGAAGTGATGATCATGAAAGTCAGGATGTATTTTTATTTGGGGGAGGAAAGAGTTTAATGCTGAGCTGGGGCAAATGATGGGGCTTCTGGTTTGCTCCACAAACGTCTATCCCTGGTGGTTAATGGGTGTTCACTTTTTATTCAAGGACACAAATTTTAGATCGTTTCTTTTTCCTTTTGGAGTCCTACATTTTATTTTATGAAACAAAGGTTAAGGTAAAAATAATTGATAGAGTATGGTTACTGTTTTGCACATAGTCCCCTCCCCATCTTCCCTCTGAGCACCCAGAACAACCAGCAGACCCAGGACCCCCAGCAGGGGTGACCTTACTTCTAGGTGTGCATGCAGCTCACATCAGCAGAGGCAATATGCAGGTCTGCTCCTTGACGCTTGGAAAAACCTGATAGGACACAGCTGAGAGGAAGCCTTCCCCGCCATCTGCAGGCTCTTGGCCATCAGTGTAGAGGGAGCGGGTGCTCACCTCTCCCACAGGCACCTTCACAGCCACAGCCTCCTCTCTGCATGGGGAGTTCATGGCTCTTCCCCCGAACACAGTGACATGGATCTCACCAAAGGTGGAGATGACACCATTCCTCCCCCCACCATCTTTTGCTATAGAGCAGCTGGAGTACGTTCCACCGACACACAGGACAGGGAGCTGACAACCAAGGAGGGGAGGATCAATACTCCAGCTTTCTCTACTTGTAATAAGTTCTCTCCATTGGCATAATCTTGTTCATAGTCTCAAAATTATTTAAACTGCTACTATATCTTTAGTGGCATATTTATCTATCATAATGTTATTTTATTCTTAGTTACCATTCCCTGTTTTATTTCTCCGTCCAAAATAAAACAGCTGCTTTTCGTTGGCTGAGCCCTCAGCAGTGGCAGCTGCCAGGTCAGCCTTGGTGAGTGGCGACACAGTTGCTGTGCCCATGCAGTGTCCATCGCAGCCACCACGGCCACTTTGTGCAGGGACTCCATGAGCAAGCCCTGTGCGCTTCTTTTGCTTTACAGGAAAGTTGACGCAGGATGGTGTCCAGTGAAGAAATCCCAGGTGCATGGAAAGGAGAGGAGGGTCTCAGGGCTGTGAGTGATCTGCAAAGGGAAGTGCATGGACCACCAGGTGGCGCTGCCGCGCTGCCCCTGCTCTCAGGAGGTGCATGCTCAGGACGAGCTTTGAGGTGGAGAGAGAGAGGTCATTTCTCATCCTCCAGGTTCAAAGTAAAAACCTTCAGGCCAATCTCGGCCGCGCGTTCTGGTGTAGCGAGCGGGCTCGGAGGTGCTCACCGCTGCTGTCATGGTTCGTTTGCTAAACTGCATCGTCGCTGTGTCCCGGAACACGGGCATTGGCAAGAACGGGCACCTGCCCTGGCCGCCGCTCAGGAATGAATTCAGGTATTTCCGCCGCTCAGGAATGAATTCAGGTATTTCCACAGACTCTTCAGGAGAAGGTAAACAGAATCTGGTGTTACGTGTAGGAAGATCTGGTTCTCCATTCCTGAGAAGAATCGATCTTTAAAGGATAGAATTAATTTAGTTCTCAGCAGAGAACTCAAGGAACCTCCACAAGGAGCTCATTTTCTTGCCAGAAGTCTGGATGATATCTTAAAACTTACTGAACAACCAGAATTAGCAAATAAAGTAGAGATGATTTGGATAGTTGGTGGCAGTTCTGTTTATAAGGAAGCCATGAATCACCCAAGCCATCTTAAACTATTTGTGACAAGGATCATGCGGGACTTTGAAAGTGACACGTTTTTTCCAGAAATTGATTTGGAAAAATATAAACTTCTGCCAGAATACCCAGGTGTTCTCTCTGATGTCCAGGAGGAGAAAGACATTAAGTTCAAATTTGAAGTATATGAGAAGAATGATTAATATGAAGGTGTTTTCTGGTTTAAGTTATTGTTCTCCCTCCCTCTGGAAATAAATTATATATTTTTACATGAGAAGAAAAAGACTTTTGTCGACTTTGGATCTATGAATAATTATTTCTAAGCAATGTGTTTTTATTCTGCACTAGTCTTGAATATATCAGATACCATTTATGAAACATTCTTGCTATAATTAAGTGCCTCTCCAAGACCCCAACTGAGACCCCGCACCTGCTACAGTGAGCTGCCATTCCACACCCATCGCACTTGGGACTCTGGCCAGTCCTTGAAATTGTTGGGGTTTTCAAATGTTGGTAGTATTTATTAAAGATGAAGATGCACGTACCCTCGAACTGAGCAGTTTCACTAGTGGGAAATACCAAAATCTTCCTACGTGTATATCTAGAGGTTTGTAGACAAATGTTGCAGCCCTGTTTGTAGCAGTGAAAAATTGAAAACAATCTGGAATTCCAGTGATGGGAAAATGAATATATTTCTGTCTTAGACTGGGGAAACCAAAGCAGATTCCAAGACTGAAATTTCAGTGAAAGCAATTTATTTGCTAGGTCTTACCAGAAACCATCAATTGAGTTATGGAGAAATGGAACTGAGAAGGTAAGAAAAGCAGTTTAAAGTCAGTGAGCAGGTTCTCATTGGTATCAAGCTCCATACTGCTGAGATACAGGGAAACGGAGGAGAGAAAGCTGGAGTATTGATCCTCCACTCCTTGGTTGTCAGCTCCCTGTCCTGTGTGTGAGTGGAATGTACTCCAGCTGCCCTATAGCAAGTCCCAGGTGTTTGCAGTAAGAAGCTGCTGGCATGCATGGGAACCATGAATGGCACACACTTACAGCAATTCCATGTTTAAGTATATAACCTCTTCATATCTTTTTTTTTCTTTTTTAACAGAGTTTCGTTCTTCTTACCCAGATGGAGTGCAATGGCGTGACCTCAGCTCACTGCAACCTCTGACTTCCTGGGTTCAAGTGATTCTCCTGCCTCAGGCTCCGAAGTAGCTGAGACTACAGGTGTGCACCATGACACTGACTAATTTTGTGTTTTTGGTGCAGACGAGATTTCACCATGTTGGTCAGGCTGGTCTCGAACTCCTGACCTCAAGTGATCCACCCGCCTCGGCCTCCCAAAGTGCTGGGATTACAAGCGTGAGCCACTGCACCTGGCAGATCTTTATTCTTTTTATGTAGTAAAAAGTATAAAGCCACACATGGTTTATTTGAAGTATTTTATGGTTTAAAAAAATACAGAAACAGGAAATCCAATTCTAAGTTCAAGTGAGGGATGATGGTAGTTTGAACCAGAAGGTTGCATGTAATAAGAAACTGTGATTTAAGATATATTTTAAAATTGGAAGTAGCAGGATATTCTGATGGAGTTTGACTTTGGTTTGGGGCCCACTGAGTTTGAGATGCCTTTGAGAAATGAAGGAAGAAGAGAGAGAATACAAGAAAAACTGGCCAGGCACAGTGGCTCAGCATTTTGGGAGGCAGAGACAGGCAGATCCCTTGAGACCAGCTTGGGCAACATGGTGAAGCCCCATCTCTCCAAAAAATACAAAAATTGGCTGGGCACTGTGGAGCCCATCTGTAGTTCCATCTGCTCACGGGGCTGAGGTGGATGAACTGAGCCCGCACGGTCACGGCTGCAGGGAGTTGTGATTGCGCCACTGCACTGCAGCCTGGGTGACAGAAGAGACCCTGTCTTGAAAAAGAAGCTGAAAACAATGGAAGCATGCCTTCAGAATTCTAGAAAGTTATTTTCAACGGATAAATCTATATTCAGCCAAATAATCAAGGGTGAAGGTAAAATAATACATTTTTAGGCAAGCAAAGACTCAGGGGTTACCTCTATGGACCCTTTCTTAGGAAGCTATTGGAGAAAATACTCCAGAAAAATGAAGGAGGAGACAAACCAGAGAATGACATGGATCCAGCAAATAGGATCCAACCCAGGAAATATTCCAGCTATGGAGCTGGCTTGAAAAACAAACAAACAAACAAACAAACAAAAACAGTAAAAATATTAATAGGTTAGCTGGGTGGAATGGCTCATGCCCGCAGTTCCAGCTACTCAGGAGGCTAAAATCAAGAGGTTGGCTTGAGTCCAACATTTCCAGACCAACCTGGCCACCATAGTGAGATTCCTTTCTCTTAAAAATAATAATAGGTTATTGCCAGATTTGGGGTATTTGGAAAGAAGTTCATTGAAGATAAAGCAAAAGTGAAAAAAACAAGAGGGAAGGGTGGTTAGGCAATCATTAATTCTAGGGCAGAAGGAAGTACAGGATAGGAAGTAAGAGCATAATACTCTGTTTTTCTCAACAATGAGCAATGTGGACATAGTGATAATGATGCGGTGACTACTTAGCCCCTAACTCTAGTAACTACTTTGGGACAATACGGGAGGAAAAGTGAAGATAGTGATGGTGTAAGAGCTAATCTTCATCTGTCATTCAAAAAATCACTTAAAATGTGTAAAATAATCAAGAAATGACTAAGGAGTTATGTGAGGAGAAAAACAGAAGACATTGCTAAAAGAGTTGAAAGTCATTGCTCTGGAGGATTAGGAGGGATGGAGCAGGGGACGGTTAGGATGCGTTATAAACTGAAGAGGCTTTTTAAAATTACATGTATTAATATATGCACCCACTTGAAAAACTGAAAAAATAATAATTTGGAAAAACCCATGAAGGCAACTACCAGAAGGAAAAACTGAGAGAATGAAAAGTGCTTGTCTCTGGAAAGAACAAACGGCAGGACTGTTGCTTTCATTGTAAGACTTTTAGAGTCATTTGATTTTACTTAACCTTTTCACCTATTTCTTTATTAAAACAACTCTATCATAATAAAAAATTACATTCATTCACAGAAAACAAACAAACAAACAAAAACCTTTCCTGCCCAGCCCATCTCATTCTCCCTGAATCCTCAGCGCTAATGAGGACTCTCTCCTTCTCACCTCCCTGGACTGGACTTTTTACCACTGGAAAGTGGATGTGATTTCTAGTTTCTGCATGTCCTGGTTTATTGTGCTGCCAGTAAAATAAAATCAAAATACATATTGAATAAATAATAAATAAAATAACCCATAGTGAGCAAAAGTTTACAATGTATTTTTTGGAGTCAAGATCTCATTCTGTGGCCTGGACTGGAGACCAGTGGTGCGATCATAGCTCACTGCAGCCTTGAACCCATAAGCTCAAGGGATCTTCCCATCTCAGCCTTCCCAATACCTGCGAATACAAGCGCCCACCACCAGGCCCAGCTAAGTTTACTTACCTTTATATCTTTTAGAGATGAGCGTGTCACAATGTTGTCCAAGCTGGTCTCCAACTTCTGATCTCAAGCAATCCTCTTGCCTTAGCATCCTGAATTGCTGGGATTACAGGGGTGAGCTGTCATGCCTGGCTTGTAATTGACTGACACCATCAAGGTTTCCTTCTCCAAGTGTGGACACAGCAGCAGAAGCCCCTTGTCTCTTGGGTCAGGACACTGGGTAGAGTGGAATAGCAGGACAACAAAGTCCCTGCAGAAAGCGCCCATGTGGAAGAGGTCCAGCAGGAAGGGCCAATTGACCCAGGGCCACCGTATTTAGGGATAGCTCCTCTTTCTGGGCAGGACTGTTCTGTGATTACTTTTGTATTCACAATAGTTCTGAAGTCGTAGGATGATGAGACTCAAGACTGGCTAGGATTTGTTTTCAAGAAACCATCTCCAAGATTTGTTGATCTTTTGAATGGTTTTTAGTGTTGCAATTTCCTTCAGAACTTAACTCATTCTTAACATTTCACAGACCACTTTCAGTTAATAATGTACTAGTACCCATAAATATAGAAATATTATAATCATTTATCCTCTGCAAAATGTCCATCTTTTATGGTATAGATATTATATGGAATATATCTATATAAGTTTTAAGTCCGACGATAAAAAACTTTTTCTTATCTTTAAACAGTTCTATGTATATAAAGTAAGAATAAATGAGGGGAGCAAGATAGCCTTTTGCACTTGGCTCAGTATTTACCATTTTTGATCATCTTCATATTTTCTGATCATCTCATTTTCCACCTGATATCATTTGTCTCTAGTCTGAAGAATTTTCTTTACCAGTTGTTATTGTACAGCTCTTCTGGCGAGAAATTCTCTTAATTTTCTTTTACCTGAAATATCTCCTTATTTGCCTACCCTTGAAGGACATCTATGCTGGATATAGAATTCTTAGTTAACCTTTTTGTCCTCCAGCACTTTAAAGATGTTATTTTGCTTTCTTTTGTTTCTATGGTTTCTAATAAGAAGACGTGGGTCAGGACAAGAGGAACAGAGAAACCAGAACTGGGAAAATAACATGGTAGTCCTAAAACTTATCGTATCAATAATGACAAAAACCTATATGAATCAACACTCTAATGAAGGGCAGAGATTGTGTGACTTGGTTTAAAAAAACACGGAACCCAACCATATGCTCTTTCCAGACATGCACTTTGTTTGTTTGTTTTAATTTAACTTTTATTTTTAGTTAAGGGGCATATGTGCAGGTTTGTCATATAGGTAAACTTGTGTCATGGGATTTTGTTGTACAGATTATTTCTATTAGTATCCACCCAAGTATTAAGCCTTAGTAGCCATTAGCTATTTTTCCTGATCCTCTCCCTCCTCCCACCCTCCACCCTCAAGTGGACCCCAGTGTGTGCTGTTCCCCTGTATGCGCCCATGTATTCTCATCATTTAGCTCCCACTTATAAGTGAGAACATGTGGTATATAGTTTTCTGTTCCTGCGTTAGTTTGCTAAGAATAATGGCCTCCAACTCCATCCATGTTCCTGCAAAGGACATAATCTCATTCTTTTTATGGCTGTGTAGTATTCTACAGTGTATATGTGTCATATTTTCTTTATCCAGTCTACCATTGATGGTCACTTAGGTTGACTCCAAGTTTTTACTATTGTGAATAGTGCTTCAATAAACATATGTGTACATGTAAGACATGCACTTTCTTTTTTTATTTAACTTATTTTACTTTAAGTTCCAGGATACATGTGCAGAACATGCAGGTTTGTTACATATGTGTAGTCTGCCATGGTGGTTTGCTGCACCCATTCACCTGTCCTCTAGGTTCCCTCCCCTCACCCCTAACTCCCCAACAGGCCTTGGTGTGTGTTGTTCCTCTCACTGTGTCCATGTGTTCTCATTGTTCAACTCCCACTCAGAAGTGAGAACATGCAGTGTTAGGTTTTCTGTTCCTATGATAGTTTGCTGAGGATGATGACTTCCAGCTTCATCCATGTTTCTGCAAAGGACATGAACTCATTCCTTTTTATGGCTGTGTAGTATTCCATGGTGTATATCTACCACATTTTCTTTACCCAGACTATCATTGATGGGCATGTGGGTTGGTTCCATGTCTTTGCTATTGAATACAGTGCTTCAACAAACATACGTGTGCGTGTGTCTTTATAGTAGAATGATTCATATTCCTTTGGGTGTATACCCAGTAATGGGGTTGCTGGGTCAAATAGTATTTCTGGTTATAGATCTTTGAGGAATGATCACACCATCCTCCACAATGGTTGAACCATTTTACATTCCCACCAACAGTGGAAGAGCATTCCTGTTTCTCCACAGTCTCACCAGCATCTGTTGTTTCTTCACTTTTTAATAATTGCCATTCTGACTGGCAGGAGATAGTACATCATTGTGATTTTGATTTGCTTTTCTCTAATGATCATTAATATTGAGCTTTTTTTCATATGCTTCTTCTTCTGAGAAGTGTCTATTCATATCCTTTGCCAATTTTTGATGGGGCTGGTTTTTTTTTTTTTTTCTTGTAAATTTGTTTAAGTTCCTTGTAAACAAACATGTGAGCTCTCATCGTTCTTGTTTAAACACCTAACAGGCATCCTAACCAGTGCCACATGGCAAGAAAATGAAATGAGACCAACAGAAGGACAGGGCACGGTGGCTCATGCCTGTAATCCCTGCATTTTGGGAGGCTGAGGTGGGAGGATCACTTGAGTTCAGGAGTTTGAGACCAGCCTGATAGTGAGACCTCATGTCTACCAAATAAAAATAATTTTAAAAGAAAAAAGATCAATAGATAGGAAAGGAAGAAACAAAAGTCTTTCTTTGTCACCAGCTTCATTGCATATGTAGAAAACACTAGGAGATTCTGAAAAAGTCACTGGAATTAATCATTGAATTTGCAAAATAGTTCATAAAATATATGTAATAACTCACTTAGATGAACATGAAAAGATAGCAAACAATACTAGTCATCTAAGATGTGCAAGTTGAAACCACAACGAGAAACCATCACATATCACCCAGAATAGGTAAAGTTGAAAAGACATATGATAAGTCTAAATACTGTCAAGACTATGGAAAAATAGGAATGTCTGATATCGCTGGTAGGAATGCAAAAAATGTGGCAGTCAGCTTGTAAAGTGGTATGGTAATTTCTTATACAGTTACCCATCCATTACCACATGACCCAGCAATTCCACAAATATGTATTTATCCAAAAGAAATAAAAATGTAAGGCCACACTTGTAAGCAGTTATTTCTAGCGGTTTCATTAATAACAAACCCTAGCTGGAGGAATCCACGTCAGTCAACCAGAGAATAGAGAAAGCAATGCATAAACTGGGATTCCAGCAATACTCAGCAGCTGCTCAGCAACAAAAATGAGTGAATGGCATCATCTCAAACATCATTATGCTAAGTGAGAGACCAAACGAAGGACTACATAACATACGATTGCATGTCCATTAAATTCTAGAAATTTCACTATTGCAGTGACAGAAAACAGAGCGGTGAGTGAGTGAAGGGAAGGGGTGAGGGTGGGAGGCAAGGATTAAACAGAAAGGGGCATAAAGGAAGTTTTTAGGGAAAAGAAACTGTTCTCTACAGTGCCACAATTCAGGAGTAACTGGGTGGTGGAACTAAGGGGAGAGGAGGGTGTAAGGGGAGAGGAGGGTGTGAGGGATGAGGGCAGAGAGAAGGGCTGGAGAAGCAGGAGCTGAGGATGAGGAGCAGGGGAAAGGATTCCAAAGCAGTGGAGGAGCCTGGCAGGGGGTTCTGTGCATTCGGTGTTTCTGTACTGGGCAGTGTGGTAGTTACACGACTATAAATAATTACCAAACTTCACCAAAAACCACAGCTAAAACTGGTGAATTTTATTACATGTAAATGCCCTAATAAGCAAAAAACAAAAACAAACAAACAAAAAACGGGAGGGAGGCAAAAATAAAGACATTTTTAGATCATCAAAACCATAAAATTCATTTCCTAGGGGTCCTGTACTACATTTAATTTTAAAGGAAATTCTTCAGGGTGAAGGGAAATGATACTAGATGGTGACCCAGATACACAGAAAGGAACAATTAACAACAGGAATGATGCACATACACGTGTCACATTCACACTCATTTTCTTAATTTCGTGAAGACATGTGACTGCTTGTCTAAAACAAAAAGTATTACACTGTATCACTGAGTTTATAATATAGATTGATGTTATATATAAAACAATAATAGCATAATGGTAGGTTAAAGGAAACTACACTGTTGCAAGTGTCCTTTATTTTGCTGGATGTAGTTTAATAGAACCTGAACTTCACTGTGAAAAGTCAAGGAATCCGGTTTCCATTCTTACAACAATAAAAAACTAGTGTAAAGAAATATAGCCAAAAGCCACTAGAATTAAAACTATAAACTAAAAACTGTTTATTTGACACACAAGAAAGTAGCAAAGGAGGAACAGAAACAAAAAGATATGAGACAAATTGAAAACATACAGCAAAATGGCGGACCAAAATCCAGCCATTGTTAAGTGAAGAAATGACAGGACTTTGCTCACATTAGCAGGACCGCTGAGCACTGTGGGGAGAACAGACATGGGCAGGAGGTGAGGGGCAGTGTCAGTGCCACAATTCAGGAGTGACAGGGTGGCGGGGATTTAGGGGAAGGGGGGGTGTGAGGGATGAGAGGGGCAGAGAGAAGGGCTGGAGAAGCAGGAGGTGAGGAAAAGGAGCAGAGGAAAGAATTCTAAAGCAGTGGAAGAGCCTAGCAGGGGGTTCTTCGCATTCCGTATTCAATACATTTTGTTGGACTTCCTAAAAACTAATTGGCTCCTTATGATTAAAAAAAAGAGTTACAAAAATACCAAGTGTCCAGATAAAATATGCACACTGCTTAGATGTGCAGAGTTCAGGAAAACAGGCAGTGCTTGAGCGTTGGTGAAGAGCATTGGGACTCCATGGAGCCCTCCCAACTTTGAGGTGATGACTACAGGCTCCTCGTTGCAATAGACAGTAACAAACCCTGCTTCTTTGTATTCGGGAGATGTTTGGACTCACACAGGGAAACTCAGGCTAAGGAATGAAGATAATTTTTTTTTTTTTTTGAGACGGAGTCTCGCTCTGTCGCCCAGGCTGGAGTGCAGTGGCTCAATCTCCGTTCACTGCAAGCTCCGCCTCCCGGGTTCACGCTATTCTCCTGCCTCACCCTCTCGAGTAACTGGGACTACAGGCACCCGCCACCGCGCCCGCCTAATTTTTTGTATTTTTAGTAGAGGCGGGTTTTCACCGTGTTAGCCAGGATGGTCTCGATCTCCTGACCTCGTGATCCGCCCGCCTTGGCCTCCCAGAATGAAGATAATTTTAAATGCAACAACCCAGAGGCACAGATCCATAGTCTGGGAAAGTAAAACTTAGGAGCTTTGTAATGCTGTTTTGACACAGGTCTTTTACAAATTGGAATTCTACTCATTCAGGGATTACCAACATTGTGCTACCTACCGTATTAATAAACAAAAAGGAAACTTCCTCTGTATTAGAATCTCTACGTGGTGGCTTCAGACAAAACTTCACCAGATTTAGAGAGAAAACCCCTGTCTCTACACCTCCATTCCCAGGGCGAGCTCACTCTCTGGCATCAAGTTTCCCGTGGTGAGTTTCCCTGTACAAAGATCCAAGGGGAGAGGTAAGGAGTGGGAGGCAGGGAGTCCAGTTCAGGGTCGGGGATTCCAGGACGAGCAGTGAAGGGGAAGGATCTGGGCGCAGCCTGGGAGTCTCTCCCTGGTTTCCACAGACAGATCCTTGTCCAGGACTCAGGCAGACAGTGTGACAAAGAGGCTTGGTGTAGGAGAAGAGGGATCAGGACGAAGTCCCAGGTCCCGGGCGTGGCTCTTAGGGTCTCAGGCTCCGAGAGCCTTGTCTGCATTCGGGAGGCGCAGAGTTGGGGAAACTCCCCTAGTTTCACTTCTTCTCCCAACCTGTGTCGGGTCCTTCTTCCAGGATACTCGTGACGCGTCCCCAGTTCCCACTCTCACTGGGTGTCGGATGTCTAGAGAAGCCAATCGGCGTCGCCGCGGTCTCAGTTCTAAAGTCCCCTCGCGCCCATCCGGACTCAGAGTCTCCTCAGACGCCGAGATGCGGGTCATGGCGCCCCGAACCCTCCTCCTGCTGCTCTCGGGGGCCCTGGCCCTGACCGAGACCTGGGCCGGTGAGTGCGGGGTCGGGAGGGAAATGGCCTCTGCGGGGAGGAGCGAGGGGACCGCAGGCGGGGACGCAGGACCCGGGGAGCCGCGCGGGGAGGAGGGTCGGGCGGGTCTCAGCCTCTCCTCGCCCCCAGGCTCGCACTCCATGAGGTATTTCAGCACCGCCGTGTCCCGGCCCGGCCGCGGGGAGCCCCGCTTCATCGACGTGGGCTACGTGGACGACACGCAGTTCGTGCGGTTCGACAGCGACGCCGCGAGTCCGAGGATGGAGCCGCGGGCGCCGTGGATAGAGCAGGAGGGGCCGGAGTATTGGGAAGAGCAGACACGGATCTCCAAGGCCAACGCACAGGCTGACAGAGAGAACCTGCGGACCGCGCTCCGCTACTACAACCAGAGCGAGGCCGGTGAGTGGCCCCGGTCCGGGGCGCAGGTCACGACCCCTCCCCACCCCCACGGACGGCCCGGGTCTCCCCGAGTCTCCGGGTCCGAGATCCGCCCCGAGGCCGCGGGACCCGCCCAGACCCTCGACCGGGGAGAGCCCCAGGCGCCTTTACCCGGTTTCATTTTCAGTTGAGGCCAAAATCCTCGCGGGTTGGGCGGGGTGGTCGGGGCGGGGCGGGGCTCCGGAGACTGGCTGACCGCGGGGATGGGGCCAGGGTCTCACACCCTCCAGAGGATGTCTGGCTGCGACCTGGGACCCGACGGGCGCCTCCTCCGCGGGTATTACCAGCGCGCCTACGACGGCAAGGATTACATCGCCCTGAACGAGGACCTGCGCTCCTGGACCGCCGCGGACATGGCGGCTCAGAACACGCAGCGGAAGTGGGAGGCGGCCGGTGTGGCAGAGAGCCGGAGAGCCTACCTGGAGGGCGAGTGCGTGGAGTGGCTCCGCAGATACCTGGAGAACGGGAAGGAGACGCTGCAGCGCGCGGGTACCAAAGACAGTGGGGAGCCTTCCCCATCACCTCTAGATCGCCCGGGATGGCCTCCCATGAGGAGGGGAGGAAAATGGGATCAGCGCTAGAATGTCGCCCTCCCTTGAATGGAGAATGGCATGAGTTTCCCTGATTTCCTCTGAGGGCCCCCTCTGCTCTCTAGGACAATTGAGGGATGACGTCTCTGAGGACATGGAGGGGAAGACAGTCCCTAGAATACAGATCAGGGATCCCCTTTGACCCCTGCAGCAGCCTTGGGCACCGTGTATTTTTCTCTCAGGCCTTGTTCTCTGCCTCACACTAAATGCGTTTGAAGGTCTGATTCCAGCTTTTTTGAGTCCCTCGCCCTCCACTCAGGTCAGGACCAGAAGTCCCTGTTCCTCCCTCAGAGACTAGAACTCTCCAAGGAATAGGAGATTATCCCAGATGCTTGTGTCCAGGCTGGTGTCTGGCTTCTGTGCTTCCTTCCCCACCCCAGGTGTCCTGTTCATTCTCAGGATGGTCACATGGGCGCTGCTGGAGTGTCCCATGAGAGATGCAAAGCGCCTGAATTTTCTGACTCTTCCCATCAGACCCCCCAAAGACACACGTGACCCACTACCCTGTCTCTGACCATGAGACCATCCTGAGGTGCTGGGCCCTGGGCTTCTACCCTGCGGAGATCACACTGACCTGGCAGCGGGATGGGGAGGACCAAACTCAGGACACTGAGCTTGTGGAGACCAGGCCAGGAGGAGATGGAACCTTCCAGAAGTGGGGAGCTGTGGTGGTGCCTTCTGGAGAAGAGCAGAGATACACGTGCCATGTGCAGCATGAGGGGTTGCCGGAGCCCCTCACCCTGAGATGGGGTAAGGAGGGGGATGAGGGGTCATGTCTCTTCTCAGGGAAAGCAGGAGCCCTTCTGGAGCCCTTCAGCAGGGTCAGGCCCCTCACCTTCCCCTCCTTTCCCAGAGCCATCTTCCCAGTCCACCATTTCTATCATGGGCATTGTTGCTGGCCTGGCTGTCCTAGCAGTTGTGGTCACCGGAGCTGTGGTCGCTGCTGTGATGCGGAGGAGGAAGAGCTCAGGTAGGGAAGGGGTGAGGGGTGGGGTCTGGATTTTCTTGTCCCACTGGGGGTTTCAAGCCCCAGGTAGAAGTGTTCCCTGCCTCATTCCTGGGAAGCAGCATCCACACAGGGGCTAACCCAGCCTGGGACCCTGTGTGCCAGCACTTACTCTTTTGTGTAGCAATATGACAATGAAGGACGGATGTATCACCTCGATGATTATGGTATTGGGTCCTGATTCCAGCATTCAAGAGTCAGAGGAAGGTCCCTGCTAAGGACAGACCTTAGGAGGGCAGTTGGTCCAGGACACACAGCTGCTTTCCTCCTGTTCCCTGATCCTGCCCTAGGTCTGCAGTCATAGTTCTGGAAATTTATCTTGGGTCCAAGACTAGGAGGTTCCTCTAAGATCTTATGGCCCTGCATCCTCCCAGCCTCCTCACAGGACATTTTCTTCCCACAGGTGGAAAAGGAGGGAGCTACTCTCAGGCTGCGTGTAAGTAGTGGGGGTGGGAGTATGGAGGAGCTCACCCATCCCATAATTCCTCCTGTCCCACATCTTCTGTGGGCTCTGACCATGTCCTGTTTTTGTTCTACCCCAGCCAGCGACAGTGCCCAGGGCTCTGATGTGTCTCTCACGGCTTGAAAAGGTGAGATTATTGGGGTCTAGAGTGGGGGGGGCGGGGGCAGAGGGGAAGGGCCTGGGTAATGGAGATTCTTTGATTGTAACGTTTCGAGTGTGTGGTGGGCTGTTCAGAGAGCCATCACTTACCATGACTGACTTGAATTTTTTGTTCATGACTGTTGTTTTCTGTAGCCTGAGACAACTGTCTTGTGTGGAACTGAGAAGCAGGATTTCTTCACGCCTCCCTTTTGAAGACATTCTGGCATCTCTTTCTGCAAAGGCATCTGAATGTGTCTGCGTCCCTGTTAGCATAATGTGAGGAGGTGGAGAGACAGCCCACCCCCGTGTCCACTGTGAGCCCTGTTCCCATGCTGACCTGTGTTTCCTCCCCAGTCTCTTTCCTGTTCCAGAGAGGTGGGGCTGGATGTCTCTATCTCAGTCTCAACTTTATGTGCACTGAGCTGCAACTTCTTACTTCCCTACTGAAAATAAGAATCTGAATATAAATTTGTTTTCTCAAATATCTGTTATGAGAGGTTGATGGATTAATTAAATAAATCAATTCCTAGAATTTGAGAGAGCAAATAAAGACCTGAGAACCTTCCAGAATCCACATGTTCACTGTGCTGAGTCTGTTGCAGGTGGGGGTGGAGAAGGCAGTGGGGAGCCCAGTGTGGACTGGGCCTGTGCCTAGTTGCTGTTCAGTTCTTCATGGGCTTTATATGGTCAGTCCTCAGCTGGGTCACCTTCACTGCTCCATCGTCGTTGTCCCTTCAGTGGAAACTTGTCCAGCGGGAGCTGTGACCACAGAGGCTCAGACGTCGCCAAGGCAGCCCCTGCACACGGGGTCTCTGTGCATTCTGAGACAAATGTTCAGAGCCATTCACCTCCTGCCCTGCTTCTAGAGCTTCTGTTCTGCTCTGCTCTCCTGCCCTCTCTCCCTGCCCTGTTTCTAGTGATCTTGGTGCTGAATCCAATCCCAACTCATGAATCTATAAAGCAGAGTCTAATTTAGACTTACATTTGTCTCTGAAATTGGACCCATCACCAAGGACTGTTCTTTCCTGAAGAGAGAACCTGGTTGTGAGCTGCAGTGTGCTGGGGTGGGGGGCATGGGGGGCGTTGCTGTAGAAAGAGGGATGGGGGAAGGAGGGCACACCAGCAGCACTGCTGAGAAAAACATAGGTGGCCTCTATCTCAGTGTGAGGGGACCTTGTGCTGTACCTGCCACAAAGCAGCATTTGGCCTAAGGCTATGTTAATAAAGATACTGCCTTTAGAATAGGGAGGTGCTCCACAGTGATCATTCATTCAACTGACCTTTGTCATTGGCCAGACATGGGACAGAATGGTTCTGCATCTGGGGAACACCATTGAAGTAAAATCAGAAAAATCTCTGGCCTTTTGTAGCATATGTTCCAGTGGAAAGAGGCAGATGATAGATACACTATAACCAGAGTAAGGAAGGAAAGTGCTAGAAGGTGGTAAGTGCTGTGAGGCAGGTGATCCAGGATGTGGGCAGTGGGGACAGGGAAGGTGGCTGTTGTGCTGGGTAGTCAGTGTGTGCCTTGTTGCAAAGGTGACCTCTGAGGAAGGATTTGAGGGACATGAGGATGTCTGGGGAAGTTCTTTCCAGGCAGAGGAAACTCCAGTCCAAATGCACTATGGCAGGAAGGTGTCTGTGTTCCCGGAAGAGCAAGGAGGCCAGGAGGGCTGGACAGAGAGAAACTGAGGTGAGGTCAGAGGTGCGGCCAGAGCAGGCGGGCTTGAGGAAAATGGGGTTGGATCTGACCTTTGCTCTGAGTGGGATGAAGAGTTAAAGGACAGTTTTGAGCAGAAGAGGGCCATGATATAACTTCTCTTTTAAAAGGATCTCTCTGACTGCTGTGCTGACAAGAGAATTGAGAGGTGAGGGACGAGGGAGACAGAAGGGAAAACAGTAGGAAGCCAGTGCAGTATTCCAGGCTGGAGATGTCAGTTATCTTGACTGGGCTGTGAGCAGGGAAAATAGTGGGATGTGAGGGGATTCTGGACACATTTGAAGATGGACTGACAGCATTTGTCAATGGATTGTATCTGTGGTGTGAGAAAGATGAATCAAGGACACCCATAGTTGCAAAATGAGTGAGTAGAAGGAAGGGTGGAGCTGCTGTCAGTGGAGATGGGGAGACTCTGGCCGGAGCATACTGAGGAGGGGGCATCACAGGCACTCAGGGGAGATGTCTGCTAGGAATGCAGGTGGGGGAGCTGGGGTGGAATTTGGACAGACAACTCCAGAGTTTAGAGGAAAGGAGAAATAGACTGGACAGCAGAAATAGATTTAGGAGCTCATACCATATAAATGATACTTAAAACCTCAAGCATGCATGAGGGCACCAAGGGAGTGATTGACTGTGGAAAAGAATGAGGGCAAGGACTGAACCCTGGACCTCCAGTTCTAAGGGATGTGATCAGACCACACCCAGAGCAGACTGCATAGTTCTGACCCCTAGTCTAGAGGACACTTAGACAAGGAACTCCCGTGTGCACAGGGATCACCCGGACGTGGTGCTGAGATCCAGGAAGTCTGGAGTGGAGCTACAGATTCTGTATTTATGACAAGGCTGGAGCTCATGTTGCTGTTCTCCAGATCATACTTGGAGTAGCAAGAACACCAGGATCCCACATGTCTGAGCATCAGCCTCATCTCTAGGGCTTGTTATATAAACGAATCCTTGATCTTGTGCATAAAACTCTGAGACAGGGATTCTGGGGAGTGGCCTGAGTATTTTCTAAGCCCCCACCAGCAATCCTGTTGCTCAGCCAGATTGGGAACCACTGAGATCAGAGAGTGCCCAGGGTGGATGGGTGGGGTGGGTTTTCAAACTCTGTTTAAAAGAGGATTTTTCTCACAGAAAGAAAAGGGAGGATGTGTGTCATCAGTTATGAGATGTGACATTCCCTGTTGTTCTCTCCACCATGGGGTGGACGCCAGGTAGAGAATTCAGGATGTGGCTCTCGCACAAGGAACACCTGTGAATGCCGCTCTCTGACACCCGCCCACAGACTCATTTCCCACTCACTTCTTGGAGCAAACTATGGAAAACAAATTTCTGTAATGTACACATTAAGTCATATATCTGGTATTGGGGGCTAGTTTTATTGTGGGGAAGGCCACAGAAGCAGGCTGGAACCTACACATCCAGGAGCAGAATCCACAGCCCAACCTGGATCAGGTCCCTCCTAGGAACAACTGCCCCTGCTGCTGAGCACAGACGCCACTGCTCACACCTCTGACACCCTGGGGCTGGACACTGGACTGCGAGGCCAGGACAGATGTCACTGCTGCACCTGGAAACTGGACATCACTACTGTCACTCAGCCATCTTTACTAAAATGTGTTCTGCACAGTCCCAGCCTCTCTGTCACCTCATTCTGGCTCAGAGTCTGGCAGTGATATTGCAGTTAAGAAGAAATTATTTAGACAGGTAGTGAGGGCACGGAAGGCTTTTAATGAAAAGCATGCTCCAAATTATTTTCTTTTCAACAAGGAGCAGCCTGTAACATCAAGCTTCAGACATAGAGAAGTAAGCTGGAAGCTAGCACGGGTGAATGCTGGCAGCTGTGCCAATAGGAATAGGACACCTGGGACTGGGCATGTTCACAATGGCAACTCCATCTTCCCTTCTCTTTGCCAGGCACGTTTACAGTAAGGAGCAGACAACATGGCACTGGCCAAGTGGAAAGCCCATTTGCATAATAGGATTAGGGTGGGGCAAACAGCCTTACACATGCACTGTGTAAATATCACACCTGGTCCAACCAACCTGTGGGCCCTACATAAATCAGACACCATCTCCTCAAGCCTGCCTGTAAAATCCGATGCACTCCCATTCCAGGCCAGAATTCCCTTTTGGGTGCCCCTCTCTCTCACAAGAAGAGAGCTGTTCCCCTTTGTCTTTCTTTTGCCTATTCAACCCTTTGCTCCTAAACTCACTCCTCATATATCAGTGTCCTTCATCTTCTTGGCATGAGATGACAAACCCTTAGTATTTACCTGAGACAATGAACCTCTTCAGCAGGTGGTCATCAGACTGGTGGAGCTTAAGACTCATGTCCATGATCAACTGCAGGGTGACTGGAGTGTTGTCCTCTTCCAGGGAGGGAGGTGGTTTCTGTCTCCTCTCAACATTTTACATGTTGTAAACCAAAAATAAACATCAAAGCCACCCACTCCTAACCATCTTAATGGACACCTTCAGCCAGTGTGCTCAAAAGTTAACCTGAAAGACTGGCTTAAGCCACCATGATTATGCCGTCTTCCCTTTTGGAGTTCAGGAAAAGCTGACCGGCATTTACCATCAACACAGACCTTAAATCTGATCAGAAACATTTACAATCTATTCTCTCTGAAGCCTGGCACCTGGAGGTGTCATCTGCATGAGAAAATTTTGGACTCCACAACCTCTTATCATAACCCAGACGTTCCTTTCTATTGATAGTAACTCAACCAATTGCCAATCAGAAAAATTAAAAATCTACTTATAACCCAGAAGCACTACCCCGCAACCCTTGCCTGCTTCAAATTGTTCCAACTTTCTGAACTGAGCCAATGTATAGCTTAAATGTATTTCACTGATGTCACCTATCTTCCTAAAATGTATAAAACCAACCTTTGCCACAATCACCTTGAGCACATGTTCTCCTGAGGGCTACGTCATGGGCGGTGGTCACTCATTTTTGGCTCAGAATTAATCTCTTCAATATGTTACCGAGTTTGACTCTTTTCATCGACAGTGTGGAATTCTGATGTAATAAGAGGGTTCAAGTGCTGGAGTGTGAGGGGTGGGGAAAGTGACAAATTTTAATTCTTGGAGCAGTGATCCAGGACGAGAACTTTATCTGGTACCTGGCAGGCACGCAGAGTGTCTGAATGAACCAGTGACTAATAAATAACATGTTTCCACCCATTCCGTTGAGGATAGGTTATTACATCAAGTTTTGGTCTATCCCAGTTCATACTCTAGATTATTGGAGTGGCATTGTGTGATAGTGAAATGATTATTCAAACATCATCCCTCGGCTTTGTCTCTTACTAGGATTAAAACACCCAGGATTGTAAGATCTCCGAGGATCTGGGTCCACACCGATGTTTTATATTAATATTTATATTTTCTTGTGTGTGGAAATATTTCTGGGGAGAGAATCTCTAACGTTTATTAGTTTTTATGTGACACCCTCAAAGGCCTAAAAAATCCTAACTTCTAGGTTAGAGGTAGGGCCACTCCACGTCTGGACAACGAACAGCTGGTAGTAACCTGTGTTTAATAGATTAGGGACATGAAATAAATGCTTACATTTTGTTTATCTTTTCATCTGGGACCAAAAAGATAGAGGTGTGCTTGCTTACTCTTACTCTAAGTTTCTCTCTGTGGGATGGTGATGGGGTTTTTCTCCAACCAAATAACTTTCTGATTCTCCAACAGCAGCTGGGAGTCCTACAATTTGACTCAATTCTGACACTAACTACCTGGAGTTCACCTCAGGCTCCACAGATTCAAGGGCTCAGTCCCACAAGACTGTCCTCACTTCAGATGCAAGTCACAAGTATCAGGTCCCAGGTTACCTGCACTTCTGTCTATCATGGCTGCAAAGTCAGGGGTCTCTCACCTCCCAAGGACTGATAATTCTTAAACTAACTCAAAGGACTCAGGACGTTGCTATAGTCATGTAAACCAAAAAACATCTGAGACAGGTCTCAGTCAGTTTAGAAGTTTATTTTGCCGAGCTGAAGATGCACCTTGGAAACAGAGACACAAATCATTGTCGCATCTGTGGCCCGTGCTTTTTCCTAACAGGGTTTTGAGGACTGCAATATTTATAGGGGAAAGAGCAGCAAGGAGAGGAAAAAAACAGTCAACTATGCATTCATCTCGTGCTCAGTAAATCTGCATTTTACATAGCATAAAGTAAACGTTGGGTAGAAAAGTCACCGTGTGGGTGAAGGGATGATGTCTAGTCTTGTCTTTGTCTTGTGCCTGTGAAGATAAGCTGCTAATTTACATTGTTGGGGGAAAGTCAACAAAACTGCATTTTAGAGTAAAGATGTTGGGGCCCACAAGGAATTATCTTGTGAGTAGTTTGTGAGGGAGGCCACCTGTGAGGGAGATATGGGGTCTTCTATCTTCGCAGTTATTTGTTTAGGAACAAAAGAAAGGCAGTTTTTCCATCACTCAGTCTCCAAACTTAACTTTTCCTTTTGGTATAGTGAATTTGGAGTCCTGAAATATTACTTTCCTTTCACACTCAGTATTGCAGTTTTTTTTATTTTTATAGCTTAAATCCCCACCTTTTTGGCACCCGGGACCGGTTTCACGGAAGACAGTTTTTCCATGGACCAGTGGAGGTGGCGGAGGGCAGAGGGAAATGTTTTTGGATGAAACTGTTGCACCTCAGATGATCAGGCATTAGTGTTTCATAAGGAGCATGCGACCTAGATCTCTCGCATGTAGAGCTCACAATAGGGTTCGTGCTTCTATGAGAATCTAATTCGGCCACTGATCTGACAGGAGGCGGAACTCCAGTGGTCGTGGTCATGCTCACGTTCTCTCGCCCACCGATCAACTCCTGCTGTGGGGTCTGGTTCCTACCAGGCCAGGAACTTTCACCAGTCCGCAGCCCGGGGTTAAGGGACCCCTGGTTTAAATTATGCCACTATAGCAGAACACCTGAGACTGGATCACTTATAACAAACAGAAATTTGTTTCATTCATGGTGTCAAGGATGGGAATTCCCAGATCAAGGGACTGTATCTGGTAGAAAACAAGGGCAAGAGAGGATGAGAGGTAGGGGGAAAAGGAGGTCAAACTCACAGCCTCAGGTCCTTTTATGATGAGACTTAATCCATTAATGAAGGCAGAGCTCTGATAGTCCAATGACCTCTCAAAGGTCCCATTTCTTAAAAATGTTGCATTCGGGATGAAATATCCAACAGATGCTTTTTGGGGAAACATTCAAACCACAGCAGTTAAGGATACAAATAAGCAGCCAGATGAAGAGGTGCACAGGGTAAGTTCTGGAAGGGCTCTGAGCACAGGAGCCTCTGTCCCCATGGAGATGGAGTTCACCACCCTCCCAGCATGTGGACACACGGATGTGCTTACCAACTGGGAAGCTCTCTGAAACCCAATCTCTAGAGGTTTCTATGTAAATTTCATTGTTTGGCAAGATTAATTAAATCACTGGCCATTGTGTGACTGAACTCAACCTTGAGCCTCTCTTTCCTTCCCAGACTTTAGGGATGGGGCTAAAAGTTTCAATTCTCTAATCACAGCTTCGTGTTTTTGGCAATCAGCCCCCATGCTGAAGCTATCTAGGAGCCCCTCACCCCACAGTCATCTCATTGCCATACTGAAGTCATGTTTATCACTGAGGAGATTGCAAATGCTCTAGAACCCAGTTGTCAGGAAACAGGGACAAAGATCAAATATTTTTGTTGGACACAGATCACCCCTGGTTTTGACCACATTATCTCTTTTTATAATATTTATTATTTTATTTTAGAGATAATCTCTTGCTCTGTTGCCCAGGGTAGAATGCAGTGGCACAATCATAGCTCACTGTAACCTCAAATTCCTGGACTCAAGTGACCCTTCTGCCTTGGCATTACAGGTGCACACCACCATGTCCAACTAATTTTTAAATATTTTGTAGGAATGGGTCTCACTATTTTGCCCAGGCTGGTCTCAAACTCCTGGCCTTAAACAATGTTTCTACCATTGCTTCCCAATCTGATGAAATTAAAAGCATGAGCCACTGTGCCTGGCCAATCACAGATTTCCTACACCAGAAGAATCATAACAGTGAAAAGACCCTGGCACATTACCAGAATCCTCTTTGGTCATTAACAATTATCGCAGTGCAGTCCAAAAACAGGAATAGTCTCAGCAACATATGGCTGCACCCTTTCAGCCATGTGGTGAAATCGAGCTAAGAGACAATACCATCTCTTGTTTATACCTCTTTCGAGTAGTTCATGTAACATTGGATTTTCCTCACTACATAACCCATTTATTCATTCATTTACCCTCAGCTACTATTTCTCCTTCTCTTCATTTATACTAAACATTTATCATTTCGGAAGGAACACTAGGCTCTGCTGCTGTGCTGGCTTAGACTGAAGGAACCAACACTGTTCTAGCAAGTGTTTCCCATCATCCATTCCAGTTCATAGAGGGTAGGGTTATGCAGGTAGAGAACTGGGTGACTATCTGACCCCAGGCAATACAGCTGCATTCAGTGTTAGCCCCAACTTTGCCAGATGCAGTGAAGGCACAACCTACTTCTCCAGGCCCTTAGGAATTATTACATAAAGGACATAAACTATATTTACAGTTTCTTGCTTAGGAATAATTCCTGTTTCTAGACTCTATTTGCATCCCCAGTCCTGGGACCACTGCATCAGGTATGAGAAAAGTAAGTTGAGGTGAATTACAGTCATTATTCCAGTGTCCTCCCACCATGGGAAGGAATATATGTAGATCACACCAGAACCTTCCCCTGATCCACCAGGAAAAGAGAGGATACTCTCATGTCAAGTGTGAGCATGCTCATGAAGGTGTATAAGCCCACCCTTCGTGCTTGTTTCCCCACTCTTGCTTTATACACCCAATGTTTCAATTGGCTATTTTAATTCTCTATGGAACTCTTCCTTTGAGGAGGATGTCTCTCTGACCATTGCTGGACATTTTGAGCAGGTGCATTTTCCGGTGCAAAGAAATGTGACTCAGTGGTCTACATGGTTGCAGTACCTCCCATTCAAGTTCTTTGTAGCATTCCGAGCATTTGCATCTGAGATACAGCAGGGACCACTCTTAGAAGACTGCCAGGGCCTCCCAACCTGGAAACAAAGAAAAGCCTTCAGTTCCTTCAAGAGAAATTCCAGGCACCTAGCCAGCCCTAGAAAGCAAGTGAGTGACCTTATAAACAAGAAGGTAATGATAGCTTAAAACAATAGCCAAGGAAGTTAGAGTCACAACATCTTTGATTCTCTACAGAAACTAAAAATAACATCTTAACATATGTCCCTGAGTTGTTTTTCAGAAATATAGATTCCCACCTAATAGATCCACTGACAGGGAGACCTTATAAAGGGGAAACTGAGGACTGAACTCTGACCGCCGTTCTTTGTTCTAAATTTCTTTCTGAGGGGACTGGAGAGAGTCAAGGCCACAGGCCAGGCCTGAACATTCCTCTCTACTCCCCTCAGCTGTGTAAGGAAGCTGTGTAAGGAAGCTTTGCTTCCTTATCTATCACAAATCAGAGAATCTTTAAATCTATCTGAGACCTGTAAGCTCCCTCATGAGGATATTCCACCTTTTAAGGCCGAAGCAGTGTGTCACTTCTATGCATTGATTTATGATGTTGCCTGAAACTCTGCTTTCCCGAAATTTGCCCCTGCCTTTAAAAATCCTTGCTTGTGAGCCATCAAAAAGGTTGGGTCTTAAGCGTGAGCTGCCCGATTCTCCTTGTTTGGCTCCCTACACATAAATGCCCTCCTTTCTCCCACTACAATCTCAGTGTGGATGTTTGTTTTTACTGCCCCAGGTGAGTGGACCCCAGTTTAGTTTGGTAACACACCTACCACCAGCTGAACAAAGCCCACTCCAGGGTGAGGATCTATTCCTGTCAACACCCATTTGCTGCTTCCTGGGGATAATGGTATCAGTCTAAGTTACCAGCTATGTATTTTCAAGGCCTTCCCATAAAAGAATCTGCTACATAGCCATATGCTCTCTCTCTTTTTGTTAAAGAAAGCACTTCTTATGTGTATTTTGTGCCTGTGATGTGTGGAATGCAAGAGGAATATGTCTTGATTCCACCTATCTCTGCATTGCTAAGGCCCTAATGTCTACTTATTTCATGGACTCAGGCGATCACCACAAGCAAACGTGGATTTTTTGTTGTTGTTGTTTTTGAGATGTAATCTTGATATGTTTCCCCGATTGGTCTTAAATGTTGCTCAGGCTAAAATCTAACTCCTGGACTCAAGATATCCTTCTGCCTCAGCCGCTCTCATAGCTGGAATTTCAGGTGTACCTGGCAACCACTTGGAGATAAATTCTTGTTGATTTCAATCACCTTCCAAACCTGGAAGGGATTTGTTCTGAGGGGCCCTGAACAGCACTGAGGGGACGGTGTTAAATGATTCATGAGAAACTGACCTCATGTTCCAACCACCTCCCTCCCTCCAGGCCCCACCTATAATGCTGGGGATCACATCTCGACATGAGATCTGCAAAAGAACAACATCCAATCTTTATCAGGAATCAACAGATCTTACATTAATGAACCCCTGAAATTACCATAGTGATTTCCACAGGACTTGCCTCATATGGGCATTCTTTTCATAGGTAACTTTCTCATTGCTCTCTTGATTAATTATACAGCCAGGCCATTAGTCACTCCCTGTAAGTCAGTAAAAACTAAAACGTAGGAGCTTTATTATTGTTCAATTCTTCCACCACTGCTAAGAAAACACCATGCAATGAAGTCCACAAGAGCTCTTCTGTTTTACCTTCTGTGATAAAAGAGGTGCACTTCCAAACAGGATGTTGTCCGTTCATCTTGCAAATGCACTACACAAACCAACCAGCGGTTTGTGGGTCAGCTGACTGATGCTGCAGTTCAAATCCCAGCGCTGTCTGCTGCAGAGTTCCATCTTGCTCGAGGAAGGTCAGTGTTTTGTTTAATTTACACCTTCAATGAATTGAATGAAGCCCACCCACATGATAGACATCAATCTACTTTATTCAAAGTCTAGCTATTTATATGTTAATCTCATCCAACAAACATCCTCACAAATCATCCAGAATAACGTTTGACCACCTCTCTAGGCACCATGCTTTAGCCAAGATGACCAATTTTTTTTTTTTTAGTATACTTTAAGTTCTAGGGTACATGTGCACAACGTGCAGGTTTGTTACTTATGTACACATGTGCCGTGTTGGTTAGCTGCATCTGTTAACTAGTCATTTACATTAGGTATATCTCCTAATGCTATCCCTCCCCACTGCCCCCACCTCATAACAGGCCCCGGTGTGTCGTGTTCCCCACCCTGTGTCCAAGTGTTCTCATTGTTCAATTCCCACCTATGAGTGAGAACATGCAATGTTTGGTTTTCTGTCCTTGCAATAGTTTGCTCAGAATGATGGCTTCCAGCTTCATCCATGTCCCCACAAAGGACATTCGGGTTGCTTCCAAGTCACTGCTATTGTGAATACTGCTGCAATAAACATACATGTGCATGTGTCTTTATAGCAGCATGATTTGTAATCCTTTGGGTATATACCCAGTAATGGGATCACTGTTCAAATGGTATTTCTAGTTCTAGATCCTTGAGGAATCGCCACACTGTCTTCCACAATGTTTGAACTAGTTTACAGTCCCACCAACAGTGTCAAAGTGTTCCTATTTCTCCACATCCTCTCCAGCACCTGTTGTTTCCTGACTTTTTAATGATTGCCATTCTAACTGGTGTGAGATGGTATCTCATTGTGGTTTTGATTTGCATTTCTCTGATGGCCAGTGATGATGAGCATTTTTCAGGTGTCTGTTGGCCACATAAATGGTTTTTTTTGAGAAATGTCTGTTCATATCCTTTACCCACGTTTTGTTTGATTTTTTCTTGTAAATTTGTTTAAGTTCTTTGTAGATTCTGGATATTAGCCCTTTATCAGATGAGTAGATAGTAAAAGTTTTCTCCCATTTTATAGGTTGCCTGTTCACTTTGATGGTGGTTTCTTTTGCGGTGCAGAAGGTCTTTAGTTTAATTAGATCCCATTCGTCAATTTTGGCTTTTGTTGTCATTGCTTTTGGTGTTTTAGTCATGAAGTCCTTGACCATTCTTGTGGCCTGAATGGTATTGCCTAGGTTTTCTTTGAGGGTTTTTATGGTTTTAGGGATGACCAATAAAATGAATTATGACATTCTTCAATATAAGAATACTCTGAGGAAATTAGCCTGTGACCTAAGAAAACAAGGAGCAAACAACTATTTCTAATAATTTACAACCAGTAGCCAAAAAGCCCTCCCTATACATTGTTTCTCAAGTTCACTCTATAATTCTGGGTAAAAAAAAAAAAAAAAAAAAAATCCATGTATTTGTTGAAAACCACAGAAGAAGAGAAAATTGAAAAAGCAGAAAGTGAAAATAATAACAATAATAATAAGGATGAAAGCAGGTATTTCATTGGAAACAATGCAAATGGGGAGACAGATGAGCAACATCTTAAGGTCCTAAAAGGAAAATGCTGTGAAACTAGATTCTATTCCCAGAAAACAATACCTTTTTCAAATAGATATGTATAATTTTAATTGAGAAATTATAATACATCTGGGAGATATTGCTTGATGTATTGATATATGTATACCATGTGTAATGATTACATTAAGCTAACACACCTTCAATATAGCCATCAAAAAAGAAAGGGATTTTAGGCCAGGCACTGTGGCTCATGTCTGTCATCCCAACACTTTGAGAGGCCGAGGTGGGCAGATCACGAAGTCAGGAGTTCAAGACCAGCCTAACCAACATGGTGAAACCTCGTCTCTACTAAAATACAAAAATTAGCTAGGCATGGTGGCACACACCTGTAATGCCAGCTACTCAGGAGGCTGAGGCAGGAGAATCACTTGAACACAGGAGATAGAGGTTGCAGAGAACCAAGATCACACCATTGCACTCCAGCCTGGGCAACAGAATGAGACTCTGTCTCAAAAACAAACAAACACACAAACAAACAAACAAAGGGATTTTAGACATATAGGGAGTGAAAAAATAACCAGCAGACCTAAACTATAATGAATGTTTCAGTCCTCTAGGCAAAAACAAAATTAAGGGACTAGTTGGCACAGCATTTAATGATGAAGAGACAGCTTCATTGACCCCTCTCACTGAGATAGAGAACACAGTCCAGGGGCCTGGGAATTCCTCAACCCAATCGACCACCTTGGGCACCTGCACACTCCTCCTGGGTACCTGAGGTTGGGTGCAATCACCTTAGCTGTCATCTACCTGCAAATACCACCTATGAGCATCCCACTCAGCCTATCACAGCTGCTGCTAACAATGCACACTGCTTGGGACCCAGAGAATCAGCCCACCATTGCCACTGCCAAGCTAGCTGCCTAGGAGGCAAAGACCCCACCCACCCACCCACCCAGTCAACCACTGCCACTACTGGCATCCAAGCAAGCCACCTGGAGGCCCAGGAATCAGCCCACCAGTAACCACCAACACAAATGCCAGTATATACCACCTTGGGGCACAAAGATAGGAACACTCAGCACACCACTGCCTCCACTGGAGACTGAAGACTGTCTCATGTGGCATCCCAGCCCCCAGCACATCTTCACCACAGCCTCACTAATAACCACACGCTAATGAACAGAAGAAATCACAGATACCATTAACACTGTCTACAGTCAAAGAAATTATACAGAGACCATAGTACTCTACTATGTACTACACCCAGAATCAAATCCAAAGTACCCCACACAACCAACACCATAGACTCATCTTCAGGAAAAAGTTCTCCACTATGAAACAAAATTCAAAAATAGGAAGAACTGCCTGTTATATCAGATGCAAAAATATTAACGTTAGGACAAAGAAATATGAAAAAGCAAAAAAGAAAAAAAAACCCAAAGGAACACAATATATCTTAATCAAAAAGAAATTTTCAAGATTCCGGATAAATGATTCAAAACATTTATTTTACAGAAGTTCAGTGAGATACAAAAGAATTCTGAAAAAAAAAATACAAAGAAAACATACAAATAATTCAGGATATGAATAAGAAGTTTACAAAAGATATAGATTAAAAAAAAAAACAAACAGAAATTCTGGAATTAAAGAATTCATGACATGAAGTTCCAAATACATTTGAAAGCTTCAACAATATACTAGGTCAGGCAGAATGAAGAATTCCAAATCTTGAAGATATGCATTGTGAAATAATTCAATAAGACAAAAACACACACAGAAAAAGAATGAGCAAAGCCTTTGTGACATTTGGTACAATATAAGCAACCAAATATTCAAGTTATTGGTATCCTCAAGAAAAAAGAGACAAAGAACAGATTAGAAAACCTATTTAATGAAAAAATAGATGAATAATTCCCAAGTCTAGCAAGTGATTTAGACATTCACATACAAAATGTTCAACAATTCTGAGAAAAATACAAGGCAAAAAGTTCTCCTCCATGGCATGTAATCAGACTTTCTATAGTCTAAGGTAAAACACAAATCCTAAAAATAGCAAGAGAAAAGCATTTAGTCACCCATAAAGAAAACCTCATTAGATAGACTAACAGCAGATTTGTTTTCTTTTTTCTTTTCTTTCTTTCTTTCTTTTATTTTTTTTTTTGAGACAGAGTCTTGCTATGTTGCCAGGCTGGAGTGCAGTGGTGCAATCTCAGTTCACTGTAACCTCCGCCTCCTGGGTTCAGGTGATTCTCCTACCTCAGCTTCCCAAGGAGCTGGGATTACAGGCACATGCCACCACACGCAGCTAGTTCTTTGTGTGTGTGTGTGTGTGTGTGTGTGTGTGTATTTTTAGTAGAGATGGGATTTCACCATGTTGGCCAGGATGGTCTCTATCTCTTGACCTCATGATCTGCCCACCTCAGCCTCCCAAAGTGCTGGGATTACAGGTGTGAGCCACCATGCCCAGCTCTAACAGCAGATTTCTTAGCAGAAATCTTATAGGCCAGAAGAGAATAGGACAGTATAATCAAAGTCCTGAAAGAAAAGAACTGCCAAGCCAAGAGTAATAAACCAAGCATAATTATTCTTCATAATTGAAAAGGAAATTATCTTTCCAAGACAAGCAAATGCTGAAAGGCTTCATTACCACTAGACAGGGCATACAGGAAATGCTCAAGAAAGTCCTAAAGCTGGAATTGAAAGGACAACATTTTCAACATTTCCACATTATCACCATGAAAACATACACAAGCATAAAACTCACTGGTAAAGCAATCACACAAAAGAGGAAGAGAAAGTTCTCAAACGGTCCTACTACAGAAATCCACTAAACCATAATGACAAGCAAGAAGAGAAAAAGACAAAGGACATACAAAACAACCAGAAAACAACAATGTGACAGGAACAAAGCTATTGGGAACAGGCCCCCCAAAATCTGGCCATAAACTGGCCCCAAAACTGGCCATAAACAAAATCTCTGCAGCACTGTGACATGTTCATGACGGCCATGATGCCCATGCTGGAAGGTTGTGGGTTTACCAGAATGAGGGCAAGGAACACCTGGTCCACCCGGGGTGGAAAACTGCTTAAAGTCGTTCTTAAACCACAATCAATAGCAAGAACGATCTGTACCTTAAGGACATGTTCCTGCTGCAGATAACTAGCCAAACGCATTCCTTTATTTTGGCCCATCCCTTTGTTCCCATAAGGAATACTTTTAGTTAATCTATAATCTATAGAAACAATGCTTATCACTGGCTTGAGTTAATAAATACGTGGGTAAATCTCTGTTTGAGGCTATCTGCTCTGAAGGCTGTGAGACTCCTGATTTCCCACTTCACACCTCTATCTTTCTGTGTGTGTGTCTTTAATTCCTCTAGCGCCACTAGGTTAGGGTCTCCCCGACTGAGCTGGTCTCAGCAGAAAGCCTCACATATTAATAAAAATCTGGAATGTAAACAGATTAAATTCTCCACTTACAAGATTTAGAATGACTGAATGGGTAGAAAACATGATCTAACTATATTCTGCTTACAAAAAACTCACCGGTAACACCACCTCACCAGAATCTGTAGAGACAGAACGTAAAAGAATGGGAAGAGGTTATCTATGCAAATGGAAACCAAAAGTGAGCAGGAGTAGCTATACTTATAGCAGATAAAATAAACTGTAAGTCAAGAACAATTTTTTTAAAAGATAAGGAAGGCCATCACATAATCATAAAGAGATCCATCCAAGAAGAGAATAGAACAATTCCAAATATATATGCACTAAACACTGGAGCATCTAGATTCATAAAACAAATATTACTACATCTAACAAGAGACATAGACTCCAATACAATAACAGAGGGGAGTTTCAACATCCCAACCTCAGCATGAGACAGATCATCTACACAGAAAATCAAGAAAGAAACAGTGGATTTAAACTGAATTTTACACCAAATAAAGCTAACAGATATTTACAGAGCATTCTATCTAACACTACAGAATATACACTCCTTTCAGGAACACATGGATCATTTTCTGGGAGAGAGCCTATGTTAACCGACAAAACAAGTCTTAACACATTTTCAAAAATTGAAATCATATTAAGTATCTTCTGTGGTCACAATGGAATAAAACTAGAAATACACACCATGAGAAATGTTGGCAACTAGACCGATACATGGAAATTAAACAACATGCTCCTGAATTATCATTGAGTAAACAGAAATATTAAGATGTAAATCAAAAAGTTTCTTGAAACAAATGAAAATGGAAACACAACATACAAAAACCTATGGCATACAGTTAGACAGGGCTAAAAGGGAGGTTTATAGCAATAAATACCTACCTAAGAAAAGTAGAAACGTTACAAATTAACAATATAATAATGAACCTTAAGGAACTGGAAAAGCAAGAAAAAAACTCATCCAAAATTAGCAGAAAAGGAATAATAAAGATCATAGTAGAACTAAATAAAAACTTTTAAAAACCATGTAAATGATCAACAAAGTGAAAAGTTTGTTCTTCAAAAACATAAACAAAATTGAAAAATCACTAGCTAAACAAACCTAGAAAAAAAGAGAGAAAATTTGTTAAAAATAAAAGTTTCTCTACAAAGTTTTCCTTTTTGGTTTAGAATGATAAGTGTTTAGAAGATAGTTCCTCTTAAAAGCTTCCTTTATGTTTCCCTCACTCATCATACTAACAAATCTTCTATTTTACTAATGACTCCTTACTGTGCCCTCAAGTAGTTATTATATACAATAAGGAAATAAACACATTTTATGTTCTTGTACTTGAACCAAGTTTTAACTACTTTGTTCTCTAGTCTGCCTGAATCTGCCTAGACATGCGCAGACATGTCCCAGCTTGAAGTCTATGCTCTTTCCTTATTTGGAAATATTATTGTCTTCCTGGTTTCCCATAAGCGACCCCCTTCTTTCCTTCGCTCCCCATTGCACCTTTACTGTATTTGGGAAAGTTTAAGTTTTTAGCCAATTGGGATCAGTTTATATTGTGTGGTCCAGTTCCAGCCAATGGAGAAAGGACACAATAGTAGAAACAACTTGCGTTAGGCATAAAAACCTTGCTTTCCTTTGTTCTGGGTGCTCTCGTGGCAATCAGGCTTATGGGTAGCACCTTTCTGCAGAAGTAAAAATTGCCTTGCTGAGAAATCCTTTGTTCAAGTGTTCATTTTCTTTGTGACTCCGAGCTTTATTTCTAATAATTTTCTGGGGCCTCATCCAGGATTCCCATTCTCCTTTGGGAAGGGGTCTTTGGTCACCTCATCTAGGGGAGGCACACCTCACTGCCTCACAGCGATGGCCCCAGGGATGGGAGATTGAGACTACCCATCGTGACGAACAAATCCAGGCTCTCAGCATTGTGGAAGGAGAAGGCCTGCAAGTGCTGCAATGACCAGGTAACTCTGTGCGGAGTCCAAGGTAAAAAAGTCGCAAGGACAACAGTATTTCCTTGGTGGTGGGGATATTCTGGAGGTTAAAGGGTGTGAAAGGTAACAAGCACTACTGCTGTGCAGAGTGAGTGAGTCCAATCTGCGGTTCTGTGGTCATCTCATATGGCTTATGGTGGCCCTCTTGTAGGGATACTGTTGGGGTTTATGCAGTCCCACTGATGCTAAGAGGAGCCTAATTTCCTCTGGGAAAGCAGCCAGAGTGGACGAAGCAAAAGGAAAAGAGTGCAAGGAACTTCCATGGTAGGGATTAAACCTCCAGGGAAGGATAGGTGAGAAATCTCTAGTTCGAGGGACTAAGCCTAACCAGTATTCAACATGGGAAATACCTTGAGTAAGATAGAAAGTAAAAAGGAAAGAGCAGACAGTGAAATCACCTCGGATAATCCTTTAGGACTCATGTTAAAATATTGGAAGGATACAAGAGGACTAAACATAAGAAAAAGCAATAGATGATAAAGTATTATTGTTTCATTTGGACCGAGGAACCTATTCTAAAGCCTTCAGTTTTCTGGCCAAAATTTGGGTCAAATGAGGATTGGACATGCCAGCTTTTAATAGAATATGTAAATGATAAGAGTCCTGTTTTCCAGGAGAAAATACATTATGTTCTGTGTTGGCAGCAAGGGCCCATCCTCCTTTGTCATCTGAAAACTAAAGGAGACAAGCCAGAAACTACTTCTCATTAAATTAATACCCCTGACTCCAAGAACCCCACCAACACGTGAGACCCCTTAGACCATCTTCCACCACCAAACCTTCTTCTCCCCTCCTAGTAGACCAACATCCCCCACCTCCCCCTCCAGTAGATCTAACAGTCCCAGACCTTTCCCCTACTCAGATCTTTTTCCCTCCCTATAACACTTGATTCTTGGGGTCATCCCCAGTTTGAATGTCCTCCCTCAGGAAGACTTCAACATGAGTTACAACAATGTAAAAAGGATATCCAAAACTTCCCTTTTCCCCCTTCCGCTAGGGGTTTGGCTACAAACTTCTTCCCATTGAGGGAAATGCCTCTAGGAGGAGGGGGCATCGGCTTTGTAAATGCTCCCCTGACCAGTTCAGAAGTCCAGAGCTTGAAGAGGGAACTTGAGCCACTCTTAGACGATCCCTATGGAGTAGCAGATCAAATTGATCAATTTTTAGGACCCCAGTTGTATACTAGGGCTGAGTTAATGTCCATCATAGGCATCCTTTTTCAGGGCAAGAAAGGAGCAGGATGCATAGGGCCGCTATGACCATTTGGGAGCGTGAGAATCCTCCCAGTCAAAACGACCCTGCAGCCAAACAGAAATTTCCTGCTCAAGATCCCCAGTGGGATAATAACAACATAACTCATAGGAGGAATATGAGAGATCTGCAAGAAATTATAATAATAGGAGTTAGAGAATCAGTACCCTGCACCCAGAATATGACCAAAGCTTTTAATATACAGCAAGAAAAGGATGAGGAGCCTATGGAATGTTTTAATAGGCTTAAGGAACAAATGAGGAAATATGCTGGTTTGGGTGGAGGAGACCCACTTGGACAAGGAATGTTAAAGCTTCACTTTGTCATAAATAGCTGGCCAGACATTACCAAGAAATTACAAATGATAGAAAATTGGAAGGACCATCCCATAGGGGAACTCTTAAGGGTGGCCCAAATGGTGTATGCATGAAGGGATGAAGAAAAGCAAAAGCACAAAGCAAAGATTCTGCTGTCCTTACAGCAGGGAACTCCCCAACAGGCAGCTCAAAGAAATGTCGCTGGTAAATCTTTTAGGTACCCGACTGCCAGACCCTAGAACAGAGGTAAAGGAATCAAACCAGGGAACAAGGGAATAAAAAGAGGAATAGGGCAATAGAAATGCTTCAAGTGTGGGAAGGAAGGTCACTTTATAATAGAATGTCCTGAATGGAAAAAAAAGAAAAAGAAATCACTCCACTTACGATCTTTGAGGAGGAATGGGGGGCCAGGGGCTCTACTCTTTTTACCTCGAGTCCCACCAAGAGCCCCTGATAAATGTAGAGGTGGGACCCAAACCTGAGAATCTCACCTTTTTAATTGACTCAGGAGCTGCTCATTCCTCAGTTTGTTATCTTCCCCCTGCTGTAACTTGGTCACAAGAAGAACTTTTTATTTTGGGAGCAAAAGGAGAGGGGTTTAAAGCAAAAGTCTTACAAGAAACAAAAATTAAATATCAGAACCGCTCAGTAAATATTAATCTTCTGTTAATCCCAGAGGCAGGAACAAACCTACTAGGAAGAGATTTAATGCTAAAATTAAACCTAGGCCTTTATGTTAATCAAGGAAAACTCCTCCCCTCCTTAAATGTGCTTGCTACTCTAAATGAGGGACACATCCATCCAGATGTATGGTCAAAGGAAGGAAACTGAAGAAAATTACGAATTTCCCCCAATCCAAGTTAAATTGAAAAACCCAGGGGAAGAAGTAAAAAGAAAATAATATCCAATTCCCTTAGAAGCTAAGATCAATTTAAAGCCCATAATAGAAAGCCTCCGTGAGAGACTCATTGAACCCTGTATGTCTCCTTATAACACTCTGATACTGCCTGTGAAAAAGCCAGATGGGTCATATCCCCTAGTGCAAGATCTTCGAGCTGTTAACCAAATAGTTCAAACAACTCACCCTGTTGTTCCTAATCCTTATACTATTGTTAGTAAAATTCCATACAACCATGAGTGGTTCACAGTAATAGATCTAAAGGATGCCTTCTGGGCTTGCCCACTAGCAGAAGATAGCCGAGACCTGTTTGCCTTTGAATGGGAGGACCCTCACTCCAGTAGAAAATAACGGTATTGATTGACAGTTTTGCCCCAGGGATTTACAGAATCTCCAAATTCGTTTGGACAATTACTACAACAGATCATAGAAAAGTTTTACAGACTGCCATATATATGCCTGCTCCAATACATGGATAATATGCTTATTTCAGGGGAGGATAGACAAAAAGAAGGATTTTCAATAGGTTTTTTAAATAATTTACAACTGGAGGGATTACAAGTGTCAGAAAAGCAAACTTTGGTTTGTAGAACCTGAAGTCAAGTACTTAGGGCACTTAACCAGTAAGGGAAAACGGAGAATTGGATTTGAATGGATTGAAGGCATCATATCCTTACCTCTGCCTGAGACGAAGAAGGAACTTAGAACGTTTTTAGGGTTAGTAGGGTATTGTCGCTTATGGATAGACTCATGCTTTAACCATGAGTAACCAAACCTCTATATAAAAGAACTTACGCAGGATGAATCGGACCCCCTTACATGGTTTTTTACCAGAAATACAGCAGACAAAAAAATTAAAAGAGTTACTAGTGACAGCCCATGTTCTAGCCTTACCCTCTTTAGAAATGCTCTTTCATCTTTTTGCTAATGTAGGTAATGAAGTAGCCTTAGGGGTACTTACTCAAACACATGGAGGTCATTGGCAACCCATAGCTTCTTGTCAAAAATTCTTGACCCAGTAGCCCATGGATGGCCCAAGTGTGTCCAACCAGTGGCAGCAACAGCCTTGCTCAGAGAAAAGAGCAGAAAATTAACCCTTGGAGAAATCTTATCACTAGTTCTCCTCACCAAGTGAGAACAATTCTGAATCAGAAGGCAGGAAGGTGGCTTACTGATTCAAGAATTTTTAAGTACGAAGCCACCTTGTTAGAAAGAGATGATCTAACCTTAACCACTGATGACTCAATTAATCCAGCTGCTTTCTTAACAGGAAACCCCAACCCACAGACCCCTGACCTTTGCCCAAAACACAGATGTTTAGATTTAATTCGTTATCAAACAAACGTCAGACCTGATCTAAATGAAACATCCTTTCAGACTGGGAAACACGTGTTTGTAGATGGTTTCTCCCAAGTAATCAAAGGAAAAAGGCATAACGAGTATTCGATGATAGATGGAGATACTCTCACAGAAAGAGAGTCTGAAAGGTTACCAAATGACTGGTCTGCAAAAACATGTGAGTTGTTCACATTAAATCAGGCCTTAGGCCGGGAGCAGTGGCTCACGCCTGTAATCCCAGCACTTTGGGAGGCTGAGGTGGGCGGATGATGAGGTCAGGAGATCAAGACAATCCTGGCTAACACGGTGAAACCCTGATTCTCCTAAAAATACAAAAAAAAAAATCAGCCAGGCGTGGTGGCGGGCGCCTGTAGTCCCAGCTACTCTGGAGGCTGAGGCAGGAGAATGGTGTGAACCTGGGAGATGGAGCTTGCAGTGAACCGAGATGGTGCCACTGCACTCCAACTGGGGCGACAGAGCGAAACTCCATCTCAAAAAAAAAAAAAAAAAAAAAAAAAAAAAAAAAATATATATATATATATATATATATTAGGCCTTAAAATTTCTGCACATCAAGAAGGAACAATCTATACAGACTCCAAGTATGCCTTTGGAGTAGTCAATACTTTTGGAAAAATTTGGACTCAGCGGGGCCTCATTAACAGCAAAGGTCAAAATTTAGTCCATAGGGACCTAATAATACAAGTACTGGAAAATTTACAATTGCCAAAAGAAATAGCTGTTGTACATGTCCCAGGACATCAAAGGAATCCTTCATCTGAAGGCCAGGGAAATAATCTCACTGACCAAATAGCTAAGGAAGTTGCCTCTTCTCCAGCAGAACCCATTTTTCGACTAACCCCTTGTCTTCCATCTCCAGCTGCACTCCCAATCTTCTCTCAAGTAGATCAGAAAAAATTTTTTAAAAATTAGGAGCTGAGGAAATTCAAAAGGAAAGTGGTTATTACCAGATGGAAGGGAAATGTTATCCAAACCTCTTATGAGGGAAATACTGTCACAGCTTCATCAAGGATCTCACTGGGGTCCTCAAACCATGTGTGATGTAGTCCTTAGGGTTTATAGGTGCATAGGAATATACACCCTGGCCAAGCAAATAGTGGAAAGTTGTATAGTGTGCAGAAAATCTCATAAGCAGATGCTAAAAAGACAACCTCTCAGAGGGAGAAATCCTGGGTTAAGGCTATTTCAAAGTGTCCAAGTCAACTATACTGAAATGCCCCTATAGGCCACCTTAAGTATTTACTGGTAATAGTAGATGATCTTACCCACCCATCTATCCACCCACTGGATAGAAGCCTTCCCTTTTCCAAATGCAACAGCCAGTAATGTGGTCAAAGCCCTGTTGGAAAATATCATACCCAGGTTTGGAATAATAGAGAATATTGATTCAGACAATGGGACCCACTTTACCACACACATTATTAAAGGGCTAATCCAAGTATTAGGGATAAAATGGGAATATCATACTTCCTGGCCTCCGCCTTCATCAAGGAGAGTAGAAAAAATGAATCAAACTTTAAAGAATCATCTAACCAAATTAATTTTAGAAACTCGGCTACCATGGACAAAATGTCTTCCCATTGCTTTACTAAGAATCCAAACTGCCCGTCAGAGGGATCTTGGCCTGTCTCCTTATGAAATGCTTTATGGGTTACCTTATCTAAACACTACTACTGACCTTCCTACGAACAAAACAAAAGATCAGTTCCTTAGAAATGATGTATTTGGTCTGTCTTCCACTCTTTCTTCCCTCAGGAATCAAGGTCTCCTAGCACAGACTCCACCCCTTGAATTCCTGGCCCACGAGCATCAACCCGGAGAATATGTCCTTATCAAAGACTGAAAAGAGGGAAAGTTCGAGCCTACCTGGGAAGGACCCTATCTGGTGCTCACAACGACTGAAACAGCAGTTCAGACCACTGAGAAAGGGTGGACCCATTATACTTGAGTCAAGAAGGTGTCACCTTCTCCGGAGACATGGACCGTTATTCCATTGAAGAGTAACGATAAAAGGAAAAACGTAATCTATCTGTCTCTTTTTTTTCTTTTCTTTCCCTTAACTACCCCCATCTCATCATTAATGTAACTAGATCAAGTTTGCCCAAAACTATTACCTTTGATACTTGTCTAGTCATGTCTTGTGGAAATTTACAGGACCAAAGACAGCTGACTGCCTCAGATAAATATCTTTGTCCCTCTTGGACTTCCTTAGATTGAAAAGATATAGTAAATTCTTGTAAAGATCATGATAACCCCAAAAATAGTAGTTGTATAAACTGGTGGGAATGGGACTCTTGTCACCTTAAAACAGAGTCCCTATGTTATACTTGGTCTAATGTCCTATGGAACACCAAAGGTCCAGGCTAGACTGCTCCCACCAGTTTTTGCCAGTCCTTAAAGGCATATATCCATTTTACAAAAGGGAATGCCTCTTCTCATTGTCCATATAACCAATGTAATCCTATTCAGCTTACTATTACTACTGCAACATCCCGAAACTCTTCCCATTCATTAAATCATATTTATGGCATACGGGCCAACATCTCAGGAAAGCATCCTAGGGGAAATTTTGAAATCTGCTTTACTGCCCCTTCCACCTCTCTATCACATCTTCCTCAAACCATCACCCCACCTATACCCAGTGACAAAACCAAAGTAGCAATAGTACAAGTAAAAGACCTGAGGCAAACTCTAACCATTGAAACAGGGTCTCAGGATGCAAATGCCTGGCTGGAAAGGATTAAATATTTCATCCACAGTCAAAATAAGAATGATTGTTATGCTGGGTGTATGGCAGACCAAAGGCCCAAACTGTCCCCTTTCCACTCAGATGGTCTTATAATAGACCAGATATGGACTGCATGGTAGCTCTGCTCCAAGACCCCACAGTCTGGAGTAATAAATCATGTCAAACACTTTCTCTGCTATTCCCTGAGGTCCAGCATCCTGTCGGTCAGCCCCCGAAGGCCATTCTGCCTCCATCTTCTGGGACCAAACTTGTTTTGTGTCTCTCACAACAGGGAGAAAATTTGGCTTTTCTTGGAAACCTGACGGGATGCAGTGAAGTCAAGCACTTCCAAGAGCTAACCCATCAGTCCGCCCTTATCCATCCCCGAGCAGATGTATGGTGGTATTGTGGTGGACCTCTGTGGGATACTCTGAGAAATGACTGGAGTGGTACTTGCACTCTAATTCAATTGGCTATCTCTTTCACACTGGCATTTAATTCACCAAAAAATCTAACAACCAGGCATCGTAGTACAAGAAGTGTTCCCATGAGTCTTTTGATCCCAACATTTATATAGATGCTATTGGATTACCAGATGAATTTAAAGCTTGAAAACAAATAGCTGCAGGATTTAAGTCATTATTCAGGTGGGTGACTATCAATAAAAATGTAGATTGAATAGCCCGGCACAGTGGGTCACGTCTGTAATCCCAGCACTTTGGGAGGCCAAGGCAGGCAGATCATGAGGTCAGGAGTTTGAGACCAGCCTGACCAACATAGTGAAACGCTGTCTCTACTAAAAATACAAAAATTAGCCAGGCGCGATGGCATGCACCTGTAATCCCAGCTACTCAGGAGAGAGTCACTTCAACCTGGGAGGCGGAGGTTGCAGTGAGCCAAGATTACACCACTGCACTCCAGCCTGGGTGACAGACTGAGACTCCATCTTGGAAAAAAATATATAGATTGTATAAATTATATTTAATACAATCAGCAATGATTCATTAATTGCACAAGGGATGCTATGAGGGAATAGCTGAGCAACTAAGACCTACCGGTCAGATGTCTTGGGAAAGTAGAATAGCACTAGACATGATACTAGCAGAAAAAGGCAGGGTTTGTGTTATGATTGGAACTCAATGCTGTACTTTTATCCCTAATAATACTGCCCCGATGGAACTATAACAAAAGCACTACAAGGTCTTACTGCTTTATCAAATGAACTAGCTAAAAACTCTGGAATAAATGGTCCTTTCACTAGCTTAATGGAAAGGTGGTTTGGTAAGTGGTAACAACTCATGTCCTCAATTCTCACCTCACTGGCTCTCATAATCAGTGTACTTATCCTTGTAGAATGTTGTATTATGCCTTGCATTCATGGATTAGTGCAAAGGCTTATAGAAAAGGCTCTTACCAAACCCCTTTCAATTCTCTTCCTCCTTACTCAGATAAGTTGTTCCTTCTAACTGATCAAGAAGAGCAACAAAGTCAAGATATGTTAAGGAGATTTGAAGAGGAAGAACTGTAAAATCAAGAGGGGGAAACTGTAAAGAATAAAAGTCCCTCTCCAAAGTTTTCCTTTTTGGTTAAGAATAAGTTTAGAGAAGATAGTTCCTCTTAAAAGCTTTCTTTAAGTTTCCCTCGCTCTTCATACTAACAAATCTTCTGATTGACTAATGACTCTTTATTGTGCTCCAAGTAATTGTTACATACAGTAAAGAAATAAACACATTCTATGTTCTTGTACTTGAACCAAGGCCTAACTCCTAGTCTGCCTGGGTCTGTCCTGACGTGCCCAGACATGTCCCAGCTTGCAGCCTATGCTCTTGCCTTATTTGGAAATCTTATTGTCTTCCTGGTTTCCCATAAGCGACCACCTCCTTTCCTTTGTTCCCCATTGCACCTTTACCTTATTTAGGAAAGGTAAAGTTTTTAACCAACTGGGATCAGTTCAGACTGTCTAGTCCAGCTCCAGTCAATGGAGACAGGACACAATAGTAGAAACAACCTGTGTTAGGAATAAAAACTCCTGCTTTCCCTTGTTCTGTGTGCTCTCGTGGCAATCAGGCTTACAGGTAGCACCCTTCTGCAGAAGTAAAAATTGCCTTGCTGAGAAATCCTTTGTTCAAGTGCTCATTTTCTTTGCCACGTCAAGCTTTATTTCTAACAGACTCATGCAAAATCAGAAAAGTAAAGAGAAACATTACAACTGATATTGCAAAACTACAAAAGATGATCAGAAACTATTATGAACAATTCTGTACTGACAAACTGGAAAACCTGGAGGAAATGGATAAATTCCCGAAAACAAACAACCTACCAAGATTAAATTAGGAAGAATAGAAAACCTGAAGCCGTTACATCCATGAACCATTCTCACAGCGGGTCCAGTGGGCCCCTGACCCACCCTGTGATTATTTCTTCAGTTCTGGTTTGCATAATCGAAACAGACCTACTCAGCAACAGGCAAAATCCACAGATCAGTTCCTTCTTTTAACTTTTATTTTCAGTTCAGGGGTACAAGTGCAGGCTGTTTTACAGGTAAGCTTGTGTTGTGGGAGTTTGGTACACAGATTGTTTAATCACCCAGGTTTTAAGCCTAGTAACCATTAGTTATTTTCCCTGATCCTCTTCTTCCTCTGACCCTCCACCTTCTGAAAGGCCCCAGTGTGTGCTATTCCCCTATGTGTCTCTATGCATTCTCATCATTTATCTCCCACTTATAAGTGAGAACATGCCGTATTTGGTTTTCTGTTTCTGCATTAATTTGCTAAGGATAGTGGCTTCCAGTTCCATCCATGTCCCTACAAACGACTTGATCACATTCCTTTTACTGGCTGCATAGTATTCCATGGCATGTATGTATCACATTTTCTTTATCCAGTCTATAATTGATGGGCATTTAAGTTGATTCCATGTCTTTACTATTGTGAATAGTGCTGCAATGAACATCTGTGTGCCTATGTCTTTATAATAGAACGATTTATATTCTTTTGGGTATAATGGTATTTCTGTCTCAAGTCTTTGAGAAATCACCACACTGTCTTCCATAATGGCTGAGCTAATTTGCACTCCCACCCACAGTGTATAAGTATTCCTTTTTCTCCACAACTTTGCCAGCATCTGTTATTTTTTGACTTTTTCATAACAACCATTCTGACTGGTGTGAAATGGCATCTTACTGTGGTTTTGATTTGCATTTCTTTAATGATCAGTGATGCTGAGCATGTTTTAATGTTTGTTGGCTGCATGTATACCTTCTTTTGAGAAGTGTCTCTTCACATGCTTTGCCCACTTTTTAATGGGGTTGTTTTGTTTTTTCTTGTAAATTTGTTTAAGTTCCTTATAGATATTAGACTTTTGTCAGATGCATAGTTTGCCAAAAAATTTTCCCCCATTCTGCAGGTTGTTTACTCTGTTGATAGTTTCTTTTGCTGTGCAGAGCTCTTTAGTTGAATTAGATCCCATTTGACAATTTTTGCTTTTGTTACACTTCCTTTAGGCATCTTTCTCGTGAAATCAATGCCCATGCCTATGTTCTAAATGGTATTGCCTAGGTTGTGTTAGGGTTTTTACAGTTTTGGATCTTACATTTCATTCTTTAATCCATTTGAAGTGATTTTGGTATATGGTGTAAGAAAGGGGTTCAGTTTTCATCTTCTGCATATGGCTAGCCAGTTATCCCAGCACCATTTATGAATAGGGAATCCTTTCCCCATTGCTTGTTTTTGTCAGGTTTGTCAACGATCATAGTTGTAGGTGTGGTCTTATTTCTGGGTTCTCTGTGCTGTTCCATTGGTCTATATGTCTGTTTTTGTACCAATACCATGCTGTTTTGGTTACTGTAGCCTTGAAGTATAGTTGAAATCAGGTAGCGTAGGCTGGACGTAGTGGCTCACACCTGTAATCCCAGCACTTTGGGAGGCAGAGGCAGGTGGAATATGAGGTCAGGAGCTTGAGACCATTCTGGTCAACAAGGTGAAACCCCGTCTCTACTAAAGATATAAAAAATTAGCTGTGTGTGGTGGCACATACCTGTAATCCCAGCTACTCAGGAGGCTGAGAAAAGGAGAATCACTTGAACCCAGGAGGCTGAGGTTGCAGTAAGCCAAGATCGCACCATTGCACCCCAGCCTGGATGACAGGGTGAGACTCCATCTAAAAAAAAAAGAAAGAAAGAAATCAGGTAGTGTAATGCCTCCAGCTTTGTTCCTTTTATTTAGGATTGCCTTGGCTATTCAGGCTCTTTTTTAGTTCCAGATGAATTTTAAAATAGTTTTTCTCTAGTTCTGTAAAGAATGTCAGTGGTAGTGGCTGGGTGCGGTGGCTCACATTTGTAATCCCAGCACTTTGGGAGGCCGAGGCGATGGATCATGAGTCAGGAGTTTGAGACCATCCTGGCTAACAGGTGAAACCCCATCTCTACTAAAAGTACAAAAAATTAGCTGGGTGTGGTGGCGGGTGCCTGTAGTCCCAGCTACTCGGGAGGCTAAGGCAGAACGGCATGAACCCAGGAGGTGGAGCTTGCAGTGAGCTGAGATCGCACCACTGCACTCCAGACTGGGCAACAGAGCAATACTCCATCTCAAAAAAAAAAAAAAAAAAAAAAAAAAAAAAGAATGTCAGTGGCAGTTTGACAGGAATAGCATTGAATCTACACATTGCTTTGGGCGGTATGGCCATTTTCACAATATAGATTCTTTCTGTCCATGAGCATAGGAAGTTTTTCCATTTGTTTGCATCATCTCTGATTTCCTTGAACAGTGGTCTATAGTTCTCCTTGTAGAGACCTTTTACCTTCCAAGTTAGCTGTGTTCCTAGGTATTATATTCTTTTTGTGGCATTTGTGAATGGGAGTTCATTCCTGATTTGGCTCTCAGTTTGCCTGTTGTTGGTGTGTAAAAATGCTAGCAATTTTCTCACATCAATTTTGCATCCTGAGACTTTGCTGAAGTTGTTTATCAGCTTTAAAAGTTTTTGGGCTGAGACTATGGGTTTTTCTAGTTATAGAATCACGTAATCTGCAAACAGGAATAGTTTGACTTCCTCTCTTCCTATTTGAATACCTCTGTTTATTTCTCTTGCCTGATTGCCCTGACTGGAACTTCCAATACTATGTTGAATAGGAGTAATGAGAGAAGGCATCCTTGTCGTATGTCAGTTTTCAAGGGGAACGCTTCCAGCTTTTTCCCATCAGTATGATGCTCGCTGTGGGTTTGTCATAATTGGCTTTTATTATTTTGAAGTGTATTCCTTCACTGTCTAGTTTATTGAGAGTTTTTTTTAAAACATGAATAAATGTTGAATTTTATCAAAGGCCCTTTCTGCGTCTACTGAGATAATCATGTGGTTTTTGTCTTTAGTTCTGTTTATATAATGAGGCATATTTATTAATTTATGTATGTTGAACAAACCTTGCATACTGAGGATGAAGTCTACTTGATTGTGGTGGATAAGCTTTTTGATGTGCTGCTGGATTCGGCTTGCCAGCATTTTGTCAAAGCTTTTTGCATCAATGTTCATCAAGAATATTGGCTTGAAGTTTTCTTTTTTGTTATTGTATCTCTGCCATATTTTGGTATCAGGATGGTGCTGGCCTAATAGAATGAGTTAGGCAGAAGTCTCTCCTCCTCCTTTTTTTTTTTTTTTTTTTTTTTTTTTTTTTTTTTTGTTGCTGTTGCTGGTGGTGGTGGTGGGGGAATAGTTTCAGTAGTAATAGTACCAGCTCTTCTTTGTACATCTAATAGAAGTTGCCTGTCAATCATCTGGTCCTGGGCTGTTTTTGGTTGGTAGGCTATTTATTACTGCCTTAATTTCAGAGCTCATTTTTAGTCTGTTCAGTGATTCAATTTCTTCCTGGTTCAGTCTTGGAGGGGGCAGGTGTATGTGTCTAGGAAATTGATCCTTGTCTTCTAGATTTTCTAGTTTATTTGCATAGAGGTGTCATAATATTTTCTGGTGGGTGCTTGGATTTCTGTGTGGTCAATGGTATTGCCCCTCTTATTGTTTCTAATCGTGTTTATTGGAATCTTCTCTCTTTTCTTCTTTACTAGCCTAGCTAGGGGTCTATTGATTTTATTAATTAAAAAAAAAAAAAACCTAGTCCAGGAGCAGTGGCCTCACACCTGCAATCTCAGCACTTTGGGAGGCTGAAGCAGGCAGATCACCTGAGGTCAGGAGTTCAAGACCAGCCTGACCAACACGGAGAAACCCCAGCTCTACTAAAAATAACAAAAAAACTAACCGGGCATGGTGACACATGCCTATAATCCCAGCTACTCGAAAGTTTGAGGCAGGAGAATCACTTGAACCCAGGAGGCAGAGGTTTCAGTGAGCCAAGATCGTGCCACTGCACTTCAGCCTGCGTAACAAGAATGAAACTCCAACTCAAAAAAAAAGTAAAAAAACAAAAAACAAAAAACTCCTGAATTCGTTGATCTTTTGAGTGGTTTTTCGTGTCTCTGCCTCCTTCAGGAGACAATGTCTTTGTTAATTTTTTTTATTATGTCTTGCCTTCTGCTAGCTTTGGGATATGTTTGCTCTTTGTTCTCAAGTTCTTTTGGTTGTGATTTTAGGTTGCTAACTTGAAATCTTTCTAATTTTTTGATGTGGGCATTTAATGCTATCAATTTCTCTCTTAACACTGCCTTAGCTGTTTCCCAGAGATTCCGGTACTTTGTGTCTTTGTTCTCATTATCTTCAAAGAACTTCTTGATTTGTGCCTTAATTTCATTATTTACCCAAAAGTCATTCAAGTACAGGTTATTCAATTTCTATGTAATTGTATGGTTTGAGTGAATTTCTTAGTCTTTATTTTGAATTTGATTGCACTGTGGTCCAAGAGACTATTTGTTATGATGTCAATTCTTTTGCATTTGCTGAGGAGTGTTTTACTTCCAATCGTGTGATCAATTTTAGAGTAAGCGCCATGTGGCAATGCGAAAAATGTATATGCTGTTGCTTTGGGGTGAAGACTTCTGTAGATATTTATCAGGTCCATTTGATCCAGGGCTGAGTTCAGGTCCTGAATGTCTTTGATAATTTTCTGTCTTAATCTGTCTAATGTTGTCAGTGGAGTATTAAAATCTCTTACTATTATTGTGTGAGATTTTAAGTCTCTTTGAAGGTCTCTAGGAACCTACTTTATGAATCTGGGTGTTCCTGTGTTGGATGCATGTATATATTTCAGACAGTTAGATCTCCTTGTTGAATTGAACCCTTTACCATTATGTAATGCCCTTCTTTGTCTTTTTCCATCTTTGTTGGTTTAACACCTGTTTTGTCAGAAACAAGGGTTGCAACCCTGGCTTTTTTTCTGCTTTCCATTTGCTTGGTAAATTTTCTTCCTTGTTTTTATTTTGAGCCTATGTGTGTGATTGCATGTGAAATGGGTGCATTGAAGACAGCATAGTGATAGGTCTTGGTTCTTTATCCAGCTTGCCACTCTTTGTCTTTTAAATGGGGCATTTAGCCCATTTACATTTAAGGTTAGTATTGATATGTGTGGATTTGATCCTATCATCATGATGTTAGCTAGTTACTTTGCAGACTTGCTTATGTGGTTGCTTTATTGTGTCACTAGTCTGTGTACTTCACTGTGTTTTTGTAGTGGCTGGTAACTGTCTTTCCATGTTTAGTGCTTCCTTCAGGAGTTCTTGTAATGCAGGTCTGGTAGTAATGAATTCCCTTGGCATTTGTTTGCCTGACAAGAATCTGATTTCTCCTTTGCTTATGAAGCTTAGTTTGGTTGGATATGAAATTATGGGTTGGAGACTCTTTTCTTTAAGATGTTGAATATTGGCCCTCAATCTCATCGGGCTTGTAGGATTTCCACCGAGAGATCCACTGTTAGTCTGATGGGCTTCCCTTTGTAGGTGATCTGGCCTTTCTCTCTGGCTACCCTTGACATTTTTTTCTTTCATTTTAACCTTGGAGCATCTGATGATGATTTGTCTTGGGGATGATGGATGATCTTCTCATGGAGCAACTTACTGGGATCCTCTGCATTTCTGAATTTGAATGTGGGCCTGTCTAGCTAGGTTGGGGAAGTTTTCACGGATGACATCCTGAAATGTTTTCCAAACTGGTTCCATTCTCCCCATCTCTTTCAGGTACACCAATCATTCATACATTCAGTCTCTTTACATAATCCCATGTTTTTCAGACATTTTGTTCATTCTTTTTCATTCTTTTTTCTCTAGTCTCATCTTCTTGTCTTATTTGAGAAAGGCAGTCTTCAAGCACTGAGGTTCTCTTCTCCACTTGCTCTATTGTGCTATTAATACTTGTGAGTGCACTGTGAAATTCTTGTAGTGTGTTTTTCAGCTCTGTCAGGTTGGTTATCAGATTCTTTTGCTGATTTCTTCTCACCTCTGTGGGCTTATCTACCCTAAATCTTTGAGGTTGCTGACCTTTGAGTGGGTTTTCTTTTCTCTTCTTTTGTTTTCTCTTTTAACAGTCTGGTCACTTTTCTGTACGGCTGTACAATTTGCTGGGGCCTGCTACAGTCCATAGTTGCCTCAGATTTTCCAGTACCTGAAGGTATCACCAGTGAAGGCTATGTAACAGCAAAGATGGCAGTCTGCCCCTTCCTCTGGGAGGTCTGTTCCAGGAAAGTACAGACCTGTTACCAACCTGAAAACACCTGTAGAAGGTGCTGGAGACCCTGGCTGTGAGGTCTTTCCCAGTCAGGAGGAACAGGAGCAGGATCTAGAGGTTTACAAAAGGAGGAGACACAGAAATGAGCCATTGAGCTCCCTCAGGAGACACAGAAATGAACCATTGAGCTGGAAGCTAAAACAGCCACCCGGGCCTTCAGCTCCTCATGATTCTGAATCAACAAAGGAAGGAGTGACTGCAACGTCTGGGATGATTAGTCCTGGTCATCACGGGAAATTGCTCTGCTACTACACAATGGCAGTAATAGGACTATGTCTGGAACACAGGAGATCTTTTAGAGCATCTCTTAGTAATACTCTGCCCTATAATTAAAGTCAATAAAAAACTACAACAACCCATTTCAGGTAGGACTTCTAAAGACCCATTCCCTTCAGAAATGAAGGTTTGAGTCTCCCAAGCAGGAAAAGAAACCTGATCACCTGACGGACCTGCTGAAAGCAATGAGAATATGGGATGATTAGTGAAAAACAACAAAAGTATTTATAAATACTAGTTGTGGCAGGCACAGTGGCTCATGCCTGTAATCCCAGCACTTTGGGAGGCTAAGGCAGGTGGATTGCTTAAGTCTAGGAATGTGAGACCAACCTGAGCAACATGCTGAAACTCCATCTCTACTGAAAATAAATACAAAAAATTAGTCAGACTTGGAGGTGTGCTTGTAGTCCCAGCTACTTAGGAGATTAAGGTAGGAGGACCACTTGTGCCCAGGAGGTGGAGGTTGCAGTGAGCCGAGGTAATGCCACTGCACTCCAGCCTGGGCAACAGAACAAGATCCTGTCTCAAATAAATAAGTAAATAAATAAATAATAAATAAATAAATAATCAGCTGTAACCATGTGAGCACTTACAGAAATAAGGACGGTAAATGTTTTCAGCATTACTTCCTTATGTTTTTATAATGATATTTCTGTCTGTGTGTATGTATCCATACATGTTTTGAGCAAATACCTTTCTTTTCATCTTTTCCTGATCATCTTGTAATAAAACATAAGATGTGCTAACAATAGCTCCCTTTTATTAATGATGGTGTAACTTTTATTATACATGGTATTTAGGTTACAGTACATCAAAGAGAAGAGTGCATATCATGCATTCAGTTTGAACATTTTTCTGAGGAAAGGGTTAGTGTGTTTTTAGTTGGATGCAAGCTAATTGTATCGTCTTTGGCAAAAGTATGACTTTATACTTGTTTTTTTTTTTTTTTTTTTTTCTTTTTTTTGAGACGGAGTCTTGCTCTGTCACCCAGGCTGGAGTGCAGTGGCCAGATCTCAGCTCACTGCAAGCTCCGCCTCCCAGGTTCACGCCATTCTCCTGCCTCAGCCTCCCGAGTAGCGGGGACTACAGGCGCCCGCCACCTCGCCCGGCTAGTTTTTTGTATTTTTTAGTAGAGACGGGGTTTCACCGTGTTAGCCAGGATGGTCTCGATCTCCTGACCTCGTGATCCACCTGTCTCGGCCTCCCAAAGTGCTGGGATTACAGGCTTGAGCCACCGCGCCCGGCCTTATACTTGTTTTTATTTGGAGACGAAGTAAGTTTTAAGAAAATGTTAATGGGTGCCAAGTTCACCAGCATGGACTGGGATGGTGGGTCTTATGTGTAAATTTTACTAAACCATAATACCTAGTTATTTAATCAAACACTAATTTATATGTTGCTATGATGGTGTTTTGCAGTTGTGATTAAAATCTGGTATCAATTGATTTTATGAAAAGGAAATTACCCTCAATAATCTGGGTGGAACTTTTTGAATCAGTTGAAGGCCTTTGGGCAAAATGTGAGGCTTCCCAGAGGAGAAAAAATTCTGCCTGAAGATAACAGTAGCAACTACAGTTTAGGCTTCCAGTCTGCCAGCCTGGTCTACAAATTTTAGACTGAAGCCTGCAACATTGTGACTTTGCAGCCTGCCAGCCTGTCGAGGTGTAACTTGTGACATCGATAATGTAAAATGAGGGGTGGGAAAAGACGTAAAGAAGCAGAGTTTCATATTGGCTTCAATTCAAGATTGTCATAACAGTATTGTTATATGCAGTACCATAGTAATCACAAAGAAATAGACATAAAATATACACAAAAGAAAACGAGAAGGCAATTAAAACATATCACTAGAAAAAAATCGACTAAAAACAAAGGAAGGTTGGAATGAAGGAGATGAGGGACAAAACAGCTATAAGACATGCATAAAACCAACATCACAATTACAGAACTAAGTCCTTCCTTATCAGTAATTACTTTAAATGTAAATGGATTAAACTCCCCAATCAGAATTCAGAGATATCACAATGGATAGAATAAAAAGAATCTGGCTGGGCATGGTGCCTCGCACTTATAATCCCAGCACTTTGGGAGGCTGAGGCTGGAGGATCACAAGGTCAGGAATTCAAGACCAGCCTGGCCAACAAGATGAAACCCCCGTCTCTACTAAAAATACAAAAAAAAATTAGCCGGGTGTAGTGGCAGGTGCCCGTAATCTCAGTTACAAGGAAGGCTAAGGCAGGAGAATTGCTGGAACCAGGGAGGCAGGGGTTAGACATGTTAAACGTTAAACATTAGACATGTTAAAACTTTCTCTTTAACAATAAATTTTAAAACTATAGAAAATTCCAGCAAAGACCTAGAAAACCAAAAAGCATTAGCCACACAGTCTTTATTGATTTATATACATATGAACATCAGTGAAAAAATACATATTGTTTCGAATGCAAATGATACATTTACCAAGAGAAATTGTATTTCAGGCCATAACACAATACATTTGAAAATATTGAAATCATACAAGATGTATTTTCTGACCGTATGGAAACACATTAGAAATCAGTAACAATAAGATGATCCTGTGGACTGAATGTTTTCATCATCCCCTAAATTCACATATTGAAACCTAATCCCTAATGTGATGGTGTTTGGAGGTGGGGCCTTTAGGAGGTGATTAAGTCCTGAGGGCAAAGCCCTTATTGGTGAGATTAGTCCCCTTATAAAAAGGACCTCATTGAGCTCCTTTGCTCCTTCCACCATGTAAAGACACCAAGAAAAGACACCATCTGTGAATCAGGACGCACCCTTCATCACACGCTCTCTCTGCCATTGTCTTGACCTTGGACTTCCTAGGCTCTGGAATTGTGAGAATTGTGAGAAATGGATTTCTGTTGTTTATAAGCCACACAGACTATGGTGCTCTGTTTCAACAGCCCAAATGGACTAAGACACGTGATCATAAAAATAGCAAGTATCTGGAAATTAAACATCACAATTCTGATCGACAATTTTGTCAATAAAGAAATCACAAGAGAAATTAGGACGTCTTCTAAACTGAAGGATATGAAAGTACAATAAATCAAAATCTGTGGGATGTAGCTGCAGTACTAGAGAAAAACTGCTATTTTTAAGTGACTCTATTAAAAAAGAAGGTCTCAAATTAGCAACTTGGCTTCTGCCATAAAAAAACAAAAAGGAACAAATTAAACCAAAGCATGCAGAGGAAGGAAATAATAATGAAACAAAAGTCAATGAATCAGAAAGATAAAAAAAAATTAATAAATCCAAAAGTTGGTTGTATGGGAAAATAATCAGTAAATTTTATAAACCCCTAGCTAGACTGATCAAGGCAAAAAGACACAAATTAACAATACCAGGAAGAAAAGAACATCAGTGAACAGTCTTCAGGTCCTGAAAAGAAATATTAATAATTTCATGCCAATACATTTGACAACCAAGTGAACAATTTCCTTGAGAGAGAAAACTCAGGAAAATTGACTCAAGAAGAAATAGAAAATGTGACCAGCTATATGTAAATATCAGAAATTGAATTTGTAATTGAAATCCTTCCCATAGAGGAAATTCCACGTCCAGAAGGCTTCAATGATGAATTATATGGAACATACAGTTGAGAAATAACATCAATTTTTCAAACACCCTTTTAGAAATTAGAGGAGGCAACCATTTTCAAGTCAATTTATGAGGGAAATATTACTCAGATTTAAAAAAGAAGAAGAAAACCCAGACAACAAAATCACAAGAAAAAAGAATCAGGAACAGCTATTTCTCTTGAGCACAGACCCCAAATTCTGTGCAAAAAGTTATTAAATGCAAATAAACATAAAAAGAACAATGTGTCATGCCGGATTGGTTTTTTTATGGGGAAGTGTTTGGTTCAACACCTGCAAATTAAATAACACAACTCACTCAATTAACACAATAAAAAACAGGCTGGGTGCAGTGGCTCATGCCTGTAATCCCAGCACTTTGGGAGGTCGAGGTCAGCAGGTCACTTGAGGTCAGGAGTTCCAGACCAGCCTGGCCAACATGGCGAAATTCCGTCTCTACTGAAAATACAAAATTAGCCCGACATGGTGGTGGACGCCTATAATCCTAGCTACTCAGAAGGGTGAGGCAGGAGTCTCTTGAACCCAGGAGGTGGAGGTTGCAGTGAGCCAACATCATGCCACTGCACTCCAGCCTGGGTGACACACTGAGACACTGTCTCAAAAAAAAACCTTTTTTGTTTTGAGACAAGGTCTTACTCTGTTACCAAGGTGGAGTGCAATGACACGATCATAGCTAACTGCAGCCTCGAACTCTCAGATTCAAGCAATCTTCCTGGCTGTCACAGCTGTCTGCACGAGTGCCAGAGCAGACACTAGCAGCTCCGCCTCTGCCACGCCACCACCCCCGCTAGCACAAGCATTGCATAGGAACACCCCAGCCCCACTCCCGATGGTACCCCACACCAGCTGATGTGCCTGCACTCCGCTGTGCTGCCTCAGCTGCTGACGTGTTAACACCTGAAACTAAAATAAACAGTAAAAAAACTAAATACCATTTTAAACTTTTTTTTAAAGGTATCAAACAAAGATGCCAAAAGTCAAGTGCAGCAAAAACAAAAATTGACAAATGGGACCTAATTAAAGAGCTTCTGCACAGCAAAATAAACTGTCAACAGAATAAACAGTCAGCCTACAGAATGGGAGAAAATATCACAAACTATGCATCTGACAAAGGTCGAATATCCAGAAACTACGAGGAATGTAAAGACATTAACAAGCAGAAAACAAGCAATCGAGTTAAAAAAGTAGGCAAAAAACATGGACAAACACTTTTCAAAAGAAGACATACACAGGGCCAGCAAGCATATGAGAAGATGATCGATATCACTAATCACTACAGAAATATGAACCCAAACCACAGTGAGATACCATTTCACACGGTCAGAATGGATATTATTACAAGTCAAAAAGTTACAGATGCTGGCAAGGTTGCAGGGAACAGGAAACGCTTATACACTGCCGGTGGGAATGTAAATTAATTAGTTTGGCCAGTATGGAAAGCAGTTTGACGATTTTTCAAAGAACTTAGAATTACCATTTGACCCACCAATCCCTTTATTGGGTATATCCCCAAAGGAATATAAATCATTCTATCATAAGGACACATGCATGTGTATGTTCATTGCAGGGCTATTCAGAATAGCGAAGACATGGAATCAACCTAAATGCCCATCAATGGTAGACTGGATAAGGAACATGTGGTACGTACACACCATGGAATACTACACATCCATAAAAAAGAACAAGGTCATGTCCTTTGCAGCAACATGGATGGAGCTAGAGGCCGTTATCCTGAGAAATACCACAGGAACAGAAAACCAAATACCACGAATTCTCGCTTATAAGCGAGAGCTCAACAGTGAGTACCCAGGGACTCAGAGAAGGGAACAGTAGACACCGGGGCCTGCTGGAGGGTGGAGGATGGAGAAGAGTGAAGATTAAAAAACTTCCAATCAAGTCCCATGCTTCTAACCTGCATTGTGAAATAATCTGTACACCAAACCCCCATGACATGCAATTTAAATATATAACAGGCCTGCACATATACCACAGAATCTAAAAGTTAAAAAATAATAATGAAAAATAGAATGTAACACTCGTTTGTGACAAAATTTGTCAGTAAATAGGAATCGTAGTCAAAGTTCTTCAATTCAATAAAGGGCTTCTATGTAAAACCTACAACTTACATCATATTTTATGATGAAAATGGATTACTCTCTACCTAAGATCAAGAAAACGGCAAAGATATTGTCCTGGAGGTCCTGGCCAGAGCATTAAGCCAAGAAAAAGAAACGAAAAACTTATAAATGAAAGAGAAGGCCGGGCGCAGTGGCTCAAGCCTGTAATCCCAGCACTTTGGGAGGCCGAGACCGGTGGATCACAAGGTCAGGAGATCGAGACCATCCTGGCTAACATGGTGAAACCCCGTCTCTACTAAAAAATACAAAAAACTAAGCCGGGCGAGGTGGCGGGCACCTGTAGTCCCAGCTACTCGGGAGGCTGAGGCAGGAGAATGGCGTAAACCCGGGAGGCAGAGCTTGCAGTGAGCTGAGATCCGGCCACTGCACTCCAGCCTGGGCGACAGAGCGAGACTCCATCTCAAAAATAAATAAATAAATAAATAAATAAATAAATAAATAAATAAATAAAAGAGAAGTAAAATGTCCTAGTTTGCAGGTGACAATGTTATGCAAGTGGAAAACATTAAGGCAAATAAAACTTCTAGAAGTAAGAAGTGAATTTATCAGAATTGTAGGGTACAACTCCTATACAAAAGTCAAGTCTCTATAAGTAATGTAAAATCAGAATAACGAAAAATTTAAAAATCCACCTATAAAACATTTATTAAAGTAATACCATGTTCAGACATTAATTTTTTAATAGTGTTTGTGATTTGTACACTAAGATCTACATGGCAGCACCAACAGAAAGTAAAGATGACCGAAATAAACAGAGAAGTAGTGTATTCAAGAACTGGGATCTCCAATGTTATTAATTCTCCAAGACTGAACTATTAAATTAAGTGCAATTTGAATTAAAACACTGGTGAGCTTTAAAAGAAATGTTTAAAGAAATTGGCAAGCTGAAGCTACCATTTCAACGGAAATAAAAATAACTTTGAATAGCCAAAATAATTTTTAAAATGAAGAAATTTGGAGGATGCATAGTGGGTAATTTCAATATTTACTATAAATTCTAGTAATAAAAAACAGTGTGATATTGGCATAAAATAGGCATAAATCAATGGAATACAATAAAATGTACATGAATAGAACCACACAGACTCCGGCTGATCCCAACCCTGACCTAGGTTAGGCGCGTCCTCTTGTGTTCGGACCCCTGTCCTGCTGCCTGGAGCCCAGGGAGACACAGAGGAGGTCTTGGCTGAGCAGGTGAGGTGGGAGTTCAGGGCCTCTGTCTTTAGCCCTGTGGCCACACGAGGGGCGCCGCCGCGCTGCTCTCAGTTTCTCTGAGCAGAAGAGAGGAGTGGGCTGTAAGTCAGGCAGAGATGGCTGACCCGGGGCTGAGCATCAGTGGGGTTGAAGGAGCCTCTGGGCAGCAAGGGACTCCACAACGATGAGAGGAGAATGAAGCTCTGGAGCCTTGTGCCGTCCCTGAGGTTTCTGTCTCCTCCCTGCAAACCTTCTCTCCAGCCCTTCATGACAACACTCTGGAAAACCGAAAAGAAGAAACATTTTCTTCCTCCTCTTCTTTCTTTTCAGTGCTCCTTCTTCATGTAACAATAATAACACGCGCACAGCTGCTTTCCAGGAAGGATGCATGAGACATGGTCACGTGCTCATTTCTGGCAGAGGACCTGGGGTCTGGGAATGGAGGAAAATTTCCCCTGTAATACCTTTGGAATGTTTTGAAGAATCTTTTCAAAACATGTTACGTGAAAAATCCCTCTCATTGGCAAGGCCCTCTCCAGTGACTGCCCAGTTTACCCAGATGTGGCTGTGCAATGGGGCCAGATTGAGGCCCTCCACGGCGTTGTTCATCCAGCACGCCCAGGTGTCCACACCTCAGAACCTCTGCACAGCTGCTCCCCTCCCTGGGAGCTCATCTCCAGGGCTCCCTTCCACCCTGACATTCTCCTTATTCCCACCACAACCCATCCCTGTACTGCCCACTTCATGTGGCATCTCCCATCCCCTCTGACCGCACCCTGTACCTTTGGACCCATTTTTCATTGCGGTTTTGAGACCTTTCTGCCTCCCTCCTCCCAAACCTCCCTAAGCTGTCATCAGATTAGGGCCCCACTCCCTTCATTATAGCCATTCCCTGTGGGCCCCAGGCCATTCCTCTCAATCCTGACTTGTAGCTCCTGGTTCCCTGGCTCCCTCTCCAGCAGTGCTGTCTCCTTGATATTGATGACTTCAACATATGCAGATGTGGTCGGCTGGGTAACGATCCCCAAAGTAGTCCAGCCTCAATCCTTAGAACCTGTGAACACCTTGCATTACATGGCAAAAGGGATATTACCCATGTGATGAAGATTAAGGACCTTAAAATAGGGAGATTCTCCTGGACTATTTGCATGGGCCCAATCAAATCACATGAACCATTAAAAGCACAGAGTCTGCTCTGGCTGGAGTCAGAGATGGAGGGAGGAAGAGGAGACACAGGAGAGGAAGCCAGAGGTTCCAAGCAGGGGCGTTGGATATGCCACAGGGGCCACATGTAAGGACGCAAGACAAGGCGCTAGGAGCTAAGTGTTGCTCTCAAATGACAGTCAGAAAAGAAACAGTGACCTCAGTCCTATCTGCAAGAAACTGAATTCAGATAACAGCCTGAATAAACTTGGGAGTGGATTTTTCCTCAGAATCTCCAGGAAGGACCAGAGACCTGCCCATACCTTGATCTTAGCCCTATGAGACTGGACTTGCAACCCACACATCTGTGATGTAACAAAGAGGTGCTGCTTAAAGCCACTTGGCTTGTGGTAATTTTATGACAGCAATAGACACCCATACAGCAGAGAGGATGCCCTCACTCCCTGGCATCTGAGATCCTAAAACTCCTCTCCTCCATGACCTTCTCCTCTGCTGTGCCTGGGCCCTGTGCCCTTGTCATCTAGGCCTCATCATGGCCGAGAACCCCAGCACTTAAATACTGTCAATCTCACACTTCACACTCTCTGACTGTCTTCCCACTCATCCCCTTGCAGGGTGGCCACAGGCTCTGAGGACACAGATACTATCATTTTATCATATGTTGTAATTTGATATCAGTGATTAATTCATTCTATATGTACTTGTTTTTCAGGCTAGGTGTCCACCCTGTAGTGCATCAGTTTCAGCAATCCTTTGTTCCCCCGGCACCCCCCACCCCGAGATTCTCAATCTAGTGATCCTGCCATCTACCCATTGTCCCTGAGCCTTGGGTGTCCTCTCCTCCCTCCTCACCCATTTTGAATTCTATGGTAGATAATTTCCATCCCTCCCTTGTCTCTCCCTTGCACTGTCACACTTGCTTGGCAAAACTACACAGCTGGTGAATTCCACCTCTGCCTACATTCACCTGCCCCCAGGAGATGCGGGAGGCTGGAAAGCAGCACACAGTACACTGACTGTTCTCTCTACCTTCATGACCCAAACCTCTTGGGGAGCCCCCACCACGTTCAGCAATCACCCTCATCCTGCATAGCTCACCCTCAGCCTCCTCCTGGCCTGGGTGACTCTTACGCACCTTCTCTCTGTGCTCACACATCCAACCCCCCTTCCCCATTCTTACTTCCGCTGATGACCTTGCTTCCTACCTCACTGGGAGAAGTGAACACATTAGAAGACAATTTCACAGATTCCACCACCATCAGCTCATGCATTTGCAGCTGTACCACTTGATGGGCCTTCCACCACATAGACAGTTGTTGTAGGTTAACCTAGTCCCAGCCAGATCCAATTCCTCTGCCGGTGTCCAAACGGCATCCTATCTCATCTACTTAAAGGTAATAAGTCATCAGTCCATTCTTTTTTTCTCTTTCATCATCATCATTTTTTCTCTCTCTACTGGACCACTGTGGCAGTCACAGGAATGCACATCTGAGGCCCTCAGCTAGAGGAAGTGTAACTGATAATGGTCCCAGCTATTCTAGCCTGAAGCCTATCACCACGTTTGCTCTGAAACCATGTTCCCATAGGCTTCCTCTGGACAAGGTTGAGAACAGCAGGAAAATTAAGGCAGGACCTTTCCTCCACTGAAGGCCGACTGAGCTCCAGCACTCCCTGATCCCCTTACTGAACTTCCCTTAGCCTGCAGTGGGTCCAGGGCCCTTCCAGCTGACTCTCCCTCCCTCTCTCCTTCACTGGAGTTTAGACTTGCATCACCCTCTGATGGCTCTCCCAGTGTTTTCTATCTTCCTCCCTAATTTCTGTCACAAGCATTTCCCCTAATAAATTCTTGCACATCTAATACTATATTAGGGTCTTCTCCGGGGATGCTAACAAGAGTGCTATCAGGAGTGTTCCAAGAACACAGGCAAAAGCATGGGGATTTGGGATGAGCTCACCCACTGCCTGGCTGGCCAAGAGGATGCCATCTGGGTTGGTAGAGAACACAGAAAGTGCGTAGCACAAGGTGCCGCCGAGCAACTGTGGATCTGCCCAGTGCTGACCTGAGAAGATGCCCTGGTCAGGGGAAGCTCTGGCAGCTGTGATGATAGATGCCTCGGCACAGTAATGACAGGGTGAGAGGGAAACCTACAGAGACAGTGGAGTTGGCTGAATACTACTCGGCTGTGTTGGTGTCCTATAAAAGGAGAATGAGAATCTGAGGATTGTTAACAGCAGTCGGTGGCTATGTGTGAGTGCCTCTGCAGTGTCTCATGGACAGTCCTTTATCTCCTCTAGAGGAAGGGCAGGTAGCATGGAATAGCAGCTGAAGACATCATTGTGAGGGTCGCAGCACTCCAGAGAAGTTTGACACTCACCCAAGGCACTCCTGTTGTGGGAAAGTCAGGGCCCTGCTGGGGAAACCTGAGATTCTGCAAACTGGAACAGAGTTATCCGATCGGTGCCCTCCAGGACCCTCTGGCATGCAGGGGAGGCTCGCCTTTCTCTGGTAATCATTCCCACTTCTCATACTGGAAGATGCTGCAGAAGCCTCACCCCTGTGATGCTGCGGGAATCCCTCTCAGGAGCTTTGCAGGAACAAGCCGGCATGTCCTTGTAGGGGCCCACGGAGCACTTCCAGGATTGGAATGTGAGGGTGTTTGATCAAAGGATCAGAATGTCAGGCTGGATGATAAAAATTCTTTGACTTGAGGGCAGTTTCTCAGGATATGGGTTTATCAGGGACTTCAAGGCATGAGGCACACTCACTGCTGGGTGGCTTTATGTAGACTGGAAAAAAATAATGCTCAACTCTCAAAAAGTTAGCCATGACTTAGTTGCCCTGGAACATGCAGAGGATGAAATAAGAAGCCTGAGGAAAGTCAAGGTGTGGATGAAGCCATTGTGTGAGGCCAGAGGCCCATCAGGGTCATGTCCCACCAGAAGTCCCAGAGGGCACACCTTGTACCAGAGCCCTCAGAAGCGTGCTGGTGAGAGAGACCTGCATCACTAAGAAGTGTGGGGGTTCTGTCCTCTGTAGGATGGGGATGATGATAGGAAACGTGGTTCCAGAGTTGGGCTAGTTACTATCTGTTTGAGGATGTGGCCCTGAAAAGATAGAGATCAAGTGGTGGTAGTGACCTGCAAAAGTCAGAGGGCACAGTTACCATGACAACTCCAACAGAGGTTCCAAGGTTGTGCTTGACCTGCAGGGAGTGTGGGGAAGGTTAAGAGAGGGCAGTGTCTCAGGTTCAGAACAGAAGGGCAGCCAGCAAGGGTGCTGCTTGATATCTATGGAAAGAAAGCAAGAATTGAGGAGCAGGAGGCCAAGGGTGGTTGACACAATACAAAATCATAATCCATTCTCAATGCCCAGACCTCAGCCAACTTTCGGATTCAGATCCCAGTGACAGAGGAGGAGCCCATATCCGTAGGAGGAAGACCCTGGAACAGCATGGAAGTGTATGCTGGCTCAATTCCCTGAGCTCTTCTGCAAAGGAACCTACAGCCATTTACTCAGGAGACTGTACACTGGGCAAGGGAAATAGGCAGAATTTGGGGGAGGATTGACATCGGGTGTGAGCTGACATTGATGCCCAGATTCCCACAGCACCATCACGTCCCATCACAGAGGGGCTTCCAGAGGCCGGGACACATTATAGCTCATAATCCCGTAGTCCCAGCCCTGTTTATTTCCTTGTTTCCTGAGTGCATAATTGGTCTTGATGCACTGGCAGCTGGAGTCACCCCCACACTGGGTCCCTCGCCTGTGGAGTAAGGACTCTTATTGGGCTGAAAGCCAAAGGGAAGCCTCTGAAACTGCCCCCTTCTCAACTGAATCGAAAGTGATATGACATCCCAGGGCAGGTCTTGTGGAGGTTATTGCAGGTATTGTGCGGGTAGCACCACCAATAGAGAGCTGTAGGAAGTGGGGTGGTGTTGGGGTTGCCTGTTATCTCCGTGTATTCTGTCCTGCTGAAGCCTGATGGGGCCTAGAGAATGAACAGGATTACTTCAGACTTGACCTAGTAGCAGTCTTGATTGCAGCTGCCATGCTGGCCAGATATCACTGCTAGCGGAGGTTAACAAGGCTGCAGGCCAATGGTGTGCAGCCGGGGATTTGCTGAGTGCATTCCTTTCCAATTAGAAAGTGGGTATGGCTTAAGAGTTAACAGAGGTGGGGGCGGAGCAAGATGGCCGAATAGGAACAGCTCCAGTCTCCAACTCCCAGCGCGAGCGACACAGAAGACCGGTGATTTCTGCATTTTCAACTGAGGTACTGGGGTCATCTCACTAGGGAGTGCCGGACAATCGGTGCTGGTCAGCTGCTGCAGCCTGACCAGCGAGAGCTGAAGCAGGGCGAGGCATCGCCTCACCTGGAAGCGCAAGGGGGAAGGGGATCCGTTTTCCTAGCCAGGGGAACTGAGACACACAACACCTGGAAAATCGGGTAACTCCCACCCCAATACTGCGCTGTAAGCATACAGGCACACCAGGAGAATATATCCCACACCTGGCCGGGAGGGTCCCACGCCCACGAAGCCTCCCTCACTGCTAACACAGCAGTCTGCCGCGATCTATCCGCAAGGCAGCAGCGAGGCTGGGGGAGGGGCGCCCGCCATTGCTGAGGCTTAAGTAGGTAAACAAAGCCGCTGGGAAGCTCAAACTGGGTGGAGCTCACAGCAGCTCAAGGAAGCCTGCCTGTCTCTGTAGTCTCCACCTCTGGGGACAGCGCATAGCTGAAGACCAACAGGGGAAGTAGCGGGAGCCGGTGCAGACGCAAACGACTCTGTCTGACAGCTTTGGGGAGAGCCGTGGATCTCCCAACGCGGAGGTTGAGATCTGAGAACGGACAGACTGCCTGCTCAGGTGTGTCCCTGACCCCTGAGTAGCCTAGCTGGGAGAAATCCCCCACTAGGAGCAGTCTGACACCCCACACCTCACAGGGTGGAGTACACCCCTGAGAGGAAACTTCCAAAGGAAGAATCAGACAGGTACACTCGCTGTTCAGCAATATTCTATCTTCGGCAACCTCTGCTGCTGATACCCAGGCAAACAGGGTCTGGAGTGGACCTTAAGCAATCTCCAACAGACCAACAGACAGTCCTTCTGACTGTCAGAAGGAAAACTATCAAACAGGAAGGACACCTACACCAAAACCCCATCAGTACGTCACCACCATCAAAGACCAGAGACAGATAAAACCACAAAGATGGGGAAGAAGCAGGGCAGAAAAGCTGGAAATTCAAAAAATAAGAGTGCATCTCCCCCTGCAAAGGAGCACAGCCCATCGCCAGCAACGGATCAATGCTGGTCAGAGAATGACTTGGACGAGAGGAGAGAAGAAGGCTTCAGTCCATCAAACTTATCAGAGCTAAAGGAGGAATTACGTACCCAGCGCAAAGAAACTAAAAATCTTGAAAAAAGAGTGGAAGAATTGACATCTAGACTAATTAATGCAGAGAAGATCATAAACGAAATGACAGAGATGAAAACCATGACACGAGAAATACGTGACAAATGCACAAGCTTCAGTAACCGACTCGATCAACTGGAAGAAAGAGTATCAGCGATTGAAGATCAAATGAATGAAATGAAGCGAGAAGAGAAACCAAAAGAAAAAAGAAGAAAAAGAAATGAGCAAAGCCTGCAAGAAGTATGGGATTATGTAAAAAGACCAAATCTACGTCTGATTGGGGTGCCTGAAAGTGAGGGGGAAAATGGAACCAAGTTGGAAAACACTCTTCAGGATATCATCCAGGAGAACTTCCCCAACCTAGTAGGGCAGGCCAACATTCAAATTCAGGAAATACAGAGAACGCCACAAAGATACTCCTCCAGAAGAGCAACTCCAAGACACATAATTGCCAGATTCACCAAAGTTGAAATGAAGGAAAAAATCTTAAGGGCAGCCAGAGAGAAAGGTCGGGTTACCCACAAAGGGAAGCCCATCAGACTAACAGCAGATCTCTCGGCAGAAACTCTACAAGCCAGAAGAGAGTGGGGGCCAATATTCAACGTTCTTAAAGAAAAGAATTTTAAACCCAGAATTTCATATCCAGCCAAACTAAGTTTCGTAAGTGAAGGAGAAATAAAATCCTTTACAGATAAGCAAATGCTTAGAGATTTTGTCACCACCAGGCCTGCCTTACAAGAGACCCTGAAGGAAGCCCTAAACATGGAAAGGAACAACCGGTACCAGCCATTGCAAAAACATGCCAAAATGTAAAGACCATCGAGGCTAGGAAGAAACTGCATCAACTAACGAGCAAAATAACCAGTTAATATCATAATGGCAGGATCAAGTTCACACATAACAATATTAACCTTAAATGTAAATGGACTAAATGGTCCAATTAAAAGACACAGACTGGCAAACTGGATAAAGAGTCAAGACCCATCAGTCTGCTGTATTCAGGAGACCCATCTCACATGCAGAGACATACATAGGCTCAAAATAAAGGGATGGAGGAAGATCTACCAAGCAAATGGAGAACAAAAAAAAGCAGGGGTTGCAATCCTTGTCTCTGATAAAACAGACTTTAAACCATCAAAGATCAAAAGAGACAAAGAAGGCCATTACATAATGGTAAAGGGATCAATTCAACAGGAAGAGCTAACTCTCCTAAATATATATGCACCTAATACAGGAGCACCCAGATTCATAAAGCAAGTCCTTAGAGACTTACAAAGAGACTTAGACTCCCATACAATAATAATGGGAGACTTCAACACTCCGCTGTCAACATTAGACAGATCAACGAGACAGAAAGTTAACAAGGATATCCAGGAATTGAACTCATCTCTGCACCACGCGGACCTAATAGACATCTATAGAACTCTCCACCCCAAATCAACAGAATATACATTCTTCTCAGCACCACATCGCACTTATTCCAAAATTGACCACATAATTGGAAGTAAAGCACTCCTCAGCAAATGTAAAAGAACAGAAATTATAACAAACTGTCTCTCAGACCACAGTGCAATCAAACTAGAACTCAGGACTAAGAAACTCAATCAAAACCGCTCAACTACATGGAAACTGAACAACCTGCTCCTGAATGACTACTGGGTACATAACGAAATGAAAGCAGAAATAAAGATGTTCTTTGAAACCAATGAGAACAAAGATACAACATACCAGAATCTCTGGGACACATTTAAAGCAGTGTGTAGAGGGAAATTTATAGCACTAAATGCCCACAAGAGAAAGCTGGAAAGATCTAAAATTGACACTCTAACATCACAATTAAAAGAACTAGAGAGGCAAGAGCAATCACATTCAAAAGCTAGCAGAAGGCAAGAAATAACTAAGATCAGAGCAGAACTGAAGGAGATAGAGACACAAAAAACCCTCCAAAAAATCAATGAATCCAGGAGTTGGTTTTTTGAAAAGATCAACAAAATTGACAGACTGCTAGCAAGGCTAATAAAGAAGAAAAGAGAGAGGAATCAAATAGATGCAATAAAAAATGATAAAGGGGATATCACCACTGACCCCACAGAAATACAAACTACCATCAGAGAATACTATAAACGCCTCTATGCAAATCAACTAGAAAATCTAGAAGAAATGGATAATTTCCTGGACACTTACACTCTCCCAAGGCTAAACCAGGAAGAAGTTGAATCCCTGAATAGACCAATAGCAGGCTCTGAAATTGAGGCAACAATTAATAGCCTACCCACCAAAAAAAGTCCAGGACCAGATGGATTCACAGCTGAATTCTACCAGAGGTACAAGGAGGAGCTGGTACCATTCCTTCTGAAACTATACCAATCAATAGAAAAAGAGGGAATCCTCCCTAACTCATTTTATGAGGCCAACATCATCCTGATACCAAAGCCTGGCAGAGACACAACAAAAAAAGAGAATTTTAGACCAATATCCCTGATGAACATTGATGCAAAAATTCTCAATAAAATACTGGCAAACCGGATTCAGCAGCACATCAAAAAGCTTATCCACCATGATCAAGTGGGCTTCATCCCTGGGCTGCAAGGCTGGTTCAACATTCGCAAATCAATAAACGTAATCCAGCATATAAACAGAACCAAAGACAAGAACCACATGATTGTCTCAATAGATGCAGAAAAGGCTTTTGACAAAATTCAACAGCCCTTCATGCTAAAAACGCTCAATAAATTTGGTATTGATGGAACGTACCTCAAAATAATAAGAGCTATTTATGACAAACCCACAGCTAATATCATACTGAATGGGCAAAAACTGGAAAAATTCCCTTTGAAAACTGGCACAAGACAGGGATGCCCTCTCTCACCACTCCTATTCAACATAGTGTTGGAAGTTCTGGCTAGGGCAATCAGGCAAGAGAAAGAAATCAAGGGTATCCAGTTAGGAAAAGAAGAAGTCAAATTGTCCCTGTTTGCAGATGACATGATTGTATATTTAGAAAACCCCATCATCTCAGCCCAAAATCTCCTTAAGCTGATAAGCAACTTCAGCAAAGTCTCAGGATACAAAATTAATGTGCAAAAATCACAAGCATTCTTATACACCAGCAACAGACAAGCAGAGAGCCAAATCAGGAATGAACTTCCATTCACAATTGCTTCAAAGAGAATAAAATACCTAGGAATCCAGCTTACAAGGGATGTAAAGGACCTCTTCAAGGAGAACTACAAACCACTGCTCAGTGAAATCAAAGAGGACACAAACAAATGGAAGAACATACCATGCTCATGGATAGGAAGAATCAATATCGTGAAAATGGCCATACTCCCCAAGGTTATTTATAGATTCAATGCCATCCCCATCAAGCTACCAATGAGTTTCTTCACAGAATTGGAAAAAACTGCTTTAAAGTTCATATGGAACCAAAAAAGAGCCCGCATTGCCAAGACAATCCTAAGTCAAAAGGACAAAGCTGGAGGCGTCACGCTACCTGACTTCAAACTATACTACAAGGCTACAGTAACCAAAACAGCATGGTACTGGTACCAAAACAGAGATATAGACCAATGGAACAGAACAGAGTCCTCAGAAATAATACCGCACATCTACAGCCATCTGATCTTTGACAAACCTGAGAGAAACAAGAAATGGGGAAAGGATTCCCTATTTAATAAATGGTGCTGGGAAAATTGGCTAGCCATAAGTAGAAAGCTGAAACTGGATCATTTCCTTACCCCTTATACGAAGATTAATTCAAGATGGATTAGAGACTTAAATGTTAGACCTAATACCATAAAAACCCTAGAAGAAAATCTAGGTAGTACCATTCAGGACATAGGCATGGGCAAGGACTTCATGTCTAAAACACCAAAAGCAACGGCAGCAAAAGCCAAAATTGACAAATGGGATCTAATTAAACTAAAGAGCTTTTGCACAGCAAAAGAAACTACCATCAGAGTGAACAGGCAACCTACAGAATGGGAGAAAATTTTTGCAATCTACTCATCTGACAAAGGGCTAATATCCAGAATCTACAAAGAACTCAAACAAATATACGAGAAAAAAACAAACAACCCCATCAAAAAGTGGGGAAAGGATATGAACAGACATTTCTCAAAAGAAGATATTCATACAGCCAACAGACACATGAAAAAATGCTCATCATCACTCGCCATCAGAGAAATGCAAATCAAAACCACAATGAGATACCATCTCACACCAGTTAGAATGGCAATCATTAAGAAGTCAGGAAACAACAGGTGTTGGAGAGGATGTGGAGAAATAGGAACACTTTTACACTGTTGGTGGGATTGCAAACTAGTTCAACCATTATGGAAAACAGTATGGCAATTCCTCAAGGATCTAGAACTAGATGTACCATATGACCCAGCCATCCCACTACTGGGTATATACCCACAGGATTATAAATTATTCTACTACAAAGACACATGTACACGTATGTTTATTGCGGCACTATTCACAATAGCAAAGACTTGGAATCAACCCAAATGTCCATCTGTGACAGACTGGATTAAGAAAATGTGGCACATATACACCATGGAATACTATGCAGCCATAAAAAAGGATGAGTTTGCATCCTTTGTAGGGACATGGATGCAGCTGGAAACCATCATTCTTAGCAAACTATCACAAGAACAGAAAACCAAACACCGCATGTTCTCACTCATAGGTGGGAACTGAACAATGAGATCACTTGGACTCGGGAAGGGGAACATCACGCACTGGGGCCTATCATGGGGAGGGGGGAGGGGGGAGGAGGGAGGGATTGCATTGGGGAGTTATACATGATATAAATGATGAATTGATGGGTGCTGACGAGTTGATGGGTGCAGCACACCAACATGGCATAAGTATACATATGTAACAAACCTGCACGTTATGCACATGTACCCTAGAACTTAAAGTATAATAAAAAAAAAAAAAAAAAAAAGAAAGTGGGTATGGAGTTGTTCACATTCATATCATATTTATTTACAGTTTCCCTGAGAGCTATTAGAACTCTCCCGGATCTATAACAGAGTCTTCAGAGATTCCGAACATTCTACAGAATATTCAATCTGTTCATTTCATTGGCAACATCATAGATTGGGATGGATGAGAAAGAAGGTGGAAAGTATGCTGGAGGCCTTGGTAAAACACATGCACCCCAGGAAGAGGAGGACAAATCTTACAGAACTTCAGGAGTGGCCACTCCAGTGAAATTTTATGGGTGTGGTGGCTAGGGGCATAGAGGGATATTTCTTCCAAGTGAAAACAAAAAAAACAGAAAAAAAAAACCAAAACCCGTTGCATCTTTCATCTTCACTGAAAAAAAAAAAAGAGAGAGAGAGAAGCACACTGCCTGGTGAATCTCTACGGGTTCTGAAAACACTGCATTCCATATCGAGGTATATAATTTTGGCCACATTTTTGGTGACATACGAGGATGCCAGCTTCAAGTAGAGCCCACACAGGAAAGGACCCTGCAGCAGATCCAGGCTCTCAGTAGGAAGAAACTACCAGGATATGGTGCAGGCAGCCACCGTCCCTCAGTCCCGCTGGTGCTGGAGGTGGAAGGGGTGGGGAAAGATGCAGGATGGAGCTGAACCAAGCATCGGGGGAAAGTCATAGTGGAGGGCTTTGGATTCTGGAGTAAGATCATGTCATCCACAGCAGAGACATATGCCTCCTTCCAGAAGCAACATTAGTGTTACTGGCCCTGATCAGATAGAATTCTTGACCATGGGATATCAAGAACCATGTGATTCCAACTGCTTATATATCAATTGGCTTTTGTGTGATCTACAGAGTCGTAGATTGGATGGGCCCAACAGTGTCCATCATGAGATGGAAATGGTCCATGTGGATTGACCCTGAACCCCAAGTTAACACACCACCCACGCAGAAAATACCTGCCCATGAGGTGTCAGTGAACAACCAAGCGGACAAATGCAAGTTAACCAGCCTTCACTGTGGGTCGCTCAGGCCTAGCAGGATGGGTGCGTGCATGCAGGAACCACACTAGCTCCCTTCACTTGCCCATCCTGCCAGGTCATTTGACTGCCTTGGCAGGTGCAAGTCAGTGCTGCTGGACCCATAGGTAGCCTCATATTTGGAGGCTACAATGGGCCCAGCACAGCACTGACTCCCACCATCCAAGGCTGATCTAACTGCTGCTGCCTCTGAATATGAAGCTTGTCAGGATTAAAGGGCCTAATGAGCCCTGCTAGGGCGCTATTTCTTTAGGTGATCAAATAGCCACTAAGTGACACACTGACCACATTGAGCCTCATCATGGAAGGGCCAGGGGTTCGTCCTCACAGGGATAGACGCTTCCTCCATGGGTAGGCTTGTTTTCCCTATTCTCAGACTCTCCGCCAGCACCAGTATCCAGGAGCTGCTGACATTCCTGATCCACAGGTTTGGAATTAGTGCCAGCACAGTGTCTTCCTGGAGGACCCACCTCACAGGGAAATGGAAGTAGGTGCAGCATGGGCCGTGACCAGGGGATCCACTGATCCTATCACCATCTGCACCATGCAGGGGCTGCAGGCCGCACAGAACCATGGACAGGCTTTCAACAGGCACAACTCAGAACCAGCCTGGAGGAAACACTGAGGAATGGGTGCCGTCTTTCAGGACACAGTGCATTTATTGAATCAGAGACATCACTATGGTGCTGTATTCTCAGTAGGAAGAAACTTGGGTTCAGAAACCAAGGGATGGAAGAGGGCGTGGCTCCATGTCCCATCCCTTATATTCACCCACTGTGGAATTTGCACTTCTCATCTCCCACGTCTGGGCTTTGTAGTATAGGAGGTTCTGGTTTTCCACAGGGAGGCACTCGGACAAGGGGACAAGCCAGAGCCCATTGAGCTACACATTGCAGTTGCTTCCAGGGAAGTCTGGATAGTATGGGCCCAGAGAGAAGCAGAGGAGATGACACAGGCAGAGGTGATGGACCCGGATCCCCAGGATGAGGCAGGGCTGCTGTTACACAATATGGGGCAGGAGGAGTTTGTGTGGAACCCACAGATTCACCTGGGGGCCTCCTTGTTCCCCTTGTCCCATTGCAAATGTGAACAGAATCGTCCAACAACCCAGTCTGAGAGAGTTTGATTTCCAAAGGCCCAGACCCCTCAGGAGGAAGGTTTGAGCCACTCTCCCAGGTAATTTCCCAAGGCCTCACTCTTGTGCTCTGACATCCTCAGCAGCATTGGTGCAGAGGCCCTGCTTCTCATAGGCTGTTTCCAGCCACTGACAGGTAACAGCACGGACACTAAGACAGGCCATTCCTGGGCAACAGGGGACTCCTCTGTTGGCCATCTATGGCCAGAGGACTCCTCCATGGCCTTCCTCAATTCTCCTTAGATTGCCTGTGGTCTAGGATTCATCCAACAAACCTTCTCTCCTTTTGTCCAGCACTGGAGTCAGCTTTGCATCTGGGCCTGCCACTTTTATCAGTGTTCTCTGGTTCCCTCCCCATATTCTATGAAAGGTGTGTCCCCCAATAAACTCTGTGAGAGACCCTGACCCAGAAGCACTCAAGGAAATCTCTCTCAGATTCCTGACCACTGGAAACTGTGGGAGATGATAACTATTTGTTGTTTTCGGCTGTCAAACTTTACATTATTTATTATACAGCAATAGACAACTAAAAGAGCTTCAAAAGAGACAAAGAATTACTACACTTTAATTTTTATTTACTCTGAATTAACTAAAAGATATTCACTGTTATTTGGTTTTAAGATTTCAGTATTTCCATGTATCAATAGGATGTATTTTATTAACATTCACAGCATCTATTTATTTGAACTTCAGTTTCCTACTGTGACCCAATTAGACACAAAAGGAAGATCCTGGCTATGCGAGGATGATTCTGTGATGGCCTCCAAATAACCACCCCTGGGTATTCGCCTTCCCCCAGTCACTCAGTCAGCACTACTGTAGGTGCCTCTGTGAAGGGTTCTGCAGATATAAGGAAGGCCCCAAATCAGTTGACTTTAAGGCCATGATTGTCCTGGCTTGGACTGTCCTAACCAGGTGAGGTCTTAAAACAACTTGTTTCTTCCTCAGCAAAGAGATTCACAGTGTGAGCGAGATTCCACGTGAGGCGCTTCCTCCACTGCGAGCTTTGGAAGTGGAGGGGCATGTGGCAAAGGACGCTGGTGGGCTCCAGGAACTGAGAGCAGCTCCACCCCACCTCCA